>NC_072800.1:62672500-63297500 GCF_028583425.1 Eublepharis macularius | reverse complement strand
TCACCTGGTCCCAGTGGCAGCCACCACACAACTCACCTAAGCAACTGACATCTGCATGACTTTTTCAGCAGTTTCAGACTTTTTCCAGGAAGAGGCTGCCAAGGCAAGGGGAAGCTGAGATCCATAGTTTAGAGCATCAGACTGGGATATGGAAGACCTAGGCTCAAATCCACACTCTGCCATGGAAGGTTGCTTGGCCAGTCAGTCACACTTTCTCTCAGTCTAATTTACCTCAGAGTTGCTGTGAGAATAAAATGCTTTGGGTCCCTATTGGGAAGAAATATGGGGTATAAAAGAATAATAAATTAATCTGAAGAATGGGGGAACAGGTCAAGGCAAGGTTTGTTGGTGAGGTGCTCTCCATAGTAGACAGGAGCACAAGAGGAAAGGAGATACAAGATCCAATCCCAAACCTAGATGTCACCAAGCCATGGGTGATGGTAGCAAAATGGTCCTTTCCCCTGAAGGGAATGCAATTGCTGCTTCACTGACTAGCATCTAGACTATCATGTAAGCATTTAGTTGTATGGCTGGTTCTATTAGCAATGCCAAGGTATTTACCTGATGTCTTTGGGAAGTGTACCACATCAAATACAGTACAAGCTTCCTGGTTAACCTGTGGGTTGAGCTGCACTTCTAATCCTTCTTCTGGTTAACTGTTCCCTCTTCTTAACTATTCTAAGACTCCATCTGGATCATAAGAAAAGTGAAATAAAGGTGGATCACTGTAATGTGGTCATGATATTGACTTCAAATTCCGTCAAGGGTTTCATGGAGGATGGAACAGAACCTTGTAACAGCTTAAAGCAGAAAATTTGGATCATCAGGATGAAGTTGTAATGTTCTTTTATTTATTTATTTACGTCATTTATAGTCCACCTTTCTCACTGAGACTCAAGGCGGATTACACAGTATGAGGTTAATACAATCAGTATCAAGTATATTTCAATACAATACCATAAGGTAAACAGATACAAGTTTAAAAGACATAGCATTGGCAAGGATCCAAGACAGAGTAGAAAAAATACTGGAGCAAAACATAACCAATTCTAGGACTAACATTAAACAACATGGAGTGCTGGTTGTACATAGGAGTACATATTTAAAGTGGCAGATAATGTATAAGGCAAAATAGTAGAAGAATGCAGTACAAGAATGCAGATTGTGCTTTTTTGTGTAATATAGGTAGGTTTCTGCATAAATGTTGAGAAGTTAATACACAAAGGTGGATGGCAAAGCATTCTAGAAGAGTGTTTAAGGTGTATCTAATTGGCATGAAGTGAATATTCATTATAAGTAGTATTTATGGCATGGAGGAAGCAAGTCATGAAGGACAGAGCTCCTTCACCTATTGTTTCTCTGAGGATTAGCACTGGAATTATGATAGGCTTGGTGATTAGGTGATGTGCCTTGACTTCTAATAACTATTTCACGAGCATCTTGTTACTTTAAAGAATTGAGTTGTAGCAGTGAGGTGTCTTTTCTTTTAGTGACCTATTTATCTGTCAGAAGCAGCAAGAACTGAAAGGAAGTTCAGAGGATTATCATGAAGGTATCCCTTTAGGTCTTCAAGGCAAAATTGAAAAAAGTAGCATTATAGAAGAATTGGGTGTTCAGCTGGCTACCTTTTCCCATTACCTTTTGACTTTATATTCCATCTAACTCCTAAGATAAAAAGTTCTGATGATCACCAGTACAAGTGCCACTGTCTTTCTGAAGAGAGAGTGTGCGGCTTCCTGTAGTGTAACCATGGAAACCGACAAGGAATCTTTAAACAAAGTGATCACACATGCTGTGCTAATTAATCCTGTCCTACAGTTTTCCTCAGCTGGAGGAAACAGTTAGATAAATTTTGCATGAGTAAGCATCTTTAGATGCATAAACAGTATAAAGTATGTCACCATGTTTAAATTGTCACTCAGAAGATAGGAAAAAAACAACAGTCCTATAACTGTCATTTGTTTGTATCTTGTGAATCAAAACATAGGAAGGAGTCTTAGATGTTTGACAATGAATGTACTATAAGCAGTTCTAAAGATCTGAACTGTTTTGATGTTTTGCAAATCTACTAGGGGACATGTAGTAATTTAAGACATGTAGGTCCTGCATAACAATTACCTCTTTCTGAAATACTTCATACTCTGGTTCCCTTACTTACAATGCAGTCCTGTGCAGAGTTACTTCAGTGTAAGCCCATTTGAGTAACTCTGCGTAGGACTGCATCATTAGTCCTCTACATGGTCCAGTATTTTTAATTACTTTTTTAACTGTTTCGAATATTTTGTAGAATGTGACAACAAACAGGAAGAAAAGCAGAAAATAATTATAATCCAAAGAGCTATTTTCAACGTTACATTGGAAACTAAGTACACAAATTTAATAGTGGGACATATGTTGCTTAACCATGTCTTAACGAATGAGACTTTACTTTGTTTCTAATTCTTGGTTAACTTACTTTTCCCTAACACAAGAGAATATCCACAGCAAGATAGTGATTTCACCAAGGCCTTTCAGCTTTGTGGTGTTTTTGAACAAGAATTTAAACTTTAGTAGCCCACATGAAGTGCATAAACCTTGCTTCTGCACTACAATGCCTCTTTTTTTCTTTTAAAAAAATTTGATTTCCATCCCAGATATCAGCCATTCTTTTTATATTTTTTGTCTCATATCCATATCACAGATAATCACATTAAAAGCTGAAAGGCTAAGGGAAATGGCATTTTATGGTTTTATGAAACAGCATGTGCCTGAAGTTTCAGGTTTTTCAGTGTGTTTCTTCTGAATGTGGATAAAGATTTAACATTTTCCTGGAGCTGTTCAGTTTCTAACCACCTGTTAAGTAGTTATACAGGTTATGTTATTTTGCTCTAATGACTGACACTTGTAGATTGATCTGTTTTTACTTTCATGTACAATAGTTTTTAAATGATTACCCAAGGCATTTTGCAACATAGACTATAAATTTTTTGATAATGTACATGACAACCATATAATGACAACAATTATTGCCGTTGTTTGATATTTTATGACCATTTGGGTTTTGTCAAGTGATAAAACTGGATATGTCCTCTGATTAACATGCTGTCTTTCAAATAGTTTATTGAAAAGAGATCTTTATTTTTGTATGTTTATATAGTTTTTTTCTTCTCTGTATGTTTTCATAGGACTTGCACGAGCCAAATCTGTTCCGAGTCATACATATTCTAATGAAGTGGTAACGCTGTGGTACAGGCCTCCAGATGTTCTCTTGGGCTCAACAGAGTATTCTACCTGCCTTGATATGTGGTAAGGAGAGCTTTTATAGAGATGATCCATGTGTCTTCAACTTTTGGTTTTGAATATAAACAATCAACTTGACAAACACACTAAGATAAATATTACAGAGTCTGCTATTCAGACTAAGATTTCCAATTACTGTTTCCTTCAGAAATCTCCATGGTTGAACCCCCCCCTTACACACACACACCACAGGAGTTCATTGTTAAAGTGTGTATGTACACAAATAGTAATTCTTTCCGAGGAAGAAACATGATCACTTTATCTCTCTTTTGTTCTCTTAATCCAATTTTCTGGAGAATTTTGTATCCTAGCAAACACTTAGATGAAAATAGATGAAAGCCATGTAATCCAAGAAGGAATAACACTGGAACATAATTGTGAGAAAACAATAAATTTTATCATGAAGGCACTTTGCTTTTACATGGCAGCCTATGAAATGCCATTTATAACTTTGCTGGCACAGAGATATCCATAGGACCCATTAATCCAAAACATTTGCCCGTTTCTGTTTAATATAAGGAAAACTGAGGCAGACTTGACTGATCATTATTGGACTTCACTTAGCTTTGAGGTATAATTTAGTTTTAGGTTTCTTCCATTTGTTTTCTGCTCCCACTTGTGTGGTCAACATTCATCTAACATAGTCCTCTCAAACATTTGGCCTGTACAACATGTGTTCCTCAACATTTAACCAGTGCATTTCCTATTGCTCTTTTATTGGCAGCTGCACAAAAATCTATTACTGCGCAAAATATCTATTACTTCCACGTCCTTCTTTCATTTGGGAGTCCTAAAGAGTAAAAGCCTTGTGTCAACAATTCATCCTGCCTCCGATCATATACATCTTCTGACCACACATACTGCTAATTTGAGACTATAAATAAGGAAAATCCTTTGACCTTAAAATCATTCAGCCACCTGTTTCATGTTTCCTGGTGAAAGCAAAGTTAAGAAAATTTGGATAGAAAGACTATTTACATTCATAATCTTAAATATATTATAAACATATTTTTAAATAATATTGTCCATATAAGGCAGGATTGTATTTATTATGCATGTATATTCTGGGACCAGTCTACCCAATGCGGCTTCCCTCTCCCCCCTTTTTATATTTGTAACATCCAGCCTGATGAAGAGTCCCAGGATTGCAAAAACTCGCACACTCTTTTGTGTCATTTTGATTGGACTTAGTAAAAAGCTTTATGTGGATTATGTTCATGTTTTTGGATTTAGATGAAAAGCAAGTAGCAGCATAAGTGCTAAACTTAACATGATTACAGCTAAACTGTATTCAAACAGATCTGTCCCAATCAGCAGGGAGTGGGAATCCAGTTTGAACAACATAAGAGGCAAGTGGGTAAGGAGTTCTGAGCTTTTCCCCACATCCCTGCTTTTCTCTTTCTACAGCCCCCACCCTGCCTCCAAAGTAAGCACATAAAAATGGAGCCTCCCCACTTCATGATTCAAGTTTAAAGACTCAGATCTATTATTTGTACATTTGGCCCTAAGGTGCTTGCTGAAGTGAGTGGATCATGTGTTAATAAAATCTTGATTCGTACTCATGATGTTCATTTGGGGGTCATAGGGAAAGATGCACTTTGCCAGTGTAGCATACTGAAAAATGACCCACCACATTAAATTTTCATCATGTAAAAAGCAAAGGTCATAGTTCTGTGAGAAATGCCGTCCTAATTTTGATGCCCCTAATAGACATGTTCTAAATAGTATATGAGAAATATTTTTAAAACAAATACTATAATGAGGAAGGCCATCAGCAGCCCATGGAGAACTTGTCCTTCCACCTCTATATATTACCATTGCCAAGGTGAAAACTGGTCATAGCTGGAGGACACAAAACGAATGTCTTTAATAATGGACATGAAATATTGATGTTCCCAGATGTAGGACCTTTAACACAAGTCAAAAAGATATACAGGGTGCTTTTCAGGAGGAATGCTTTGTTTCAGGTGAAAAATGAGCCAGCAGTGATTGCATCTATCAAATATATGAATCCAACAAAATGACAAATAATTCATCTTCTGGAAAATACTGAGCAATCACCAGGCTTGGGCTGCAGTCAGGATCAAAGCTGATCAAATAGATGACAGATGGAAAGTCTTTTTGGATGTCCCAATTGACATGCATAAGGAAGTATGTATGTTTGATACATCTTAGGACTTTGCGCATCTTAGCGCTATATCCTTCCACACATTGTGTGGAAGGGTATAGGAGGTATTCCAGCCTTATGATTCCATCTTTAGTACCATAACAGTACATATGCACACACTGTGTATTTTTATTGTCCACAGTCTGGACAATACCAGAAGTCATTCTGGTTTTTTGGGGGTGGGGGTGAGGGAGTGGGGTACTTCTCCAAGAGTACAGTAGGCAGCAGACCACTTTTGAAACTAATGACAATTTGAAAACAAGTTTTAAAATGTATGGAATGTGATGGAAGGTGGGGATATCAAAACATCCTGTTGGCTAGGTAGAAGCCCTTTGGAATGCATAGAGAAGCTGTCTGAATCATAGAGCAGAACCACAAGTGACAAAAGGCACAGATTGGACACTTGTCAGCTTCCCTCAAGTTTTGATGGGAAATGTAGGCATCCTAGTCTTGCAGCTTGGCTCTCTGACTGCTGTCCAATGGACTTTTCAACTGTCACTTGTCCAACATTCCGCCAAGCTGCCTACATTTCCCATCAAGACTTGAGGGAAGTGTCCAAGTGTCCAATCTGTGCCTTTTGTCACTTGTGGTTCTGCTCATAGCCATATCATTAAATACCAGTTGGAGGTGTATAATTTTAATAGCAATCTCTATTGAAAAAAGCAGTACTTCAGCAAAGTACCTAAATTTCATATTTTGTCTGTATATCAGTGAAACTGAAGCCAGCTTTGTACAGTCTTCTAGAGCACTTAATATTGTACACACAGGTAAAGATATTAACATTTATTTATTTATTCATTTATAATATTTCCATGCCACCTCTTCAGAGTCCTACTTGAGACATCTTACAATTAAAAACATGATGTTTAACAATATTTAATGGTGTCTGACAAAGGGAGCTTTGATTTTCAAAAGCTTACACCCTGAAAATCTTGTTGGTCTTTAAGATGCCACTGGACTCAGCTTGCTGTTCTACTGTGGACCAACATGGCTACCTACCTGCAAGTGAAATTTGACAAAATGTGCTGAATTTCTGGCACCAGCTGAAAACTTGCTTCTTTACCAAAAGTTTTTTTAAAATGTGATTGTTTCCCGCTGTTGAATTTTAATTGTCTGTAAAGCTTTGCCTTTAGTGGACAGAGCAGGATAGAAATGATTAGAAGAGAAATAGTATCTTTGCCAATTTATCTTCCAAAATTAGATAAACTTTTAAGAAAAAAGTCCTGAGGTAAATGCAGGCTATTGGTTTTTTGTTTGTTTTTTTTAAATTGTTCCATCAACATCCGTATGGACCCACAACTAGTTTTATTTAGTAATGATGAGGATTTGTTTGTTTATTTAAAAAATTTATATGCTGTTTTCCCACTCCAAATAAGGTCCACAAGATGGCAATTAAAGCAATAAAATAACATTTAAAATGCATGTATAAACACAATAAAAGCATATAAAGAAATTAGCAAATACATAAATGAGGAGGGTCTGTAAGAGTTTTCTGGAAGTATGGCAAATGAAACAAAAAAGTCTTTACATGCTGGTGGAAGATAATGGCTGATTCCGCACACGTTGGATAATGCACTTTCAGTCCTCTTTATAGATCATTTGGAACAGATTGTTTTGTGTGCGGAACAAAAAATCCACCTCAAACGATTGATAAAGTGCATTGAAAGTGCATTATTCAACGTGTGCAGAATCAGCTAATGACAGAGAGAAACAGGCAGATCTCCTGGGAGAGGGACTTCCAAAGTTTCAGAACCACAAGGCACTTTCATGGGTTGCCACCCATCTTGCCCTTTTGTGTTGCAGCAGTGGTACAACATTCTGCTCTGTGATAGGATGCCAAGATTCAAGTCCAGTAGCACCTTAAAGACCATCAAGATTTCCAGGGTATAAGCTTTCAAGAGTCAGGGTATCTTAATGAAGAGAGCTTTGATTCTAGAAAGCTTATACCTTGGAAATCTTGTTGGTCTTTTAAGGTGCTACTGGACTTGAATCTTCCTGTTCTACTGCAGACCAACATGGCTAGCTGCTCACCTGAAACTATCTGTGGGTGGATGGTAGTTTTCAGCTTACCTGACACAGGAGGTGGTGGCAGCTTCAAGCACAGACAGCTTCAAGAGGGGATTGGATAAACATATGGAGCAGAGGTCCACCTTGTGGCTATTAGCCACAATGGAACTCTCTGTCTAGGGCAGCGATGCTCTGTATTCTTGATGTTTGGGGGCAATCAGTGGGCGGGCTTCTAGTGTCCCTTCCCCACTGGCAGACCTCCTGATGACACCTGGTTTTTTGGCCACTGTGTGACACAGAGTGTTGGACTGGATGGGCCATTGGCTTGACTCAACAATACTTCTTTTATGTTCTTACGTTCTTACCTAGTCAGAATCTCAGAAATCTAATGCTATATCTGTAATGCTATAATTGCTGATTGTCAAGGCTAAGGCTTGGATCCTAAATCTTTCTTCTGTTTGCATGTCCCTTTGTCCACTATACAGCACTACTTCTGGCACTAGCCCTGATCCATGAGAGTAAATATGGAAGAGGGTATTTTTGCCTCTCCCTTCCTATTTCTCCATATAGATTACAGTTATGAGATTGCAGTTGTGGGAATGCACACTTTATAGCATTACATTATTTAATATACCTCCCATTCCAAGATACTAAAGCTGTTGAATGGGGCCTGTGTGCCTTTGCAACTTAACTAGTCCTTGTGTGTGTGTGGGGGTGTGTTATTAATTAAGAATGTGTTTCCTCTAATCCTGTCTCCCTGCTATTCCAGAGGTGTCAGAGTCTTTAAAAGTGGCACTGAATAGCATGCATACCTTAATCACAATTATTCTTTCCAGGATGCTATAAGCACATAGGCACTTGAGCAGAAAGGAGAAAGGTTTCCCCTTTCCCCTGTGTGTTCCTCTTTTAAATGGTTGCTCAGCTGCCATCAGTGTTCTCTGACCTTAGAGGTAAGTGAATGTGCATATTCTGGACCAATTGAAACTCCAAAGACAATCTCCAAAAGAAACCCACATAGAGCACATTCCATAGCTATAGTCTTTGAAATGTCTATTTGCTTGTAAATGAGTCCTGCCTAGCCATTCATTCAGCAACTAAGAGGGTTAATGGAATGTTTATTATCATTCCAATATGGTAAAAAAGAGACATAAGATAATGGGAAAATGTTATGGAATCTGTACAAGTCATTTAATGCCAGAGGATGCTATGTGAAAGGAGTGTATAGCAAGTTATTTTAATTAATAAGCAGAAATATTCAGGATAAGAGTTTACTTTTTGTGTGTGTAAGTGGGGGAAGGGGGGGTTAACAATTTATGTGTTCGGTGGGGATGTGTGAAAGTTACTCTGATATTTATTGTGAAAAAATAGAAATAAATGTGTTGAGGGAGGGGGAAGAAAAGTAAAATGGTCAGTAAGCAGAGCAACATCTGGAACTGTGTTCAGCAGAAGTGGGAGTAGGCTGAACTAATGTAGTGTTGATCAGTTTGCAGAATTGTGTATGTGAGGTGTGTGTACTTTGCAAATGGCATATACAAATGGTGTGTAATAATACTGTGTGTGAAAGTAGTGTTATTGTGTGATGGGGAATTAGATACAAAGTATTACACAGAAAAACATTTATGCGGGTCTTTGCTAGTTTTGTGTGTGGGTTTTGTAATGAGAAAAACAAAATCACCAATCATCACCTTCTAATTTGGTGATTACAATGAATGGCTTTCAATTATAAGTCTTGAGGAATGGCCTGTGAGGCAGGAACGGAATAGATGGACAAATATTAAAAAGGAATATAAATATTAACCACTGGGCAGTGTCAGGGAAGCAGGTGGCAGTGGCCGCAAGCTATTTATACACTTCATTTGTCATTGGAGGGCATTGGGAGAGTAACCAAAAGCTAATGATTCATGTATAGTATTAACATTCTCCAGCTTTCTCTGTAAATAGCCACTGGCAATTTAAGAATATTAATGAAGAGATACATGCATTAGTGGTGTTAGCTAGCAACAGGAATCAATATTGAGTGCTGCGATTTACTACTGTCAGCATACAACAGAGTGATATTATGCTGAATGTATTATGCAACTTGAGAAGACACCAAGAAATTATAGCAGTCTGACTTTTCTTCAGCATTTAAAGATCAGTAAGTGCCATTTAGCACAGGTGTAAAGTTATGATCCTGAATTTTTTCAGTTCTTTGAGTACCGGTATGGTAAAAATAGTTGCCGAGCTTTATTACCTTGGGAACATACAGAGTTTTAATATTCGATAATGCTGGTGTGAAAGGTTTGGAAGTAAGAACTATTGTATTAGGCACTTACTTGTAACACTAGCAATGTTCCTGCCATAATCATGTTTTTCTTTCAGAACTGCATCAGTAATGTTCCGACAGTTTGTAGATTGCTAGCCTTGCTTCATAAACAATTCTTTTGCCTAATTGTTAATCTTCAAACCACTGCATACAATGATGGTGGTGTCTTAATTTATTACTATGAGAAATATTTCCCCCATTTTACAGTTATGGGATACTGAAGCTTAAACATCAAATTGAAGCTTGGAAATACTCACTTGCCTGGCATATAGGAACTGTCCTTGAGCAACGAAATGTTTCTCTTCTGGCTTTAGAGCTAAGGCTAAAAAGCTGCATATCAAACTTGTGTGTGCATGCTCTCTCCCTTTCCTCTCCCCTGAAAGGGAACAAAACAACCATCTTGCTGCCTCCAGTATATAAAGGAATGCTACAGTTTACACGGTGCACAAGTTAAAGCTGCAAGCTCTATACCTGAAAGAAAAATCTGTCTTTAACCCAGCTTTCTTACCCAGCAGCTGCCAAGGTTCCGTGGATTGAGAAACATTAGGAAACATTTTAGATGTGGCATCATTCAGCCAATTCTGAATCTGAACTGCCCATCCCTAGCCACAAGCATACTTTGTTAATCTTTCTAGTAGCATTGTAGTTCTGAAAAAATCTGTATGAAAATAATAGCTGCTTGCTCTGTGCTCTTATAAAGGAATGGGATGACATGAGAAGATTTAATGAATGTATATATCAAGACACAAACCGTGCGTGTCAATGAATTCCATGAACTTCTTGTAAACTCTTGAAAGTGCACAATGTAACACAAAATTTGGTAGGGCATGTAAAATATGAGATTGCTTGCACCTCGTGCAGAAGAATATCATACACCCTTGGCGAGAAATAGCATTTGAAAAGCTATTTCCATTCACTTCTGAACAAGTTTTTGAGCTCAAGAGGAAAAACAGAAGGAATTTCTTTTTTTCCCTTTCTGTTCTCACTGTAAAGCCTTCCATCTATAAAAGATTGTTAATCCTCAAAAGAGGACAGGATTTCATGATAACTATCAAACGATTTTTAATTTAAACTTCTGGAAAGATGCTGACACTGAGAACTTTTTTTATCAGCTGCGATCTACTGAATTAACCTGCAGTTGGATAATCTTCTCAGGTCAAGTTGAGACATTTTAGCTGAAAAAGCATCCTTTGTTCCTGCACACTGGATGTGCATTTAATCATTTTTCACTAAAAGAACATTTTATTCAGTCTGACTGTAAAAGTAAAAAGTATTCAGGAAGATAGTGAGTGTTGTTCAAGCACTGATTCTCTTAAAATATTTTATCTTGAACCAAACTTTTTACAGACTATTCCATTCCAAATCAATTATGTAATTACCGAGTTTGAAATGAGACTGCCTGATAATCTCTGAATATGATTGTTTGAAATTTCTAATGGATTTCTTCATGTTGTAGCAGGACTGGGGATTTGCCCAAGGACTTGAAACCAAACAGAATTTCAAGAAGGAAAATTTATTAAGCCGGCTGGCTCAGATGTGATAACATATCACTTCAAAATCTCTGAGCCCCGAATAGAGAGAGTTCAGATGCTGAAATAGTCAAGCTTGCTTACATCACATAGCATGTGGTACATAGTTGATTACAAGCTTACAATATTTTAGCTTCATCATCAGAATCAATTGACCCAGACATGACTTTTCTTAGTGCAGCATAAATCTAGACAAATTCTCTTAAATCATCAGTTTTATCTTTTAGGCAGTTTATTCTGAGATACACAATGCTGTATACTTCTTCTTTTCTCAGGCTACAAGTTTCCTGTTCCAACAGTATCTAGCTGACTTAACAGCTATATTTTACTCTGAAGAAGGATTTTATTTAATCTTTCTAAATGTTAGTTAATCAGAACAATATTATAGCACTTATTAGTTAATAATCAATATAATATAAAACATTTTCCTTGAGGCTTGCTACAATGTATCCTGCTTTTCTCCCTATAAGGATACTCAAGGCAACTAACCAGACAAAATATAATTCTGAGCAAAGCTTACCAATAGTATTTAAAACTGTAGATACAGCTTGCCAAAATCTGGAAAATGCTAAATACCTCATTTTGTTGTTTTACCTCATTTCCTGAATATTGCTTAACCCAGTGCCTGTAAGAAGTGGGGCTTCTGCTGAAAATGCTTGTGGCCCAGCGTTAAAGTGAATCTAATCACAGGCAAAATAATTGGGAGGGTAGGAAGTAGAACACAGGTACACTTTTCAGGTTGGTAATCTGATATTGTAACCAGCGTCTAAAGTATTTCATCTTCATAAAGCTTAGAAGAGGTATCTTTAAAGATAATTATGGAGGGGCATTAAAAATAGCAACCCCCAAAAAGTGTAATTCCCTGTGTGGTGAAATACTCTCCATCCTAAAAATCATGTTGCTGTTGTACTAATCGGGACTGCACTGTTTACATGTCCCAAGATACCTTTCTGCAATCTAACAGCCAGCAATGGGAATGCTACAGGAGAATGAGTCATCTCTTAGGGGCGGAGCCAATCCAGTGCTTTACAAATGGAAATTGCCCTGGTCAGTAGAAAGACAATAAAGAGCCAGGTAACACCTGAGGCAAGAGAGCCACGCCTAGGGCTCTCTGTGAATTCTCTGAAGAAGAGAAAGAACCTCTCTTGCTCTGGCTCCTGCTCTTACTCTTTTAAACCTTTCTGCATCTTATTCCAAGTTTTTCTCAGAACAGAATTTGGAAATGTCTTGGCCATTAGGGTTGCTACCAGCAATTATCACCCAGTGCCAAAAAGAATATGGTATTAAAGTAAGTAAAATTAAAGCAATTATCTTCTTAATTTCTCCTGTTTGGAAGCTGAAGGAGCTCACTCAAGTGATCAACATCTTTGGTGCTCTGTCATGATTTACAGAGTGCTTTCTGTTTTCCTGAAATGGGCTCAGAAAGAAAACAAGCTCCTGATTTTCAGTCTGGGGACAAGGAAGTGGATATCTGCTCAGCTATCAAGTTAGTAGGACACATGATGCAATCGCTGCATCTGTCGAACATGTGTCTGTAATGGAATCCAGCTATTCTAGCAAAGTAATTATTTCATGACAACTAAAGCTCAGACCAGGTGCATCAGAAGGGGGATGATCTGTTATACTTTAATACTGGCTTCAGATTTCTATATAAATCTCTGCTACAATCTACCAGTTCTTTAAATGAAGTCTTCTGATACTATTTTCAAATTGCTAGCCGTTAAAGCAAATGTGAGTACAGAAACTAAGAGCAAATCAGTCTGTTAAGGGTTGTCAGATTCTCTTTGTGACTGGTCCAGCTCACATAGCTGCTGATGAACTGGAGACAGAACACTTATTGCTATTTCCAAACTCCTTACATTTTGTGACCCTGGTCTGTATTCCTTCCAGGCCATGACCAGCCCACCCATTCTGCTATCTTAAAGAAATTTTCCTGCTCTTGTCCAAAGAGCTGTTTACCAGAAAAGTTAGGTGAATTAATCAAAAGATGTGCACATGAGAAATAAAGGCTGTTAGATGGATAAAGTGAAATGTAGAAGTGGATTGTGTTTACATGAATTTCAGTTTAAAAAAAGTAATGATCTATAGACCATAGAAAGGTGAAGCTTTCACACAAAACAACAAACTTAGAAAGATGAATAAATCAGGCATAATTGATTCTTTAATTATTGTTCTAAAAATTTCCAGTCCTTTTTCCTGTGTCCTTTTTCTCAGTCTCAGGCTAGCCTAATAATAAGAAGAATAACGTTCTATTTATATACCACCCTTCAGGACAACTTAATGCCCACTCAGAGCAGTTTACAAAGTGTGCTACTATTATCCCCACAATAAAACACCCTGTGAGGTGGGTGGGGCTGAGAGAGCTCCAGAGAGCCGTGACTAGCCCAAGGTCACCCAGCTGGCTTCAAGTGGAGGAGCGGAGAATCAAACCCGGTTCTCCAGGTTAGAGTCCCGCTGCCCTTAACCACTACACCAAACTGGCTCTAACAGAAAAAACCTCCGGAGATATCAGCCTGTAACAAAAAGCAGCTACTGAGATAATGCCCTAACTTGACCTTGTTCCAGCTCTTCTTATTTGAAAAGTCTTCCACTTGAGGAGTCCTCAGCATATGTTCCCGCTACCTCAAACACCACCCCCAGCAAAACCAGAAGCTTGTCCCAATGCCTATATTCTCTAGACTTTTCTTGAATTTATTGTCTGAAATTCTGCTGTAGTTCTACTTTGCACCCATGTCAAGCATCCCCTCCTGGACCTCCTGACACCCAGTTGAGTACAGGTCCAAAGTTCACCTGGATCATAAACTACCCCCTCCCATTGTGTTGGAACTGAGGACAAGTACCTCTAGGCTTTTTAGTACACTTGTGTATTGCCATATTACATTATATGCGTGTACTTTGGTTTCTCTCAAGCATTCTCTGATTATTCTGTTAAATTCCTGTCTCTGTTTTCATTCCAGCCTTTCACTAGAACCCTACAGCGTTGTCAAAACAAAAAGTAAAATATGGTGGTCTAAGTACAGGTTCGGAGGCATATTGCCTTCTAGCCAGGTGCTAAAAAACATCTCTTAGCAGGACAGGAAGCCAGATATGATAAATAAGAGATTTCCATCCTGTACTTAGCTATTTCTGTGAAACCTGAGTTCCATTTGGGAAGTGGGTTGATTCGTGCAAAGCAGGTGTCTAATTGGCATATAAACAAACCACCCACTCTCTAGACTCTGTCCATTCTCCCATTTATGGTAGTCACCAAGGGTCATTTCGTAGAAAAAGAGCTGCAGGAACTCATTAGCACAACTCATTTGCGTATGCCACACCCTTGCCATTGCTGGAAATGTGTCATTAGCATAACTGATTTGCATATGCCCCACCCCCTGACATCACCTATCCTGGCTGTTTTGGACCCAATCCTGGCCATTCAGGGATGAAATTGGGCCCAAAATGGCATAAAGGGGCTGAAAAGGGGCCCAAAATGGTCAGGAGAGTGATCCACCACTTGTCAGAGGCCTGATCCTGGCTGTTTTGGGACCAATCCTGGATGGTTTGGGCCTGATCATGGCCATTTTGGGCCCGAATTGGGCGAAACAGGCCCCAAATGGCCAAAAATCAAGTGGGCGGGGCCACCTGACATGTGACCTTTTTGGAGAAATACCGGAACTGCATTCCTGTGCGTTCCCCCTCAAAATGAGCCCTGGTAGTCACATGGCTGGGGGGGGGACAGTAGAGTAGGAGAAAAGCTGTCCACAGTTTGGAATTTCTACATCTCAAATATATTTCACTTACACTCAGCAAAGTGGGTTGTAGATCAAATCAAGCCTGAATTTTTCCTAGAAGCTGAAATGAAAAAATGAGGCTATCGTACTTAGGTCACATCACGAGAAGACAAGGCTCTCTGGAAAAATCAGTAATGCTAGGAAAAGTGGAAGGTGGTAGGAAAAGAGGAAGACCCAGATTGAGATGGCTTGACTCAACAAAAGAAGTCATGTCCTCTAGTTTGCAAGATCTGAGCAAGCCTCTTAATGACAGGATGTTTTGGAGGTCTTTCATTCATAGTGTTGCCATAAGTCAGAAGCGACTTGACCCCACACATCACACACTGTCAGCTTGGTACTTCTCTTAGAAAATGAATCTAATACAAATGCCAATTAGGTCCAAAAATGAGTAGTTCAGAAATTTAAGAATTTAAGTAGTTCAGAAATTTAAGAATGTTCAGATTTCACTAGACTGCTTTGTTCCAAGCAAAAGTGGCTTCCTGTCTTCTAGTTAGAGATTTGTACTCTGCAAGAGAATTTATTGTGAAATTTACATGTGGTTTAGTCAGAGTATGAATCTAGAGATATTTAAAATACAGGTCAGGGTGGAGGTCCAGAGGTGACCCCAGGGCCTGACCTGTACTGCTAGTTAGCCCTTGCTGTGTGTATATGTTTCGTTATGCTGTTGCCAAAATAAATATGGCCCATTTAGTTCCCAATACTTGTGTCTGTTTCTTCTTTCCGTCTGGGGTAGCAAAATTGCACATTCTCTCATTCAGAACCTTTGCTCCTTGGGAATTCTTATTCATTGTTATGGTGACAATGTTTCTGGGTGTAAAGAAAACACATGCAGGATTTTAAAAATCTCTCCACTTTTTTCCCTGATTCATGTATTTGTTTACCTTGTTTTATAGAGTTTCTGCCTTGTTTGTGGAATTTATCTATCTGAAAAATGTGTGTATAATATCTCACTTTTATAGTCAAGACCAATACATTAACTAAAATGATTTGGGGTGCAATCCTATATAATTACATATAATTAAGGTTGAGTATTTCATTTCTTCTTGCGAATGTGGGTTTTTTAAAAATTGTTGTGCATTTAAATGTAGGCCTCTGAGGAAAGAAGGAAGGGGCCTGGATGGGTTGAATGGAATGTATTCTGATTGGTCAGCAGCGGTACCTTAGGGAACAGAGTGACTTGCAGTTTTAGATAGAGAACTGAGAGAAAATATTTGCCTTGGGCAAAGCAGGCTATCTGTATGGGGCCTGAACTGGCTGTGTGGTGTTCTGAGAAACTCTAAGTCAGGCAAACTGTGTGTGTACCTGGGGCAGTCTGTGTATGTCTGGAGAGATTGATCTGTCTAGTTCAGGCAAGCTTAGTGGAAAGGCTTGAGTGATTCTATGTGTAGATGAGAAGAGAGTTTATTCTGTTAGTGAATATCTGTGTGACAAATTATTCTTTGTAATTGAGTCTATTAATATACCTTTGTGCCATTAAGTCGCCTCCAACCTATAGTGACCCTATGAATGAAAGACCTCCAAAATGCCCTATCATTAACAGACTTGCTCAGATCCTGCAAACTGGAGGGCATGGCTTCTTTTATTGAGTCAAACCATCTCGTTTTAGGTTTTCCTCTTTTCCTACAGCCTTCTACTTTTCCTAGCATTATTAACTTTTCCAAAGAATCTTGTCTTCTCATGATGTGACCAAAGCATGATAGCCTTAGTCTTGTCATTTTAGCTTCTATGGAGAATTCAGACTTGATTCGATCTGGTACCCACTTACTTATCTTTTTGGCTATCCATGGTATCCGCAAAACGACCTTTAAGGAGATATAATTATTTTTGAAACTACTGAATTTAAGAACTATTCTGAAACCAATACCTATGTCTATACTCTTCAGCTATCATGATTATGTACTTACAAGTAAATTCTACTTTTGTTGAAGAAAAAAGATCTTCTTTTACCTCACAACCACCCTCATGTGCTGACTGTTCTGTCAAACTACCATCTGTAACAAGCCTTCCTATATTACCAGTTAAACTGAGAAAGATTAAGGTGAAAGCATTTGGTGACAGTGAAAAACTTTTGAGGGAAGGAGGGAGGTAGCAATATATTAATCACAGAAAGGAAAAAGGGAAGATGTTCTTAAGGTGTAAGCTTGGGTAAAGTAGAGAACTGAAGCTCTGTGGGAGTGAAAATAGCAGTGTTGATTGGAACCAAGGCCCTCCTGAGGTAAAAGTTTAAGGTAACATAAGGAGGAGCTGAACTAGAGGTCCAAGGGCAAAAATTTAATAATATGTTTTTAGATCTAGTTTTAGATCTAGTAATAAATGAAGGCTTGAAACACAGTTATCCAGCTATTAATTTTTATCCAGCATAACTCCCAATTATTTATAGTCCGTCTCACGGAGATTCAAGACATACTACATACAGCATAATATCTCCTAACTATAGTTTTGTTTGGAAAAGATTTTGACCCAGACAAAATCTTGGGATCTTCAAAGGGTTGAATAATCTGAGTAAAACCATGCACGTACCCACACATTATGTATGCTTCTGTTTTAAGATGTTTCTTTAGTACCAGGTACCATTTATATAATTATATCATTTTCAGGTTATGTAGCTACTTGAGAAGCAATTTATAAAAGCAGGGCTTATTTTATCTGCCCCTGCAGAGGTATTCAAGTTAGAAGTGGGTATAGGGTTAACTTAGAAGAGGGTATAGCATTAAGACGGTTACAACAGTCAAAATGAGAAAGTATCAGCATTTCAGTTGTGTCAAGATAAAAACAAATGACATGTAATTGAAACCTATAATTGAGTTCCCTCCCTGCCATGAAACTCAGTAGGTGGCTAGGTCAGTCACTGTCTCTCAGCCTAACCTACCTCACAGGGTGGATGGTTATTGTGATGGAGTAGGGGAAAAACTATGTAGGCTGCTCTGTACTTCTTGAAGGAAACGCAGGACATGTGTGCTAAATAAAATAAATAGTACCTGATGGAGAAAGATCCTAAATTAAACTAAACTTTGCAATCTTAAGGTGACCCTTAATTGGGCAGGTAGAAAATTATGATGAGAAAACAAAAAACTGAAGGAAAAAAACAGAAAATTGAAGAACAAGAGGAGAGATTACAAGTTCATTTTTAAAATTAGTTTTGATGCAGTGATCCAAAGAGGTCCTTGTGCAACCATGCGTCTCAAAATTTTCCTGTAGGGAAACCATTATCACTGAACCCAAAACATTTTAAGTATTCTAAAAAGCCATTTGGGAAATTGATAGGAAAGCTGTTCAAAGAAGGAAATAATGTGTCCAGTTCTGACAACAAATTATCCAAATATGTTTTGTTCAAACAAGAGGTACATTAGACTGCAGAAAACTGATCTAGGTATAACTGTGTCTTTTTGATATTCTGTCACAAACTCATTTGTTTTTATTAGAAGCTGTCATAGTTTACACAAACCTTTTATGTACAGTATTCTGTTGTCCAGCAAGTTTACCATCTAAATTCCTGTTTAAGCTCTTACCGTTGGTTGATATTTAGCTCTGTTTCCAGCAATTACAGCAAGATGCTTAGGAAAGTAAGAGGGACAATAGATGTGCAGTATTAAGTCCATTTGGCTGCATATGCTCCCGTTGGTATATTTAATGGGGTTAGTCATGCTTATTCCTATTAAAAGGCAAGATGCATGTTTCTGCATTATATAGCTGTCATTTCAGCTTCAGTCATGGCTGCGGTTAATAGACCTTTGAGTAGACGGTCTTGGTGGACTTTCTAGAAGATATGCAATGGGGGAAAAAAAACAAGTAATGCAGCCCCTCGGGCCTCTGGCTGAGAGCTAATCTGCCTCTGCTGCTTCTGCTGGCAGGTGTGGAGGCTCTGGAGGCCATGCTGGGCTCTGGTCAGGATCTTGCAAGGAAGATCCTGTAGATTTAGCACTCTGTGCTAAATCTACAGGAAGGTGGCATGTAATCAGTCTGGCATTTTGCCTCCTTTGTTCCACCTCAGCCTGGGCCCTTCGCTGCCACCATTCCTACAGAGTAGAGAGGGTTCTGGAGGGCTGTGGGCTGAGGTTTGTGTCTTGCGTGGCAAGGGCCTAGTGCCTATCTCAGGGGCTGATAGGAATGGCTCCTTTTGCAGGCTCAGGTGGGGTGGCTTCTGGTGCTGCTGGTGCTTGGTCAGAAGGTGTCTCTGCAGTTTGAGGTTCTCCCTGACCCTGCTGGTCTTCCTGGTCCCCTGTTCTTGGTTCTTCAGGCTCTTCCTCTGAGTCCTCCAGGTCCAAGTCATTGGCCTGGTTAGGGGCCAATGGTTTGGTCTGATACTTCCTCCCTCATTTTTGGAAGTAACTTGCATCAAGAGGAATCATTAAAAATCCACTTGAATAAACAGTACATGCAATATTTACAGTGCCATCCCAAGCAGAATCACACCTTTCTAAGTCTATTGGAATCTGTGGACTTAAACTAGGGCTGGCAGGCCTCCTGCCAGCAGTGAGATATTGACTACAGTGATGTTGGCTACTTTGCAATGTTACTTCCAGATAAAATGCAAAAGTGATCTAGGAATCCATAGAGTTTCCAACAAATCCTAGAACTAGCCTATGTTGCTTCTGGTTTTACCTGGAAGTTTTGTATCAGAACCAACATTGTTCCCCCCTCTGTTTCCCCACCCCCAAACCTCCTGCTGGTTGCTAGGATGTGACTCAGGTTAGTGTGGACATTTAATCGGCCATTTAAGGAGTAGGCAAACATCCTCACATTTTCCATCTTGTAATTTATTTGTCAGTAATGTAATATCTGAGGTCATTAAAGTGTTTTATTAATTAGCAATGCTGAATTGAAATTTCAAAAAATTAGCAGGAATATTATGTATGTAGGATTTTATTTAAAAATAGTTTACAGAATTTGCAAAAATCTTTAGTTTTTCTATATACACTAACTTTATTATTTCATATTTATACTTAACATTCTTAATTTCTCCATGTTCTGTTATTACTTCCATTGTTTTAATTCACAAACAGAAATTTAAACCACTTTTTCTCATAATAAAAAGTAGGCTTTCAAGGCAACTATTTGTCTTCAGTAAATGACAGTTCTGAATTTGGCTTTCTCCCTGTCCCAGATTTAAATATTGCCTCTGTTTGACTAAGATATATTGAGCTTAATGAAGCACTAACCAAAGTATATTAGGAGTGGCAGTTTAATCAATTCAGCCCCTTCAGCAACCAGCAAAAGCACATGGGGGTATAATTTCAATCCTCTTTCTAAGCATATAGAACATAATTTAGGAATAGATGTGAAGTGTGTCACATATCGCGTAGTCTGTAAATCAATGCTTTGTCTGTTCTCTGGCTTTAGATACAGTAACCAGTGTTGTTTGAAACTACATTTTTTTGATGGTTATACATTAAACTATACATTATAGTTTATTATACATTATATCTAGTTATACATTAAACTATAATTACATTTCTCGGTATTTTAAATGTAAGTTAAAAATAAATCAACTAAATAATTTAAGGAATCTTTAATTAAGGCTCTTTACCAAATTTGACCGATGAATTTTCAGCTACATTCTCTTAATTGATGAAAGCACATAGGAAACCAGCCGTCTTCTGAAACAAACAGAGATGTGGGTTGTTTCAACATGTTGGCACACCTAAAACTGTGTTACTTCTATTTCTGCAACTGAGGATGAAAAACATTACTGAAGGTTGTTTTACATGCTCGCAATCATCCTGCACCGTTTTGAAGTAATCAGAGAACTGACACACATACTTTGGGGTTGTTGTGCTCATCCTACATGAAGCTGTAGTATAGACCTTTAATAAAGGTGGTATGTATCCTCATTTTAGGCCTGTATTCCCAGAATTTTAATGCTTAATGAGCATTGGATCATATGATCAACACTATGATGGAACATAACGTTTTGCTATAACTGCAAACATTTTGCTATAACTGCAAGCCAGTTCAGTAAGGTCAGGGTCAGATAGGGTGGCTTGCATTCTCACCACATGCAAGCAGGAAACAGGCTACTTATTCCAGCCTATTGGTGCCATTGTTTGAACTCACAGAATTACTCTGAGCATGACTGAGACTGTGTATGCCCAGTAAAATTTGCCCCCTTTTTACCTGCATCAAACTCTAATAATTTTTGAAGCACTTTTTAGTTTCAAGAGTGATTTAACATGTGGCATGAGAAGTTGCTGTTTAAGAAACACAAATACAGAGCCCCTTGGGGTACATAAAACTAGTTAAACAGTTCTTTGAGCCCTAAAGAGCCAGCATGATGTAATAGTTAAAGTGTTGGACTAGGAATGGGGTGATCTGGGTTTAAATCCCCACTCAGCTGTAACACTCACTGATCTTGAGCCAATCAAAATCTTTGTGAAGATAAAATTAGGGAAGGGAGAGCTATCGACACCAGCTTGAGCTCCTTGGAAGAATATTAGGATAAAAATATGACAGAAGATACAGGTTTCTTAGTCACATTTATCTCTATTAATGGTTTCTGGCAATTACATACAGAGAAAGTGCTTCTCTCCTGTAGCATGGATGTCATTTCTTTTGGCAGTGACTTCAGAACTGCTTTTGGTTGTATTTAAGGTGTGTGGCACTTTTTAATTAATTGCTGTTGTTATTTCTCAAATAAAACAAGCTGCTTAGAATGAGTTCTGAATATATAAAAGATTTTAAAGCAGATTTTAAAGCATTCTAGTCATTTTTCATATCCTTTTGCAGCCTGCAGTGATGCACCAAAGAATAATATAATGACCCAATGATCTTCTTAATGTTAAGAAATTCAATTTTGTTTTAACTTTTTGCTTTGCAGGGGAGTCGGTTGTATCTTTGTAGAAATGATTCAAGGTGTTGCTGCTTTCCCAGGAATGAAAGATATTCAAGATCAACTTGAAAGAATATTTTTGGTAAGTGATTAGTTCTTTTTTCACTAATAGTGGAACCCCATGACCTAGATGGCCAGGGCTAGCTCAATCTTGTCGGCTTTCAGAAACTAAGCATGATCAGCCCTGATGATTATGAGGATGATTAACAATAACAATAACAATGATAACTGTGCTATTCAAGACAGATTAGTACCTCACCCAGAGTGGTGAACAAGTTAGTATTATTATTATCTCCACAATACAGCTGGGGAGCTGGGGCTGAGAGGGGTAGCTTACCCAAGGCTACCCACTGAGCTCATGACAGTAGTGGGATTCGAACCAGTAAAGCCAGTTTGCTGTAGTGGTTAAGAGTGCCACGACTCTAATCTGGAGAACCAGGTTTGATTCCCCACTCCTCCGATTGACCTTGGGTCAATCACAGCTTCCCGGAGCTCTCTCAGCCCCACCCACCTCACAGGGTGATTGTTGTGGGGATAATAATGATATACTTTGTAAACCGCTCTGAGTGGGTGTTAAGTTGCCCTGAAGGGTGGTATATAAATCGAATATTATTGTTATTATTATTAGAGTTCTGATTCACAGTCGAACACTTAACCACTGTGCTACAGCAGCTCTCTACTTGGATGGGAGACCCCCACCCACCAAGGGGGGCAGGCAATGCCAAACCATCTCTTATTTGTCTTGTGCCTTTAAAACCCTATGAAGTTGCCAAAAGTTAGCTGTGACTTGATGTCTCTTCACACACACACACACACACACACACACACAATAATGGGACCCTCCTTTAGCAGGTGTATTTCATTGAAGGAAGGTGCTTCGTGCCAGAAGACGACTCCTCTGCCATTACTGTCTAGAATCATAGGATCTAATGCAATGTACTACACTGGTGAAGAGTGTGGTTTGACTGAGGTTCTGAATAGTGCTTTATATATCCAAATGAAAAAATTGTGCCATGTGCTTACCTGCCTATTATGTGTTACTTTTTAATACAAGTCAAAAGACATAATTACTCTAGACCAGAAGTTATGAATAAAGTTTAATCTTGTACGGTTCACCATTTATTCTGTACTCATAAGTACAGTTTCAAATGAGTTTTCAGTGTATTTGAGAGGAAGCAGAGTCCCAGTTAACTGCACCCTCCCAACACTTAGAAATAAAAATTTAAAGTGGCGTAGCTTACACACAGATTTAGCCTCAATACCTTTCCAAGAAACTGAACACTGACTCCCTCCTGTAGCCAACCAACACACATTCTCTTCTCCACACAACAAATCCATTCTCGTTTTCTTCCCTTCCCCAGCTTCCTTCGTTCTAGCAATCCGCTACTACTTCTGCAACTTTCTATAGTGCATGTCCAGATAAAAGAGATTGGTAGAAAACGCACAACGAATGTGTTTCGTTTGCATTATTAGGAAGCAACTTACATCATATGAAAATTAGTCTGTCAATCCTATAGCAGGATAATTACTCTATTTCTTGTTTTGGTTCCTGTTGCTTCCTCTTTGCAATGTATTACCAGTTCTGCAGTCTTTCAGTCCTAGTGGCCCTTCTAGCTTCTCCAGTACCATTAACAGCTCATGACCACATTATCCAGTATGAGCCAAAAGTGCATTAAAGTTAATTTAAAAGCACTAAAGCACAGTGTATGGTTGTTTATGTTAGCAGGTAAAGCTATTCTTTTGCTTTCATCTGCAGTAACGAATATTTCAACTGACGGATGTGTTCTGAGTGTAGCTTCTCAATTGCAGGGAAATAAGAGGCCCTGGGCAGTCATCCAGTTAGCTAATCTACCTCCAACATAATTTAAGAGTATGTTACTATGATCACTCTTAGCCTTGTGCTGTAGTTTTCCCTCTAAAGACAGAACACAATGGGATGCACTCGCCAAAGTAAGATCATAGAACTACAGAAACAGCTACTATGAAAAGGCTAAAAGTAAATAAAGTTGGTCACTAAATAATATGGAAGGTCTAAAAAGCCGAAAAAGAGAGAGAGATCAGGACTTCATGTCTAACCTTCACTTTGTAGCAATTGAGCTATATTGTGTTTGATTCCAGCATGATGAAGTAAAGACTATCAGAGGTCAGTATAACAAACACTTTAATTTCCCTTCCCCCGCTGGACCAAGAGTGTCTTTGCTCGAGTTACCTGGAAGGAGTAAATGTCTAGCTCCATTAAACCTGTGTATCCTAGCAGAAAACTGCTCAAATAAACATGTTCATTTTTAATTATTTGTACTAACAGTAGGCCAAAGGGATGTACTAGCCGCTGCTGTAGATTTCCAAAAGCTTGAAGGTAAAAGTGCTGACTGAATGCTATATTTCCTAAGAACAGTTTAATGAAAATTACTCTTGGTGGCTTTCTAGTTCTTAGTAAAAAAAAAATCAAATGTCCATGTATAAAGCACAGGATCTATGAAAGAGAGAGGAAACTAGGCAGAAACATAAAGCACACATTCAGAAAATCATGTCCCATGATGTGGGGATAAGAAAGGCCACCTACCAGCCTTTGCGAGGGAGCCAGTGCTTGATTATATCCAGACAATCATATCAGAGAAAAATGATCTATATTAAATTTCTCGTAGCGGCAAAAAGTACTGAGGACTCTTGTTTGGTTTTGTCTCTTGTAAACAGTGATGAGTGTGCTCGTTCAAGTTTTACTGTTTTTTTTTTCTGAGCATGTTTCAAGTTCTCCTAGTTAAGGGCCAAACTAGATGTTTTGTGTCCAGATGTCAGACCTGTGGACATTATGGCTATTAAAAAATGGCTGATCCTGATCAGGCCTGCAGTGTAGCAGGGCTAGGTGTTCTTGTCATCCCCCCCCCCACACACACACACACACTGGCTTTTTTATCACTGGAAAAGGCGCATGGCGGGGAGAAGTTTCTGATTCCCACCATACTACGGGCCTGATTCAGTGTGTGAAGATGCACTTGAATGTACAGTTGGGTGTTAATGCTGCACTGTTTTCAGAGAGGTGCATATTCTGAGGGTCCAACTTGATTTCGAGGGTATGAGCTTCTGAGAGTCAGAGCTCCCTGACTCTTGAAAGCTCGTACCCTGGAAATCCAGTTGGTCTTTAAGGTGCTACCGCACCCGAATCTTGCTCTTCTACTACAGACCAACATGGCTACCCATCTGAAACTGTCATTGAAGGCACCACATTCTGAGGGTCATCACTTTCCGTCGTTGATATTCTGGTACAGTTATAGCAGTAAAATTGTATTAGGGCGCTTAAGTTCATGTGTCAGCGAAGCAGGCTTTGCTGGACTGTGGGGTATGTTCCAAAACTTCAAGCACTTTGGGGTGATGGTAATCAATTATAATATTTATCCATTTCATCAGCAGTGCTAGGTATTCTCCATAAACAGAGGAAACATGTCTTGTCTCCCTCTATTGTATTGTCGAAGGCTTTCACGGCCGGAGAACGATGGTTGTTGTGGGTTTTTCGGGCTGTATTGCCGTGGTCTTGGCATTGTAGTTCCTGACGTTTCGCCAGCAGCTGTGGCTGGCATCTTCAGAGGTGTAGCACCAAAAGACAGATCTCTCAGTGTCACAGTGTGGAAAAGAGAAGAGATGTAGGTCATTTGTATCTACTCAGGAGGGGTGGGGTTGAGCTGAGTCATCCTGTAAGAGTTTCCCAGGGTGTGGAATGCTAATGGCGGGAGGCTTCACTGTATCCTGAGGAGGTTCTTTTGCATATGGATTGGTACTTGATGTGCTAATCTTCTCTGCAGGGCTATTGTCAGGGATAGAATGTTTTGTTAGCCTGGTGTTTTTCAGAACTGGCAACCATGCTCGGTTCATTCTTAAGGTTTCTTCTTTCCTGTTGAAGTTTTGCTTATGCTTGTGAATTTCAATGGCTTCCCTGTGCAGTCTGACAAAGTAGTTGGAAGTGTTGTCCAGTATTTTGGTGTCCTGGAATAAGATACTGTGCCCTGTTTGAGTTAGGCTATGTTCAGCCACTGCTGATTTTTCAGGTTGTCCAAGTCTGCAGTGTCTTGCATGTTCTTTTATTCTTGTCTGGATGCTACGCTTTGTGGTCCCGATGTAAACTTGTCCACAGCTGCAGGGTATACGGTATACTCCTGCAGAGGTTAGGGGGTCTCTACTGTCTTTTGCTGATCGTAGCATCTGTTGTATTTTTCGGGTGGGTCTGAATACTGCTTGAAGGTTATGCTTTTTCATAAGCTTTCCCATCTGATCAGTAATTCCTTTGATATATGGCAAAAACACTTTTCCTGTGGGAGACTGTTTTTCTTTGGTTGTTTGATTCATCCTGGGTTTGATTGCTCTTCGGATTTCATTTCTGGAGTAGCCATTTGCCTGAAGTGCGTGGTTTAGATGATTCATTTCCTCATTGAGAAAGTGCGGCTCACATATCCGTCTTGCACGATCCACTAATGTTTTCATTATGCCTCTTTTCTGTCGGGGATGGTGATTGGAGTTTTTGTGTAGGTACCGATCAGTGTGAGTTGGTTTCCTGTAGACCTTGTGACCTAACTGAAAGTTTGCTTTGCGGATGACCCAGGTATCCAGGAATGGGAGTTTTCCCTCGATTTCTTTCTCCATGGTGAATTGTATGTTCAGGTGGATGTTGTTGAGATGATTCAAAAACCCCATCAATTCTTCCTCCCCATGGCTCCAAATGATAAATGTATCATCCACAAACCGGAACCATACACTAGGTTTGTGGGGTGCTGATTCTAGAGCTGTTTTTTCAAAATGTTCCATGTAGAAGTTTGCTATAATTGGGCTGAGTGGGCTCCCCATGGCCACCCCATCCATCTGTTCATAGAATTCGTTGTCCCATTGGAAGTAACTGGTTGTCAGGCAATGGTGGAATAAGGCTGTTACATCCTCTGGGAAAATCTGATTAATAAGTGCAATAGTGTCTTTTACTGGAACCTTGGTAAACAGGGATACAACATCAAAACTGACAAGTATGTCTTGTGGATTGAGTTTCAGAGAACTGATTTTGTTGATGAAATCTGCTGAATCTTTGATGTAAGACGAGGTTTTCCCGATGTGGTCCTGCAGGAGATCTGCCAGATGTCTAGCTAATTCATATGTCGGTGAACCAATGGCACTCACAATGGGTCGGAGTGGGACTGAATCCTTATGTATTTTGGGGAGTCCATATAGTCTAGGTGGCTGTGCTTCAGTCTTGCATAGTTTTCTGTGCGTGTCGGGATGTAGTGAGGAAATCTTGATCAGCGCATTTGTTAGCCTGGTGATTTTGCAAGTGGGATCTCGTTTTAGTTTTTTGTAGGTGGAGGGGTCCAGGAGTTCCTTAATCTTAGTCTTCTTAATCTTCAGAGGAATACAAAAAGAAGATTAAGGAACTCCTGGACCCCTCCACAAGACATACTTGTCAGTTTTGATGTTGTATCCCTGTTTACCAAGGTTCCAGTAAAAGACACTATTGCACTTATTAATCAGATTTTCCCAGAGGATGTAACAGCCTTATTCCACCATTGCCTGACAACCAGTTACTTCCAATGGGACAACGAATTCTATGAACAGATGGATGGGGTGGCCATGGGGAGCCCACTCAGCCCAGTTATAGCAAACTTCTACATGGAACATTTTGAAAAAACAGCTCTAGAATCAGCACCCCACAAACCTAGTGTATGGTTCCGGTTTGTGGATGATACATTTATCATTTGGAGCCATGGGGAGGAAGAATTGATGGGGTTTTTGAATCATCTCAACAACATCCACCTGAACATACAATTCACCATGGAGAAAGAAATCGAGGGAAAACTCCCATTCCTGGATACCTGGGTCATCCGCAAAGCAAACTTTCAGTTAGGTCACAAGGTCTACAGGAAACCAACTCACACTGATCGGTACCTACACAAAACTCCAATCACCATCCCCGACAGAAAAGAGGCATAATGAAAACATTAGTGGATCGTGCAAGACGGATATGTGAGCCGCACTTTCTCAATGAGGAAATGAATCATCTAAACCACGCACTTCAGGCAAATGGCTACTCCAGAAATGAAATCCGAAGAGCAATCAAACCCAGGATGAATCAAACAACCAAAGAAAAACAGTCTCCCACAGGAAAAGTGTTTTTGCCATATATCAAAGGAATTACTGATCAGATGGGAAAGCTTATGAAAAAGCATAACCTTCAAGCAGTATTCAGACCCACCCGAAAAATACAACAGATGCTACGATCAGCAAAAGACAGTAGAGACCCCCTAACCTCTGCAGGAGTATACCGTATACCCTGCAGCTGTGGACAAGTTTACATCGGGACCACAAAGCGTAGCATCCAGACAAGAATAAAAGAACATGCAAGACACTGCAGACTTGGACAACCTGAAAAATCAGCAGTGGCTGAACATAGCCTAACTCAAACAGGGCACAGTATCTTATTCCAGGACACCAAAATACTGGACAACACTTCCAACTACTTTGTCAGACTGCACAGGGAAGCCATTGAAATTCACAAGCATAAGCAAAACTTCAACAGGAAAGAAGAAACCTTAAGAATGAACCGAGCATGGTTGCCAGTTCTGAAAAACACCAGGCTAACAAAACATTCTATCCCTGACAATAGCCCTGCAGAGAAGATTAGCACATCAAGTACCAATCCATATGCAAAAGAACCTCCTCAGGATACAGTGAAGCCTCCCGCCATTAGCATTCCACACCCTGGGAAACTCTTACAGGATGACTCAGCTCAACCCCACCCCTCCTGAGTAGATACAAATGACCTACATCTCTTCTCTTTTCCACACTGTGACACTGAGAGATCTCTGTCTTTTGGTGCTACACCTCTGAAGATGCCAGCCACAGCTGCTGGCGAAACGTCAGGAACTACAATGCCAAGACCACGGCAATACAGCCCGAAAAACCCACAACAACCATCTCCCTCTATTGTTGTCTTCCACCAGTGGGTGAAGACTTTTTTGTTAGTTTGAGCATACCTCCAGCCAGCAGCGGCACCAGGGTTTTCGGCGCTAGCAGCCAGCTGGCGGGCCGGGTGCTCCTGCACGCGCACACGCACCGGCCTGCGTGATGACATCACGTGTGACGTCATCACGGGAGTGCGCGCCCCGCTGACCCGATCGCTGCGGCGGGCGGCTGGGACGGTGCACGGGTGGCTTCCGAGCTCTCCCGCTCGGTTGCCTGCGCCACCGCAGATGCCTGCCCATGGCTGCTGCACCCGGCCGGGGGCATGTGCTGGTGGTGGCGGCAGCGGGGGGGGGATAGGAGGCTGCAGCTCTGTGGCACACGCTCCCACCCCCCGTGCCTCCTCTGGCGCTCCCTCTAGGACCCCGCGCCCTGAGGCCACCGCCTACCTGGCCTCAATGGGCGTGCCGGCCCTGCCTTCAGCAATGTTTATTGGCCCTCTTCCCTTGTGTTGTTACGTGTGTTCGTGTATTTATGATTGTACTGAATTGTTTATTTTATATATACTTTCTTTTAAAAGCCACTTTATTGTTGAAATGTTTTAAATTTTGTGACCTTGTAGGAGGACCCTATTTGAGAAGACAGCATAGAAATGTTTTAAATAAATAAATATGCAAAGAGGACTCTCATTATGGATTCTGTAGCAGTCTTCTTCTCTACAGCTTACCTTTTACTTTTGTATCACTAGAAGGAATGCCTATCATTTTGACAAAATCAGACTGCAGAATAGCCACTTGTATCTTATTGTTAAGGAAAATGAAGGCTATCTTTCTAATATGCCAGATTTGCTAGTTGTGCAGATGCAGAAAGAGGAGCATAGGTAGGATGGCGTGGATCCTTTTGTTTACGTCTGAGGTCCCATTATAAACAGATGTGTGGTATGTCGAGTGTTAGTTTTGAATTTTTAAGTTTTCCATGTTGCCAAATACTCAATATGTCAGTCTTATATTGTTTTAACTGTGAAATCAGGAGACAGCCTATGATGGATAGGGTTATAGTGCCCCTGAAGGAATGGGATTCCATCTTGGTAATGCCATTAGAGCCCTTCTGCAACCCATCTGGATATTTTCAAGCCCCAAAGACTCTTGTATTTCAGCATACTTCTAGTCATCATTGCTCCTGTTTTGGTTGTCACTGCCTGTTCCTTTCTTATCTTTAAGTGCTACTGTGTATTTAGTGTCTTTAATTTGGTGTTATCTCCTGCTTTGTTAGGTTGATTTTATATGACTATTGATTTTTATATGGTATTTTGATATAAGTTTTTATATTGCTCATTTGTGGGTTGTATACTTTTAGTAGCAAGGCAGTATATAACTCTTAAATAAATAATTTATTGGTCTTTTTCCTTTTGGAGAAGGGATGTTATATTGCAATTGTCTTGTCTGTCTGAGAATCTCTGCATATTAGATTATATTTCCTGGCATAAAATTTGTTGTCTCTCTCTTTTATGCATGTGAAGAGTGTAATAGGGCCTGATAGATTTATTTCCTCTGAACAGAGCTAAAGCTTATCGTGAGAGAAATGAATGGTATCCACTTCTTGCCTTCTCTGTCTTTCTTGCTTAAATATTGTTTGACATTAAACTGTCATAAATTGCAAATTGCAGAGAGGCAGCATAGATGCAATTGTCACTCTAAAGACACTCAGTCAATATGCATAATAGGCACCTATGGGTGAGCTTTTTTAACCTTTCCAGATAAGCCAAGAGTTATTCTGAAGAATATAATTTCTTTATGATCCTTAATGTCCTCCTGTTATGACCTCTAGTTGTAAGAAAGAAATGTACTTTGATTATTATTCATTAAAACATGTTAAAGCCTTTCCAACAAGAGCGCTAAAGGAGTTTTATATAGATAAAATAAGGCTTTAAAATAACAATTAAAAACACCGTTAAGAATCTAATACTGAAGAGCAGTCAGTCAGTACCAAAAGATTGTGTGTTAATTTCATATAAAGCATTTATAAGCCTGCCTGTCTTGCAAATAGCTGGTATTGAATTTGAGTAGCAGCAATAAAAACAATACAAAAACCTAAAGATAACAAAATTAAAACAATCCATCAGAATAAAAGCTTTAAATTTCAAGGTACTGCCACTCACAGAACTATCATTTTGAAACATTGTCCTTTGAGCAGTTTTTAGAATATAATCTAGACAATATTTTTAATGGGGTGGGGGGGCTGGGCAGTTCCTGGGAAGAGCATTCTAAGGATAAGCTCCATCATAGAAAAGAACCTGATATGTGTTCTCTGTGATTTAACCTGAGGAAGAATGGAACAACTCTGTCTAAAGACACAAGAAGGCAAATTAGGAGAAGATGCTCCTACGATATCATGCAGGACTGTAACTGTAATGGTGACTGTCTTTTTCCTAGGTTCTGCAATGAATCTCCATCCAGAATTTGAGAAGTTGTTAAAGGAAAATATATTGAGTAACACTGGTTCTTAAATACTTTGGTCTCTTAAAATCCAATAATAAATTACTTATTTATTTCTTTATCATGTACAGAAAGTGAAGACTAACTTGCGTCTTTTCCTTCTCATTCTGCACCTATAATTATTGCTTCACCACCTACTGCTTACATAGTCAAAAGCATGCCTAATTGAATCTGTAGCAGCATGAGGTTTTGAGAAAGTGAGGGGATGGTAATTCCCAAAGAGACTCCCGTATAAAGCTATAGAGGCAATATTATGAAAATGGCAAAATCTAAGAAAATTGTGAAATACTTGGATTGTGAAAACATGCTTGGTATTTATTTATTAAAATATTTACACCTCACCTTTCCTCTTGGCTCAGTAAATTGGTATGCATCTATTGTGACTGTCAGTAATTTGGGTGTTGCTTGATTCTTGGAGGCACCAGTATCTTAGCTAGTTGTCTTTCCACCTCTGCTCTATTGCTTTGTTTTCTTGATTGTAAAATATTTTTTCTTAGAAAACAGTGGAAAGGTTACAAACAAAATAAGAGCCGGAAAATTCATTCAGAGCAACTGTCATTCTTTAATTTTTAGCATCCAGTAAAATAGGTTCTAGTGTATGAAAGCGTGGGCTCCAATAAATTTTTTACCATTTATATTGCCACAGTATTCTATTGCTGTTTTTTTTCAGTGAGTTGGAGTTTCCAAAGTGCTTTCTAACCTGCTACATTGTCTGGCAGCAAGTTGCTTGGGAGTGGAGCAATTTCTAATTTAAGTCCTCTGGCTCCCTCTTCTGGCCACAGTCAGGCATGTAATATATTTGCAATTTTACTGATCTTTCCAAATAATCCCATTAGGTAGGTTATGCGAAACTAGAATAAGGTGACATATTGAGCTTTAACTGAATCCAAGTGGACTACTAAAAAGCTTTTACTATCTTACTATCACTATATGAGGTTTGCTTTCAAAAGCGAATATAATGATTAGGTTACCAAGTAATAAACATTTTGGTTATATTTAAGTAACTGAGAGCATTTGTGTGCGTGTTCTGCTAATTACGGCTCCTGTTTGTGTCTGCTCAATGTGTAAATTTCAACTCTTGTTGTGTGGTGCAGAATAATGGCTCTGCATTCTAGCTGTAAATCCTCTGAGGACCCTAGCTGCTTGTAAAACATGAATGATCGTCTCTCGTTGTTTTGCTGTAGTAAATCCTATAACACTTGCAGCAAATTGATGAACTTCCATCAATGATTTAAGCTCTTGCATTAAGTGGCCATCTGCATTGTATACTCAGCATAGTTTTTTTTTTCCCCTCTGCTCATAGGTACTTGGGACCCCAAATGAAGATACCTGGCCTGGAGTTCATTCTCTACCCCATTTTAAGCCTGGTAGGTTTCAAGACATTTGTGCAAGAAAAGAAGACCTGTGAGGACACATGGGGGAGGGAAGATTTCATTCTTTCTCCCCTATCAAACTAACTTCTGGCCCCACACGTATGGTACCAGTAGCCAGGTATCCTGCACACTTTCAGATGCAAGCTGTTGCATACAATCCTGCTTGCCAGAATATCAATGGTGACTTGGGGCTGAAAACTCACAAGCCACCGCTGATCACATGGCTGATCTTCTGCCTCCCCGGTAACCTCTCACCACATTCCTGTCTCATTCCGTCCCCCAAGCCCTTACAATGACAGCTGTTCACCCTGACCATGCTCTCTCTCTCTCTCTCTCTCTCTCTCTCTCACTCACTCACTCACTCACTCACTCACTCTCACTCTCACTCTCACTCTGCAGTTTCCATTTCCACACACATTCCTGCTTTCTCTCTCAACTCTTTTCTATTGTCAGATGAGCATTTCTTTCCCCCAGCAAGGTCTGTGCAGATGTTGCTCTTCTGGTTTGGGATGCAATTGGAGGGCTTAATTCCTCCATTTAAACAAAAAAAAGTGATTTTTCTGCATGCTTCAGGGTTCCCTGGGGATCGCAGAAAAAACTCACCTATCCATACATAGTCTCGTAGTGTGGATTTTTTGATCCACATTTTAGGTCCAGATCAGAATTAGAAATATAATATTAAAACATCATCAGATACCCTTTTTAAAACGTACTGGCACTTGTTTTAAAGGGCATATGCTGTGCTATTGCAGACAATCATGTTGTTCAAATGATACTCTGTATATAATAAATGCTGTTCTGTTGGTTTTTTCATCACAGTTTACACATATTGAATTTGCTTTTACCGTATCAGTATTATGAACAGAGGTACAATTCACATTTTAAGGCCAGAGCAGCAGTGTGTGTTGTGGCAGTGTTCAAACGCCCCTTTTAAGATCTTTTAAAGTCTTTTTAAAATAAGTTCCTTTAAGAGTGTTGTACACCTCATATACCTAATGAGAAGATCCATTTGATTGTTAGTAAGACTAGTTACTGTCGAGCTAACAGATCAAGATGGGTATCCATGTTAGTCTGTTCTGTAGCAGTAGAAAAGAGCAAGAGTCCAGTAGCACCTATAAGACTAACAAAATTAGTGGTAGGGTATGAGCTTTCATGAGTCACAGCTCACTTCTTCAGAAGGATCCAACGAACAAATGTTGTTAGTCTTATAGATGCTACTGGACTCTTGCTCTTTTCCACTGTGGAGCTAATAAGATTGTCAGAGAGAAATGCTTCTGAAGTCTGCATGCATATTCACTGTCATCCCCAAATAGTATTCCTGAATATACAGTAAAAAGCTTTGTTAGGCAGCACCCATGGGAAATTGGGTTGTCAGTTAACCAAATATGCCGATTAATGAAGCTTTTACCCAGTACGTAGCCAAGACATTCAGGTAGCATTACAGGTATCAGAGTATCAGTTAACAAAGTTTTTATGGCAGATTGAATACAGATTGTTTTAAGATCTGCTCATTCTTATACATACTTGATACTTTTTTTTTGTACTGTCCACATGGTACCATAACATTAACAGGTGAAATATTATTTTGTACAGATAGGGATGTAATATAAGATGTATCTAATTAATGAACAATAAATCAGTAGGAATCTGAGAAAAAGATTAGATGGTATTTTCTCAGTCTATATTCTTTGTTAATTCACTCATTTTCGCTGGCAATTTATCTAGACGTTACTATTTCTAGTTTCTAGGCATGATATACAATGCTACATTAAATAAAAATGGGCTTGTGAAAAAGCAGTACAAGTTGCACAACCCACATATTGAAAACTATTTAAAAAATCTGACTTGCTAGACTTGCACCTTAATTTTTTTAAAACATCCATTAGTCTGTATAAAGAGAATTCTTGGTGCATATAGTATACATAACACATTTTTTCCAAACATAATTGAGTTTAAGCCATGCCTCTGTGTGAGCCATGATGCCACACCACGCACCGCAAGCTAACCAAAGTTGATTAGTACTGGCTATGGAATACAGCTTCCTGGGAATCTCAAATTTTATTTTGACAAGTGAACTGTTGCTTGTGGCTGTCCGGGTAAAATAGTTGAAGAGCCTTTTGCCTCCCAAAGCATATGCTGTGTCCTAGTCAGCGGGATTCAGGCTGCCCTCTCTCTCCCTCTGGCAGTTTCTAGCTGAGCCAGAAGTCTCAGGGGAAGCAGGTGTTGGTTGCATGAGCTGCTTGCATCCTCCACCCTAGATGAAGGGCAGGCTGGCCTCTCACTTCCTCCATTATCTTCAGGCAATACTAGAAAGTTCAGAAGAGAGTACACCCAGCAGTGCTTACAATTCATAGCAATGAACTGATGGAGCCATGCTTGTTTTCCTTTTTCTGTAGAACAAATTGTTTTAAACCATAAGATTAAGACGATACGGTATTATGGAAAGAGATTTGTTTTAGAACATTTTCAAGACAGATTTTTTTTCCTTTGAGAATGTTGAAATAAATAGTGAAGTGCTTTGGAAAGTCTATGTAAAAAAAGTGTGTTGACAGTAGATGGCAGAAGAAGCCCTTATCTTAATTGTCTCAGTTTGAGCTTATAGTTTGAGTATATGTGTAATTTTTTATATAAGGGAAAGGAAATTCAATAAATTGAAAATAGCCATTGTTTTAGACATGTGGCTCTGATTAAAATCAGATATTTCATTTGTTATGTCTATGTGCCATCTGTTAAATGGTGTACTTGGGAACCTAGAGGTCAGTGCCAGAAAACGGCCATTGTGAATGTTTTTACTCTTTCCATAATGTTACATAAAGTATTTCTTGTTCTATCTGCTTTTTTTTGCATCTTCAAGGTAAATATTGTCCTGCTGGTAGCTATTCACCTATGGCGCCTGTTCCTCATATGCTGAATTCCTCTTGCCATAAGGTCAGTCTAGCGACCTTGCAATGGCTGAGTAGTAAAGCACATCCTTTGAATGGAGGTGGTTTCAAATTTAGTCCCAATGGGAAAATACAGTCTCTCAAGTAAATGGTGTCAGGAAGGACCTTTCTGTCTGAAACCCTGAAGAGTTGCTTCCATTCCAAGTAGCCAGTACTGAGCCAGATGGACCAAGGGTTTGAGTTTGTGCTGGGAAACTATGCAGATCTGTCTTTTTATTCTTGGATATGCTCCAGTGATGTAGAAAGAGCAGGGTGAGTCTGACTGGTGGTGAAAAGGGCATGCGTGTGAGAAGTACAGAAGTTTCTCCTGCTGCTTTCTCTACACTGCCTTCCCACCAGTGCTGCTCTTCTGATTTTGCATATCTGGTTCTGAAAGTTTGTTACAAAAGAGAATCACTTGGAGAGGAAAACTACAGGAAGAAGCTTTGGTCGAGAAGAAGTTTCTCCCCTCTCCAATGCACTGATTTTGCAATTAAAATTGGAGACCCCTGCACGCGCTTTTTTGCCATGTGCCCTGGTGAAAAAAAGATTCCTTTTGCCCTTCCCAAAACATTTAAGAGAGAGAGAAAATGACTTGAAGGAGGGAAGGAACTAGTCAAGTCCTATGTGGAATAAAAAAAATACTCCTCTAGAAATCTGTGATTGCTCATTTGAACCCTCTTGCTCGTGCTCTCTTAGCCATTCTGCTCCATCCCTACCCCCCCCTTTTCCATGTGTGATTGGAGCATATTTACACAGCTCTGCTTACATCCTGCCTAGTTTGGCCCTTATACATTAGCAAAGTCTTCATCTCCTCTGTGAATACTTCCTTGTATCCAAAGAATAATTCTTACACTTCAGTGCAAAGTGGTTAACACCTCTATATTAATCAGTGAGGGAAAAAGCATGGTACTTTAGGAGAATTAGACGGTTGAGGTTATATTTCTTAACTGATGAAATGGTACGACTCCCACATACTCTCTACGAATATGGGCCCTTCTCAAGCAGAGAAGGTGTGACATTAAAGAAAAAAACGAGTCACATGGAGAATCTCAGCACAAGTGTTGCAGATCCCTGGATGAAGTCTGTTACTCTGTTTGTCCTGCATGTAATTGGGAAGATATATGCCCATACATAGGCTTTAAATAATATGCCCTCTACATGACAGATGTGTATTTGTGTGCCTAGTTCCACTCTCTGTGTAGAAGGTTTGTTTTGTTTTCCTTTCCAGCTCTAATTGGTATGGATAACAAAAAAACTATGCGGGAAAACACTGATGAAGAGAATGCTAGCATCTGCTCAAAGGAGGCTTTGATGCCTAAGCTTTGTTACTTTTACAGCTAAAAACAAGGGATTTTGAACAGAAGGTAAAAGCAATAAACAGCTACTGTGCTAACATTACCGGCAACTTAATTAAATATCTGTGCCATTTCAAACTACTAAGCAGGGTTTAAAACTAATTTCATCTTAATCACTTATTAGCATCCTAATTTAAGAAACTCTTTATTTCCCACAAACTGTGGTTCAGTGTGATGAACACAGTGATGAGACAATTTTCCTTCTGGGAAAGTCGGATAATAATCTGCTGTAGGCAGAAGCTGTGTCAAGACTGGTCTAAGACTTAGTCTGTACTGGTATCACAGGAAATCATCTACAGTCTGTACAAAACTGCTGTGTCATGCCTTGTACCCCAATACAAATGTTAACAGAAGTATTTTTAAAAAGACACTTTTCAAGGCACTTATTCATGTTCATATCCTTCCCTGTGAATGGGAGTGAATAGGGGGCGACCAGTTCCAATATTCTTTTTATAGACCTACAAGGCAAGTCAATTAATATTTGTTCATTATAGAACATGCTCCTCTTCTTTTTATATCCAAAGTAATATATTGATAGTTTTTACACCCTTAGATACATTGCATTTAGGAACAGAGCACTAAAAGTGCCTTTAAGGAAGCATTCTGTTTTCTTCCTCTTTCTTGATATAGAAGGACTAGCAGGGTGATAGTACCATACAGACACCCAAACAGTTAGTGGGATTAATAAGCAACTAATTGACGATTTAGTAAAACACAAATACAGACAATGAGATACAAATGCATCTCCAATATTAAAAATGCCAGAAAAATCTGGCACAGACTGGTGAAAACGTTCAAGTGGATAAGAGGAATCAGAAGCAGAACCTGCTTTAAATATTTGATGGTAAGTAGCAGTAGCTTGCTTCCACCATTGCTGATTACTCATACACTCAAATGGCTGTTTGGTGCTACAGTGTCACTCACCACACAGCCATTTGAGTGTACGAGTGATTTGAGTGCTGTAGGGGAGATAGATGGTACACTTACACTACACTACACTAGCTCTACACTAACAGATTGGTAGTGTTAGGCACTCCTGGGAAAATGCAGTTTGGGTAGCTGCCCAAGGGTGTGGTCTGTGGTGCCATCTTTCCACAGGAGGACAATAGAGGGTGAGTTAAGAGGGAAGGTACAATATTCCAAGTATTATTTCTTCACCCAGTAGGACCAAGTTCATGATTCACAAGAGAAAGAGACGGGAGCAGGGCTTTTTTTCAGCGGGAAGGCGGTGGAATGGAGTTCCGGAACCTCTTGAAAATGGTCACATGGCTGGTGGTCCCGCCCCCTGATCTCCAGGCAGAGGGGAGTTTAGATTGCCCTCTGTTTGGAGATCGGGGCGGGGCCACCAGCCATGTGACCATTTTCGCAGAGGGCAATTTGAACTTCTAAAAACTCCCCCCTTGTTCCAGCTGACCCAAAGGGACGTCTTTGGCCCTGGGAGCATGTGTGCACTTTGCGCGCGCACATGTGGTACCAGGGGCATCATCTCCTGCCAAGAGTTGCCCCCTGTGCTGGCAACCCACTGAGTTCCACCACCTCTTTTCCCAGGAAAAAAAGCCCTGGACGAGAGAAAGGTACAAAGGAATGCAAGGGAATTGAGCCTCTGTTGCTTTCCAACTCCCTACCCCCAAAGTCAGACTCAGCTTCTTCTTGTCTGCTTCTGGAGGCATTATCAGAGGTTGGAGCAGGGAAAGTCTTTTCCTGTTATTGAGCTAAATCTTGAAGCTAGGATAGGCAATGGGAGTACAGAGGGGGCAGTGGGGGAAGTGTTAAAATGTTCCAGTAACAAAGTAAAGGAAAAAGCTGGCACCTTTGATACAACCCTTGAAGCACTGCCGGGGGGGGGGGGCGGGGCAGGGCAGTTGAAACTTAAGAAAGAATGCCGGATGAAAATACTAAAATAACAGATGCTGAAAAGATCTAATATACCAGCCAGTGGATTTTGAACAGTAGTTATCTGGTAATGTCTCTGTGTAATATAGCTTGTGGTTCTTTGGATGCTGGCCATTATCTTTACTATCCATAGGTGTCAGCGCTCGTCCCAGGCACTGCTGCATTGGGCGCTGGGGTGCCTGACAATCTAACGCTGGGGGGGGGGGTCATCAGGGATACTGCAGGACCCTGCTCTGTGGAAGGAGGGGCAGTATACATCACCCTGATTCCCTCTCAGTCCACTCGCTGGCCTGCTCAACCTGACCCAGCTACCACTCTCATTCCCCTCCACCTCCTCCCTCACCAACCTTCCTTTTCCTCCTTGCATATTCCTACTCCTTTGCTTTCAATCACCTCCACTCCACTCCATCACTCCTACACAACCCACCATGAACTCTCTCCTGAGTCAGCTTTTACAGGGTTTTCTCCACCTTCCCCCGCCCTTCCTTCCAGGCTCCTTCCCTCTCCTGATGCTGCCCAGCTGGGCCTTCCCTCAGGTGTGCCTCCTTTCCCTCTTCCCTTCTGCCTCAATCTTTCCTGCAGGGACAGGGCTGGCAGGGCCCTTCCAGGTGATGCGGTGCAGCCTCCTGTGTCTTTGCTCACAAGGAGCTGGGCTGGTCTCCTGGAGTTCAGCCAGCTCCCTTCGGTGGCTGGGGTTGCTGGTTTCTCCTAGGGCTTGGGCAGGGGCTTCCAGTACCTCTACCCCCTTGTTGGCACCCTGGACAGGTGTGGGTGCCTCGTGCCCTTTGGGGTGGGGTTGGGCAGCGTGCCCCTGGCTGGTCTCTCTTTCTGGTTCCCTTTCCCCTTCCCTTGCTGTTGTATGGAGCTTCCCCCCCCGCTCCCTGGGGCTTCCTGTGCCTGCCACCAGCGTTCCATCAGCTTTCAGGTAAGGGGGCAGTGGCAAGTCTGGGGTGCTTGGGGTACTCGCCCCCAGACAATAGGTGTAAAAACAAGTTCCCAACATGTCTTCCCACTTGGGCATCACCAAAAACACAGAACCAAAGAACAGGTTCTTCAGATAAGATGCAGCTTGATTCTTAATGGCTGAGATCACTAAGGTCTGGGAGCAGCAGATTTAGTCCCAGTGCACTTTTACTTTCTTGCAGATAAGTGAGTACTTTTTTCTGCTGGAATTAGTGACAGCTAAAGTGCTGCGGTTGAGGGTGCCTTAGTTGTTAGGCTTTTCTGCCCCTGTTGATACTAGTTATTAAAAAGTCTTCACCTGTCTGCAGAGCGCCACTTAGGAGCTCAGCTTCCGGTTTATTCATAAACTGTCATTTGAATACTCATGGCACTTAGGTGATATTAACGCATTCTGATTTAACATAAGTTCCTTATTTTGAACATAGAATACAGGTTGTTAGATCTCTGTCCTTTGCATTCCATTGCCTAACCAGACCTAATCCAAGGATTATCAGAGAAGCAGTGCCTCTGTCTCCTAAATCTGTATTACACCGTTAGGCAATAAACAACGCAGTAGGAGGGGAGATGAAAGAAGAAAAGAACTGCTTTAAAAGGTCCTCAGACAATTAATTAAATCTACTACAGTCCTATACCTGTTATAAAAAGTGCCCTCTTGCACACTTCTGTTTCGCTACATTCCTATTTCCGTTTAGAAAATGTCCTCCTGAACAATTTCGTTTTATACTATCTATGAAGCGACAGAAGTGTTGGAGCCTTCCCAAGTTCCTCAGGCAGGCCATTCCACAAGAGCAAAATAACAAGAGTGATCATGAACACTAACTAAGCAAACACAATGAATGCATATAATCATATATCCACTTCATAAGAATTTTCACAAGCATATTGTTTAATCACTTAAAGAGACATATACTCATAAACATCAACAGCCTCCAAGACCTATTGTACAATATATTGGACTTCTTATGAACTCAGCACTTTGGTGCACAACTTTTGAATGGTCATTGCTGGCATATTGCCTTCATAGAATGAATTTATGTCTATTAGTCGGGCTGTTGCAATATTGAATTTAGAGTTTACAGGATTATTTTAAATTAATTACTGCATTTATGCACCAGCACTTTTGTACATTCTTGGGTGTCTTCTTGTGTGTATAGGTCTTGGAGGCTGTTGATGTTTATGAGTATGTGTCTCTTTAAGTGATTAAATAATATGCTTGTGAAAATTCTTATGAAGTGGATATATGTATTAATTGTGTTTGCTTAGTTAGCGTTCACATTAACTCTTGTTATTTTGCTATTCTCGTGATACTCACTATTTGGTTATATCATTCCGCAAGAGCAACAACAGAGTCTGCTCACGTATGAGCTGCTGTTTTTCTTACCCATTTACAGGGTGGCACCTTCAGAAGGCTTTGTTCCAGATGAGCACAGCAGGATATATTGGAGCAAGTAACGGTCTTTTAGATATATGAACATGAAGGGCTTTGTAGGTAATAAAAGCACCTTGAACTGAACCCAGGAACTAATCAGTAACCAATTAGTAATTGCAGAACAGGAGTGATAGGCATGTTCCAGATTGCTTGTGACAGCAATTAGCTGGGGAATTTGGTACTAGCTGGTGTTTCTGAGTTGTTTTCTAGGGCAGGCCAATATAGAGTTCATTGTATAGTCTAGCCTTGAGGTTCCTGTGGCATTGATTCATGTAGCAAGTAATCTTTCAGGTGGTGTCGGGGGGAGGGGCAGGACATCACATCAACCATTACCACCCCAAATCCACAACAGTTCTCTCTCTTTCCAACCCACACTTAGCAATTCCCAGGCAGCCGTCTCCATTTTTCTCTAGTACAAATTGCAAGTTAAAGAAACACTAATAGGATCTGTCCCTGAGCACAAACAAAACAGGCCACCAATCCAACCATCACCACCTATACTGGAAGGCCTTGGGGGAAAGCTTGATAGTTACATCTGAGATTTGTTGTTGCACTTTTAATGGTGACTATATTTTATATTTTTATTCTGCAAGCTACCTTTTGTGTTCATTTCAACAGAAAGCAGCCTATACAGTCACTAATTGGCTTAAAGCATCTTGTAATTTGGGTAAACAAATCTATGTATTGTTGAATATACAAAGACTATTTATATGAATTAGAAGATGTTGAGAGAAGAAAGATCTGCCCTGCTGGATTCGGTGTTTTGACATTTCTATGTTGCCATCAGGATGCGGTTACTTAATTTGCCCAACGTATAGATATCTTTATTGCACAAGATTAAAGTAGGACAGTATTTTCTTATTCAATTGCTTTATTTGACTAGAGATTTGATGAAGTAGTTTATAGGCATGTTGGAGACAGAAATGAGTAAATAGGCTGATCTGCCCCAGGAGATTTGGGCCAATAATTGGGCAGCCAGAGACCACAATTTTGCTGCAAGTGACGTAGTTTGAAATTCAGGAGATATAAAATCCTCTTTTTCCTCAAAAAGGATTATTTTCCCCCTCAGAGGTTTGTAAATGTGTTGCATACTGAATTGCTCTAAGAAAGGTTTAGAGCAGGGCATGAGGCTTTTTAGAATTTTGAATTAAAAATATGTAAATGAAGGGCACACTCATTTCTCTGTTTCCAACCCATTTGGTCCAGAGTAAGTTACAGTTGCAAGATAAATTTTGGTTAAAAAATGATTTCGACTCTCAGCACTGCAGATAAATTGTTCCTCTTTCTGTTGTCTGGTTGAGGCAATACACGGGCTCTGCAAGTGATATGGGGGGTGGGGGGAGATAACACATGACTTTCACATATATGGGCTTCTCTTCAGCTGCCAGTAAGATTGAACTATTTTATTCTGTCCTATGATGAAAATCAAAAGATTCAGCTTTTTAGATTTCCTTTCTTGTATCTTGGCATATCATTGTTTAATTTAGACTTCCCTCACATGTTGGAGTACTTTCTTTGGGGGCAATCAACAGTTACATGTAATAATAGCCCAAGAGCCTCTACTCCTTTGTAAATACTTCACAGGAGAGAGTGATGCAAATCAAACAAAGAGTAGGAGAGGAAAGGTCCCTTAACCCTACTTTAGGCATCTAGTTTTGTTCGGAAACACTCCCCTTTCCAAGCAACTATTACACTTTTACGCTTACAGTAGTTCCAAACTAGTCCTTGTTTACCCGGTAAATGGTTTTGAATAATTGGGTGGGTACAGAAGTAAGGAAATATGTTATATTCCTTATGCTGACAGCCATTCAGCCTTAAGCTGTAGGAAGCATCTAGCATCTAGCTAGTTGGGCTATGTGAGAGTGCATGGTGGGATATGCATTTTTAATATTCCATTTCACAACTACCACATTGTGAGATTGTGAAAACCTGTCATCTGGAAGTACTTTTTCTTTCTTACTGTGCAATGTATGCCGTTTGGAAAGCAAGAATATTGGCCCTCGCCTTTTTTCCTTGACCACAGTACCAAACGCATCTAAAGGGGAACAACTTGCTTGAGAGAATTCTTTGTGGAAGCCTGAAGGTCATGGGGTAAAGACTTAATAAAGTCACAGTTGCTAACATGGGCCAGACTAAAAGGGAACAATGTACAGTTGCAAATTACAAAACAAAGGGAAAAGAGGGGTGATTTCTGAAAATTCCTGGGTACAGCGTGACGGTCTCTGATTTTAGAAATTCTAGTTCTTGTCCGGATTTGGTATCTTTGGCACTTCAGTTTTGTGCCAGTTCCTTTGCATATCCGGCTTCCTTACATTAAAATAAGCTAATGTGCAAATGTTGTAAGTGTTAACCATATTAATTTATGTAGTGCTGGATCCTTTCAACACGTTGATTCAGAAATTATGCATTAATGTGTTACTTTCTTTAATTGCTTCATTGCTTATATAATTTTGCAAATGCTATTTTCTCTCCTTTTAACAAGGCAGATGCTTTAGCAAGGTGGCATTTCAAAATTGCAGGCTTTCTCAGTGTTTTGTTAAAATAAGCTTGAAAATACTGCTGATCACTTAAGCATCAGTATCTTTGTCAGTCCTTGTCAGTACTTGGCATTGATTTGTCTGTCATTTCTTATCTCGGTCCTGCTGCTCAGTCAATGTGTTGTATGTTTTCCAGCTTGATAAATAATTATTTTGTCCCTGGCCAATGTGTACATACCTTCAGACTCTGTGTTATAATGATGATGTGCCATGTAATAACAACAACAACATTCTATTTATATACCTCCCCTCAGGATAACACTCAGAGCGGTTTACAAGGTGTGTTATTATAATCCTCATGACAATCACCCTGTGAGGTGGGTGGGGCTGAGAGAGCTCTAAGACAACTGTGACTGACCTAAGGTCGCCCAGCTGGCTTCAAGCGGAGGAGTGGGGAATCAAACCCGTTTTTCCAGATTAGAATCCTGCTGCTCTTAACCACTACACCAAGCTATGTAAAGGTGCTAAAGGGAAAAAAGCAATCATTTCCTGTAATTCTATTCTATATACAAAAATATATTTATTATTTATTTTATTTTATTCGATTTATACCCCGCCCTCCCCACAAATGGGCTCATTTATACTTGATAAGTTTCTCCCAGTCCATAGATAGGGTGTTATTGTGGATCTCGTTCATACTACAAAATCCTTACTGTGCATGTACTTTGCTTAGAGTAGGTTTCAGGGTATGAAAATGACCTCCTACATACATCAGATCTCTGGATTAGGGCCATGTCTACATTAGTTTAAGACATTTATGATCATGGTCCTCCACAGCAGCTTCCTGCATATGTAGAAGAGGCAATCTGTGTATGGAATCTGCTTCTTGCATTAAAATTACCCCATAATAGATCACGGCACAATTAAAAGATCCACATAAGCTTAAAAGTTCTCATTCCATTCCTATATTCTAACTAGGTTGCATAACAAGCATGTGTGTCCTGAACTCCATTGTTCCAGCTAGTGCAGTTAACACTCTGTGTGATAGAGGCTATGCAAGGTAAAAATGGTTTTGTACTAGATAGATGTGAGACACAGTGTGGTTTAGTGGTTAGAGTATCAGACTACGATCTGGGAGACTCAGGTTCTCAAATCCTTGCTCTATCATGGAAGCGTGATCTTGGGCCAGTCGCATACTTGTAGCCTAACCTACTGTGAGGATATAATAGAGAAAAGTAGAATAATGCAAGCAAATGAAATAAAATTAAATTGAATAAAACATTTACATGGGGGGGGTGGTTCTATTCATATCAAACCCATTATGTGTACACCTGATGCAACTTGTGTGTAAGCTGTGTGCAGATATTACAGTCACATGTGGATGCCCAGCATGGGTTGAGGCAGAGCTGATTCTGCTTCTTCATATTGTGTATGGCCTCTGATATAATGCAAAATAATTGCTAAGGAAGCTTAACTATAGACTGCTGTGTTATGTAAATTGTCAAAAAGTATGCCTTGTGATTGGCTGGTAAACAGAATCCATCTTTTATGTGACTATTGCAGTTGCTTGGATTTATGTAACATGCCTGTATAGTTCTAATGCTGGTGAAATATTAACATTGCAATACTAAGAAGAGTTACTCCAGTTTAAGCTCATTAGGAAAACACTGTAAATTTATGTTGAAGGTCTCCATAGCAATCTAAAGAATGCTAAGAATAGTAGGAATGGAAGCCAACCTTAAGATCTTAGTCTCTGTGTTATGTTTCCCTTGCTATGCAGTAAGCGACCCACATCAAGCAAGTTGGGGCAGGCTTAGCTTTCATTCAAAGAAAGAGCACTACATCTCTTCCCTAGTAATCACTGTAGAATGCCACCCCTTCCTCCTGCAGTGGAAGACTAGGCAAAATCACTGCTCTTTCTTCTCATGTTGGTGGCTGAGAAGCATGTAAAATAAAGAACTTTTGTTTCCTGAGCTATTATTATGGGCAAGGAAACAAGTAATTACTGTAATTATGGAATTGTGGTTATTCTTATCCAAGCAGAGGTTTACGTGAGCAGCATACCTCCCAGTTTGTCTCCAAAATATGCTGTATGAGCCTGGGTTTCAGTTAATCTTTCTTCCTGTTGTTGTTATAAATTAGTTCATTAAGGTTTGGAACCACAGAACAAAATGTCAAACTGAATACGTTTATGTTAAAGAAACATAATCTGCCTTTTTTGAAGTTTTTTGATCGATTAGTGTTTCTTGAGCACTTCTGTTTGACATTTTCCCATATTAAATCAATTAATAGATGAGCCAGGTGATAAGCAGAATACATCTTAGAATATTTTAAATACATTTCCTTTACAGTTTTATACAAAAACTAAATCTTTCTTTTTCCTGTTGTTGCAGACCGCTTTACGCAGTACAGTGCTAAAAACCTCAGGCAAGCCTGGAATAAGTAAGTCTTCACTGATCTTTTGCTATTTACTAATCCTATATAGAGATGCAGTCCCTTCTTCATTTTTGGTTATTGTATGGATTTCTAATGCCAGAAGTGACCCAGTTTATTCTTTACCACAAAGTTTGAGTTTCCGTGCCGCCTTTGTTTAGCATTTCCACCCTGCACTGCAGAAAATGAACAATGCCCCAAAGCAAAGTTTTAAATAGGAAGGGATGATGGAGATGGCTGGAGAGTGTGGCTTAAGAACAGAATAGCTGGAAATACTCATTTTCCTAAAAGTGATCTTAAACATTTCTGCCAATCCACAGTTCTGTATAAACTGCTATACTGAAACTTCAGAGCCCTTGACATCATTCAAATAGGATTGGCTTTAAAAGTCTGATTTGCATAAGGAATACATTTATGGTAAACAGTTACTAAACATTTATTAAACACAGTGTCTTTTTTATTTCTGAATTAACAGATCTGATCATGTAAAAAAGCCCCATATTGTTGTTATAAACCATCTTAACATATTTTCAATATTCTCTATGTTGTGGTGAAAAAAAGATTTGTAATTCACTTTAAATGGGTGTGAATAAGTACGTGAAAGTTATAATATACAGAGGAACAATGGGAAAGCTTTAATTCTCCATATTTTAATAAATGTTAAAGAAACGTGTAAAGAGTTTTCTCCTTTAAATCTGAATGTTTGTTAGGGTTATATATATATATGCATATATATGTGTGTACTCTTAATAATCTGTATATTAACAATTTAATTAAAAACATTCTGGTTTTGTTAGTTGTGAAATTTTCACATATAGATAACAAGAACAAGACACCATAGAAATTACTTGTTTTCCAACTGTCAAAATTACTTGAAGAGTATACTTTTTTGTTTATAACACATGGGTTACATTTAGATAAAATTTTGATAGGGCTAAAACCCTATGATACCTTATAAATTGGCTCTGAAAGTTAGCACAGGAAGTATACCGGAAGGGTGACTGGTTGAAAAATCACATACCTTAGACGTGGTTCCCTGCACTGGACTGCTAAGGATCTGATTAGGAGGATAGAATTGAGATCCTTGCCATGGTCAAATCCCTGTCTGCTTGAAACCTTGTTGGTGTAGTCCTCCCTCTTTGCAAAGGTGGAAAATAATTAAGACAATTAATCATCCAAGCATTATGGGTTCCAGTTACTTTCTAAAATGCTGTCAGAGATTTGTCTAAATAGAGACTCTGGATTCCCTGCTGGTGGTCTGGAATACAGAGCTGTCAAATGGTAATAGACAGGATCCTTCCCTGGTGTCCTCTCCCCCATCTTGAAACTCTTCTGCTGTGCAGTACACCATGGATCTCTATGATTTTGAAGCAGGTTGAGAAATGGCAGGAGCATCATTTATGGAAGACTCTAGCAGGGTAAGACACCAAAGATCCCATTTGTGGGCAGCAAAGAAGACAGTCTTCCCCATTGTCACTACATCAGCTCAGTAGTGCTTTTCAGAATTGCTCATGGTCTGTTTAAAGTAGCCCTATGGCACAGAGTGGTAAGTTGCAGTACTGCAGTCCAAGCTCTGCTCACAACCTGAGTTCGATCCCAGCAGAAGCTGGGTTCAAGTAGCCGGCTCAAGGTTGACTCAGCCTTCCATCCTTCCAAGGTCGGTAAAATGAGTACCCAGTTTCCTGGGGGTAAAGTGTAGATGACTGGGGAAGGTAATGGCAAACCACCCCGTACAAAGTCTGCCAAGAAAATGTCGTGATGTGACGTCCCCCCATGGGTCAGTCATGACTTGGTGCTTGCACAGGGGACTACCTTTACCTACCTTACATGGTCTGTTTACATGCACATCTGACCCAATGGTAAAGGGTATTTCAGTAGCTTGTAACATTTTTGCAATATTCTTTGCTGATAAAATTTCTTATCCGATCTGGCTTATGCACTTTCTAAAAAACCTTGTGTTAATGTTGTTGGAAATACCCAATTGTCCAAGATTGCTTGGATCTTTTCAGATTGTTCTCCCTGACTGATATGGACAGGTCCTTTGTATGGTGAAGGCCACTTGTAAACTTTGCCCTTCCTGGCTGATTAAATCTTGCATGGAGAAATTTAGAATTCCTTTGGCCAGGATAATTAATACTTTTCTAGGTCAGGGTCATCGTCCAAAGAAGTTGAATGAAGTGGTGGTAGATTTCTGTTGAAAAAGCCGCCTTTCATAAAAATAGGCTAGTCTCTTGAACTCTCCCTTTGGGGCAACATAATTGAGTGAGTGGTAGCAGAGCTGGCATTCCTGAATGACACTTCTTCCCTTGATCCTTTTCAGTCTGGGTTTTATCCTGGTTATGGGGCAAGCACTGCTTTAGCAGCACTGGTGGATGATCTGTGACTTCAAGTTGGCTGCTTTTGATACAGTTGATTGTGCCCTTCTGTCAGACAGTTTAGAGTAGGGATTTGGAGTGTTTAGAACCATCCTATTGGTTTCAGACTTTTCCATATGAAAGATGACTGTGTGTTTCCACTGAAGAGGTTAATTGAACAGTGTGAGAACAAATGTGTGATGCAATCCAACATTCATTACAGTTTTTTTCAAAAAAGCATTTTCATTATGATCTTAGATACAATACTGGTTTTGTGTGGGGTTTTCTTAGCAGTTGATAGCTTCTGTCAGTCTCTTTGAGCAAATAAAGAAGGTGAGGTAGAAATATTTAAATAAACAAAACCCTACTTAAAATGTAGCTTGATTTGACAGCATGTTGACCTGAGCAGTGTCTTAAACACTGTTTTAATATTGGCAATGTTCAGTGCTGTTTATCCTTGTGTAGAGAAAGCAAACACAATGTGCAAAAGTGCATTAGGGTCATGTAAAGCTTTCTGCTTCATTAGGAACTATAGTACATAAACATGGGAAATGCCTTTCAAAAAGGCAGATATACCTTGTGATTCACTGCCTATCAGTCTGACGTCTGGGGGAGCTGTGCATATGAATTGTGCCTGTCTTGGGTTTGTATAGTGTGGCTGTTTGCTGCGCTAAACCCAAAAACATACTGCTCCCCAGCTAAGCAGTATGTCTGTGCCCTAATAACTCTGTTGAACCCACCTGTACCCTAAGTTTAGAGAAAGAAAGAAAACACATTAGTTGAAATTCAGGGGTTATCCAACCTAGAGTTCTGTTATCCCACTCTTCATATTTCTGAATCTGAAAATTTTACAGTTTACAAACTTTACACTTTAATGTTTCTAAATTTAAGCTTTTTGTAGTTATGCTTTTTAAAAACTATGTATATATAAATTTAAAGTTAATTGTAGGTTTATAAAATGTAATTTGCTATTTATGTTTAAATGCTTAAAGTTTTATAGTTAATACTCTAAGTATTTTATAGTGACACTTCATAGTTACATTTATATGTTTAAAGAGTTATATCGCTTTCACAGTTATAGAATGCTGACAATTTATTACGTAACTTTAATTTGCAATGTTTTGTAAGTTTACAAATTTATAATTTTGTACTTTGTACTGGAAAGGCCTGCAGTTGCTATGTAGAAAGGATTGCAAAAAATAAAAATTTATTTTCCCAAAAATTTATTTTCCTAATAACTCTGTTAATGATGTGGGCAAACCTTTCAAGGTGGCCATAATCTGCCTCAGCCTCAGAAGGCCAGTATTGTGCATTGTTTGCTGCCTCCAACCTTACCAGGTCCCCGCATTAAATGAGAAATGGTTCTTCTCCAACATATCCAGTGACGTGCCAGAGAACGGAGTGCCCACTCAACAGCCAAGACTGGTGTACGCTTAAAATAACAATGCACACCAGTGGGGCAGGCCTCACCAGGTAGTTGAGGGTCCTATGCTTTAGAGGCTCTCAAATCCTAGAACTGGTCTTATTTTTGGAATTGTAAAAGTTGAATCTCTAAAGACATCCCTAAAGTACACCATGAATCATGAGGGCATCACTGGTGCATGGAGCTAAGCTGTAGGATTGTTTTACTGTTCAGAAGAAAATCTTTTAAAAGCGCCTCTGTAATGGCTGTTGATATGTAGCCGTCAGAAAATTTTTACTTCTGGGGTAGTAGGGACTGTGAATGTTAAGTTAATCAGCAGGGTGCTGCCAATAACTTGTGTGTGTGTGTCTGTGTGTGTGTGTGTGCGCGCGCGTGCGCGCTGAACAGGGATGATGAAATGGTCATTCCTTTAATCTCTGCACATTTGACTTCAGTTTGCTTACTTGTGTGGGCTTGCTATGTCATTGTAGACACAGAATAATTTCAGTATTTACAAAATTCAGTACGAGACCTTACTCCTGTTTAAAATAGCTCAAACCTACACTGCTCATTCCCAGTCGGGTGGTCTATCATATTTCTTATATGCAGTGTATAAACTGAGGCAGCTGTTTTGTCAAAGAAAATTCGGGTACTTCCTATGGTGAGATCTGAGTTTACAACCACAAGTTCTATGCGCGTCAAAAAATAAAAGATCATTTTGGACACTGGGGGGAGCACTTGAGTTAGCTCAGTATCCAATACTGGAAACTGCAAGCCTTGAAAAGAAAAACATTTGTCATAATGTAATACTTCTATTTTTATTCCCGTGCTAAATGATTCTCTTTAGCCACTTAAAGTCAACTGTTCAATAAATTCTGCATCATAAACCAGTTTTTCTTAAATCTGTGAAGTATGAAAGATTATCTTTATTGTAGAGAGTCTCCTTGATATTTCTCAGAAAGATATATTCTCCCTCCTTTAATTAAAAGCTTTTTTTCTTTACCTCTATGGCTTCTGTTAAGAGATTCAAATGCAAATGAGAGCTACACATATCTGCCTAGAAACTGATTGTAGTGTGTACTTTATCAATCGGCAAACTAAACGATGTATGCTTCTTTTTCTTTCTTTTTTCCCCCTCTACTTTTTACTGGATACGTCTCATTATACTGCAGAGTAGGGCACCAACCAGGTTCAGCAGTTTGCTGTAACCTAATATCCTGGAGGTTTTCAATATAGAAAGTGTACCTGATTTGGCTTTGGAACTCTTTCAAATGCCCTGAATTTCACAACGTTTGCTGGGGCCTCTGCAAAATGGTGTAAGGCGCAATGGCCGTATCCTCAGCAGCAGGAAAGAATATTGGTAGCCAAGGTTTCCAAGTCTCCCACCATGGCCAGGTTAGCCCTCTGGGGCAGGCGACCTCCCACTGGCAACCCTTGTTGCTCTCTGCCACTCTGAGTTGCAGAATAAACAGGGCAGCTTAGATGGAGGCAGATATGGACACACTCCATCTTTGCGATTTGGGGACATGACGAAAAATATAGTTTATGGATACAGGGATCTATAGGATCACATATAATTGATGTATATAGTCATGAAGCATTTAAAATGAATAGATTGCTGTTTTTCAGCATAGAGTGGCCTTTTCTCTAATTTTGTCCTGGATCCTTGGTTCTTACCCATCTCTTTTTTAATTGAGTAAAATTGAAGACTAAACTGTGCCTCTTTGATACATTTAACCAAGTTTACCAGGCTTACCACCTGTTTTGTTCTGCTTTCTAACTAACTAACTAACTCTATGCACTTTGCTGCTGTTTTGTCACAAGCCTGGCGGTCTGGCAGTACCGAGTTTACTTTCTGCTTGCACAACAGAACTGAAAACTCTTTTTTTATGTTATAGTGTTGATTCCTTAACATTATCCATTAAAACCTTGTCTATACTGAATTCCCTTTGACTTTCCTCTTTATTTTTTCTAAATATGTTTGTTGTATCCTTTGGAACGTCTTCCACTTAAAAATATTTATTTACTTCAGTTATACTCTGCTTTTCTTCCGAATGGAAATCCAAAATAGCTTAACATTGCTCTGCTATCCTCTATTTTATCCTCACAACAACCTTGTGAGGTAGGTTAGGCTGAGAGGATGTGACTGGCCCAAGTTCAGTCATGGCAGAGTGGAAATTTTGAACCTCCCATATCCTAGTCCAGCATTCTTATCTCTATGTCACGCTTGCTCTCAGAGTAATGAGTTCATGTACTGTTATTAATAAAGATGTTAAATAAAACTGAGTAACAGTAATACCTGTACCATGCAGCTGGGAATTTCCCCGTTGAATTAATAGATTCTCTTTCTTTTTATGCTTTATATCATCTTTCAGCCAGTTTCCAGTCTGTGTTACATAACTGAATTAATTTCTGTTGGTATGAAAAGCAAGATTGTAGAAAGAAATTTGAAATAAGAGTACTACTCAAAACATTGGCTACTTAGGTTTGATTCCTTCCTTCTGTTATTTAGATCTGCCCCACCCCCTTCAGTTTATTCCAGTTATTTTATGTGGGGGGGAAGTTAAATTTGTCTCCTAAAATGGTCAAAAACTATGCTTTCTGTTGACTGAAAATTATTAAGGATTACAACTCTACTGCAAAATCAAAAATATGTTCATAGTTGATCTAATCATTAGCTGCCTTTTATGGTTGTTCTTCCAGCACACTCCAAAACTGGAAGTAACCTTGTCTGGGTGAAAAAAGCCTGGGGGGGATTGGCCAGTAAAAGAAGGGTTTAGGCATCTCTTTCCTGCCTGCCGATTTCCCCCTTGTGGTTACCACCTTTATATCCCCTCATCAAACAAGAGTTTGGGTACGCTCATTTACTAAAATAGGACATCATCCTGCCTTCACAAAATAGTACAACTGCTTTACCTAGACCTGACAAGATCTTCTGGAATGTGTTCAGTTCCATGTATTTAAACTTGAGGAAAGTAATTTAGGTTAATTTGAAATACAATTTCCTTATTGTAGCTATTGTTCAGCAACAAAATGTAGTCACTGAAGGTTGATAAATTGTGACCTATGATGTTTCCAAGAAGGAGATTAACAGGTTTTGTAAGTATCACGTATCTATTTTTGTAACGGGCTGTTTTTCAGAAGTGATAAAGCCTTAAAGTTTTTATTGACTTGTGGGTTTCAATTATTCCTTTGGCTTTTTCCCTCTTTGGCTGCCATATGTCTCACCTGGCCTGTGGCTATTAATTGAAAGAAAATGCCCTGCATTCTGTTGCTACCCAAGCCTGGAGAAAATGAAATAATTGCTTGAGCAATTAGACAAAGTCTTCTAGCTATGATTTAAACTGTTCTGTTTTCAGTAGCACTGTTGTAAAGGGTGTTACTTATTTTACATTCTAGTCTCCTTCCAAAATCAATCCCTGCCTAGATTTAGGAGTGCTTATGGCTAATAAATGTAGCTTGTGTTTTGTCACTGTTAATATTTGTAATGCTGCAGGGCTTTGATGGCTCTGGAATTGTTTATGAACTTCAGGAAAGGGCTCATCTAAAGATACTGGGGAGGGCAGAAGCTGCTTTGATGGGGCTGCTGCATCAAGTCATTTTTTTATTTATTCCCAAGCAGCCCCCTCCCCATAAAAGTATTAATATATTAATGGTATTGCTAAATGAAAGTGTTCATAATGGGCAACCCTGAAGGGAATAATAAATAAATGGCCAGGATTTGATGCTCAGGTACAACAAATAGTTTGCAAGTAATAATTTTGGTTAAGTCCAGATATGACATTTGGAAGCCTATAGAAGTTAATGTGTTTTTTTAAAAATCCAACTGGACCTGGTTGACAAAATAAGGAAATGTAATGTTTGACACTCTATTGCCCATTCAACAATGCAGTGTGAATAAAGCAGTTCACCATAGTATTGGTGTGCCTGTCATTGCTGGAGGGCAAATAGGCTTCCTATTCCAAAGGGAACTGACCTTTTTTCTTTTAGGCATTGAGTCAATTTCATATCCTAAGGCACAGATTCTGTGCACAAGCTGCTGTATCCATTGTATTGGATTTTAAAATGTCACTTTCTCCAGCCATAATAGGATCCCTATAAACATTTCTTGAAATTATAAAACCTTTTAAGACACATTTTGCCTTTTCAGAGTTTTATTTGGTCAGTTACATGCAACTGGAGTTCATTCAAATTTAGGTTTAGAGTACAGCGTTCAGTATCATCTGGCAGCCACAAATACTAACATCTAGGCAGCATTATTATCTGTATGCAGACTGTTTACAAAATAACTGCATGTTTTAAACAGTTCAGGCTTCTTCAATTTATATCCATCTCATTATACTTACCTAGTTGAACATACATGATCAGAGCTAAATGCAGGGTTTTCTTTTCAAATTATTCACTTCTCAAATGATTGATCCTACTGCATTTCCATATTGAAGAAATATTTGATCATAAATTGAGTTAAATCAACCACCGTTTTTGTGATGACTGTCCAGCAAAATCCTTTCATGTATAAACTAGTACAAGTTGCCAGCTCCATTCCTGGTTTTATTTTAATCAGACCGACTGTTGGCCTTCAAGCAACTGACTTCAGAGTAATTCTACTGATCTACTATTCTAGGTCTATTATAACCAAGTAGGGTTTTTTTGTTTGTTTCAAACTTCCTTTTAAAAGCTGTATTACAAAATAAATGCAAAGGTGTCTAATTTTTTACAGATAACTGTTACAATCTGGTTCTGGGGTGGTGATGGTAGATACAGTTAGCTTGGAGGATGGTGTGTGGCCAGTTCTTTATATGCTCCCTATCTCATCTCAGTGGACCAGAAGGACCCTGGCCCCTTCCAGCTTTTGAGGTCCCTAATGATAACTCATGAGCCACAAAAAAGTTGTAAAACTTATCATATGCCAGAAAATTAACATGTCTAAAATCTGAGGCTCCCTTTGAGCTTCAGGCCCAGGCCAAATGTCCCTCCTGGTTCTCTCTCCGATTGCCCTGCTATGTGTTAAAGACGCAGTTGTGCAATTTGGGAGTATTGCTGGACAAATCTCTGTTCCTTTATTGCCCAATACCAATAATTTTAGCAGCATTTTATGTTGATTAACTAGTTATATTCTTTCTTAGAAGAGGGATGTGTAGGTATTATTATTCTCCAAACTGGATTACTGCAGTGTGCTTTGTGGGGCTGTCTTTTAAGAATATTCGGAGACTTCACTTTGTCCATAATTCAGCAGCCAGGCTGTTAGTGATCTAGCCCTACATAGTATATTACATCTGTGCATGGAAAATAACACTTGCTTTGGTCTAATATAGTTGGAAGATCACTTACACCATTATGTTGTATTACGACTGTGATCAGCAAAGAGCATATTATTCATAAACCAAGGCATATGTTTCCAAGTGGTGGAGTACATTTTCACTACAGACTCAACAAAGGTTAAATAGAAATACCTTCCAGAAGAAGTAGAAGGCATAACATATCAACTGGCTTTTTGCACCCATGGAACAGGGTGATATGATTTAGTTTTAATTTTTGTGTAGTTTAACATCCAACAGTGTTGTTACCAGGAAGAGGCTACAAAGCAAATAATATCCTTTCACTTTATAAGTATGTATTAATAATGAATACATTTATTTTCAATAGATTTTACTTGTTAGCTATCTTGATTTACTGGAAAAGAAATAGAGGAGATTGAGCTTTGTCCTAGACTGCACGGCAGACCTTGAATTCCCTCCAAGTGCATTTCTTTTATAAAGAAACATCCTTCTGAACCATGCCATTATACTACTGCCCTATCCCTTTTATAAAAATTAGGGGGGGGGGGTGATTCAGTATTGATATACCAAATATACAGCCAAGCAGTAGCTAAATTGGCATTATCCAGGAATACCGAATCAAATTAGAGAATCCCAAATAAAATCAGGATACCAAATACATTAATGCCAGATAAAACCATTCTATCCTGCAAAATGCAGCTCAGCCTGTTTAAAGCTGGCTGGCTGCTTCTCCAAGTTGTTTTTGTTACTATGTTTCAGCCTGAAACAAGCTGGCTTCTATTTTTGTTACTTTGTTTCAGGCTGTTTTCATGATGTTACAAGCTGGCTTTGTTACTTTGTTTCATGGAGAACAAGCAAGTGTTCAATGGATGTGCACTGGGCAGGTAGATTTTTTCTGTTTGTGTCAGTTTAAAGACAAGAGTTGCTTGCTTTGTTGCTTGCTAGTGTTTCTTTATGTATTATTAAGAGTTGTTCTTATGGTGGGGAGGATGCTTAAGCAGTTATGGAGGTGAGTTGCTTAATCAGTTGCTTGCTTGCTGTTTATTTAGTTGTTATAGTGTCCCTTGCTTCAGTTTGGTTTGGTGAGATTCTCTGATTGGATGTCAGTTCCCTTGTTTCAGTTTAGTTCTGTACTACATACACAAGAAATGAATGCCATAGTGCCTCTAGACTGGTTGGTTATGTTTGGCCTTGTATCTGGATTGATGCTGGTTCCCTTGCTTCAGTTTGGTTCTCGTGGCCTTTATTGGTTCGGCTTGCCTTGGGATTGGCTTTTGGCCAGAGGTTGCCCCTTTGCTTAAGGTTTCTTTGCCCTGAAATGCTTTAGAATGTTTCCCCCCATAGGAAACAATGGAGAGTGGCTGAGGGCAGCTTGTTCAGGGGCCCTAAAACTTGGGGGGTTCTTTAGCAGACAGGAAGGACTGGGTTCCCTGCAAATTTGGTGGATTTTGCTTGAAAAATGCCCTTGGAGGCCTCCCACATAATTTCCCTTATAGGGAATAATAGCAGAATATATTCAGGATTCTCTAATGAAACCAAATCTGATTTGAGAATCTGACTTGGATATCAGGAATACCAAATATTTATGGTATTCCTGATAGCCATATCTGAAGTATATATTTTTGTTGTTGTTGCATACCCCCTTAATAAAAATTTATCCTGAACAGTTTTGCCCTACATTATCTGTGGAATGATAGAATTGTGGGAGCTTTCTAATTTGTAATGAAATTAAAGACTGAGACAAGAGGTGAGATTTATGCATGTGAATGATTCTTTTTTTAAAGTTGTGTTGCTTTTAAAAACAAAACACTGGGCTCATAACACCACTATACTCTCATTTAGAATGATTTAATGGGGACAACCCTTACTAGGTACATAGTACTGGCACCCAGTGCTCTCCTTTAGTTTCTAAATGGGGCTGGGAAGAGAGTTTTATCTGCATGATATTCCTGTGGAGTTTTTATTTTCCTCTCCTCCCCCATTCCCTCTTCTTGGCTCATGTCCAGCCACTGAGGAAATAAATATAAGAGGAAAGTATGCTGTAGAATGGTAACTGCAGTAGTTTTCCCCCCTTTTATCATACCCAAGATTCAATGAATTATCATACCCAAATTCACCATGCCTTCTTTAAAAAGCATAACAGAAAGGCATTCTTCCTTTAACAGTCAGACTGTAAAAGGTGATTTTCTTTCACTTCGTTTGGTTTAAGCCTGTAAAAAGCATTAAGTGAAAAATCTGATATATTTGTTAGGGCATTTATTGCATTAGTAACTTATATTTTAAGTTCTCAGTGAAAGGTTTATAGACAACATAAACCTTGAAGAATGTTATTGCTCAGGATTAAAGATTCATTTTCTTCATTTTCTGGTGGAAATAATAGTCTATTAAATGATGTTTTCACTCTGTTTGGTTAAGATGTTTGGCTCAGTTGCTGAGATGGACAACAGAGGACTTTTAAAGTTATCTCCCAGTCAAGATTTGTAGCCTTTAAGATTCTCCAAGGGATAAAAAAGCTTTTAATTATAAGCAGTCACAAAGTTGTAGTGTTCCATTAAACAGCTTTTATGAATAGCCCACTGCCTTCAAATACAGTATGAATACAGTGCACTCTAAAAATAGAGCAAGCAATCTTTTTTTTTCTCATACGCTATAATGAATAATATTAAATTGCTGAAAGAATTAAGATAAGTGACTGGCTGGTGCGCAAACTGAAAGGAAGTCATTGCTGAGACATTTTTCTGTTCCGAAGTGATGAGCGACAGGAGGATGCTATAGTTAAAAGTATATTGAAAAAAATTCCTTCAGGTTTAAAAAATGGTACATTTGAAATGAAATTGCTCTTACAGACCAAATCCTTAAATGCTAAATATGTCCTTTTTAAAGCTTCCATGAATACCATTTTTGTGTGTGTGAGGGTGTGGTCAGTTAATTGAAAAAACAGCGGTGGCGCTTTTCTGTTGGATGCCTCCTTCGCCACAAAGGGTTACCTGATGCCTGCCCTTTGGGATCCAGGTCAAAAGCTTTCTCTTTAGCTCAGCTGTCCACTATGTACCTGAATATTTTTATCAATATCGTTGTTGACAGGGATAAACTCAATCAAAGGAATTTTAATGCCAGAAAATGATATTGGAGAAGAACCACCAGGACTTCTAAATGGTCTGAAGATGCTTGAATTTCATCAGTCAGTATTTTGTCCTGTTGAATTGAAAATTGGTAACCTTTGGAAATACTCACCTGATATTTTGCCAAGAACTATATAGGACTCACCTTCATTTGCTTTAAACATCTCAGGTCTTGATTCTGAATTTGAGCTCTGCTCCTTATTTCATTTAACAAGCAAAGCAACCTGAGTTCAGAAGTTCAGTGCACATGCCGAAATCTTTTTTCCTTTGAGAGCTAAAACCAAACTTCAGTAATCCTAGTCATGTTCTGCTTGACCAAGTATTGACCCTTTTTTTTGCAACAGGAAAAAACTCAATACTCAATAAAATTAAATCAAACACTTGTGATCCAGAAGTTTGTAAGTGTGGAGAATAATGCAACGTGTGATTTAAAATTATAAGGAACAGGTGTAGATAATCATTTAATATTACAAAAGCTAGTAAAATCATGTTCTTAATGCCTGTTTTCTTTAAGCTATTGGATAATTTCTAAATACAGGAAATATTTTTAGAATAAGCCAACTTGTTAATATTTAGAAATATTAACAAGTTGGTTTATTCTAAAAATATTTCATGTATTTTAATGATTAGAACAGTAGCAAGTTTATGTCACTCTTAAATAACCTTCTTACTGTTACATGGGATATTTATTTTATTTTATTCAATTTGTATTCCACTCTCCCCGCAAGCAGGCTCAGAGCAGATCACAGGCAGTTATAATTACAAAAAAAACCCCAAATTGCATAAATTAGATTAAAACATCAGGCAACATCTGAAATGGAAAGTCGTGTCCATATTACACATCACCCAAGCATTAAAGCACATCCGTGGGGCAGGGTGGCCAGCTACTGGATGACAATAATCCGGGAGGGCAATACTCCCCCCTGGTAGTAGGCTGGATTTTCAGCCCGCCTGCCTCAACCCCCATGTGCCTGGCAGAACATCTTTGTCTTGGAGGCCTGGTTGAAAGATAATAAATCCAGCTGGGCCCAGGTTTCCACATACAGAGTTCCACCACATTGAGGCCAGGACCGAGAAAGCCCTGACCCTGGTTGAGGCAAGGCAAACCTCCCTAGGGCCAGGGAACACCAGTAGATGTTTATCTGCTGAGCGGAGCAGTCTCCGGGAAACATATGGTGAGGGGCAGTCCCGCAGGTATGCTGGTCCCAGTCTGCTAAGCGCTTTAAACCAAAACCTTGAACCTGATTCAGAATTCCACCGGGAGCCAGTTCTGGTGCACAACTGGTATTATATGTGACCGGAATGGAGTCCTGGTCAGAATACATGCTGCTGCATTCTGGAGCATTTGTAACTTCCATATCAGATCCAAGGGCAGACCAGCGTAGAGCAAGTTGCAGTAGTCCAACCTGGAGGTGACCATTGCATGGATCACCATAGCTAGGTCATGAGCAGAAAGACAAAGAGCAAGTTCCCTAATCTGACAAAGATGGAAGAATGCTCTTTTGGCAACTGCCGTGACCTGGGCCTCCATTGACAAGGAGAGATCCAGGACCACGCCCAAACTCCTTGCCACTGGTATAAGCATCAGCAGCGCCCCATCAAGGGGTGGGAGCCAGATCTCAGAACAAGTCAGCCCACAGCCTAGGTAAAGGACCTTTGTCTTCATGGGATTCAGTTTCAGTCTGCTCTGTTTCTACCAGCCAGTCACAGCCTCTGAAGCCCTGGACAGATTTTCTGGAGCAGAGTCCGGCTGGCTGTCCATCAACAGATAAGTTGGGTGTCAGCAGGGTACTGATGACAGCTCAATCCAAAGCTCCACACCAACTGAGTGAGGGGACGCATGTCGATGTTAAATAACATTGGGGAGAGTTTCGTCCCCTGAGGGATGCCACACACTGAGGGGTGGCGAGGTGATAACTGCTCCCCCAGCACAACCCTCAGTCTCCAACCATGGAGAAAAGAGACGAGCCACTGCAAGGCAGCCCCACGAATCCCCACATAAGTGAGGTGGTAAGTCAAGAAATCGTAGTGGACTCTATTGAACGCTGCCATAAGATCTAACAACACTAGCAGCGCCACCCCCTCTTTGATCAAGATGTCATGGCCAACAAATATTCCTGTGGTGTAATAGTTAGAAGTGTCAGACTCAGGTTTGAATCTCCATTTTGCCATGGAAGCTTGCTGGGTGACCTCAGGGCAGTCACACACTCTCGCCCTCATCTACCTCACAGGGTTGTTGTGTGGATAAAATGGAGGAGAAGAGAATGATGTAAGACTTTGGGTCTCTCCTGGAGAGAAAGGTGTGCTATAAATACAGTAAGTAAGTAAATAAACAAAGCAAGTATTCATATTAAGGCTTGCTGTAGCATGTAAGCCAAATTACAATATTGAACAACTGCTGTGAGACAAAATATTTTTGAGTGTTTTTGGTATGTAGGTGGAGGTATGTGTTGAGTGCTGGGACTTTTTCCTGTAGTGTATCCCTTCTCCCCAGCTTGCCATACTAAGTTGGAATTCAGCCTCTTAGCAAAACCAATGTTCAGTTTATCTTGTGCTAAATATTAAGATTTGAGATTTAAGATTTTCTCCTGATTCATCTTTGTAGTCACAATAAAGATATAAGCTAGTTATGCACTGTTCTGGGTAGTTCTGGTCAGGCGTCATTCATACATAGGCATGTAGTTAAGAAACCCTAGTAAGCTTTCCAGATCATTCATCTATTTCCAGATCATTCATTCATCAAATTTGCACAGAAACCTTTCAAAAACAAAATCCAACAGGAGGCTGCTGAACTGGAATTCATATGCAAATTTGACTCTGTCAAGCTGGGACTGAATAGGGACTATGAATGGTTATCACATTATCACAGGTAACAGATTTCCTTTACAGAGGCGGGGTCTGGGGGAGCTCAGTGGCACCTGGCTTGGGCTTTCGGGGACCACCGATCTCTTTGTCAGATGCATCTGGCAAGGAAAGCTGTGGTTATTGAAGGCTCATACTGCATTGGAATTGGATGGTCTAGCTGTTTGGCTGCACAAACTAACAGGGCAAACTCCTTTGAAGCCAACTGATCCACACACCAAAAGGAGATGTTTACATATACTAGCAAAGGAATGTTTTGGTTTCCCCCCCTAATTGCCTCTTCTCTCTCCTCCCCTTCTTTCCCTCCTCTTCTGTATTTGACCAGTCTCTGTATCATGCATCTGACAAAGAGAACTTGATTCTCGAAAGCTTATGCTACAATAAAATTGGTTAGTCTTAAAGGTGCTACTGGACTCTTTTTGATTTTGCTACCACAGACTAACACAGCTAACTCCTCTGCATCTATCTGATAGGACTCACATTCCTGGCTAACTTGTTATGTTATAACTTCAAACACAATTCAGAGTTAATAATAATAATAATAATAACTGTGCTTCTATACTGCTCTTCTAGATAGATTAATGCCCAACCCAGAGCGGTGAACAAGTTAGTGTTATTATTATCCCCACAATGCTGCTGGGGAGCTGGGGCTGAAAAGACTGGCTTACTCAAGGCCACCTACTTAAGCTCATGCTAAGCTCATGACGGTAGTGGGATTTGAACCCATAGAGTGCTGATTTGCAGCCGAACCACTTAACCTCTGTGCCACAGCAGCTCTCTATAACAGCTGGCCGGATGGATGGATGTTAGGTTACTCTTGCTACAGCTTGCTTACTCTTTTGCATTGTTTCCTAATTTTTTAATCCTCCTTGAGTCCCAATAAAAAGGCAAGCTATAAATAAATAACTTTTTTTTTTTACATTGTAGCCTTTCCATTAATTTCTCACTTGGAACTAATTCAGTACTGTTTGACATTACTTTATATTTAGCACATGAATGTGTATAAGTGGCTGTTATCAAAGTAGATTTTATTGCACTCTATTATTGTTTTATAACAAACACAAATTAAAGTAACACTCCCCTTGTTTGTTGCATTCAGCATCAATTGAACAGTAATTTCTGCACAGTCAAATTCATATGGTTTTCCAGAAATAAATTACACAACTGTTCTATACAGTACAAATTTCTCTGTGCTTTTATAAAAACTCCTCACAGATCAACCACCTGTAATCCCAAATATTGGTTTTCTTTCAAATGTATAGAAGATGTGCTTAATTTAACATTAACAGCCCATTTTATCCATTCCACAGCACAAACATCTGTAAGAGGGTATTAATATAGAGGGTTTTTTAAAAAGCCTTGTATTACTGATTGGTAGTTCCTATGGAAAATTAGGTCACTTCTGTCTGTGGATTTAGTTACCTATATTTGGAAATCTTTTGGTGCTTTAAGCCATGCAGTTGAGCATTCAACTTCACAATATCAGACTCGGGTAGTTCTACCAAGTGACTTTAGATGTTTGTGATCAGTCTTTCATGAGATGGTATATGCAGACATTTGAATATGCTTTTCACTCCCTGTGCCTGCCAGCTGTGTCTTTGTGAGTAGTCTATGTACTGACATTTACAAGTGCCCTTCACTCTGAAGTATTTTCTTGTAAATGTCAAGGAAAGCTGAATGGAACAATTCCTACCATTTGAATACATAGATCTTCCAGGAGAAATTGGGCTCCAAAAGATCGGTGATACAGTCCTGTGTTTGCACTTTTAAGTGAAAATTCAAAAGAAATGTTTTAAAATGTTTGTATGCTTATACTACATACAATAGTTAAGTTACATACAATAGTTAAGTTAGACTCCAGGGTTAGACATACTCTCAACATGAAGTAAAGTTCTAGTTTTGGTCTGTAGACTCCATCTCTTTCCCGTACCAGAGAAAACATCCTTGGTTTGTCAAACATATAATAAATAGCAGTTCCTCCCCCTCTATACACATGCACACACACACACTTCCACCTGTCAGGCATGGCCCCTGTCATCTCGGTGGCATTAAAAAACACCCCTAATTTAGCAGCATCAGCAAAAAAAAAGTAAAATAGCTGCAGAAGGAATCTAACTCAGCCTAAGACATTCCTTCCTGACCAGAGCACACCCTACTTATATATTTACAACGCAGTCCTAAGCAGAGCTACTCCAGTCTAAGCCCATTTAAATCATTAGGCTTAGAATGGAGTAACTTTGCTTAGGACTGCACTTAATGCCTTTCCCATTCATAAAATGCAGCACTTTTATCTAACTATAGAAATCCCCAAATTTCTCATAATTTACACTACTTTCACAATTTGGAGGAGAATTATTCCCTTTGGCAGCAAGTTCCATGTGGAATTCCATTACTTCGTTGGTGGTCACAATCAGCACAACTTGTTTCAGGGCAGACTGGAAGCAATCCGAATGAGCAGTTGGTCTGGTTTTGAAGGTGACCTTTGAGATGAGGGGTTTTTTTAAGTAGGAATAACGTTTATTGCACATGGCTAAAGGCCATTATAATATTAAATTAGATCAAATATACACCAAAGAACAATGATAAAAGTAGATTAGACAGCAATGAATAAGGAGCAAACAGATACGATTGGATTGATGAAAATGACAGACTAGAATCGCCCTGCTTTGCCATGGAACTCGCTGGGTCACCTTGGGCTGGTCACACTCTTAGTTTAACCTACCTCATAGGGTTGTTATGGGGATAAAATGAAGGATGAATGATGGAAGCCAGTTTGAGTCCCCACTGGGGAGAAAGGCAGGGAAAAAATAAAGATAAGGATGATAGCAAACCAGGCTTGTGTAGGTGCTTCTCTCCCTAGGCAAACATAAAGCACAATTTGATTGATGTCCTTTCTTTTACAAGTTATGACTTCTGCCAATGTTGTTTGGAAATGAGAGATACTGGAGAAGAAGATGGTGGAAGTAAAAAAAAGATATGAACAATTCATACTGGTTAAGTGGTGGAATGTAATCTTATGCATGGTTCTTGGACCCATCTATCTGCTTCTCATGTGCTCAGAGTTACAGGGCATAAAGAGTGGGGAAATGTGTGAGATGTTGTTTTCCTGTTGATGCTTTAACTTCCCTCTGCTTCAACTTCCCTTTCTTTCAGGCTAAGCTATGTGAACCATGCAGAGGATCTGGCCTCCAAATTACTCCAGTGTTTCCCAAAGAACAGATTGTCAGCCCTGGCAGCTCTCAGCCATGAGTATTTCAGTGATCTGCCCCCACGGCTATGGGAGCTAACTGACAGTGAGTATAACAAAATAGCCAAACAGAATAAAGGCAAAGGAGAGAGAGAGAGAAGAGTAGAAGTCTGTAGCTCAAATTTCATAGGTTGCTTGACACAGGAAAAATGGATTGTCCCTTCCTATCTCTACTCTGCAGTCTGCAGCTAGCTATCTTTGTATTTGATTATGTGTGCAGCCAAGAGAATTATATGAAATGTCATAAAGAAAAGGGAGGGATACAATTTACATATTTAGTGCTTTCTCCCTCATAACATGCAGCACTTTTAACTCACTGCAGTGCACAGAATGATAATCCAGTGATATTTGATTCTCAAATGCTGTGTGTGTTATAACAATAGTCCTTTTTTAAAAAAGGGGCTTGGTATTCAGAAAATCATGGAACACAAACTAGACAATTGTTTAATTTACAGGAACTTGAGTTGGGAACTTGGTTTGTATAGCCTGAGAAGTTTTTTTTTATTTGTTTATCTTATTAAACAAAACATACAACATTCTCTGTTTCTGGAAATGAAGGTTGGCTGTCAAAGGCAGCTGGCTTCAGGGTTTCTTTTGCCTCATTGCCTTATGGATAAGTGGACTAATGGATTCTAGTAAGAGCCAGGTTTTCCAATTGGCTTAAAAGTACCTTGCTCTACCTCAAGAAATCTGCTTTAGAGAAAACCTATTTTACATCAAAAACTGAAAAGCCTTTGTCTCTAATTAAAAAGCCTATTTTGCCCAGAAAATATGAACACCTGTTCTGCATGCCTTATAAAACCTAATTCTGATAACATATACCCTCTTAGTGACCCATTTGATCCTTGTGTACATGTCATAATTAAATCAGAATCACTGTATGTGATTCTAAAGTGGCTGGTCTCACAAACAACATGGGGAGATCTCTGTCTTCTTGGAGGACTTCCCGAGTATGCATAAAATTGTAGTTTTTTACATTAACACAAAAAATCTGCAAATGGTTTGATGAAAGCTGAGTATGTTCCAGCAGCACAGAATGTTAAGAGCAATTCAGAGTTGACTAAAAGGAAAAGGTGTAGGTATAATGGAGGATGGTATTATCCTGCTCAAGTTATCTATAAAATACCTACTTTTATAAAAATACTCCAGTTACTCCAGTCTAGGCCCATTGATTTCAGTTTATGATTTCACTGTTAATCTGTAAAATATTTAATTCATAAAATGGGGTTCTCTTGTGGATGGAGGTGGGATTTCCAAATTGTTTACCCTCGTGTAAGTTCTTCTGGGTTGCAGATTGCATTTCACAATACTCAACCGTATTTTGATTTTGCTGAAAAGTTGTCTTGGTGAAAGTACGATAGGGCATGATGTATTCATTCTAATCCTGTATCCAAAAATATATCAGTTTTGGTTCAGTCAGCATAAAAATGGGACAAGTATCTATCACACTGTATTGGTGACATCTCAATCTTCTCTAACTGTACAGTTTAGTCTAGTCAAGATTTTGATAGTCTATGAATGCTGTAGTAATACTTTACAGTTAATATGGATTTATTGCTCACTTGCCACTTAGTTTATCAGTCAGTGTTTAAATCCAGTCCTATCAATGAAGTAAATGCCTCCACATTATCACTATGCAGCAGGCTGCCAACAGAGACAGTCTTGTCCGAGTCATTAACGAGCACAATATATGCAGAACACCAGAGGGGAATTAAAACCACAAAAAATACCTCAGGGTGGTATTTTTAATATGAGAATTTAATTTGTAATTTCACAGATTAAGAATTTTGGCTGCATTAATCCTTTTATCAGCTCACAGCAGGTTATTTGCAGAAGCATAACCATAAGGCGATATTCATTGGCAGAAACACGTCTTTGCATAACGTTAAACATCAGGAGCAGTGAAACCTTTTGAAGGGGGAGAATAAAGATGGGAAAAAATCATTATATTTTAAGGCAAGGTTCTCTAAATGCCTCCAGTAAAAAAAACAAATTGAGTTACAGAAACACTATTTCTGTGTTTAGTAGATAATCATTATGGGGCACATATCAGATGCAAGAAAGGACAATCCCTTCATCAAATACTATAATTTTTTCCATGTGGTATGCATGGGTAAAAATGGCAAACAAATTGAATGGGGGTGGGTGGGAATCAAGTCTGTTTTGGAGTAAAAATTAATTGATTTGATTTAGGTGAGTCGTTGTGATGCTTAATGCTTCAGTCAATATTTCATATTCAAATTGGTACAGTATTCCCAGTAGAACTCAAATCAAGAAGCACAAATTTGTCTCCAAAAGAATTGATGACCATTTCTTATTCATAGGCATTTAACCCGGGATTGTGTATCTTTATGTATGTGTGCACCTACACTTTCTTTTAATACGAGTGTTCTTAAAGAACACACAAGTAGAAAATCCTTATTTTTGGTGATTAAAACAGTCCAGTAGACATACCCTATAATTCATTGACAAAACTATTCCAAAACGGATTTTTTGGATGCATATTAGCAACTCTGTAACATATTAAATACAAAACCACTGGGACTAATGTTAATCCTGGTACTATCCCATGGAAGTTATTACTGTGGTGTCACCCATAAATTGTGTGTCATATTTACTCAGATTGTAGTGTTGGTTTTTAAATCCAGTATATGAATTAGACCAGTATGGAATGGTAACAAGTTTTTAATCACCATCTCTGCTATGTGGAAAATTGTCACATGAAGAACTTCTTTTTGGTGGCCATGTGTTTATATCAACCTGAGATAAGACCCTCCAATCCTATCGTAAACATTCCAGGTCTAGTATACAAGCAGGGCAGTAATTTAGTCCACTTGTCTTGCACAAGGCTTACATTACACTGGATATTACATTACACTGGACACACTTTACCTGAGCTTAATAGATAATTACTGTTGAAATTGGCCAGTGGAAATAGCCTTCAAAGAAATGTAAAAGTTAATAATCTGTGTTGTGACAATAATATTGTTATGTTCATCACAAAGCACATAAAAGATGGAATAGTACCTCTATACTGTGGTTATCATTTGAATGATATGTAGTGATATACAAGGGAAATGAATAGGAAATGTGGCTAATGGATGATGTAGAGCCTGTTTAGGTGTAGAGAAATGAACTAAGTGCTGTGTCAGCCCTAAGATTTTGTGAGGCTGTCAGCTGGATCCATCTCCCATGATGAAAATAAAAGGTTGTCCTTTTAATATTTACTACTACTACTACTACTACTACTACTACTACTACTACTACTACTACTACTACTTTAATTATTAATAGTAATTAATACATTCACAGCAAAAAGTACAATAGATTTGACTAGCGGGTAGGAGGAATGACAGGAACCATTTGCTTGGTGCTTAAGCCTACATAATGGAATGTATGATATTTGAGGGGCCCAGGCACATTTTGAATCAAGCAAAGTCTACCCTTAGAGATTCAAAACAGATGCCAGTGCAGAGTATCTTCAGTACAAATTCATTAAGCTTTTTCTCTGTGTTATGTAAGTTCAGTCATTTTGATGATGGAGCCACATGCCTGGACATTTATTTATACTTTTGTAAACTAGGCACAGTACATTGGGAACATAACCTGCATAAGTCTAGCTGAAATGCATGGAACGAAGATCAACAAAAACTCAGCATCATCTTACATTCCTTATGTTGTGTTTCAGCATCGGTGTTTTTTTAGCACTGTATTCGGATTTTTGCTTGTTTTCAAATTTCTGCTATCTTTAACCTATTATATTATTTATTGAATGTCCCAGCTATTGATGTATTCTATGCTATCTGCCTTGAGTCTTAGTGAGAAAGGTAGACTATAACAAACATAAATAAATAAAATAAATAATATTTACTCTAAGCATTTATATAAAGTAAACTGGCACTACACTGTACAAAAGCTGGTTTTATATAGCTTGTCCTATAATTGTATGAAAATATGATAATTTTAGGTTGGACAAGTAGTAGCAACCTTCAAAACTCCAGAACAGTTGACTTTTGCATACAAAGATGGCCTTGGATAACATGCTAGGTTTTCCAAAAGCAATGTAGAAACTAATTTAATGGCGCGCAAACATACATATTTCTTTGTGCCTCTTTGCTAATTAATAATACTTAGATTATTTTTCTTAAACTTCAAGTATCTTATAATAATGGTTGCATTCAGAACATCTGTGTTGGTGGACTTAAAGGAGTTCAGTGTAATGCTATAACATTTTAAATATTTTTAGCATTTTTTCAATCCTGTAAAAAAAAATTAGCTGAAATGAGACCATCCTGATTTTGATGGTTACTTTTTATTTTCAGCTAGATTTAATAAGTTATGCAAGATGCCAGTTCTTCTAACTATTAACAAGATCAAGATAGCCTACCAATAGATACATGCCTTGTCATAAAGGTTTAACCAAGAATGCAAACAGAAAGTAGAATCTTTACCAAAATGCCAGACAACTTAACAACTGTATCCAGACTGAATTTTCCAGTGGCAGAATGGAAGTCCTGCTTCCCCCCCTTCCTAATACAGCCCACTGATCTTCATAAAATGCTGCCCCTGAGGAATAGAGGAGCCTGAGGAAAGAGGAGGTTCTGCAGCAGGCAGGGGGATTTGTTGGAAATTGCCGTTTTCATCTGGATCCAACCCGGTGTTTAAAAACTGCTGTCTCTATTATAATACGTGTCTTGTTGTTTCTGTGAAAAGGCGTTCTCATTTCCTAAGTTCCTGAATTAAAGCTCCTTCTTCCAAGTGGTCAAGAGGCATAATAATCTTTGATATGTATATTTTGCTTGAAGTTTTCAAGGTTGTGTCATAAAAATATGGTCAGAATTGGCTGTAGGCTGAGGCTTTGATTGGAGTAGTAGATGTTTGCGGTTTCTGATTTGTAACAAACCAGGTCACAACGTCTCCTACTTTTGTGCTTGTGTTTTCAAATCAAATTTGTATAAATTTCAGAAAACAAGGGTGGAGGAAGGGAATGCTTGTGTATGGGGCATCATAGTCTTACCAGCTTGAAAAAATAATAACCTGAACTACATCTGTTTCCAACAGTGTCCTCTATATTTTCTGTACCGAATGTAAGATTACAACCAGAGGCTGGAGAAAGCATGAAAGTCTTTGGAAAAAACAATATTTATGGCAAAGGTTTATCAAATGTTAAGCACTGAGAAGTGAGAAGCATTTTGGTGCCCACGCATAATTCAGGTAAGAGCACTTCTTCTAAAAGTGTTGTTTGAAGTAAAACTTTTTCTTCTTGGCCACATTCAGTGGAAGTGGCAGCAGCATTCAACTTACTGTGGTGGCCGAAAAATTGAAAGGGATTTCAGCAGGATGTAAAAGAGTCGTTGTGTGTTAAAAAATAAGGTGGGATATTGGCAGGGTATCACAATATGCATTGGCAGGGCTTTTTTTCTGGGAAAAGAGGTGGTGGAACTCAGTGGGTTGCCCTCAGAGAAAATGGTCACATGGCTGGTAGCCCCTCCCCCTGATCTCCAGACAGAGGGGAGTTTAGATTGCCCTTGGAGGGCAATCTAAACCCCCCTCTGTCTGGAGATCAGGGGGCGGGGCCACCAGCCATGTGACATTTTCAAGAGGTTCCGGAACTCCATTCCCCCGCGTTCCCCCTGAAAAAAAGCCCTGTGCGTTGTTAAGGGGTGCCGTGTTGGGTATTGATACAAATAAGTTTCTTTATTTAAAAAAATTAACGGTTCTACATTAGGACCACAAAAATAAAATTGTAAATGAAAAACAGTTGAAAGTATAGAGATTATCTGGGAATTTGCCCACAGTGGTTGTTGCATGCAGAAACATAGGTGAGGTGTTCCTTAAGCAAATGATGACTCAGGTTATAAAGCTGACTGCTGAAATCTCACTTTGACAAGTTGGCCCCTCCCGACCGAATGCGCAGCAGCTAGGGCGGGGGCTGCTTTTGCCACCACAGAGGAAGAGAAGGCAGTTTTCCCTTCTCCTGGGCATACGGGTATCAGGGGAGGGTGGAGCTAAAGGCATATAAGCCGGCTCCGCCTCCCTCTCCATTGGAGAGGCACGGAGTTGTGGCACTGTGTCTGCCTTTCATTTCAACCTGGGGGGGGGCAAATCAAGGTGGTGTGCACTGTGCAGACAGCTCAGTTTCTTAGTACTTTTTCCTCCCAGTAGTTCATTAATCCTCAAGTACACAGTTGTTTCTGATTTTCTATGCAAGATCAAAACATCTTCCGTCAAAAAAGTTCTTTTGTTCCAGCATCATTACATTTTCTCAGTATTTTACAGACAATGTATGGTGTCAAGAAATATGCAATTAATTCACCAGGTCAGTGTACCCACTGCATTTTAGGGATACTCTCTGGAAAGTAGTTGAGCAAGCACCTCTGGCATATATGGAATACTGCTTGTGGTTTATTGATAATCCCACCCCTTCTTTTCAGTCTGTGTCATTTTTTAAAATGTATGCATTCCTGTTACTACTTCAGGGGCTATTCTACAACTGCATAATTCAAGTATTTTCTGTTATGTAGCTCTTTCTATTAAAATGACAAATCAGAACTCCCTTACCCCAAATAGCATTATTTTATATATCTAATCAACAAACAATCTGTCCTCAGCATGGCTAATCCCCTTTCCTGTCAATTATATGTGAACAAAATATGTGTTTGTGTTTTTCACCTGTGTCCCATTTTCCTCCAAGAAATTCCAGGTAGCATACACATCTTGTGAAATTAGTTAGACTTCTCTGACTCATCTAGATGGCTTTATACCGGAGTTGAATTTTTTATCCGGATCTCCCTATTCCAGGTGAAGCATTGCATCCATTTTGCTTGGATATGAATGCTGGCAAAGGGATGTTGAAAGGAGGACTTGTGGCTCTGTAGACCCTATTAATTATTCCCACCTCCAGTTATTGAAAGACAGCTCTATTGCTCTGACCAATTCATTCTGAATTCTCTTGATATTTGTATCCTCCATCTAGCCTTGCTTTACTTAAATTGTATTGCTGGTGGTACCAAAAACTGCCCACGTTGCCACTTTCCTGTGACCAGCCCCATTGGTTACAAGTCTCATTGTTTCCAAACATGCATTCCAACCATGTTATCTTTTTTCATAAAAATGACTTTTGCAAATTGCTTGATAAATGATGGCTTGGAATATCCTAATTGAGTAGCTACTGGAAGAGATTTAATTAAAAGCATGCTTTATTGCCAGTTTAAGTTTCAAAGAACAAGTTAATTTTATTCTAGTATTCCAATTTATATTGGTTATCCTTTTTATGAAAGTATAAATAAATCTTGTTGGCTAGCTGTAGCTGCAGTGAATTATATCTAAATTGTATACCAGTATTGGTTGCCTACAATCGTAGTGGTGATGACTTAAAAGTAACCTGCTCTGTAATGAGGACAGTTTGCTGGAAGGTAGCAGCTATTGAAAACTGAAGTCATCAGATGTCAGCCTGCCCCAATTATTTCACATGTTTTTCTACAGCAAACCATTTAAGATGTTACAGTGTCAGAAATCAGGCTGCCTTCAGAACTGGCTTGTTTACATCTTCATTGACTAGCTAATCCTTTCCTCCCCCACCCAAGCTGTGTCCCTGTAGGCATCTCTTCACCTATTCTTATGTGACATATCAACTACTGCAAGCAAATTTAAAAAGTGTATGTTTGTCTTAACAATTTGCAAGGCATAGCACTGAATGAGCAGAACTTCCAGGAGGATTTAATAGCAACATAAGCTTGAATGGATCATCATTATAAATTTAGACTCTTAGAATATGCCCTCCCCCCACATTAGACATCTTTTAAAAAATCAACTTCATACTTGTGGCCATTTGGTTTGGACTAATATTGGCGTTTCCGTTGGCAGAAGAGTGGATAATTAGTTGCTGTATGATTTTGATTCACTGAATAATGCCTAATGATATTTAGTGATTTCAAACATGCCATACCATGGCTTTTACTTAATATCTACAATATGAATCCATTATTTTATAATAACGGTAAAATTAGGCCCAAGCCAATCCTTATGTGATTCTCTGGCTAAGGTTACAGCCTGAATGGCTTCACCTAATAGAGGACATGGTCAAGTTATTTAAAATAACATCATCATGGACTTTAATAAAACAGTGGCAGATATAGTTTTAAATCCTTAACCATAAGCTCATTGGATGGGTCTTGTCTGAACTTTCATTTCCAAAAGTGAGGATGTTAACCTCTGTCTTTGAAGACATGCGAATTAAAGATTGTAATACACCTTGTTTATTACAAGTGTCATATATGTGGAAACAAAAATATAGGAGGTGGCGTGCAAACCTTCCAGAAAACCTGATTCTCAAACTTACAGGTCCTGTTACCTGATCCTAAGGTTCATGTTATCTGGCTTACTCAACAGTAAATGAAAATGAAAATCATTCTGAAACATGTTCAGCTAAGGGCTATCTACATTAATTGACAAGTATTAGGACTGGGGCTTTTACAGAAATTATTACAATTATGCCATATTCATATTATTGGCAAAGATGTCAAACAAGGATGTATATTATCTCCCTATCTGTTCAACCTAAATGCAGAACATATCATAAGAAAAGATGGATTAGATTTAGATAAAGGTGGAATCAATACTGATGGAAAGAAAATTAACAATTTGAAATATAAAGATGACACTGTATTACTGGCAGAAAACAGTGGTGAAGAGTTGACAAAATTGGATTCTCTCCCCCTCCCCCATTGAAATAAAAGACAGAGACCAGGTTGGGGTATAAATAAGGGCCACTTTATTAACTCATAACATAACCTGTCATTGCGGCAAGGGATCTAACTGCGGTACAGGTCAAGCTCTGGGGCCCCCCGGACCTCTGCCTTGACCTGTCTGGGTGATCCCCTGCTGCCCCAGGGGTGTTCCATCCAAAGGATGGCTGGGACCCAGTGGCCAGGCAAGTGGTTCCCCTTTAAAGCTCCAACCCCCCAACAGCCATGGAGCCTGGAGCGGCCTTGTCCAGGGGTCCCACCAGACAGTCTGCCCTTGCAGCTGGCAGCCATACAGCCTTACCAGCTGCTCCTGACAGATCCCAATTCCCAACTAATGGGAATGTGCCAAGGAAGTCACCGGCCTGCTCATTTTCATCCTATCCTGCCAGTGGCCAAACTATTTAGATTGTCGCCACACCTCATTAACTAATACATCCTGCAATGCTAGGTAGGTGAAAAACAACTCCCCTGTTGCTCAGCCAGAGGAGCAGAGCCAGCCCCCCGGCCAATGCCCAGATACCCAGGAAGAGGCAGGCTGCCTTTTCCTCTTCCGGGGCAGCAAACCTGGCCCCTGGCCTCAGCAGCCTGGCCTGCCATCTGGGAGGGTCGCATTACTGCTGAACATCAAGAAAGCAAAAGTTATGACTACTGAGGGAATCGCACAATTTTATGGTTGTCAATGAAGAAATAACCAAAAGGGAGACTGCAACCAAGAAATCCAAAGAAGTTCGAGACTAGGAACCGCAGCTATGAAGGAGCTAGAAAAGATCCTTAAGGATATGGAAGTGTTGCTGGGAACCAAGATTACAATGATCCATGCTGTGTTATTCCTTGTTACTATGTACGGCTGTGAATGTTGGACAATCAGGAAAGCTCACAGGAAGAAGACTGATTCATTTGAAATTTGATGTTGAAGGAAATTTTTATGGATATTGTGGAATGCCAAAAAGATAAGTAAGGGGGTTATGGATCAAATTCTCCCTATAAGCTAAAATGACTAAATGGATGTACGTCAGTCACATCATAAGAAGACAAAACTGACTAGGAAAGTTGAAGGCAGTAGGAAAAGAGGCAGACCAAACAGGAGATCAGAGCAAGGCTGTTAAGGATAGGACATAAACAACTTGATGGCACATAACACACACATTCTTTTGGTTAACTTCATTATGGAAATATGACTGGTTAAATACTAATTTGGGGCACCAAAAAGTACCAAAAATGCACCAGAATATGCAACAACATTCCAATGTTCGTATACAGTATCAGAAATAATAAATAAAAACCATGATTATGTGTATAATATTTTTATTAGTCAATGAACTTAGTACAAAATAAAGAGTGCTAACACTTTTAAATTGCTCATGCAAATCTACTTTCTTTTCCCACAACTTCTTATAGAAGTAAGTTTGTTCATGAGCATAGTGTTTCCAAATTGTTAGTGCTTTTAGAACATTGCAACAAGAATCCTAGTTGATGTAAACACAGTAGTTACAAAAATGATATTTCTTGAAGGTCCTCCTTCAGTATCCTAATAAAGCCAGTCATAAAATATTCTACTAAATTTTCAAAGGATGAAAATTATGCTGGGATAGAGCAGGATTCGCATCAGCATTACAGAATAATAATAATAATAATAATAACAACAGCAACAACATTCGCTTTATATACGCCCTTCAGGACAACTTAACACCCACTCAGAGCAGTTTACAAAGTTTGTTATTATTAAGCCATGTCTACTAATTTTTTTCTTCATATATAGTAATTCTTTTATTGGTATGATTGGTAAGTGGTTGTAATGATTTCAAAAAATGAATACCTAATTCAAGCTCATTAGCAAACACTTTATGCCACAGTAGTAGATGGACCACAAACTAAATTAAGCAGTTGCATCTGGCCTGATCTAAGCAAAGTCTTCCTACATTCAGCCCTGATAATAACACTAATAATTTAAAATACATCTTTTCAATAAGCCAGCACAGAGCCACTAATCATGAACAGAAGTCCCTAGAGACATCTTGCACATCCAGCATCACTTCTACAGCTAGGGTTTCCAAGACAGTCTGGTATCTTCTTGGACTGTGCAGGGGAGATGGACTCAAAATACCAGACACCTGGAGAGAAGAGAGGAAGGGAAGGGAAAGGCGAGGAAAGAACTGCAAGGTGCAGAAAACCAGTCTGCTCACTGCTGTGGAACAGGCAGGACTAGGCCCAGGAGCCGGCGCTGCTTGCAGGCCAGGCTCATAGCCCCCCTGCCTGTCCAGCCCCCATTGACAGGCACTCCTGGGATAGCTGGGCTGGCCAGACTGGCTCCCCACCGCAGGCCCCTGGCTACGTGATCCTGCCACTAAGAGACTTGGAGGCTGGGGCCTGCACAATTTGGCACAATGACATCACTTCCAGATGGAATGTCATCACACTGGGGCCAGGAGCATGTGCACAAAGACCTTTCTTAAAGTGAGTACCAAGGGGCCCCTCTCCCCAAGGTGTGTTATTTTTCCCGAGATGATCTGAAAATAACCTATCTACAACCAAACATTCTTGAGAGCCAGAACACTAGGATCTGGGCAGAACAGGTTTGAATTCCCACTCCACCATGGAAGATTCCTTGAGCCAGTCACACAGTCAACAGGGTTGTTGTAAGGATAAACTGTGGAGGACAGGAGAACAGTGTTAATTCCCTTTAGGTCTCCGTTAGGGAGAAAGGCAGGGAATAAATGAAATAAATAAATATCCCCTTATACTGGAAATATAATACAACTGATGCAGGATCTGAAGAACAGATTTCTAATCAAAGCTGTGTCTCTGAGCTCAGTTGTGAATTTCTGTGGCCCTACAGGCAATTGCAGTTAGGCAGTCTAGTCATTTACTGTCAGGATGCTATTTTATCTTGAATCCGTAGGTAAAGGAATTGTGATTGTGCAGTGCTACTTCAGTTGCATACTGTTCCTAGTATATTTGTACAAGTTTATAATGCAGTGAATCCAGTGAGTGATAGCTATCACTGTGGCAGCAAAGCTGCTAATGTACTAAGCAGAGCAATATTGAAACATTAGCCATGGCTTGTTGAAAGAATTTTCTGCCATTTGGGTTGTCTAATTTGCATATCAGATCAATATGGTGGTGGGTAAGTGAAACATTTCCCCACCACCGCCCTTAGAAGCATTTAGTAGCATATCTGTTCACCTCTGGCTTTGCACACTGTGTAAGGCACTCGTCCCAGAAGTCCTGTTTAACAACATGATTTTTGCAACATTTTCTTTAGTCAAGCTGTGGGGATGCCATAGTCCAGCAGCGTCTGTGTCAGAGGGTATGGAGAAGTCATTCTAATTCCTCACTTCTCTGTTTCTTTCTAACCTCTGGGTCTCATCACTATTGAATTGCCAGGAACAGCTTACATATTGCCATGCGAGTTCCCAATTTGTCCATCACTAGCTCACAGCACTTCATCTTCATAAAAGAATTTTGTTTGATTGATTCAGTCTTGCACACCAAACGTTACTATTAACAATCAACTTTCTTTTGTTCAAAATTTTTAAGTTTAGTGTAAAACTAAAGATTCCTACAAGGGGGGGGGGATGTATAAAACCATGACTTTATAGTTAGTCTTCAAGAAAAAAAAAACTCTGGGAAATGGCAATAAAGCATACACAGCCATATTTGAGTAGCTGCAACTTTGTACGTGTTATAATTGAGAGGATGGGGGTGTCTGAATATTGTACAAGTCCTAATTTCCCTTGCAAGGGATGTCTGCTCATGAATGTTGAGTGTTGCTTTCATTACTTCACTAAAGCCGTATCTCCATAAATTGGCACTAGTGAACAGGCTAATATTATAATGTAGTTGTGGGCAGCTGAAAGCAATCTGAGCTTTAAAAACTGACAACAATGCTAAATATCATCGAATTGTTGAAAGGATGCAAAGCAGACTTTGAGATCCTAGATTATTTTAGCTCTTATTAAGAAAGAGCCCTAATTTCAAAGTGTCAAAAACTTAATGGTTTCAAAGATGTCTTGCTACTGTAGTCTTTGTTAGCATCAAATGCATTAAACTGGTAGAAAATACCCTAATTACTGTGCATATCAAATACAGACATATTCTCATCTTGAAGCACAAGATATATGTTAGCTTCTGTTAAATGCAAATGGAAGCAAATTCCACTTTGTATTAAACCAAACAGACATGTTGCCATTAGTAGGTCCAGTATTCCTAGTTTGTGAGCCATAATTCATGGACAGATAATACGTTTCTAGCCTGCTACTGTAACATTTGGTAGTGTTTTTTCAGAATTTGAATTCCAGGGCCCTTACTCACTTCTTAGTGCTTCAGATGCCACTGTTTTCTTCTGCTCGCCATATTCTCTAGTGCATGTCAGGAGTAAGCTTGTAGTCTACATGGATAGTTTTCAGGTTAGTGCAAGGTTCTCAAAGAATTTCACTGGTAATTTTTTTTTTGATGTTGCTTAGAATGTCTGGTGCCAATGCTTTTATAATAACATTTAATAATAACATTTGATTTATATTCCGCCCTTCAGGATGACTTAACACCCACTCCGAGCGGTTTACAAAGTATGTCATTATTATCCCCACAACAAAACACCCTGTGAGGTGGGTGAGGCTGAGAGAGCTCCAGGAAGCCGTGATTGACCCAAGGTCACCCAACTGGCTTAATGTGGAGGAGCTGGGAATCAAACCAGATTAGAGTCCTGCCGCTTCTAACCACTACACCAAACTAGGCCCATGGTTCCTTCATATGAGAGCTGGTTAGCATAGTGGTTGAGCTTCACTTCACTGGTTCAAATCTTACTACTGTCATGAACTCACCAGATGGTCTTGGGTAAGCCAAAGCTTTCAGCCCCAGCTATTATAATAATAATAACATTTGATTTATATACTGCCCTTCAGGATGACTTCACACCCACTCAGAGCAGTTTACAAAGTATGTCATTATTATCCCCACAACAATCACCCTGTGAGGTGGGTGAGGCTGAGAGAGCTCCAGGAAGCCGTGACTGACCCAAGCTCACCCAGTTGGCTTCAAGTGGAGGAGGGGGGAATCAAACCCGGCTCTCCAGATTAGAGTTCCGTACTCTTAACCACTACACCAAACTGGCTATTGTGGGGATAACAACACTGACTAATAATGCTCTGAGTGGGCACTTATCTGTCCATAAGAGTGCTATACAAATGAACTGTTGTCATTGTGTTCCATTAAATGCATGTAATAGTAGCATTTGCAGGGTTCAGAGCAGGGTTGCTGGGTACCTTCTGGCAATTGATGGATGTTGAGGGTAGGGTTTCCAGTTGCCTGCTGCTGGTGGGTAATCTCTCAGAAGTTTACTCCGTTGCCCAGGGATCGCTGGCAAACCACCTGGTGATGACATACCACCAGCAGGCAACCTGAACAAGTGCACAGCAGGTGCACTCCAGGCGAGGTGTGACCATGTCACTTCCTCAAGTGATGGCATTGTGCCAGCAGGCATGCTCTCATACTTTGTGGAGTCAGTGATGGCCCCAAACAATAACAATAATAACGTTCGATTTATTACAGCTGAATTGCCTCTACTGGCACAATGATGTCACTTCCCAGAAGTGATATCATTTTGTCAGTGCCAGGAGCACATACACACAATCGACCCCGTAAGTGCTGGGTCCTCCCCTTTCACCAGGAGGTATAGGGACCTCACAACCCTAGCGGGGGGGGGGTGAGGGGACACCAGTGACTTACCCTTTTTTCACACATGTGTTTGCTGTACTGTGGGCTAATTCCTAAAGAATGGGCCTCAGTACCATGCTGTTGCTTCCCAGTTGCACCAGAAGTGATGTCATCATGGGACACCACAGCGCGCGCGCACACACCATTTCCTAGTGATCAGTGGGCAGAGGCAAGGATTACCAGGAGATTGTCCTCCATCGGCAGGCACTTGGCATCCCTAGTTCAGAGGAAGAAGTGAAGAGAGAATTATTGAGGAGGAGTGAAATAAAAATAGATGTGGTATATTATAAGAGCTTAAGGTGTACGTGATTCCTGTTTGAAACGGCTTAGCTTGAAATACTAAAACAAGCAGAAGCACTAGGGAACCTGATCATGAAGAATCAAACAACTAAAAATAGCTGTGTTTCGACGATCCCACCAGTTCCTAGTTGCTTTGTAGCCCAATTCCGAGTGATGATTAAACTTTTAAAAAGTGATCTGAGACCAAGAGATTTAAACAACATCATCAGAAGCATCTATTGCTCTGAAGGTGAAAACAGATAAGAGGTGAAAGATCTGTGATCAGAATCCTCTGAGATTTTTTTGAAAGCTAATTGGCAGCCCCAGGTGGTGTTAAGATCAGGGGAAAGCAGCTTCATGAGAATATGCTTAAATCTTTCCTCATATGCCTTTAAGCTCCAGTTGGCTTGCGAAAGGTGGCAGAGAAGTGGATATGAGTACCTCAGTGTGCTTCTTCAAGCCAGGATGTCCATATTCATACATCACCAGTTAGGACTAACTGTGGTTGCTAAACCAACTTTGCTGAACCCTAACTAACCACAGTTAGTGGACTGGCCTGCATTCAGACAATCAAGTAGCCATAGCTCAGTTAAACCATGGCTTTGCATGGCAGTCCTGACATGACAGTCCCCACCATTAGAAGAGTGACTATGAGTGACTAATAGGATTTCTTCTGGGTGGCACCTGGAGCTCCTTCCCTAGGCAAGTACCAATACTGTTGTCTTCGTTCCTCCTGAAGGCAAGGCAAGTTGATCTTCCTTTTGGGAAAGTCTTCATGGGAAATGATAGTTGTATCTCCTGGGGGCTGCTGGCATTGTTGAGATATTTTGAAAAATATTTTGCCTGTATTTATTTGTTTGTTTATTGACTTCTTAAAGCTTTGTTTTCCTTTTACTAAAATATTCACTATATTTTATTATGTTTATATATTTATTTTCTCTTGGAAGCCCACTGTCACTTAAAAGGGCAGCAGTAACTACTTCAAATAAACCATTTATTGCTACTAATGATATAAATATATCTAATTCTCAACATGGCCACATCTATGGAGACTGGAGCCATGAACAGATAAGACAGATCTTTCTGACAGCCTGAAAAAGCCCTAACTTTGCAGAAACTTGGGAGGGGGCAGTTTAAAAAAACCAAAATAATAGAAGCAGTGTCTTTAAGAAAGCTGTTGCTAGGTGGCTATATATTGCCAGTTTGAAGCCTTAGTTTCTATCAGGAAAGGGGGGGCAGGGCTCTTTCTAGGGCTGTTTTGGCCTTTGAGGGAAAACTCGCCAGGGCCAGCAGCAACCACTGTGTGACTTGCTAACCACGTGACATGCAGGACTCACTCAGACCTGGTGATGCAAAGTGCCCTCAAGTCATAGCTGACTTATTGCAACCCCTCATGAAGTTTTCAAGGCACAAGACTAATACGGTGGTTCATTCATTGCCTGCCTCGGCATAGCAACCCTGGTTAGCTTCCACGATCTGATGAGATTGGGCTTGCCTGGGCTCTCCCGATCACAGCCACCCACACCTAGCTGCTTGATAACTGTTCAACAACAGCTGCCCCATAAAAGCCAATGGCTGTAGTAGTTAGAATTTCATGCTAGGATCTCAGAGACCCAGGTTCAAATCCCCAGTCTGGAAATTCACTGCATAACCTTGGGCCAGTCACACACAATCAAGTCTAATCTACCTCACAGGGTTGTTGTGTGAGGATAAAATTGGAGGAAAGGAGAATCATAGAATCAGAGTTAGAAAGGGCCCATGTAGTTCAACCGCCTGTCAAATGCAGGAACAGCCTAAAGCATCATTGACAAGTATTCGTCCTGCCTCTCCTTGAATGCTACCAATGCAGGGGAACCCACCACAACCCTAGACAGCCAGTTCCACTGCTGCCATGAGCTGCTTTGGGTCTGCATTGTGGAGAAAGGCGGGTATACAAATGAAGTCTGATCTAAAGATACGGACCTGAGTTTTGTTTTTAAGTGGAGGCTCACCTAAATTCTATAAATGATCTTTTTAACTATATTACAATTTAAATGTTAATGCAGTTGACCAGTACGGAGAGTATTAAAATTCTTTTCCCCAGTTCATTCTTCCCTTTTGTTTCTTCTAGGATTATTCCTTAATTTACAGATGACAGAATTTTGTCCTGTGCTCACTATATTATTAATGTTATGATTGCAGCAGATTCCCTCTAGACAGCCTTTTTGGTCTGCTGATGTTCTAAAGTGTCTGAGAATAAAAGGCTGTTTGAGTTGAAATGGGTTGGTAGTCTGGAATGACATTTGAATGCGTGGAGGACAATGTCTTAATGACAATGACGAAAAGAAGAAGCAAAAGAAATTCTAAAGTATCCCATTTCTCCCAAAGACCACTGCCTCTTTTTTAGGATTATTGTGTCACATGGTTTCTTGGCAAGGCTTTGTTAAGGGCAGGGGGAGGAGGTAGACCCACTGAAGGGGACAAAATGAGTTCCCAGACAAAGCTGCATGGTCTGTATTCTATAGAGAAAGCTAACCCCAGGAAAGTCACCATCTCATAAGCACAATTTGCAACACTTACCGTGTTTATTTTTCTTGGCATTTCAGTAGCCGTTGGCCATATATGAGGGTATGTCCCAGGTTGTTTGTGTGAATAAGAACTTTTAAAAGAGCTGAAATGCCGGTATACAGTTTACAGTGACTGAGGCATTCCATGAAACAAAGAGAACTAAACACCCTGAGGACTGACTCTGTTCAGCTGCCTGATAAAGTGTACAGCACCCTCAGAGGTTAATGGGGAATTAAACATTCTTAGCTGCAGAGAGAATCTTGCCTGTTAGTGCAGATCTATTTACATACCAGTCCAGTCAAATAATAGCCGGTTGTTTCTGTCCATACGTGAAATTAAAATAATGTTAAAGGGCTTATGGGGAGGGGGGGAGGAATAAAGAATTAAAAGATCCATTCCCAAAACATAATGGAAAAATATTGCTAATGTGGTATGCAACCATTGCTAGCAAGGTTGTCACATGCTACACTTAGCAACTTTTGATGCTGGTGCAAATGTTAGCAAAGATTGAACAAAATTCAAGATGAGTACATAGCTTTTATTTTCAAATGATTTTGCTATATCATTGGATAGATATAATCATACATGGTACATTTAGGAATTAAAGTAGCCACGCTTATTTAAAAAGTGTGCTTATATGACTCAACTCAGTATTTGAATATTGCACCATATTAACCTTGAGTTTGCATTTCTGAAATATACATACATACTTTAGCTACACTGGATTTTTTAAAAAATAAATCATGAATAAAAGTGCTAGAGCAAAAATAAAACATGTTCAATTATTGCCTGTGTTAAAGATCTGTTTACATTTTACAAGACCTTGTCCACATGATGTACAAGTCATATGTTGTGTTTAAATATTTATATGCAAAATAATGTGTAGGCCACTAATATAGGTTAAACATGGCATACTCAGTATATTCCCACAGCCCTCCTCCCAAATCCACATAATCAACCAAGGTGCAAACATTTATTTTAACAAGCTTACACCTTGTAATTAATTTGGTAAAGAATGGCATTTGACAAAGCAGCCTGATGAGAATTGCATGTTGATAGTGACAGAGAAAAAATTTGATTTTCCTATTTTTGTGTTGAAATTTAGTTGTCTTAGTTTTAAAAAGCACAGCTCAGAGGTTTTGCTCTTGACACGATCTCTAGATGGAAAGAAATCAGTAATTACAGGGCCAGGCATTCAGTTCTGTCCTAATTTTCCCACCAGTTTTTCAATGTTTCAGCTGCCTCCGAGACTTAAAATATTCTCATTAGGTAGCTGCAGAGGCAGCTTGCTTGCCTATTCCCTCATTCTCTCGCTAGCTTTTCCTTTCTTTCTGTTTCTTTCTCTTTTTTTCCTCCCCCTGCCTTGGGAGTGACTGTGAAGATCATTTGCTGGAATGATTGGCAGGTTAGAGGATTCAATGAGATGAGTTCCTCTTAGCGCAGGTCAAAAAGGCTAGTTAGCAGGAGCTGTCGAAAAATGCCAGCAGCATTCGAAATGGGAAATGTCATGACTTCGAGGCAGGGGGTGCCACCTGGAACAGAGAGCCCCCAGCTCATTAGCAAGTTACAGGATGCACGCTTAACTGGAGGCAGCAGAGGAGGAAAGATAATGCCCAATAGGGAAAATTATTGTGAAGTGGAATTGATTTCATGTATAATTTGTTTATCACTAGAGGGGACAAATGCTGCCCATCTGACATGTGCGGAGGAGTGTGGACTGTGAATGAAGCAATTTAGCATAATCTCTAGGTTGAGCTCTGGATTTAAAGAATGCAAACTTCTTTCTTCCTAACTGTGGAAATGATCAGGTCATGTTGTATTAATTAAACCCGACATACTCTCAAATGGTTTATCTCTGCAATTGTAGCAATTCAGCAAAAGCTGGTATATATGGGTTGCATTCATTATAAAGTAGGAAGGGGAGGGATTTCTGGATACAATTTTTTCCCCTGTTTAGCTTCTGCTGGAGAAAAAAATCTGACTCCAACACAGACTGAATCATAAACCAGCTCATGCTTACTTTCATTGGAAAGGCAGACAACCTAAAATCAGAACACTATTTCTGGCTTTCACTGTAATGCTGTTTGCTTTCAAAAAGGTCTTTTAAAAAAAATACTGTATTTTTCTCCCTGAATGTTATGGATTTAGGATTTCCTAAGGACAATTAAATCTCTGCCTGTCAAACATCATAAACTGTTCATATCCATGCACAAGCATAGTGCTCTGTAAAATAATAGTTGTATGAGACCAAGTAAGGATTTTTCATTCTGATTGAATGCTATAGGCCATTCTTTCCCTAACCAATAAGATTCAGTTATGTAGGTAATTTTGAAAAGGTTATATTGGGCAGTGGAAAAATAATACGTATGGTACATACACTTGAGCTTTCAAACCCTACTGCCATTTTAGCCAATACTGTCATACCATTGACTAGGTCATTTTTCTATTCTAATTTTAATTGTTTCTATGCACATGATATAAACAAATAAGCAAATTGGCTATAACATGAATAGTTACAGACAAAGATTGCACCTGGTTGACTGCATTACCATAGGGGTGAGAATTGTATCTGATGCTACAGGGTGGATATGTAGTTCTGGTTGTGGACTTCCATTTAAGATCCATTTCCCCCTTACCTTCTCCGAGAGCTAGTGCAATTTCAGTGAAATCAGTGAGCTTAGACTGGAGGAACTCTGCTTAGGATTGCACTGTATGTTATTTAATATTTTTTCATCTCATGCTTTCTTCCTCTGTTTACTGACACTGCAACCTTGTGAGGCAGGTTAGGCTGAAAGAGAGAACAGGACTAAAGTCACCTGGTGAGCTTCATGGCAAGCAGGGATTTAAACCAGGATTGTCTTGGTCTACCGTCCTACACTTAGCAACAAAGGAAGCTGACAGTTGACTGAAATGGAGACTGATTCTTTAATCAAACTCCAGAGGTCCCCAATAATGTTAAACTACCAGGCAGTTTGGGGATTTGAGATAGGACAGTGTGCATCACCACAAAATGACTTCCAGGAGGCAGGACCAGCCACAAAATGTTGGCCAAGGGGAATGAGGACTTTCCTTTGGAGAAGAGATGTTGTTTGGTTTTTATTTCACAAAGAAAGGGGAAACTTTGCTCCCTGCCCTGCCCCAGAGATATGAGGAAGTCTGTGTCTATGGCCAAGCTGAGAACCGCTGTGAGGTGCCTTCCCAGATGATAGGTAGCCCCTGAAGCTCCCAGTTTCTTATGCTCCATTCAAGATTCTTTGGATTTTACCTTGAAGACTCAAGAAGCCACCACACACCAAGAAATTGGTCAGTGGGAACCACAGCACCCAAAGAATCCATGTTGAGGATTACTGCCTCAGACCAACAAATCACATAGACTTGATGCTGTATAGAGAGGAACACTGTTTCTATCTTAACATGGATCCAGAATTTATATAAAGAGAATAGTAGAAACTTGCCTTTAGAAGAATGTATAGTGGTGCCAAGATCAGTAGCCAACAGATACAGCTTTTGCTTAAGCAAACTGTTGGCTTAGAGTAAGTAATGCCAAATGTGAAATGATCCAAAAAGAAAAAAAAACAAGAATCAAAATGGCTGCCAATAATAATGTGATTTATTTTTCCTTTTGAGGTGATATGCTTACTCTTCAATCATCTTCCACTCACTACTTAAGTCTCAATAGTCAGCACTAAGCTGCGAGTAAAGGCCATACTATTGGGGCACAGACCATCTGGGGTACAGTTCCTTGAAGTCAGATATTATTTATTGCTATGGTGTTTTTTCCCCCAAATGGTTGAATAAGTAGTCAGCTCGGGTATCATTTGCTGTCTGGCATCCTGCTTTTATGACTAGCTCACTGTTTGCTAGTAAAAGAGTAACAATTTGAGTTCCTGACCTAGATTTTCCCTAGTAAGAATATTACTCCACATTCTCTCCACTAAAGGCATTTGAATTAACAATCAATATAATCACAATCACATATTAAAATGAATTTTTAAAAAGAAAAGAAAAACAATCAACAGGGAGCTGAACTTAACATGTATGTCTTGACCTGGTACTAGAAATGCAGTTTAGTCAGTGTCGGCAGGAGCGTACCTTTGGGAAGGATCTTCCGAGGCTGAGGTACCACCAGAGGAAAAGTCCTGTCTAACGTGACCATCCACAACTTCAGATAATGGTGATGCAACCTTGTCTTTCTCATGATCTTTCTTCCTTCACCCCATTATACATAGACATAAAATAAAATATCTGTTTCAAGTTATACATAACTGTATGCATATTATTTTCTTTAATTCATAAGTACTGTAGGCTTGCTTTAGTTATCAGGATATATAGTGACTTCATTCTTGGTTTTAGAATTTTGCCAACTGGTATATATTTTAAGGTTTCTTAACTCCAAGGCAACACTCCTACCATGCAATCCTAAACATATTTAGACCAATCGAAGCCCATTGATTTCAATTGCCTTAGACTGGAGTAACTCTGTCTACAATTGCACTGTTAATTTTTCACTAAAAACATTGTGTATGGTATATCACCAGAGCAACCTATCCACTATTCTCATGCAAATGTTATGCAGATTTAGTTTCCACAAGTATACTGTGCAAATTAGCTGAAGTCTTTCAGATAAACGTATGTTAGTGCTGCATTTTTTAATTGCACAATGCTTTCAATACCTACTTCTTTATGCAGTTATTCAATATAAAGTTTGTGTTTAGTGGGTCTACGTTGGAGATATCCAGTTTGTAAATTGTAATTGTAAAAAGAATGGTACAGTTGGAATAATTTGAAATAGAATATATAATAAAGAATAAAACTGAACTCAACATGAGCTTGTATCATCTACAAAAATATATTCAGAAATAACTTAAAGGGGTTAAATAAAAGCATGTAATGCGGAAAATAGAGGCTGAGGGAGCCATTAAAATTCTTCACAAGCTTACAAGATGAGCAGAAATTAATGAAACCTATGGAAGGTGGCAATCTTGATTGTATCTCTGCTGAACCTTTTAAAATAGCTCTAAACAGACTTATTTATATTAAAGTAACTATTCATCTGTCCCCCAAAACTCAGTCAGAAGTGGGTGCCCAAAACATTTGTCTGTCCATCATCTGTCATGTTTTAAGATCCAGAATTTTCATGGAAATGAATCTTGAACCAACTGCAAGAAGGGGAAAGTTATACTGATACTTACATTGACTTCTGTTCTTAGAGTGAGGTGTTTAAAAGTGAGCAGTAATGTCCAGCATTAGGGACACAGCTGGAACAAAGGCCTTCCATTTCTGCCTGGCAGCAGAGTAGGCATTGTGAAATCTGTCCCTGTCAGAGTGTACAACCCCAGGAGATTCGCAGTGGCGTACGAGTATTATTTTTCTCAATGTTTGTTATTGGGGTACTATATCTAACATGGAAGTAACGACCTAAAGCTAATTATTTAGGATGCTTAAAAGAGTTTTTATCTAAAGGCACTTTGGTTGTAATCCTGTACGTGACTATCATAACTAACCATCGCTGACATCTGCAGAATTCAGGATATAAAAAAAATAAACAACATTCAAATAGTGCTTGTAATATATAATAAATCTATTTGGAAGTGATTCAGAAATGAGTAATACGTGTAATAGGGCAGAAATCAAGGAAGGGTGGATTATCTGGAGGGCTAGAAACAGAGAGAAATGACAGTAGCATAGCAACAAGGATCTGTTAAGGGTCCGTATTGCCTACTATGACTGGAAGCCACTTTCCAGGGTCTCAGATCTGAGTTCTTTCACATCACCTGATATTAACTAGAGAGGTTGGGGATTGACTGTGGCATTTTCTGCACACAAAGCAGATGCTTTTTTAGTGAACCACAACCTCATCCTCAAATGAGTACATGCTTCATGTATCCATTGTTAATGAATCGATGTTATTCATGCGATGTAGGTAGTAAGTTTCCCATACTGTCATTTGCTAATCACAATGCCTATAATATTTTAAAACATCATAAAATATCATGTCATGGGCTAAAATTGCTGTTGCATCTTTGCTAATCCAAACCCAGAAATCCAAGTAACTGAATTTTTGACTTTCAGGGGGGAATGCTGTTAATGGCTCTGGTATCATTAATTAATTTATCTCCTATTTATAGGTTTGTGTGGACTCCAAAGAAATATGTGGAATTATTTGCATCTGCATAGGAAAAACAAATGCCATTGATACCTGTGTGTGTTTATCTGTTAAGAATGAAGATCTCCTTGTAGATAAAAGCACATTTTTTGAAATAGTCTGAAACCCCCAAATATTAAGCAATTTAGGATTTGGGGAAGATGAGTAAAGATACATCTTATCCTGCAGGAGTACCTGAAAGTACGTTGTGGTTAGGTTAAGAAGGATACTCAATTTTGCAAAATCTTTGTCCTGTACATGGTTTCTGTTTTATTCCACAAATAATAATTTATATGATCTCTGATGTACTGAGCAGTGCCCTTCTCCGCCACCACCACCACCACCACCACCACCCTGCCTGGGTACCTCCATTTGGTTCCTTTTTTCTGAGGGTTGCCAAGGAAGAGGCCAATAATAAGAAATAAAGGGAAAGGGGTGTTTTTTAAAAGGCTACTGCGGAAAAAAAATTAAAAGAGAACGGGAATGAATGCTTCAGTTGTTGGCTTTTAGCACAATTACCATACTTTAGAAAATATGCAGGGAATAGTTAATTATGACTAAATGAGCTCTTTTAAAGTCCATGGCAGGCCACAGGATCCAACTGTCAGTACTGTGAAACATATTGAATTGGAAGGCTGGCCTCCCTGTCAGCCATTAGGATGGGCTGCCTGAATAAAACAGACAGTGAAAAGATATCTGGTTCAGAGTAGCCACAGACAAGGGAAACACGTACAGCATTTGCATACTTTTTCTGCAAAAGGGGTTTAATCCAAAGAAAGGGGGAGATTTCTGTATTGTCAAGTCGGGCTTTGTTCAAGATGAAGAGTAGAAGGAAATCTGATGAAGGAGGTCTTTCTGAAAGCTTTACTCTCAGCCTTGAGGTTGTCCTAGCAAAGTTATATATTTGCAGATTGTTTACATACTATTGTCTGCTTTACGGTCTCCTGTATTCAAAAGGCTCAAAGTATTCCTTTCTGCTTGCACAGAAACAGGGCTTTTGTGTGATAAAAATGACTTGCACTCCAAAGCTAAAACAAGTTCCTTTTTTTACTATTTATGCAAAACACCCTCATTCTCATCAAACTCAAACAGAAAATATTTGCAAGACTGGAAAACAAAAACCATATCCTATGATTTCTAAAGTTTGTATTGTTTCTGTTCAACAAATATATAATTATTTTATTTTATAATTTGTGGTTTTGGACAAAAGACATAAAATGATGTCTGCGTATACACACACACATTTATGGATAAACATGTATGAGAAACCAGGCACTTAAAGATTTTTAATGAGTCTGCTGCAGCTAGAGTGTCTGCCTTCTTTCAAGAATATTAACAGTGGACATAGTGCTTGGCTGCTTAGTCTGTACATTAAAAGAAAGGTTTGAGTAACCACATCCATTTTCAAGCATTCTTGCTGTCAATCTGGGCAAATACCCTTTAATCTTCTATCTGGAAAATAGCTCCAATCCTCACTTTATTTCTTACAGTAGTTTCTCCCAATTTTAATTTTGAAATGAAATAAACTAGATATAAAGGTACTGAAGGGGCAATATTTTAGCCTTTGCAACAAAGCTAACGGATTTACTGACGCATGATCTTTCATAGACTAAAACCCTCTTTGGCAGAGGCATAAAGTGTTAACTAGAGTTGACAGAGTTATGGAACAATCCTAAGCATGTCTACTCAGAAGTAAGTCCCATTTTACTCATTGGGGCTTACTCCCAAGAAAGGACTGTTAGGATTACAGGCTTATATATGTCTATAGAAGACAAAGTGAGCCAGACAGATATAAATGACCTGCCAACACCTTTTCCACACTGTGACACTGAGAGATCTCTGTCTTTTGGTGCTACACCTCTGAAGATGCCAGCCACAGCTGCTAGCGAAACGTCAGGAACTACAATGCCAAGACCATGGCAATACAGCCCGGAAAACCCACAACAACCAAAGTGAGCCAGTTTGTTATATAGTGTTAGCGTGTCGGACTAGGACCCAGAAGACCCAGATTCAGTTCCCCACTATGCATGGAAGCTCTCTGGGAGACCTTGGACCAGTCACATTCAGTCAGCCTAACCTATCTCATGGATGGCTATGAGGATAAAATGAAAAAAGGAGAAGGATGTAAGCTACTTTAAGTCCATGTTGCAGAGAAAGGTAGAATATAAATAAATTCAGGAAAACTGAAATAAAAGGCCTTTGAAATTTAAGCAGTACCTGTATGCAGAATAAATGCAGGCCATGCATTTTGTATTAATAACTGTTGACAATGTCCCCCTCCATAGCCATGTGTTAGGGAGGCAGATGTGCCAAATGATAACACTTCATGCATTTACCTTATATTTGTGACTTTAACTTGAGCAGAGCTTTTTTTCTAGGAAAAGAGGTGGTGGAACTCAGTGGGTTGCCCTTGGAGAAAATGGTCACATGGCTGGCGGCCCCGCCCCCTGATCTCCAGACTAAACTCCAGATCTAAACTCCTCTCTGTCTGGAGATCAGGGGGCGGGGCCACCAGCCATGTGACCATTTTCAAGAGGTGCCGGAACTCCGTTCAGAATGAATACTGAACAATTGAATTACCTGCAAGTATACAGAAATATTTGAGAGGACATCGGATACCCAGGAACTAGTTTCTCTGTGTGGGGGGGGGGGGTGTATTCAGTGGCATTTTGTGAAAGGAAATGGCTCTTCCAAATTTTGAGAATTTCAATAAAAATGCAGGTAGAAGTGATCAGACTGGCCTCTACAAAATTCTTCATTAAAGATCCCAGCATAAAGGGAACGCCCAAGTTAGAATAGGTTAGTTTTCATCGTTTAGTGAAGAGAACAGCCCCAAGGATCCTGTTTTAAAACCAATGTGTGTGAATTGTTTAGAAAAGCATGGTGAAAGTTGAAATGCAAACAATAATAATAATGTTCAATTTATATACTGGTCTTCAGGACAACTTGACACCCACTCAGAGTGATTTACAAAGTGTGTGATTATTATTATCCTCACAACGATCACCCTGTGAGGATGGCGGGGCTGAGAGAGCTACAAGAAGCTGTAACTGACCCAAGGTCATCCATCCAGCTGGCTTGAAGCGGAGGAATGGGACTCAAACTCGATTCTCCAGATTAGAGTCGTGCCACTCTTAACCACTACACCAACTGGTTAAATGATTTAAGTCTTAAAGAGTAGTGTGATGTATCTCCCTACTGTGTCGCAACAAAGTGGTGATAAAACACATTTGGTAAATGCAAAGTGACAACACTGTGGGGGGAAATAATTCTAATTATGCATTTAAAATATTGATTCCTTAATCAGCTATTGCTTAAGAAATATTTTTAAATCCGATTTTAATGGCTACGAAACTGTTGGAGTTAAAAAAGTTGAGAAGCTCTGAGATCAATGAGTCTTGCAATATTTAACCATGCATATTAATCTGGAGAATATTTTTAGTAAATTAAGTTTATAGGCTTAAGTCCCATTGATTTTGATGACACTTAACTAAGAAAGTTTCTACATTTTGTTTCTGCTGAAATTTTGCTTCTGACATGAAGTCCCTTTGGGAGCCAATTTCAGACCAGAGTTTAGATAGTATCTGTTTTTCTTGCAGATTTCCCATTAGTTATATACAGAAGCATTTTATAATTTGCAATGATTCTTCAAACAGTCTATATTTAAAATGGCAGGGGATGAGTTTGTCATATTGTACACCCTTTCATGCCAACATCTTTAAAAGCTAACCAGACCATAGAAGATCCTGTGAGAATCTACATGAATTACCAATATACTTCTACCTATGGGATTATGTACTTCGCAACTTGGCCACTAATTCTGTGCTGGAGTGGTGGTTTTCTGGGTTCAAGAGTTCATGATCCTGTTGACTAATTTATGTGGTGAATTCTTCTGTCTGGAGTCTAAAAAGATGAGACTGGGAATGGACACAGTCCCCCCTCCAAACTGCACAAGTTTTTCTTGTCCTAAACATGCAGGCAGGGAAAAGAGATTTGGCTCATTTTTCCAGCTCACTGTGTTTTGAGGGAATACCATGGAGACAGACTCTTGGGTTCTCATCAATGTCTTTGAAATCACTGGGTATTACCCAGGACCTGATATACTTCGTGCCAGAAAGGACACGTTCTGGGCCAAGATAACACTCAAATGCAGCAACAAGTAAAACTATTATTATAATTTGTATATATTATATACAAATTATTCACATTTTCATTTGCAGATGTTGCATAATTTTCTACGTCTGGCTGTGGCAGTGGGGGGTGCATTAAAGTACCACCTCAATATTTGGAGAATTTTAGCTCACCTCTACTCAGTAGTTCAACTGGTTTCTGAAATTTTCGGTGCAATCCTAAACAGGGTTACACCAGTCTAAGCTCATTGATTTCATTGGACTTAGACTAGAGTAACCCTGCTTAGGATTGTACTGTTTGTTACTTCTGCAGCTCTAAGATAAAAACTTGCTATACGATAATAAAAGCTATGTGTTTAAGGATATTCTTTATTTTGTTGGAGTGTCTAGAATCTAGACGACTGAGGTTTGAATCCCCACTACCATAGAAGCTAGATGGATGACTTTGGACCAGTCACTCTTTCTCATCTTCTCACCTTACAAGATGGTTATTGTGAAAGTAAAATGGAGGGGGGATGAGGAGGACTCGTTGTTAAGCCACTTTGGGTGCGTTGGGGAGGAAAGTACAAGTGTTTAAGTACACTTAGTTGCATGCATAATAACATGATAACACTGATAATTCTTTACAGAAAGATTAATTGAAATAATAGGACTGATGCATAGCAACTTCCTCATTGAAATCATAGTTCATAAGTTTAAAAAAATAACACTGAACGATGGTTGTTGTGGGTTTTCCGGGCTGTATTGCCGTGGTCTTGGCATTGTAATTCCTGACGTTTCGCCAGCAGCTGTGGCTGGCATCTTCAGAGGTGTAGCACCAAAAGACAGAGATCTCTCAGCATCACTGAGAGATCTCTGTCTTTTGGTGCTACACCTCTGAAGATGCCAGCCACAGCTGCTGGCGAAACGTCAGGAACTACAATGCCAAGACCACGGCAATACAGCCCGGAAAACCCACAACCATCGTTCTCCAGCCGTGAAAGCCTTCGACAATACATCATAACACTGAACCTTTGAGAGCTCATCTTTATCTTTGAATTAGTAAACTACAAAAGGAAACCACTAACAACTGATATGATTTCTAAAACTCAGGAATGTGAATTTTCAGATATTGATAGTATTTTTATTTTAAAGTATCAGTTTTTTTAAAAAGAAGCAGTATATAGCAGTAGTCTTCAGGCTTTCAAAATGCAAGTCCTATCTTTAATTCCCCAGGTGAAAACATGCAACCTTTTGAGCTGCAAATACTGTGATATCACAGTCATGTAACAAGGGGAGATATAATTATCAATATCAGGGCCATGACTGTAGGCAGCAGACCAAGAAAGCTGGGGACAGGAAGCCACAAGCCAAAGACCAGAAGGAGTACCATTGTTAAGCTTCAGAGCCATAGAGAAAACCTCATCACCACTGAGTGTTTTAACCTCACTATCCTACTGTTTCTCTCAGCAAAGAAAAGCTGGAGGCATGTCACCATTGCTCTGTTCATATGTGCCCAAAGAAGTGACAAAAACAATGTGTATATAAAGTGCCATCAAGTCACAACCAATTTATGACGACCCCAACAGGTTTTCAATGCAAGAGCCAGAGGTGGTTTGCCATTGCCTGCCTCTGAGTAGTGACCCTGGACTTCTTTGGTAGCCTCCCATCCCAAGGTCAACCCTGCTTAGCTCCAAGGCCAGGGAAGATTAGGCTAGCCTGGGCCATCCAAGATAGCAACACAGTAGAGCTCACACCCAACAGGTGAGTATCTGCAAGCAACCTGAAGGTCCTGACCCATGTATTAGACCACTCAGGGCTTTTTTTCTGGGGAAAGAGGTGGTGGAACTCAGTGGGTTGCCGTCGGAGAAAATGGTCACGTGGCTGGTGGCCCTGCCCCCTGATCTCCAGACAGAGGGCAATCTAAACTCCCCTCTGTCTGGAGATCAGGGGGTGGGGCCACCAGCCACATGACCATTTTCAAGAGGTTCCGGAACTCCGTTCCACCGCGTTCCAGCTGAAAAAAAGCCCTGAGACCACTGGTTTTTAGCACATAAATGCTAAAATATATATCAACTTGATTGTGGGGGAACCCTATTTGGTCTTGCATTAGAAGAGGAGTATTAAAGGCATGAATAACATAATACTCTCTGTGGATTCTTCCTAGCAAATGGAAGGAAAATTATATACAGCCCCAGAACAGTAGTGTGAAGCTAAGAAGGAAAGGAAAAATGTAAAATCCAGAACTCATGGCCCTGGTCAGTCCTTAGTAGAGGTGAGTATGAACGGGGGGAAAAATGAACCGTGTGGTTCGTGGTTCATCCTGTTTCACGAACCACAAACTTTCATGAACTTGCTCCAGTTCGCAAACCAGTTTGTTGTTCATGGGGTTTAAGTACCCCTTTCCATGCTGCTGTGAAGCAGCACGGAAAGGGGCATTTCACCACCTCCGGCTTAGATCAGCTGCTTGGTGGGGAGATCCCCAACCAGCAGATGACCTGGGGGTTTAAATGCCCCTTTCAGTGCTGCTTCGCAGCAGCAGGGAAAGGAGCATTCCCCCCACTGGCTTGGATCAGCTGCTTGTCAGGGAGATCCACAACAAGCAGCTGATCAGGGAGTTTAAATGCCCCTTTCCGTGCTGCTTCACAGCAGTACGGAAAGGGGTATTGGGCTTTTACATGAACCAAATGAAATGGCAGACCAGTTCGTGGAAGTTTGTGAAAAACAGGCTTCCATGAACCGCTGTTTCGCAAAGCACAAACCGGCCCAGTTCGTGACGAACTTTAGTTTGTCTTGCAGTTCCTGCCCATCTCTAGTCCTTAGTAATCCTTACAGTGCCTCAAGGCTCTTTTTATTGTGGGTGCTGCAAGAAACAAATGCAGCTACCTCTATCTCTCGAAATAGGAAGAGAAGAGGGTTTCTATTTTCTGCTTTCTTTTTCAATAGGCCGTCACTAGTTATAAATTATCCTTTGCTTGATGGAATAAACTCCCTCATCTTTAGTGGCATTGGTTTTTTTTGCCCTGTGAGAAGCATGTCAGAATTTGGGGGTACTAAATATACTTCTTTGTTGCCGAGCTTGTCGAGCACATCACTGTGTTCTCTTTCCCACCAGGAAGGTCAGACCGCTGGGGGCCATTCTGTTTGCTGAAATGATCCCTACTGCCTATCCATGCTGTCTGACAGATTGAAACAGTTGTCTGTGTCACTGTGCTTTCAGTGCTTTTTAAATGCTTCACTTTCCATGAAAGAAGTAATATATGTAAGCAACAAGAACAGAAAATAGTAAAGGAACCACAGTCTTTATTATTTTTTTTCCGGGGGTGGGGAGAGAGTGTCTGAGGATAACTAATCAAACCCTCAGTTAAAAGATCCCTATCCTGCAGTAAATAAGCAGATGTTTGCATGTGCCCAGAATCTTTTGTTATGAAATGCTGCATACTGAATTGTTTTATTAGTTAAAGCAAAATAGTGGGCTTCTTTTGTTCAGTTATATTTCAGTTTAATATATTTCGATTTGAGGTATGTATAAGCCTGAAGAAATTAGTGCTGTGCTAAGCCATGAATACTCTCCAGATAATTGAACTAATTAAATCTTTACCAACATTAACACAACTCCAGCATTCTTCGGACAGCGGTTAATTATTGTAGGAACATGGCAGGCTTCAGCTAAACAGATGAAAATAGGAGTCCTGTGGAATGGTTATTGAGTTTATTCTTTATTCATCTTTTGATAAGGTTTAATTAAAACTGCCTCTCTCCATTGTGGTGAGAATGAATGTGCTTGTTTTCTTAGTGAAAGCCAAATTATTCACTTCAGCTATGGTTCAGCAATCAAAGCCGCCTCGAAGTTTTGGGTTATACTGTAGCTGTGGAGATATAATTGCTGAAACTCTGTCTATGAAGGCTTTATTAGTTTCTTGCTTTTCTTCAATTTTTTTTAATTTACTTAGAAGAATTACAGCATCCTTTTTCAACTGCAATAAGGTTTTCTAAACAATATATACATGGCAAAAGTTATGGGGAACATTACGAGGCATGTAAAATATGCATTTAAGTTTTCCCTGACAAAATAGTAAGAGGCTATTTTTTAAAAAAAAGTTTTCACAACTAGTAATTTTAAAACTTGCCATCATTTAAGTAACCTCCCCCATGCACTCACATGCACACACATTCAAAAGCTAGACTTGAATATGAAAGAAATGTCCACATCTGTTTTTCAGTGGTGATGTAGGACTGGAATAGTGACTCATGATACAGGGATCTCAGCCAGTGATTCATTTTGAAGGCAGCAGTGTTAAAAGTACTGAAGCCAAACCAGTTAAAAGCGGGGGGAGAGTGTATTTGACAAACAAGCTGTTCTGCTTGCTACCCACAAATACCTGAATAAAAGAATGGAGTTTCCACTGTATACTCAGCTAGATTTTGGAAAGTTCGTATGTTTGCCAAAACATGACACTTCTAACTGTAGAAGTTGTCAGAGTATGGATAAATGCACATGTCGAAAACCTGCCGGTATGGATGTAGGTAGTACATTATATGAATAGTTAGATAAATCATACTGTAAACCCTCTCCTCTGGTAAGACATGTTTTGTGTCATTTAAAGAGACAATTAGAATTCTATGAAAGACTGAAGAATGGGAAGCAATGATTTCTAGCAGTAGAGGGCTGTCATAACTTAACCACATAAAAAAGTATACTACTCTTAAAGATAATGGGCTGGATCCAACTGACTTGCTCCTTCTTTACCCCCCTTGTTTTGCTGATCCTGATGTTAGCTTGATACATGGCATGGAGCTCTGCTGATATAGACCAACAAACTAAAGTTAAAGCTGCTTATTTTATAGATGGAGTGGTTCTTTAATTCATAGTAAAGAAATCAAGTTCAGTTACACACTGAGAAAGTTTCTTTTAAAGCAGAATTGTCTCTCTAAATAAAATTATCAGCTAATTACACTCTACTGCTACATACTTAAGATTTCAGGTACTAAAGGAAGGCTAGAAATCTTTTTCTTTGTGGGGGATGCAGGAGCTGTGGAAGCCACTTGTAAGCTTCAATTCCACTTCCCCTTACATTGGTTTTATAAAGTAACATATGACGCAGTCCTTAGAGTCTCTGGAATATCCAACTTGAATACAAATGTTTCAGACTCATTCCTGTTTTCAGTATTCCTTATGTATATCAACAAGAAAGCATTACCTATAAAGTATTAAAGAAGCTCTGAAACAAGGTATAGAAAACCGTAAGAACTTGTGAGTAATAGTTGTTGCACATCAGGGAATGCTTATCAGTGAACTGTACAACCATAAGATAAAACTGTACCTGTCCCGTTGTACAGACCCCTGAGTTAGTACACCAGTGTGTTTGTGGATCATGAAAGGTTATGCCATAATACATGTGTTGGTCATTAAGGTGCCACAAGATTTTGTTATTTGGGGCTGTAGGCAACTGGTCTGGAATTTGTCATTATGAAAGACACTAAGTTCAGCTGTATGAAGAAACTTGGACAGATATAGACAGATTTAATATTTGTAAGCAGGTGGACTTTATAGAAAATCGGTTATTGGAAGTCCACGCTGGCTTTTCACAAATGAAAGAGAAAAGTAGGGAAAGCATTTTTCATTGGTATCTACATTAGTAACGTATCTTTAAGCAATCCTGTTTTCTCTCAGGGAAAAAAAATCTTCATAGATGTTATACCTATGATAAGGAACAGATATTTTTATATTTATTTTTACTCTGCTAGTGACAAACAGATACTTTTATTTTCCTGTTTATGCTCATTAACTCCCACTTGACTCTTTCTGAGTACCCCTTTAAGCAGAAACTGCTAGGTTCACGTTGAGGAATGGTGTTGCTGGATTTGTCAAGAAAGTAGTCAAATTATATAGAAAGTTGTGAGGAAAGAGGAAGAAAGATTAATTGTGTTGTAAAATCATTAGTATTGTATTTGTATTGTAGATTTATGCATCTCAACAAACTACCATCTCTAAGAATTTGATTGCTTCAAACTTTATATCCTAAAGAGAAAACAAAGAGGTGTATTCCTAATCAGAGCATGTTCGACCTTAAACAGAATGTTCAACCTTGTACTCAGAATGGTTAAGTGATCATTGCCATCAGTGGATCATAATATGTTTGTGGCCTCAAGTAAATAACTTTGATCGTATACAACTGAGATCATTATTTGTTAGCATATGCCTTAGATCACAGGTTGACGAGAACTTTTCAAATGTAAGATTGGATAAAAAAACATTGGGTAAGTTTACCCAAATACCTGCATATGGGTAATATGAATTTACTGTCAAACCGGTATGCAGGATTTGACAATGGAAGGACCCCTGTTTTAAAGTCCACTGTTATTTTTGCCTCATATCACTCTTATATTGGAATACAGATGCTATGTTAATACTAGGATTTCATTTCATTTCCCCCCACCCACTTGTCCCTTACTTGACTTGAGAGCCACCTTGGTGTCGTGATTAGACCAGGATCGGGGGTGGGGGGAGCCAAGTTTAAATCCCTACTCTGCCATGGAAGTTTCCTTAGTGACTTTGGACCAGCCGCACACTCTCAACCTAACTTTCTTCACAGGGTTGATGTGAGAATAAAATAGAGAAGAGAATGGTATAAGCCATGGGTCTCCAGTGGGCAAGAAGGCAGAATCTCCTGAATTTTCTTTTAACCAATAATTACCTCATATGCCTTATTGTGCATGTCTGTGTCAGGTCAGTCTCTCAGACAAATATGTGTTATTTGGATGCTGGCCATGCCAAGTTGCTTTTAGACCATTTTTTGAATGACCCTGTACTAATGGTTCTGTACCTCTAGTGTTCCCATATATATATCAGTTGCTGCTTACTGTAATGCTGCTGTCAGGGGCAGTACTTCCAATCCTAGCATGTTTCCACTGCTCTCAAAAGTGAATTTATACTATTGGTTGTGTCTTCTCACTCTCGTTCCAATAGCCTCTACTCTTGCTATTATCACAGCTAGCTTAGGATCATGTTTTTCAAGGAGTAGTAAGGACTTTTCAGAAGAGTAAAAGTTGTGTCTGAAGAAGGGAGCTCTGACTCTCAAACAGTCATACTCTGATATTCTTGTTGGTCTCTAATGTGCCACTGGACTCAAATCCTGGCAGTCTTTACACAGGGTTTGAAGAAATAACACATATTTCAGCAAATATGAAATTGGAAATAATAGTCAATCTTATATCAGATTTAATGCTTCTTAGCCATCAAGTAGTAATACTCTAGTATAATTGTTTCATAAAGAATTAGATACCCCTTAGATGGGGACATGGGAAAGGATATTCCTAAACTTGTTAGACCCTATATATTTAAGTTGCAAACTTGACAGCCTAAAACTTTTCTTTCTGTCTGGTCTCAGTTTTGCCGTTATGCATATATTTGACAAGACTTATGTGTTATAAGATACCCAATGGGTACTTAGGTATGTGCCTTAGGAGTTTTTTTGCCTCTCACGTAGACCTTGCAATGAATGCAAGTTCCATCTGGCCACTTAGATGTGGATAGGTGATACTTACCATGTACGTGGATGCTCCATGCACATATAAGCTTCCTACATATTTCATGTACAAGCAGCCAATAGTTATGAATAGAACAAACCAATTCTGAGCCATAATTCTGCAAGGTACCAACAATATATGGAACTCTGCGACACACTTAACTTATTTGATGTATGTGTCTATTGTTGTTTATAATCCATTAACAAATTTCATGCATGATCTTTCATAGGCATTTTGTTTCTTTCTCTTTCGGTGGTTCTTGTCCTTGGCATACAGGAAAAAAATGATTGACTTGCAGAACAAGAGTCTGCAGTGTTGTGATTTCATGCTCGGTTGTTGGCTAACAAGCTGCCATAGTTTCATTTAGTGAAGCCCCATTGCAAAAGATGTGTTAGGCCCAGCTGCCAAGGTTACAGAACAGGCTGCGTAAGGAACTTCAGGGTTCCAAGTGTGAAGGGAATTGTCTTGGCCCAGCAGGTAAGGAATGGATTTAGAGTCTCTTGTGTGCGAGATGTTGACTGGCCTAAGCAATTCATAAATCCGCTCCAAAATTACAACATTCCCCTCCCAATCCAATGTGAACATACTTAACCTTTGCGAAACTGCATGTATGGAAAAGGTTTCTTTTAAAACAAGTATGAAAGATGATTTCTAAATGTGTCTAATAAGTAGAGAAACCTGCCCACCAAATGCACAGTATTATGTCTTTGTAGCTGTGTACCAATGTACATTTATGTTTGAAAAAACATTCCTCTTCAGAGCTGTGCTTAATTACTTAAATGGTTTGGTTGTCCAGGCCATTCCCAACAAAGAATAACACAAGGACAATATGCAAACAAATAGCTTTTCCTTGTGGGAAAGAGGAATCATCCCAGCAAAGAAACTGCCTATTCTGTTTGGGAAGAAAGATGAGCTAGAAGAAGCTTTTACAAAGAAACGCTCTCCAGATTATTTCCTGCCTTCAGTCTGAGAGCTGAAAGCTGATCTCACAGCCTGAGGTTTTCTGTTTGGTCTTGCCATCCCTATGTTTCTCGCCCTTTCCTCTTCTTTGGAAGAAAAAAAAATGATGTTTAAATAAGCTTTGTTTTAGAGAAGTTACCCTCAGGGCTTGGTAATACTTTGAATGTCACAGTTCTAAAGACAGTTTGGAATTATTGTTTGAGAATTAAATCAAATTATTTAATGCATGAAATATTTAATGTTTTTATCTGATTGAGTGAGTGGTGCATGAGTACTTCATAGTATACATGCCAGTGATATACCAGTCTAGGCTATTTTTATTTTATGTAAGTGTACAGCTCCATAAGCAGATCCAGGTTGGCTGGTTAGCATGTCAGACACAAGGGCCAGCCTTACAATATTTGCTGTGTACACCCTTTTGGACCTCAGTTTATGTACCAACTACTTGAGAATGGTTATCCTTGTGTCCGCCCCCTCAGCTGGTAATGGCATAGCACATCTGTAGGAGGGGTGTGTATATCATGAGAAGCTTTTACTTTTTCTTAAAAAATGGCTTAAAGATGTTTATCAGTCTTGAGAAGAAATAGCAGTTGTAGAACAAAAACAAAAAAGAGATGTTCTCCCCTCAAGCTTAATGCCTATTAGTAATTAGACATGGGCACGAACCAGAAAAAAACGAACCATGGGGTTCGTGGTTCGTAGGGTTTCCACAAACCAGGAACCAGGAACCGGCACAGAACTGGGCCCAGTTATGAACCAGTTCGTGGGGTTTAAATGCCCCTTTCTGCCAGGGAAAGAGGAATTTAATCATCTAAAGGACTGTTTCCTACCGCTTGCAAGGGGCAGGACCCTTTAAACTATCAGTTGGCAGGTGGGGGAATCCTCCCCCTCGCAGCCTGCCAGCTGATAAAGGGACCTGCTGCTTGCAAGTGGCAGGGCCCTTTAAACTCCCCAAACCCCAGTGCCCACCCCCAGCCCCTACCCCTGATGCTGGGGTGGTGGAGGCCTCCTTCGCTGCCCTTCAGCCAAAAATGCCCTTTCCGCCCCTCAAATGGCAGCTGATAGTTTAAAGGGACCTGCCGCTCACAAGTGGCAGGAAAAGTTTAAATGGCCATTTCCCCCCGGGCTGGTTCATGAGTTTTTTTGGTTTGTATTTAGGTTCATGCCCATCTCTATTAGTAATGCCTTTCTGACAACATTATCCCACCGTATTTCCTTGGACTCAGTACAGTTAACAATGCAGTAAACTGGCTGTGAGGACACAAATTATAGCAGTCCAAATTAACAAAAATAAAAGACATTAAAATACATAAATTAAAAAGTTGTAAAGACCAGGGTTTAAAACACACTAGAATTAAAATCTCACAGGATTAGAATGAACACAGCCAAATGTGCTAAAACAATTTACCTTCTTACATACCTTCCTAAATCTAGCAAGTGACGGCATCCTATTCATCCACTCTTAACAAGTCATTACAAAGGATGGGTCTCACCAAGGGGGGAAAAACGTGATTGCACTGTAGTCATACAGACAGTCTAAAGGGATAACACCTTAAGGAGAAAGTTGTTTGAATAATGTAAGTGGCATAAGGGAGAAAGCCAGTGTGAGTATAGTGGTTAGTGTGTTTAACTAGGATCTGGGAGACTCGGATTTGTGCCTCCGTTCTATCATGGAAGCTTGCTGGGTGACATTGAGCCAGTCACACACACTCATCCAAAACTACCTCACAGAGATGTTGTGAGGATAAAATGGAGAAGAAGAGAATGGTGTAAGCCATGGGCAAAAGGGCAGGGTATAAATAAATGGAGGAGAGGAGAACAATGTAAGCCATTTTGGGTCTTCATTGGGGAGAAAGGTGGAATATAAATGAAGTAAAATAAAAATGAAATAGGGGAGATGCAGTTCAATAAATATGAGGTCCATAGGTCATGCGGGGCTTTAAAGACAACAGCCTGCACTTTGAGTTGGGTTCAGAAGCAAATGGATAACCAGTGCAGCTGAGACAGCACTGGAGTAATATGTTTTGAGCAGTTAATCCCAGAGAAGAGCCTTGCTACCAGATTCTGTACCAACTACAGCTTCTTCAAAGACAGCCTCACATACAGTGTGTTATGATAGTCCAATTTGGAGGTTACGGTACCTAGATCAGAAGAATATAGATAAGGGTTCAGTTTACAAGATAGTTGTAATTGAAAGAAGGCACTCCTATCAACAGCACCAACCTGTTTATCCATTAAGAAGGCCAAGTTCAAGACCACCCCCATGTTCTTAACATGATAAACTATGGAAGGGTCTTCTATAGAAATCCCTATTTAAGTCTGTTAGATCAAAACCAGCCAAGCATTCTGTTTTCCTAGCCAGTATCACTTCTGTCTTGACTGGTTTAAACTGCTGTTTGTTTATCCTCCACCACTTGACCATAGCTTTAAGACAGTGGCCCAGGACCTTCACAATCGCTTCTGGGACTTGGATAATGTAAACTTGGATGTCATATTGGTGGCAACCTATCATATCAGTGATGATCCACTGCAAAGATCCTGATGATCTCAATCAATGGTCTTACATGGAGATTAAAGAGCACTGGGAGATAAAAAAAGCCCATGAGGTATACATTTATTCTCACACAAATGGGGATGTATCATATGGGAAAGCTGGCTGGATTGATAGTACGGTCTGACGCATCTAAGACCCTTGAAGCCGTTATGCATTCCTCAATATTCAAGATAGCTTGCATCTTAAATAGGCATATAAAATCATTCTGAGAGGTTTGAAAGATTGTAATATATCTGTTTTTCTTTTTAATTTGTCCTGGGTAATTTTTTTTAAAAGCACATGCTCTTTTAGATGGAAAATTAGTAAACTGGCCTGTCATGCAAATATAGTGCTGAAATGATACATACAATATTTTAAAAGATTTCATGAAGTACAGTTTTTTTCCTTAAATTTTGGGGATGGGGGCTGACCTGTAGACCTATATCTCTAGCACAGCTGTTGAATTGAACACTGAGAATAGCTGGATTAACAGGATGTTTCTGATTCTGCACTGGAAGGGTGTCATGTTTGTTAATTACATTTTTTGTTCAGTTTCTTCTTACCGCCAAAATTTCTCTTTGCATTTCTTTAGCATTTTTTTATTCAAGCTTTGCATTTACAGGAATGACTTTAAGTAACTAGAATTGACAGGCTTCTTGTTTTTGAGTACTACTAAATCATTTCCCACCCTTATAATTTGGTAGTGTTGAAATATGCCACATTCTGTTCTCATATGATGTTTTTCCTGTTCTGCATTAAATTCCTATTAGCTTCCTCATTCTCCTTAATCATGAAGAGCCATGTGTTACGTATTTTTTGCTTTTACTTACTGTCAACTTCCAACTCCCGTCATGATTTATCATTTTCTTCCACCCACCACCAACTTCAAAAGTGACTTTCAGTTAAATTCTCATTCTGTTTTATTTGTCGTAACTGAAAAGGAAGAGCACTGAGATTTTTTAGGAGATAGATAACATTTTTCACGATTTCTAGAAAAGAATTTTGTTGTATAGGGTTCAAGAGAGTTGCACCCAGTAATTCTATATAGATCAGAAAGTTTAAAAACAGAAATTAACCAATTAATAAAATAGTTATTTCTGGTAATCACGAAAAAGTATTTGTAAACAGTATTTGGAATTATCAGCAAGTTCCGTTAGAGGCTAGTCAAGGCTAATCTTCACTATGGAACAGTGATTATGAAACAGCATCACAAGGGAGGTCTGCCTGGCTCCCTGCCAATCTGTCAATCTTCAGGAGGCAACTGAAGACATTTTTATTACGGACTGCTTATAATTAACTTTGTTTTGATCTGCATTGGCAGTCCTAAACTGTGTTTTTAAACTTTTTAAAATCACTTTATTGTTATTTTACTTATATTGTAAGCCAGCTTGAGTTCCTGCAAGGTAGAAAGGTAGCGAATAAATGTTTTAAATAAAGGGGGGGGGGAAGAGGCTTACATTTTATCTAGCTTATTAAATATTCCAAGGTGGTGCCTTTTCATTTACTCCTTGAATATTTGGTGCATGCTTAATATGTATATGTGTAGCAGCCTGTGTGCTTCAGAAGTCACGAGTATTGATCTGCTTTATTGATCAATGCCACTTGGATATATGAACCCTTGATGTAGATTTTGATACAGACACCAAGTCGAGTTAAGGGGACTCCCCAGTCAGCCCTGCCTAGTTGACAGAGTTCATAATCAAACCTTATGGCATTTGCTTCTGCCTACACTGTCAGCATGTGCGCTAAAGGAAGGAGAGCCAAATCCCTTCAGATATGCCCACTCACTTTAACACTGTTGTTGCTGCTGCCCAGAAAGAGAGAGCAGGTGGTGATGACTGATGTTGTGAGCAGCAGCATGTCAGGGATTCAGTTGGTTTTCCCTGGACCTCAGGGTCTCATCTGCTGCCCTGCAATGCCGACCCCTGATCTTTAGACCATTCTTCAGCACGCCACAGGAGTCAAACCAGAAAAAGGGGAAATCTCAGAAGAATGTGTTCTAGGTTGAACCAGGCATGAAATACTCCTTTATACACTGAGTGATCAAAATGTGCAAGAGGATGTAGTGATGGCCACAGGCATAGATAGCTTTCAAAGAGATTAGACAGATTCATGGAGGATAGGTGTGTCAGTGGCTACTAACTATGGTGTATTAAAGGGAGCCTCCACATACAGAGGCAGTAAACCTTTGAACATCAGTGCCAGAAGGCAACATCAGGGAAAGGTCTCTATGCCCTGTTGTTGGTCCTCCAAAGTAACTGGGGGCCACTGTGTGAGAACAGATGGACTAAATGGACCACTGGCCTGATCCAGGAGGGCTCTTTTGAGGTTATTATGATGGTCTCTTCCAGTCAGAAAGCTGCTGCCCTCAATCATCTTTTCCTTACATTTAATAGAAGACCTCAAAGAATCTGTAGAAGACCCATGCAGAGATTGCAGAGCAGCTTTCTGACTGGCTATCACTCTGTCCAATATTAGAAGTATGGCCTGCAATTTCTTTTCTGTTTGCTTACAGTTTTTCTTTTGTGGATCTTTCCCACTGCTTTGTAGTGATGTATGTGTTTTAATGTAAATAGGCAGAAACAATAGGTCTCCTTAGAACAAGAACACTAGTGAAAATGTGAGCTTCTTCTAGACATCTGTCCAGAATTAACATTGATTCTTACATTGATGCCATCATTTCCCCCAAAAGGTTTTGTTTGGTTCATTGCTTTAAGAATATTGTGAAGCCATGCAGTCTTACACCCTCTTCTTTACTTTGGATCTATTTCTCCCTTAGCTGAGAAGAAGAATAAATAGAGGATGCTAACTCTCTGTTTTATGTTTGGATAGGCTTAGACAGTTCTTTCTTTAGTACAGTAACACAGTAACTGTTACTTTGGTACAAAGTAACTGTGTTACTTTGGTATAGTAACACAGTTCTTTCTTTGGTATAGTAACTCAGAGAGAACTTGGGATCTTTCCAAGAGTCCTGGAAAGCATGGAAAAACCAACCTTCTGTGACACTTTTCCACCAGCCTGCCAGTAATTCCCCCCTCTTTTCCCAAGCACATTTTACTCTTGAAAAGGAAGGGGAATGTGGAGGGCTGACCACCTTGAATCCTAGATATTCTTTGTATTTAACCATGTTTAGAAGCCTCCTGTGTGTGGCAATTGTAATTTTGAATAACTACAGGCTCAGTGAATAGGCCTTGCTGTGTTGAACTTACAAACATTTTGATATACAGCTGAATGTCCTGCCTATGAAGTCTGGCCTTTGTTTCATTGAACACACCTATAAAAATCTTTAATTTGTATAGTTTTATTTACTGTGAAGTCTTCATTTAATTTGCAGACAATATGCTATGTGGATAATGAATAAAATAATCCTAAATATACATTCTTGAGTTTACTGAGTGTGTTAACTGCACTTTGCTGGTATATATTGTAATTTATTTAAATTTGGTGTTTTTGTGAGCCTCTTTGGATCTCTGTCAGGGAGAAAAATGTGGCATTAGATTACATAAATAAATACCAGAAAAATGTGGCAATGCTGAGGTAGTCACATTCATAAATGAAAAATAGGTTGAATCTGTCAAATATTTTCTGTTGCTATTAACTGAAAGCAAGTGAAAAGCTGGCATAACCTTATATTTGATGAAAATTATAGATTTATAAGTACTTGCTCAGTCTGCTAAATTGAGTGTAATTTGAAGAAGCAAGGATAATAAATTAGGAATATCTCTTATTTGAGAATTATTCAGGCAGGTGGCCAAGAAGTTTAATGTGTCTAGATTAATACAAATTAAGATGTAAATATGAGTAACAATGATCCTAACACTTACTTTAGCAGAAAATAAATGCTTCCATATACTTGAATGGTGGGGTTGATTGTAAATTTTTATGTTCAAATGTGCTATACAATTATAATATTTTCTATTTAATATTTTTGACAGAAATATGACCAGATTTTTTTTTGAGTTTTACACATGTGAAAGTTCTGGAAGTAAAAATGATTTGGATCTACTACTATAAAAATGCTGTGTGTTTATATAGAGTACATTTAATTGACCACAGCTGTTAATGATAGGACATTTTGGAGATTTTTCATTCATAGGGTTGCCATAAGTCAGAAGCAACTTGACAGCACATGAACACACAGGGAGCTTAGAAAGAATTCTTAAGTATTGCTTTCTCTTACAAAAAATAACTCCTTTGTTCGGTTTAATTTTGTACTTCTTTTGAATTCAGTGGGTTGAATTTGGACATGTCCTACATGTAGAAGGTGTCCTATGTTCACAGATATTTGCACACTAGAGTGATGCACAGGAACTATGAAATTAAACCCAAGGATGTTCCGCTTATGCATGAGAACAACTGTAGAACCTACATATTTCAGCACTGTCTGATCTCTTGCCCAAGCAAGAACCTTTCTGGCAGCTGTTTTTCTGCCATACAGAAAGAGTGCCACAAGCTCAGTAGAATTTGTAAAAGTCACAAAATAGGCAACAAGAAGGAGACCATGAAGATTTGCAAAGCAGGGGAAATCTCATTCCCCCCCCCCCACACACACACACATGCACACACTGCTGGCTCTTGCTGCCCTCTTTCCTGTTGTGGTTCTGTTTCTCCACCCATGCCTAGTTGGCAATCTTCTATTTCCTCCCTCTCTAACTCACCCAATTATCCATTCTCCTTCCTTATTTGATACTACCCTAGCCATCTTACTGCCACATCCCACCCAATTGCACAGTTTTCCCCATCCGCCTTGCACATCTACCCTGTGCCTGTCTCCCTCCCAGCCCAATCTCTTACTTATTTTTAATGTCTTCACACTAGCAACTCACGATGCCAGCTGACTTTTCCCCTTCTGATATCTGTGCATGTTCAGCTGTTGCTTGGCTACATTTGGGGAGTTAACCCCCAATTTTATTCGTTTACATATTTGCCACCCTAGTCGGAATGAAGAGATGGACACCAAGCTTGGATCTAAGAGCCTCTTTATTAAATTAGCATCAACCTTAAATAATTCCAATAACTGCGGCAAGGGCCAACTAGCGGTACAGGTCAAGCCACGGGGTCACACCTGGACCTCCGCCTTAACCTGTCTGGGCAAGCCCCAAAGCCCCAGAAGCGAGCCATCCATTAGGATGGCTAAGACCTGGCTGGCCAGGCAAGTGGGTTTCCCCCTTTTCCAAGCTCCTCTGCCTCAGCCGTACAGCAGTGAGGGAAGGACTTGCATGCGGGGTTCCCCATAGGCAGTCTACCCACGCACTGGTAGCTGTCACAAGCAGTACCAACCGCTCCTGGCAGACCCCTCTTGCCCACCAATGGGGAAGCACCAAGGGTGCTCACCAGCCCACTCCCTTTCCCCAAACTCTATCCTGCCACCACCAAGGCAAGCCTCTGCTTAGGCCCTAGCGCCCCACTGGTGGCCTAGAGCCAACCAAAGCCCTTGCCGCAAGTCTTTGAGGCAAATTTCATTGCCAGTTCCTGACAGGTGAACCTTGTCACCTCTGTAGAGGTCAGCAAATTCATACCTGATCCTAGGATGGGGTAAATAAATACCCAACCCCTTGCTTGGGGGCCTTGTGAATGGCTCTGTTAGCCTTCATCCTGGCCCTTTCAATTGCCTGTCGGTCCTCCGCCTCCTGCCAAACCCACTGTGGCAACATAGCAGACCAAATTATAAGACCCCAGGCCAACGCTGACCTAATCACCTGCAGGTCCATCACCTGCAATGATAAGGCCTTGCCTTGAACAAGACCCAAGTCATTCCCACCCAAGTGAATGACCAGGATATGGAGTGGGGGACCACATCTGTCCCTAAATAAGAGTGACAACAAGCCTAGCCAACAAAGGCCACTATGGCCCTGCCACTCCAAAGCCGCCCATTCACTCAAACTAAGCTGGGACCCGTTCTGTGTCCTCCTCGCCTGATGGGATGCACAAAAAACCATGCTGTGCCTGCAGATCAAAATTATTTGCTTCTCACGGCTAGTCACAGCACCTGTGGAAACAACTAATTAGTAAAACACTTAAAACCGCAACAGAGGCCTAACATAAGACTGGTATTGCCTGCCCTGAGTACCCCATTGCTGCAGCCATCGAAGCAGGCCCAATCCTGAAGGAGTGGGTGCCGAATTTGACATCAGCTAAACTCACTTTGGCCAGTGCTCTCTTGTTCACTGCCCAAAACTGATAACAAGTCAAGGGGTGACCATCTTCATGCCGAAACAAAACCCCTTGCTCTTCTCCCCGAACTCTTAAATACTTTCGGAGAGCCTGAACAGGACACAACTCCGCCTCTACACAAGTCCCTAATCTGACAATCACCCCTTTATGTTTCTGGTAAGGGAAACACCATCTCACTCCAACTTAACATCCAGAGCCATAAGGGCTCTACTGGACTTAACATTATTAGACTGGACCATGAGCTCACTGATGTGCAGGGCCCCAAAAAAGGCTGTCAACGCAGCCGCATGGAACAATCTAGCCTCATAGCCAGAACTGCAGATGTCCCCCCAGGTGGTGCAAAGACCCTTAAGCACCACTGGGGAAATGGGCTCCCTAGGGTCAGGATGACCCCCAGCTTCCTGTGACTGTCCTTCCAACATTTTCTGAACTCAGAAGTCCCCCGTGGCCTCAGGAAACCCCCGAGCCTTGCTAACAGAAGCTAAGGCAGCTAATTGACCTCTTATCGACTTAACTGCTAACCCACGACCCCTCTGCCGCACACAAAAGTGCATGAGATGCTCCACCGGAATCTGGCATAGGCCCACATCCCCCCTGAACCCAGCAAATTGTCCTACTGCTCTGTCATAGGCCTGTCTTGTGCTGGAGGCAACTGCTAGTCGTAATTAGTGCCGACTGTGCTGGGGCAGGCGGAGCCACCTTCACAGACTATTAGCTCCGCCCACCCCAGCAAGATCCCGGATGGCCGGGAAAGCTCCGTCCCTCCTCCTTCCATGGAGGCAAATGACAGCTCCCTTGGCAAGAGCAGCGTTTGCCGCCAGCCGGGATGGCCATTTTTCTTGCAAACTGAATGTTTTATCTTCAGGGGAGGGTCAGGCATCACTGGTAAAATTATAATAAACTGATTACTTGAAGCAGTATAATGATGCAATTCGTAGTATTTTTGGTCAATCATCTGCGTTACTTATTTTGGAATATGGCTATTATTGAAGGCAGGCGAATTAGTCCCCTGAACATGAATACTTATATACCAAAAGAATCTGAGCAAAACACTATATCAGGTCTTTTCTAGTCTCAGAACCTCCTAGAGAACTGATGTTGGGGGTCTCAAAAACAAAACAGTAGTGAAGAAACAGATACTAACCTGCCACATATACATGTAGTGTGGAGATGTTTTTGTTTAAAAGAACAGCAGCCGAGAAATTGTTATTTGATCCCTGCTGCTTGAGGGACAGGGAGGAAAGAACAGTATTTTTGTGATCACTCATCAGTGATCCTTGTGTTTCTTGATTCCAGCAGGCAGAACAAAAATACAGTTTGTTAAAACACCATTGCAGAAGTGCAGTATTATGTTACAAATATTATGCACAATTATATCAAACATACATACTGTTTTATTGCTTCCAGATTTGTGGTCTGAATTTTGCCTCAATATGTTTTAGTTAATCTGTCACAACTTGCAAAAATAAATGATAATGCACCCAGAGTTGTTTGCCTATTCATATATAATACTGATTTCCAAGTATTATTTGTTGCTGTAATTCTCAAAACTGTGCTTGAACAAGAAAAAGCAGAAGTGTTATCAGAGATCCATACCTGTACAGGCAATATAGATTTATTTAATATATTTCTATGCTGCTTTTTTCGCCAGTGGGGGGTACAAAGCAGCTTATAAAAATACACATTTAAACAACTTGAGATATATTGTATTATAAGGAACAAACTACAGACAAAAAATAAACAAGGTATCCTGGGTTGATGTCCACCAGGTTAATCCATCTGTCTAAGGAGCCATGAGTCACAGGCCAAGAGCTCTTAGCTGCACACCAAATGGCTCACAGCCCAGCCGTTCCCAAGCTATACATATCTGTGGCAGGAGAGAGAAAAAAGACTTGGCCTACATGTTTCAAGCTGGCAGCCATCTTCCCTGCCAAGGTGTTTTCTCCAGAAAAGTTCCCCCCCCCTCTTAGCCCTGCAGGAAAATTACCAAATGCCTTCATGTATTAGTGAGGGAGTGGGGAGTAATAGCAAAGTGTAATCACATATAACTTTTATGAAAATTATCCTGCCTTGGTTTGTTCAGAGAATGAATGCTCATTGTGCAGTGTACACATATGTATCCATCAGCTGAAAGTCTGAGTACATATGGCATGCTCACTTGTTTTCTTCAATAAAGTGACTCTGAGAGAGGGAAAATTAAAAAAGAGAATGGGGAAATGGATCCTTAACCTGTTTGCTCAAAACACAAGCCCTCCTAGCTGTTTCTCTTTTGTGTCCAAATGTGTTTGTACTTAAAGAAAGGTAGTTTTTTCCCCAAAGGGCACTAATATCACATTATAGCATAGCAATGAAGTAAATCAGCAGGAGCATAAATCATACATGTGTTCATGGGTTCGGTAAATGCAAACATCTGTGTTCTGGTTTGTAGTTTCTGTCTCTCCATCCTGTAATCTAATTGACAAGAATTATTTGGTGTCAGCATTTGACCTAAAAATTTAATGAAATCTATTGCACAGTAAGTGGACCTATAGCATGTGTCCATAGTCAACATATCTTTGCAACTAATAAATCTGTTTCAAAAGCTGTATGAAATTTTGTTAAACTGTGGTCTGCTACCCACATGTCCATTTCCTTTCTATTTTTCTTTGAAAACAGCACAGTTAAATGTATTGTACAGCTTGGCAGTTTGATATCACTTTGATAGACACAAAGTGACCTTATATACACACTCCGGTGTACTCTAATCTGTGGTCTCCCAGCTCCCACTCGGCAGGAATTCTGAGATGTTGATGGAACCCTCTGATTTAACAGAGCAGCTGCACTGACCTTTAACCCTTCACACTGATTCTGACAGCTGCCTGCCATGTGTAGAGGAAACCTCACAGACTAAAATTTCTGTCCTGAAGTAAAGATCTTTAGATAAACACTCATTCCCTACCATGGGTACTACTTTAAAAATAAATATTTGAAAAGCAGAACTCAGTATGTATGCCACTGAAGACATAACTAGTTATTCAAGATATGCTGTGGACTGCATAAAAATGTCCAAAATAGAGATAACTTTAAACTGAAGAAGTGAACAGAAAGTTATCAGAAGCTTAAATCTCTGCACTGAATTTTTTGTTGTTGATTTTGAATTTTGTTTCATGTAGTTTTTGCCATTGTTAAGGTTGTAGGTTAAGAAGCACCTTAGGATCTCAGCACTTGTGAGGAAACTGATCCTGTATCTGTTATTGAGTATGGCATAGTCATATAGTTGAACTTTTATTTGAGATGGTTTTAAAAACAAAACCTGAGTGAAAAAAATAATGGAGGGGTTGCTATAAGGATTAAAATAATACAGAGACTTAACCTGAGCTTCTAACTTGCAGAGACTGTCCGGTTATATCATTGCTAATGTTTCCCCACCAAGCTACCACCATCTTTTGTGGAACTGTCATAGTATTAATTTGATATATCTTGCACATTTGGGTAGAGGTCATTATCCTGTTGCCTGCTTGCACTGCCTCTGCTGAGCAGGTTAACTGCTTGAGGTCTTTCATCTGGATAAATGTTCACCAGCACTTTAACAGCTCAATGACATGAACACTATTCATCAGAGGTCAAATACAGTCAAATTAGCAATGCTCTGATCACCTGTTGCCTTCTGGCTCACAGATAACATCTGAATGAAGATAAGGACAACATTGAGGTTGATTTAAGTAGAATGCTGCCTTTCTTGAATGCATGTTACCTTCTTTTTTCTACAGATAGTTTTACAAATATGTTATTTTGAAAATCTAATTTTTCAGGCTTTTTCATTTTTGATGGGATTTTAGAAAAAATTAATTTTTTCTAACATTTTCTTTAAAAATCTTTGGGTGTTGTTACAGTGTAGATGTCCTTAATTAAAAGTAGGAGAAAATAACCAAAAGGTTACCCATTTCTCCAATGGAATTTCTGTTTTCATCACTGCATATTAAAATACCACTCATGTAAAGATCTGTTAAAATCTTCGGAAAGAAATTGAAGTCTTAAGAAACAAAGACAAAATTAAATATGATCGCTTGATACCTCATTAAGTAATCAAGTAATGCATCTGAGCATGGCTTTTTTCTGGGAAAAGAGGTGCTGGAACTCTCTATTATCATATGTGCACACACGAAGTGCGCGCGCACTTCCAGAAATGCATGATGATGTCTCTTCGAGAAGTGCCATCACTCCCAGAAGTGATGCTGCTTCCCAGAAGTGACGCCACTTCCCAAAATCCAGCACAATGTATTTCAACAAGATAAATGTTAGTAAGCTTGGGAAATTACACTATTATGAGAAAGAGTTTTTTTCTTTCTGTATCCTCTACAAAAAGTGAAAGCAGAATGAATTCGAAGCAGCTAAACCTCCTCTGCAGAGCCCGTGCCGGGCCCCCAGCTCTCTCTCTCTCTCTCTCTCTCTCTCTCTCTCTCTCTCTCTCTCTCTCTCTCTCTCTCTCTCTCTCTCTCTCTCTCTCTCTCTCTCTCAAGAAAGCAGAATGAACTCAAAGCAGCTTAACTTCCTCTGCAGAGCCCGCAGGGCCTAAGGAGTCATGTGAGCAGATTCTAGAGCTGCCAAAATGGTGTTCCGGAGCATTCCTTCTCAAAAAAAGCCCTGCATCTGAGACAATTTAAAGTAAGATCATTATATAATATGACTCACAGTGCAATCCTAAGAAAATTCACTCCAGTCTAAGCCTATTGAAATCAATAGACTTAGATTGGAGTAACCTTTTTTAGGGTTGCGCTGTCAGTGGCCTCTTTCTAGACTAGAGGCAAGAAGTTCCATTTTCTGACTGTTTCTTTGGGCAGTTTAAATGGGTGGAGTTCAGCTACCTAATTGGTTTAAGGTATTTTTGCTAGACACATGAGGCTATATAAAATGGCTCTCAAAAAAACACCACACTTACACACATCATTTTGCCAGAAATTTCTAATGTTGCTAGCAGTATCCAAGGTTAAATATCCATTCCCATTTGTAAAACTCCGGAAGTGTTTACATCCCTGGAGCTAAAATGGGGATGCTTTTTGTCTTAAAACCACTTTATGGTCTCCAAACTTCAGAAAAAAGTATTTGAGAATGAACTAGATTGCCATTCCTTGTCACAATCTTAAGAAATAACTGCTTGGTGACATTCTAACAGCATGACTCCATTTTCCCCTCAGCACACTCTTCATGTAGCCTTTTAATCTAGCTCTTGTCTTTGAATGTTTACACTTAATGTATTTAATCCATTGTTGTAGATGTTTTGCATGTAAAGGTTTTAGGATTGACTCAAGGGATTAGCCACATTTCCAGACCCATTATCCACTTGCATTCTTTTATAACTCATACATGTCTTGGGCAGGTTATGTTTCTCAAAACATTAAACCCTAAAATATATATAGTGAGAGACAAAAACCTTTGCACATACTACATTAATTCTTCCAAATATTTACATTTCTAGGGTCTTTGGCTTGGCATATTACAACAAACCACTGCCTTCTTTGAGGTTCACACTGGAAACCCTTCATATTTAGTTGATTTTTAAGAAAATTTAATCAAAATGCAAGGTATGATTCAGACCAAAATATAATTTAAAAAACTTTTTGCAGTAGGCAATGAGCAGCTTGTTTTCATTAATTTAGCAAAGAATGTTATTTTGTTTGGCTAAAAACTTAAAAGCCATGAGAGAAGAAAAGATTTATGGAACAGTCCACAAAATAATATCATTTTTGTATCAAAAAGCTATTCACTCTAATAGCAAACGTCATGGTGGAGTACCTCTTTGTGTGGCCACCCACAGACAACATAAGAGTTCCTTTATATTCAGAGGGCTTGGTAAGTATATAGTACAATAATACTTTATAAATTGTAAGAATAAGAAACACCCCTCCCATACCAGAAAAATTTGGAGGACTGTGCATGCTCATACATTTCCAAAAGGTAGCAAATTATGAGGAAAGTTCAACATAAATGAAAGGGGGAAAACACAGGAGGTGAGGGTAAATTGGCCTACTTCAGTCCCTAAGAACTTATAGAATTTTGGAGAAATTGACAGGTACTGCCCCCTGGATGGTATATTAAACTATTTCACTGTTCCATTCTGGAATAAATATGTCTAGTTCCCATTGTGTTCCTCTCATATGGGTCAAAAAAATCCACAGGAGAGGGGGCAGAAAATACATAATGTGGGGCAGACCATGATAAGATATAGTCTTCTGTGAAAAGAATATTAAGTTAATAAGTACAATGGAGTATCTGATAAATATGTGTATGTGGTAAGTTAACCTAGTTTTGGAAATAAATGTCTGTACTCGTAAGTGACAATGCAAAATTGGTCCAAGCGGGGGAAAAGTAAGGAAGCCACATGGAAAGACATTATGACCAGAATTTCTTATCTGAGCCCAGAAGCGTATCAGTAGTCAATGCCTTGAGTCTTAGTGAAAAAGGCAGACTACAAATGTAGTTCATGAATGAAAAAATGTAAGCACAGATGAAATAGACTACTTATTCTTGTTGAGCTAATCTAAAATAGTATTTTTTTAAAGGTGATAATGAATTAGCTGAGTTTACTTGTGGGTTTTGATGGTTATATTTCCAATTGCTGGAGAAGAGCTACAAATATTTGGTTAAAAATAGAAGCAATATAATTAACTTATATAGGATGAAAGAAGGAAATTAAAGCACAAAATATATTGCTAGATGGTCTTATAGTAAAAATTTATTAAAACTAGTGGTGTACTGAGTATTGAAAGGTATTTTCTTTTATGATTTCTATTCTAGTTGTTATACTTCCAGAAACAGTGTATTTAATCTTGTTAACTGTACTAAACAAACATTGAAGAAAAAATCAAAATAGACTAAAAGCTATACTGAAAGGTATCTGTGTATATTGTGCTCCTCCCTGGCACTGTTTTCTTTTAATTAGTTTACTCATAGTTAGAGATCTGGCTCTAAAGATACTTCTAAATGTCCAGCTGAGTCTTACACAAGTATATCTTAGGGTTCGCTTAATAGCAGGGTGGTGATTGTTATGGACAATCCGATCAAAAAACATTTCTACAGTCTCTTAAGCAACCAACTTCTTATTGTTATCTTCTTCCAAATCAGTTTGTATTGAACTGCCCCATTTTCAATTGTCTCTTTGAAGTTAGGAGCTATTCATTGAACATTTTAAACCACAGTAGTTTTATTAATAGCAGTCACTGCTTTTAATTTGACTGAGTGTGTGGTATTAATGTATCCAGTTTAATTCTGATAGGGGAATTCCATTATCTTCTGCTTTAAATAATACAGTCTAGCCTAAGTCATGGCTAGCTTCTCAAGTCTTGGCTTGTTGCAGCTGCGTGGTGAAACGCTGTTGTTTAATGCAACTTTCTCCTTAGTGCCAAAAGAAGGAGTGAGAAATTTTAAAATGTCATGACTCATAATGATAACCTCATTTATTGTTGGCAGTGCATTAACCAAAGATGTGTGCAATGAGCCACAGATCCTCACATGACCTTTTGAAGTGCCAAGTCTTCAGCTTTCCAATACATTTAATAACTTATAAGGAGGTAGAATTAAATTAAGGAATTGGTACGAATTCCTTTAATTACTATTACTTTGCTGCTAATATGACTAACACCACTGATAAGCAGTCAGAATGATTCTAGTGTGGCAATCTGTGACCTGAATGGAGCAGAAATGTATTTATCACTGAAGAGAATTTAAAATTTGTAGCCTACAGCATATTTTCAGACTGAAACAAAGACAACAGAGTTGAGTCCCTTTCCAGATGATCAATGCCAAATTAAGAGTCAACTATTTATGCACTATACTGTACTAAAATGGAACAGGACCGTCAACCCACTAGGTCTTCTAGTAGGTTGATTGTCCTGGATTGATTGGTTTTTGGATACTTTGTGTTACTGAGACATCTGTCAAATCAAACTAGTGCTAGTAGGACTGGTTCTAACATTACAGCAGCCACATGTTATGGCCATACTATATAGCTCCTATTTGTTGCTAGAATAAAGAATAAAAATTCTAGAGTCTATTTCTTGTCCTTTAAAATCAACCATTAAAAACCTTTCCAGTGTGTGATCATCTATCACTTTAAAAAGTTAGTTCATGAGAGGGCAGGAACACAAAGATCTGAAGATATATGTTGCTAGCCTTGGTGGCTCCTAAGATAATTAGCATCCTGCTAATGGTCCAAACGCCCTGACCTGGGTAGCCCAAGTGAGCCTGATCTCGTCAGATCTCAGAAGCTAAGCAGGGTCGGCCTTGATTAGTGTTTGGATGAGAGACCTCCAGCAAAAACCAGGATTGCAGAGGCAGGCAATAACAATCCACCTCTGTTAGTCTCTTGCCATGAAAACCCTGCCAGTGGTCGCCATAAGTCAGCTATGACTTGAGGGCACTCTTTACCACCAATGGTCCAAATAGGGTGACATCAATATGCATGCGACAAGTTATTGTGTTGTTTGGGAGGGGTTATTGTTTTGTATTACAGTATATTGTTCATATATAGAAGTCCCAGGTTCAACCCAGTGTCTCCAGTTTAAATGGTAGCATTGATGTTGGGAAAGACCTTCTCTACCTGAGACCCTGGAGAGTTCCTGCCAAGAATACAAGACAATGCAAAACTGACTCTTTATAATTCAACTCTTTATAAAGTAGTTATTAGTTATTAAGGAGCAGAAATCTGGCTCTGGAGCTGGCTCTGGAATTCATCAAAGGCCATGTCTTGAATTACATTAAAACATGCTAAATGCTTCCTTTTCGTAGTGACTGTTTTGTTATAATTTAAGTAGCTATCTTTGTGCTCAGTCAGAATTAATCCCTTTTTCATGAAAAAGGTGGACTATAAATGACAAATTAAAAAAAAAATCCAAATGAGCCAGTTTGGTGTAGTAGTTAAGAGCGCTGGGACTCTAATCTGGATAACTGGGTTTGATTCCCCACTCCTCCACTTGAAGCCAGCGGGGTGACCTTGGGTCAGTCACAGCTCTCCGGAGCTCTCTCAGCCCCACCCACCTCACAGGGTGATTGTTGTGGGGATAATAATGACATACTTTGTAAACCACTCTGTGTAGGTATTGTTGTCCTGAAGGGTGGTATATAAATAGAATGTTATTATTATTAAATGTAGCAAGTTTAGGGTCCTGCTGCTAGAACATTTTGGAAATTCTCCTTTATGCCATAATTAGTCCTGGGCTCATAAATAGTAATTAGAAACTTAGTGACATATATTAACACAGAAAAAGCCTTCAAATATCATTCCTTTTCATATTTATTCAGAACTAGAATCCCAATTTTGGTTGAGATATTACCTCAGTAGTTGTAAAGTTAAGGAAACAGTAGCTATTTTAAGCAGATTTTCCAAAAGAAGCTCAAGCAAAATGAAATATGGCAAAGTAGTTTGGTATTATTATATATTGGTAGCACAGCAGCAAAATAGCCAGTAGGCAGTGATACCATAAGAACAGTTCCTAAGGGACAAGGCAAGGGCCTAAGCAGGCATCAGTACATCTATGGAGCTGACATTGGCTGAGAATTGTGAAACCACATCCTTTACTTCAAAGACTTACAGTGAAATACTAAGCAGAATTACTCCAGTCTAAGCCTATTGATTTCAGTGGGCTTAGACTGTAGTAACTCTGCTTAGGCTTTCACTGTAAGAGTCTCTCTCTACACAAGACATCTTATATGGGGACACTCAAGTGAAAGATCTTACACTTGTTTTCCCATTGTGGATACACATGTACTGCTAGGGAGACAGAGTATGCTTGAATATAAGACCACACACAAAGTAAGTCACTTGAGTATCCCCGTGTAAGATCCCTTTGTCTTTCTCCTGTGGGAGAAGATTGTCTAGCCCCATGCAATAGACTGGTAACTGCAAATCTGTTCCAAAGTATATTATGTACCTATTACATAAGCTTACATTAATTTCATATATATTGACTGGAGATAAGATGCTTGAACCATCAGTGTAAGAGATTTCCATTCCATTTAATGTTATATTGTTGCTTTCCTATGGAATTTATAAAAATAATACTTTTCTGCTCAAGAAGTATCCAAGATGCCAACATTGTGTAGCCCTTTCTGTTCTGCTCACAAAGAAAGCTCTCAGATCAACATTGCAGTTGTTTTGAGAATTATTTGCAGATCTTAACAGTATTTTCCCTTTTGGATAAAAGCTAGCAGAGCCCAAACACAATTTCCCTAGGAGCAGTACAAACTTGCAGTGCCTCCACTGCAACAATCCTGCCCTAAACATATAATGTGATGTTCATGAAAGAAAAAGTTTGTTTCTTTTGTAAAATAGCATAAATGGATCTCATGGATATGCAGCTAGGCTGCTCCTTGTCCATATCACAGTAAAGCATTCCTGTTCCCTCCTCCCCATGATTGAGCCTGGAGCTAGTTGAAATCCAAATGAAGAATATTTTTCCCTTGTTGGCACAGCTCATACTTACTTGCTCCAAGCCAAATTTATTTTTAAGTACAAAGTTTTCGAGCTTATGGTTGTTTTTTATGGTGGTGTTGTACATTGATCTTCAGAACTGATGGTGGATTGCAGACTTTATCCTCTTAAGTTTGGGGGGAGCAAGAGAGGAAAGCTTCAGTTGTTTATAAGCTCAACCAAGCATCCAAGCTCACTGAGATACAACCTGTGAAATTTAACCATTTAAATTTAAAAGGATCGGGGTGTCAAAATGAGAGCAGGATTACATTTAATGAACTGTTTTGCACATCTTTTTTTTCATTTTTCATATTGCTTTGCAAAAGATTATGAGAATTTACACCATTGGGGCTTGTCCCAATTGCCAAAGCTGTAAGGCTTGTTGTGCTCCCTCACCCCAGTTCCATGTAGTTTACCAATTGCTTCAGAACATAAATGGAGCTGCATGTTTAGATCTCCATCCAAGTTCTGACACAACTAATCACATATAACTACATGGCTGAGATTAGATTGTGACACTGGTGGGTAGTGAAACTGCCACCATGACAAGACCAGGAGAGTTATCTTAGCAATAAGGTAATATTCCATTTCTGAGTGTAAAGAAATGTGAGAGTTTTTATTTGTCCCCAATACATTCTAAGCCTCCTTCCTAGCCTGGTGCACAAAGACAAAATGCAGTACCACCTTCCCCTAATCCTGAAGTATCACACGTTCCAGGATTGCAATGTTAATTTTTTTCTAACCAAAGAAAGGGAGAAATGACAGAGCAAGTGACAGTATTTGTCTATTTCCAGTTCTTTTAAATCTTATTTTCAATTTTAATTATTTTTGAGGAACAGCCTAGTTCCTTATTAAATCCTGTAATGTCCAGATTTATAAAAATGCCTGTTGAATACATTTTTCCTGCTGCACAAAATCTGCCCATCTGCAGGGTAAAATAAACTTTGCCATCAATGACATTATCAGGTAGTCGAATCCTATTGCTAAGTGATTGGCTATAATCATTCAATAAAGGGGAAGGGGCCCTAAAAGTAGCATCAAAGCAGAAACATATCAAAACTATTAACAGACTCAAAAATATTGAAAAGACCATTAAAGTAACTGTCATGAGCCTTTTCAGACCCCTTAGAAGCATATTTTTCATTGGCAATGGTCTTCAGTTGTTATTGGTTAAGATCAACAAGTAGATTGCACACTGACCTAAGAAGGTCAAATGGAGGATTTGGTAGACAAAACTTTCCCCAGTCCTGGGTAATGAGCTGCAACTGTTCAGTCTCCTCTTTTATGAAATTACTAAAGGTTTTGTATGATCTTTCTCTTTCTCTTTTTAAAAAATCTCTACCTTAGGTTACAGTGTGACTCACTGGTGGCTCTGAACCACCATTTCAAGACCTTTGCCTTCGAGGGAGAAAAGAGATGGATATATTTTTTATTTAAAATTTAAATTTAATAATTTAAATTTTTTAATAAGATGAACAAATTAAAAATAGGTCATATATTGCAGGTTGATGTTCAAGGTGAGCCCAGATTCTGAAAAGTCTACTGTTCTAAGGGATTATAGGATTGAATGCATGGAAGATTTTCTGCCAGTGGCCACCAGTCGGAAATTTGAGGGAACTATACCACCCAGTCAGTTTTGTCATGTTCTTGGGAATAGCAGGCTGACTGGGCAGGCGTTCAACAGTTCCTATTTGAAGATAGTTTGTTGTGAAGTTTTCTAGTAAACACAACCGACCATTCTCCTTGACAGGACTGTCCACCCTCTCTCAATAGGATAGTTGATATTCAGTTTTCTCCTTTCCCTATTCCCTGTAGAAAGAAATGTTTCTATAGTATGCTAGTTCTGTTAGAAGAGCAGTTCAGGGTAAATCATCCCCCCATATTACACAAAGATAAAAGAGTAACTGTGTAACACATTTGTATTCCTTAGCTACTCGCATAATATCCAGTAACATTCAGTGTTATTAATCCATCATTCAGTTCCATTTTTTTAAAAAAATTGAGCCCCAATTGTTTCCATGTTTTTTAAGTAATGTGGCAAATTGGAGAAAATTAAAAGTGAATCTGTAAAGATAAAATTAAAGCCCAAATGAAGTGTCTGTAATCACTTCCTGTTAAACATCCCTTTAAAAAAATTAAAATCCATACATGGTTTAGCCAAGAAACTGAACCCACAGAAGAATGGGCATTATTAGTAATGCATCCATTAACTGTATTTCACTGCTAACATTAGTACAGCTTTGTAACTAATAAGCAGCTGTCCACAATGAACCTGACCTGAGAAAAAATTGCAGAGTTGAGCTAATACCACTGTATGTTTTGCTGATCATAACGACGTTTAAATCAAGATGCAAGGAAGCGTGTGTACAACCAAGTGTTTGAGGCAGAAAGATAGCTTTCTTATAGTACATCTATTTGCTGTTTGTTGTTTATAACATGCATATACACATGCCACTGTGCTAATGTAGGCGAACACAGCTATAATTTATGTGCATATGCATATGTCTTAGGGGGGAGGAGGAGGAGGAGAAGTGGAATTTATGAGAGGCTGGCCCGGTTTAATTTGTGTCTGCTTGTATTTAGCACTTAAGGCTTCTTACATTCAGTTTGTTCAGAAGCGTGATGAAGTGCTTCATGCTTCTGCTTCAAATCAGAAATGCATGAAGTGCAGCTGCAGAGATAATACATTCTCCCCAAAGGCTTTGGCTGAGCAAATTAGGTGTCAATGGGGTGCCTGCGCAGGCAGTACTCTCTCTAATTAGTCTCTTGAGCCTGGTTGGTGGCAAGAATAAGATGATCTAATCAATTGGTCTGCGTCTGATGGTACGTGTAAAAATCCTACCAGGCAGAGCTGTCTCCCACAGGTCACTCACCTGCACAGCGGGATTGCTCATTTTCATTTTTCATCTCTTGCATCACATGATGCTGACAGTTGGTTTTAAGAAAATTGAATTTGAAAAAAAAGAAAATCTGGTTCATAGGGCATGTGGGTCAGCATGAAGTTGCATTATGGGTATCGGTGATCCAGTTCATTAACATGTATCGCAAAAGACCTGCAGGAAGTTATATCTCCAAGTGCCTGTTTTTGTCAATAATGGAATTGGATTTTTTAAAAATAGTTGTTCCACAAAAGATGGTTTCCATTAAGTAAGGAAAGTACAATTGTCCAGCACACTAAAGAAAATGATATTTGTTCCTAATATTATTCACAGGATTTAATTGGAAAGTGAACATAGCATGCTGGGAAATATGGCATCCTCTCGTTATCTCTTTGCCTTTTTAAAATTTAAAATGTGATTGGAGGAACCAGTTGTCTAAAGTGGGGCTAAGCCAGCTGTACAGTAAATAGCACTGAACCTTGAGTGTGTTCAACATGCTAAGACATGGTGAGGAGCACTGCCCCACCCCATGTATGTCCAAATTAACTCTACGTTAGAAGTGCAGCAGTGTACAGAAAAAGAATCTTCCCAAATTAATTGAAAAAGATGGGGTGAAACATCAGGAGATAATGACGCTAACTTTACCCCATGCCTTCAACCAGAATTAATATTTAAAATCAAAAGCTTTTGTCTCCTTTCCCTTTAGACTAGCAGCTACAGTGTTTTTTAAGGTGGATTTGGAAATAGCTGTCCTTGGTTTGTGGGGAAAGATACTGTATTTGGCACAGGATTTTTGTACATGATTGAAAGCATGTTTACATTGGCTCTTCAGATTTACAGATGCATTGTGAACGTGCTTATTATTTGATTTCTGTAAAGATATTGGGGGAAATCAAACCTGTTTCCCACCTGCATTTTAATGTTTACAGATGTCTGTCAAATCAAAGAGTTTTCAACAATCTCTGTAAAAGGGCCTCTCCTTGTTCTTTAGTAATGAGAAGTTGTAAATAAATAGTCTATTCTTTAGTGCTTGGTTTTATGAGCAAAGATCTAATCAGAGAGCATAAACTCGAGAATCTTGAATTTGCCAGATCAGAAACAAAATGTAACTGGATTTTTCCTAAAACATATCTTTTAAAAAAATTAATCAAGATAGCAAACAAGCTAAGGCAGCAGTACTACTCAACAGCTTACAGAGACCCACATGCAGTTACTAGCAGCAAAACAGCCAAGAAGGGCTTTCCCTTCTTCCTTCCTGTTCTGCCCTCCGCATGAGGCACAGCAGGTTATAAGAGAAATTGGGGTTGCCAAGGCTAGAAGAGGGGTGGCTGGCTGTGGGGAAAGAGAAGTGGCCAGCTTGCTCTTTTCCTGAGTGGCGGCCATAGCAGTGGGGGTTTTATTGTCACTTCTGTGCAGAGACCATGCAAGGGGACTTAGGGTTGCCAGCTATGGGTTGGGAAATTCCTGGAGATTTTGAGAGGGGAACCTAGGGAGGGCAGAGTTTGGGGAGGGGAGAGATCTCAGTGGTGTATAATGCTATAGAACCCACTTTCCAAAACAGTCATGTACGTAAAGGAAACCGATCTCTGTCAACAGGAGATGAGTTGTAATTCCAGATCTCCAGCCACCACCTAGGAGTTGGCAACCTTAGGCAGGGTTGATGGAGAGAATAAGCCCTTAATGGGACAAGGCTCACAGCTTACCTATCATCCAGTTATTCCAGCCATGGTGGTGTAAAGGAGAGAACCACCTGCCATTCACAAGCACTACTGGGAAACAACTTTGTGCACTTTTCTGGAACATGGGAAGATTGCCACACTGGGGAAGAGCCACAGGTAGCATGTCAAAGTGCCACATGTAACTCCCAAGCCACTGAGTGAGAATCACTATGATAAGAAGTATACCACAATGTCCAGTGGTAGAATAAAAAGATGTTAATCTCTGTGAGACTTCTGCTTAGATATCATCTCTGTTTTCTTTTCTTAAATACTTGGCGTATCTGGTTCTATTGATGATATATAATAATCAAGTATTTTGATGGATGCACCATTGCAATTCATTGAACAAGTCTAGCCTTATTTGCTGCTTTATCTCTATCTACACTGTTCCCTTTGAAAGGAGGAACAGCCTATAGAAATTGAGGAGCAGCAAGCTGCATACATTGCACAGAAAAAAAGTACAATAACCCTTTTTTTAAAAAACTGCATAGTCACCATACAATGACAAGAACTGTACACAGTATTGGAAAGGGGATTACACCCAAAGATCTGTACAGAGGCATTATAATATCGAGAGTTTAATTTTAAATCCCTTTCCTAATAATCCTCAGAATAAGTTTGCCTTTTTCATTGGTGCCAACTAGAGATGGGCATGGAACGAAAAAAACCGAACCGCTCGGTTCGTGGGTCGTTAATTTCCACGGAACATGAACTTAACGAACTCACCCAATTTCTGAAGCGGTTCGGGGGGACCCAACACCACAGCCAGCCACCAAGCTCTCCTCCCTCTCCCACTCTAAAGAAACTGAAACCAGGAATCACACGGCTTCTCCTATTTATGGGGAAAGCCAAGAGATTGAACAACACAGGAGCACTCTGGTTGGCAGAAAAACCTACCTAACATGGATTTGGAAGGAAGAGATTGGTGTTACCATGGCTGCTGAAGGGCCTCAGTTGCCTTGGAGATTCTAACCCTCTCCCCCCTTTTCCTGGCTGGATAGGCCAGAGTGGGAGCTCTCTAGCTGGCAGGGACAGCTGCCAATCAGGCTTCAGATTGGAGGCACGCTAAAGACTGCCACTGTTGCCTGAGCGAGGGAGTATTTGGCGCCAAAAGTGTCTGAACTGGCAACAGAATGGTAAGAAAAGTTTGTTTGGTTTGGAAAAATGCAGTCCCACAGAACTCATGGTTCTTTGACTACAAACCAGCCGTTCTATACAGAATTTTGTTCCGTAGTTCATTTTGTGCCCATCTCTAGTGCCAACGAGAAACTGAGCTGTGGTAGTAGATAACAATTATACAGGGAACCCCCCCCCCCCACACTGCAAACCAACTTACTACCCAAATTTAACAATTTGAAGAATTTTTCATTGGTGCAGCACCCTGGGTTGACACTTTCATTGAACTATCTGTTATTACTCAGCAAGTTTGGACCTGATTAACATGTACTTAAAGGGTTTTTTTTAATTCAGTGTGCATCACCCTACACTTACCTTCTCTGAGATCCTCCTGGAGCTCTTCACAGTCAGCCTTGGTTTCTACCATTCTGAATAATTTTGTGTCATCTGCCAACTTGGCCAGTACACTGCTCATCCCCCAGTTCCAGATCATAAATCATAAATGAACAAATTGAATAGCACTGGCCCCAGCAGCACCCCACGGCTTACTTCCCCCCATGGTGAGAATTCTGCATTTATTCCTACTCTCTGATTCCTATAATTTAACCAGTTTTAATCCATAAGAGGACCATGACTTTTTAGCTTACTCAAGAAGAGACTTTGGTGAGGTACCCTGTTGAAAGCCTTTTGAAAGTCCAAGGATATAATGTCTGCTGTTATCTACATGTTTCTCAAAGAACACCCAAAAGTTGGTGAGGCAGGACTTCCCTTTGCAGAAGTCATGCGGATTTCCCCCAGCTGGCTTTGTTCCTCTATGTGCATAATAATTCTTTGATTTTACAGTTGCTACTAATTTGCCTGGGTCAGATGTTAGGCTAACTGGCCCATAATTTCCTGGTTCCCTTCTGTACCTCTTTTTAAAAATTGGTGTAATATTTGCTAGTCTCCAGTCTTCTGGTGCAGAGCCTGATCCTGTTGATAAGTTACATATACTTGTTAGTAGATAAACAATCTCACATTTTTGTTCCCTATCCATATGTAGGGATATGTAGAAAAAAAATTTTCCATAGAATAAGTCTGTATCCAGAGAAAGAACTAGAGCAAGCATGTTACATAATCACCCATGATCATTTACTTTCGCACATATTCAGGGAGCAAGAAAGTGTCTTCATATTTTCCACACGGTAAGCTGGCTAGCTGTATTTAGTCGTTGTCTAACTTCAATTATTAGCTGGTTTTTGATGCAGGTAAGTCTTTTCTGTTAATTTGTCAACTTCCAAAATAGTTTTTCCAGATTGAAAAAACAAATAGTAAAGGTGTGGATCCCAGCAATCTGTCTTCTATACCATATTCTATGCAGAATTCATGGCGATATACAATAACATTTAGCCATTTCCTCCTGTTTCTTCTGTTTTCCCATAACATTTTCTTTCTCATCTGCTTCAAGAGTAGAATAGTTGTAATTCAAAGGGGGAGAACCTTTTAATTACAATTATAAATGCAAAGCTAGAAACCACACTGCATTCTTCAATTTGATATGACACTAGTTCAGTCCTGAACTTCGAGGTGCAATCTGAATTACATGTTAAAGTTGTAAACTAAGTTTGAGTTCAAAGCTGTCAGTATTCAGTTTAAGTACATTTTTACTAATACCAATAAAGTTCAGGTTTTAATATTTTCTGTGTGCCTTTTAATGCCATGTTAATACTGAATTTCCCATTACAATCATAGTCAAATGCAAAACAGTACCAAGGATCCAAACTTTTCCTTATGGAATAGCCTGATACTTAAATAAAAGAAAAATAAACCATTTGCTTTGAACAGATCTCTAGGTAGCTGCAGAAAGCTTCTGTTGGGTCCATACAGGACAGTGCTTCCTCATAAGGCCATGCCACAATCTGTCTGGTGATAGCTAACCCTTAAAAAAGTTGCTGGCGATGTTAGCTATTTCCTATACTTTGCATTCTATGAAGTGAAAGACTGATCTAACATCAGCTTGAGTTTGTTCTTCAGTTCTTTGTTTGCATTTCTCCCTATTAGTCAAAACCAACAATTCAAAGGTATTTCCAGATTATACCCTTCCAGATCTACGTGTGGTATTTACTCTCATAATATAAATTAAAGGCTGATAATGCATACTAAAAATAAGGAACTATTTGCCCACTAACATGAGAATTTAATCATGTCAAAACACACCACTTGACCCATGAAATGGAAGGCATCCCCATATGCTGCAGTTATTAGAGAGGAAGTTCTTGAGACAGCTTTAAAAATGTTGCATGGTTTCATATTAGGAAGAGTGGATGCTACATGAACTAGTAAGTAGGAGTGGTACATATGAGGGAGGGGCTGTTGGTATAGTCTCCTGAAAATCGTAGATGTCTATGACAGCAGGTCGAATCCCGACTAACAGTGAAATCCTAAGCAGTTACTCCAGTCTAAGCCCATTGAAATCAATGGGCTTAGATTGGAGTAACTCTGTTTAGGGTTTTACTCTAAACTGGCAATTTCCCCTGATTCCTCTTTTGCACTGCAGTGCAGACCTCCCCCTCTCATGGCATTCCTCGGGGTCCCCTATTCGCCAGGAGCTTCATTTCATGGGATCAGTGAGATGGGGAGGCGGGAAAGTTCCATTCCACCTCTGGAAAATTTAGTCTGGATCCAACCCATAATTTTTAAAGTGTGTGAATTAAGATTGATCTGGCAACAAATCCAGGAAACATATTCATTTGGATCTGCCCTTCAGTTTACAGTTTATTACCTATGGAGACTGTCTTTGGACGATAATTTGGAGAGACTGGAAACATGTCAACCTGATGCCTTCTCCTTGGATCTGAATAGTGCTGTGTTCTGATCTTACTTACTTTGGACAGGATGAAAATAACGCAGAATAAAATGACACGATTCTACCACGATTGAGACCTTTAAACTATAAAGTGTTGCAATTAACAATCCTTGTAATTTCTGTTGTTTTCTTATAGGAATTAAGACCACCAGATTACAGGAGAGGAACCAAATGTAACAAGAGAGCCAACACTATGAGGACAGCATGGCCCTGCTTCTCTTTGGCAATGGTGGATTTAAATCACAAGAAAAACTATACTGGCAAGACCCTGTCTCTCCCTCCCTCCCCCAACAATTTATTCAAAACCTTGCACGCATTTGGATCCCTTGTGATTTCTGAGATCTTCATGAAGATTCAGCTTCTGCTTACTGACATATAGCATGTTCTTTTCTTTCATCCTTTGTGTTTGATTTTATTTGAATTTTCCACTACAGCACAACATCCTTGTACAGATTTTTATGCTTTCACCAGCAAAGTCTTAAATGCATTAAGACACACATTTGGTGTTTGCACTTCCTGGTAATGTCTGTACATAAAGGGCCAGTCATGGCAAAAATCAGTTTCTGTATTCATTGAGAGGCTCCATATATTTTGTAATTTGTCTGAAGGATATATTCAATCAGAATGAAAGTTTTCAGGGTGATTGAGACACAATCAATATCTTGTAACTACATCCTTGCATTACCACTTGGAAATTATGCTGTTCCTTTTAGTTGGAGACTTGGAATTTGAGTAGTACTCTGCTTCCGTTTCAATGCAGTTTTCAAGCATACTGAAGCAGAAATCAAATGAGACTTCCAGTGATGGGGGTGGGTATATATATAATACTACTAAATCAAATATTCTCACTCCTTTTTAGAACAAGGGGCGTTTGCAGCTTTTGTGGTTCTTGATTCCATTTTTACTTTTCCATATAGTTCAGTTAAAAATATTTTCCCAAAAGGAAAACAGAAAAGTATGAAGGAGAATTCGTTTACAATATGATAAGCACTATGGTGTAGAAACTTTAGTTGCTAAATGAGCCATTTTAGGGGGGGAGGGGAACTAGTTTTGTTGAGTCATCCAAATTCCAAATCGTAGCTCTTCCAAACCAAAGCATCATTCCAGTTATTTTTCTAAGATGATCCAAGATGATTAGGAAAAGCCTTTCACTACCATATCCTCGGATGAGTTATTTCACAAGTATTGTTCAAACTTAAAAAATAAATGCCCTTGTGAATTTTTAAGTTTAAGTGAAGTTTTGTCAGAGAGGGGGAGATGAAGCTTACGGGAATTTGAAGGACTATGGCTGCTATTCTGTGCCAAACACCATTGGAGATTGGTACAAATCCAAAAAATAAATTAGACTTGATAAATTTGGGGTGGTAAGGAGTGTTTTTCAGACATTATACTCAACACAGGATAACTACCTTGCGTCCTTATGATATCCGTTACCTAAACGCCATTTATTTTTATAACACATTTAATGCATTGTTAGAAAAATTTTAAAGGATGGGGCTTGTTGTATAATTTCTTGCATAAGCTGGTGGCATCATACTATTTGGAACAGAATAAATAAATAAATGGCTAACTGATTCTGCAGAAAGCTTTTTTTAAGGGGAACAATGTTAAATATTCTGTACATTCAATATGCAAAGTAAGCAGTAAAATTGTTCTAAATGGCTCCATAGACATTAAAATGCTTACCTAAGCACAACTTCCAAAATGGTGTTTCAGCATCTCAAACTTATTTGTTATTTTTTCAAATTTTGTATCACCAAATCGAATTGCATATTCAAACATAACACAAATGCCTTAACTATTATTTGCTTTGAGTTTTGTATGCAACCATTTGTATGTGATCTCCTTTGTCACATTAGAAGTATATGCCATTTAGATATTTCAGGATGAGGCTTGCTTTTTAAAAAAAAGTCATAGTGTTTGTGAAGATGTGAGGAATTTTTGAGAATAGAACAAGTCAGGAAAATGAGGGTATGTTCTTAGATGTAAATCTTGTACTTTGGCAGCTTAAACAGTTACACTCTTTGTTGAAAGATCTGATGGTTTATTTAGAGAATAGTTCCACTGAAGTACTCTCTTCCATAGGCTAAATATCTTGTACCTTACTATCCACAATAAATCAAAAGTCCACTGCTACTGTATAGGATGCTTTGAGTGTATGCACATTATGTATGCTTTCAATGCTCCCTTTAAAAAAAGCCATTAAAGCCTTTGAACATAACATTCAAAATCTGTGCATCAGTTCCCAGTCCAACCATTTCATTTACTTTTGAACTGATTTCCCATGAAGTATCAGAAGTTGTGTAAGAACTTAAAATCTACACAATTTCCCAAGAAGGAACCATTGTCCATTTCTGTTTCTGGATCTTTCCAGCAGAATCTCTCTGGATTTTCCATTCTGATTATGTTTTCTATTTGCATACTCACAAAAATCATTCCAAGTACATAAGGGGGAAGATATTACATTGAACAGAGAGCATATATTTATATACTTAAAAGAGTTTTTTAAGGTGCAGAGATTCCAACAATGTCATATATTTAAGGCAAGTAACTGTAAGAAACTTAAGATTTCTAAATTTCATAATGCTGGAAAGGTGGGATGGAGAACCAGTGCGTTATAATTATCCCTCAAATTTGCAACTTTTCAAATAATTTTACAATACCCTGGGTTTTTTTTTATAACATAGTCCATAAAGACCTTGAAATATTTCCCAGCATACTGGATTTTTCTAAATGAGTGCTTTTCCTCTTCCCTTCATGTAATATCTGAATCTGTTCTGATATTTTCAAGATGTCAACAAGAATAAAAGACTTGAGAAAAGGGCTTTTTCCAGGTACTTGAAAGAAACCATTCTCATTTTTAGTTTCTCAGTCAATTGTCATGGCCTGCTTCATATTACTGAAATAAGAACATTGCTGCTTTCCCATGGCTAGACCTCATACCTTTCCAGTAACATGTGGAACATAAATCACTTTGGATGTTACTAGTCCTACATAATCTTCTTATTCCACATGATTCTGTGCTTCAAATATTATTAGAGTAGTAGAAGAACAGTGTCAGGGTGAGGAAGCGGCAACCATGCTTCCCTATTAGCATAGGAATTGGACCAGTGTGGTTGGCATTATATGTGAGAGAGTTTTCCTGTTCCTACCAGCTCCCTTAAAGATGCCCCTTCTTGTTTTACTGGTTTTATCAGCCCTGAAGCTGTCGGAAGAGAGAAATGACAATGAAAGGTAAGATAGATTCTAGTCAATGAAGAGGAAAATGGAGAGGAAAGCTAGGAAGATAGGAATTGCTTTTAGATATCGTTCCTGTAACCCAAACTAACAAGACAGTTTGCTTCCATTGTTGCCTTCTTTAAAGGGGGAGTCTAATAAATACACAGCACTTCAGCATTGTATAATATTGGCACTATTTCTCTACATTGTGTTCTCAGAAGTATTTTATTGAAGCACAGGAAACATTAATAACCAGTGACTGGAGAGCTTGGGGTTGGGAAGTCTTCCTTTCAGTGCATAGGAGGAACTTGACAGAGGTCTCCTATTTATTCTAGTATAAGTTATGAAAATGCCTCTCAGCAGTGCAGTGAGGACAATAGATGTCTTCATTTTGCACTGCACCCAATTGAATGTGTGGTGGATATAGAGGGTATGTTCATACAAAAAAAAATCTGTGAATTTGTAACCTAATGTAGTAAATGGCATTGATGCTGAACTGAATGACGTTTCATATAAATTAAATTATGTTTTGTTATTCACCATAACCATGCCTCCTCTCTTGGCATAAAGGTACGGAGGTAATTGTATGTGCTGTTGCCTTGCAATATTCTTAGCAAGGATTGAATAGATGCACTAAAAATTCCCTAATCGTCTCCCTTTCCGCCCCCCAAAATGGCACTTCTGCAGTGCTATATACAAAATCTTCCCTTACTAGGTTTTTTAATAGTAAAAAAGTCCAGTAGCATCTTTAAGACTAACCAACTTTATTGAGGCATAAGCTTTCAAGAACTACAGCTCTCTTCATCAGATGCATGGAGAGTATGAAGAAACTGGCCAGAGATATATAGGTGGAAAGGGGAGGGGGAAGAGGGTGCAGGGAATGAGGGCTATGTAGATGCAAATCAGTTGCAAAAGTCATGAAAGAAGTGGTGGAGTGCACAATCCAGGCTGGGTGTGACCCCTCCCCTCCATATCTGAATCTGAATGGAATGCCTGAAAGGCAGTTACTTCTGATAATGAGATAATCATCCAGAATCTCTATTCAGTCCAAGTCTGATTGAGTCAAATTTACATATGAATTCCAGTTCAGCAGCTTCCTGTTGGATTTTGCTTTTTAGGCTGATCCTGCACTGGGCAGAGGGTTGGACTAGATGGTCTGTATGGCCCCTTCCAACTCTATGATTCTATGATTCTATGAAATGTTTCTGTTGAACTATGATGACCTTTAACTCCTTGATGGAATGTCTTGGTAGATTGAAGTGTTCCCCTACTGGTTTCTGGATATTGCCATTTTTTATGTCAGATTTGTGTCCATTTATTCTTTTGCACAGAGATTGGCTGGTTTGTCCTATGTGTAGAGCAGAGGGACATTACTGGCACATGAGGACATATATCACGTTGTGTTATATGCCCTCATGTGATACATGCCCAATGTGGTATATGACCTCATGTGCCAACACCCAGCCTGGATTGTGCACTCCACCACCTCTTTCATGACTTTTGCAACGGATTTGCATCTACATGGCCCTCACCCCCTGCACCCTCCCCCACTCCCCTCACCACCTATATATCTCTGGCCAGTTTCTTCATACCCTCCATGCATCTGACAAAGAAAGCTGTAGTTCTCAAAAGCTTACACCTCAATAAAGTTGGTTAGTCTTAAAGATGCTACTGGACTTGTTTACTATTTTGCAACTACAGACTAACACAGCTAATTCCTCTGGATCTATGACCCTAGGTTTCTTTATATGAGGCACAAAAAAGTGCTCTTTTTAACAGGGGTTTGGTACTCAAAAACAATGTTAATATAAAATATGTATACATATATCCACACACTATAGAATGACAGCTTAGTGAACGGTATGGTTAAGTGTTAAATTGTTTGTTTCAATTTGTAATTTGTCTGTATTATGAAAGATGTAATGGTTTGTTAGGTGTAACTGTTTTCATGTAATATGATATTGAATAAAATGTAACAGGATTGCTATTCTCCTTGGTGATTTTTCTTTACAGTCAGCCATATAATTCAGAATCTTAAATGTTTGAGGAAGATTTGTTGAGAGTGACCTTGTCTTAAATCAAGTATGATATTTCTGTGGGCACAAGGTCTTCTGCCTGAAAAACTCAATCCAAGACATAGAAAAACTCCTCACAACTGTCTAACTACAACAATCAGTCACATTAAGATGAAGACCATTCAATGCAGTAGTTTAAACAAATTGCAATATATTTCACAAATATAAATCTCATATATGAAACATGACATCATCCTCCACATGCATAACTGGAAATATATAATCTGGAACAGTAAAACTAGGTTATAACATAGTTTAAAATCCTACCTTTTTAAAGTCTAAACAATATAATCCCAAAATGTTTGATGAAGTGACACATGCAACACAAAGGATGAGTAGTCACAATAATGTACCATCAGAGAATCCAATTCAATTCACAACCCACAGCCTGACGCTTGATTCCCACGGTCAGAAAGGTAAGTCCAACAATAATCATATGCAGAAATGGTAAACACTGAGCCTTCTCAATATCTTCTTTTTCTTTTTGCAGGAAGAAAGAACTTTTAATGTGCTGCTGCAGAAGTTCTCACGTCTCAGCCCAACAAGGGGCCAGCTTGCTCACCCTCATTTCAAAATCTTTTTTTCAAGAGCCTCCCACTTGCAACAAAAAGTGGAAAGTTTCATGCTGACACATGATAGCAGTAATCCTGTAGTTAGACAGTTCATAGAATCATAGAGTTGGAAGGGGCCATACAGACCATCTAGTCCAACCCCCTGCCCAGTGCAGGATCAGCCTAAAGCATCTCTGACAAGTATTCATCCAGCCTCTTCTTGAAAACTGCCAGTGAGGGGGAGCTCACCACCTCCCTAGGCAGCTGATTCCACTTTTCAACTACTCTGACCGTGAAAAAGTTTTTCCTAATATCCAGCCGGTACCTTTGTGCATGTAATTTAAGCCCATTGCTTCGCGTCCTACCCTCTGCTGCCAACTGGAACAGCTCCTTGCCGTCCTCCAAATGACAGCCTTTCAAATATTTAAAGAGAGCAATCATGTCCCCCCTCAACCTCCTCCAAACTAAACATTCCCAGGGCCCTTAGCCTTTCATCATAAGGCTCAGTCTCCAGACCCCTGATCATCCTCGTCACTCTCCTCTGCACCCTCTCGATTTTGGCCACATCCTTTTTGAAGTGAGGCCTCCAGAACTGCACACAATACTCCAGGTGTGGCCTGACCAAGGCAGTATAGAGAGGGGCTATGACCTCCTGCGATTTCGACGCTATGGCCCCTTTGATACAACCCAAGATTGAATTAGCCTTTTTTGCCACCACATCACACTGACTGCTCATATTTAGTTTACAGTCCACTCTTACCCCAAGATCCCTTTCACATATACTACTGCCCAGAAGTGTATCCCCCATCCAGTATTTGTGCTTCCCATTTTTGTGGCCCAGATGTAATACTGTGCACTTGTCTTTGTTGAATTGCATCCTATTCACAGCTGCCCACTTCTCCAGAGTATTCAGGTCTTGTTGAATTTTAATTCTATCTTCTTGGGTGTTTGCTACTCCTCCCAATTTGGTATCATCAGCAAATTTAATGAGCAGCCCTTCCACTCCTTCATCCAGATCATTGATAAAAATATTGAAAAGTACCGGGCCCAAAACTGATCCCTGCGGCACCCCACTGGACACCTCCCTCCAATCTGATGAAATGCCGTTCACCACCACTCTTTGAGTGCGGTCCTCTAACCAGTTCCCTATCCACCGAACTTCCTGCCAAAATCCTGTTGCATGAAGTGCAGTTGTTGTTTAGAAGATAATGTGTTTGGGGAAACACTTTAGGCTGCCACAGGAGGGGAGAGAGAAGAAAGTCATGCTCCATGAACAGAAGTGCTGCACTGGATCCAATGCTTTCAATTATTCCCATTGGATTTGCCAAGAAATTAAGTTTAAATTGATAGGTCCCAGTGTTGGGCTGTCATTTGCACAGTCCCATTGAGTTTAAAGTGGTAGTGGCAATGGCATATTGAGTTAAGAAATGACCTGTTTGTTCATTCATCTGAGGTTATGTTATTTTTCAATAAATGATAAAATTCAGAGGCTATACCCAAGGCAATCTTCTGCTTACAGCCCACATAGTTAGAATCAAAGTGCCTGCACTGATGGCAAGGGTTAGCAGTAAAATCCTTCAGAAGGATATCACTTGGGCAAGAGGACATCAGCCTTATTTCAAGTTCTCAGCTGATCATTTCCCTCCCCGGCACCAAAGTCTGCCTGGCTGCCACCACCAACACTGAAGCTTTTGCTGTAATCGCTGTTACTCCCTAGAGAAAAAGTAAAACCAGAGGGGAAGGAGCTTGAGCAACCTTGTGCCACTAGGTTAATGCTCGGCTTTTCAGAATAATGGCCATCATTGTAAATCTTAGCTGTGTGAACCCTACAGCAGCAAAACAGCCTGCTGCTACCAGTGGGGGGTGGTGTTATGGGCATTAGCTTTGAGAGGCTTATACTGCATAAGGGCTAGGAGAATAAAGGATACAAATCTGGAAACAACTGAGCAGACTTTTTTATTAAAAAATTCTAGGACCTAGTATTTACTGTTCATTTCCCTTGTGAGTAGTGTGATATATATTGTCTGCAGTGACTCGTGCTGAGAGAGTCAAGCACAATAGCTAAGAGCATGCTAACAGTTCCGCAACCATTCTTCCCAGAGGTGGTTGCTGAACAAGTAGGGCACATAATTCCAAAGCTCTGTTCTGTATCCCCCTTTTTGGAGTGATTGAGGGAAGAGAGGAGTTGGTGGCTATTTGGGACACAGCGTTCGTATTCTTGTTCATTTTTCAAGGCAATATTGTATGCTCAGTGGGGGGCAGAAGTTTACTTTAAAATGAAGCTCCTCTTCCACAGCCAACAGGCAGAGCCACAAAACAGAGTGACAGACTAGAAACAGAGGGATGTGCTATTAAATCCTATCTGGTAGACTAAAGCTGGGCTTACATTGAACTTGAGCTAACTGCTTGTGCCTAGACTTAGAACTTCAAGCTCATGTCCCAGTGATGGGAATCAGAAGATACAACAAAAACCAACTTAGCAGTTGATAGACTTACTTTTAATAGAGCCAGCAAAAAAAGAAAAAACAGTCCAAAAACAAGCAGCAGGTGAAAAGCGCTCAAAATGCTTACCTGCTATTCCTTCCCTCATCCATCATAGCACAACTTGAATGGAGGAATTTATCTAAGAGTTTAGATACGGTGGTGGCTATTTTGGTGGACAGATTTTTTGTGGTGATCATGGAGACAATTCAACAGCTGATCGCCCAGAGAAGAGGTTTTCATGAAAGCAGCCTACATTTCTCAGGGTTGGAATAGGTGTCTACCTCCCCCAGTTTTGTCCAGGAAGCAATGACCCTGAGCCACTGAAGCAGGGGCACATGTGCAACCATCACAATAACCCTCTCTCCTAAAATGAAAAGTTCTGAAACTTACATGAGGTTGGGGGCTAGAGCTGGGAGATGGAGCTTAGCAGTTTCTGCTGCATCCAGGGAGCTCAGGGTGGGGAGGAACCCTTGTATGTTCACTGAAGAGGTACCTACAGCAGCAGCTCATGCCTTCATGCCTGTGAATCCAGGTCAGGATTTGGTCCCACCCGAACATTCAGGGACTCGGTGATCCTTTCCCAACCTTCTAGCCCACTCACCCAGAGAATAATGGTTCAGTGTGCCAGAACCCAATCCCTGTGGAAATGTTGGGGACAGAATCTTCAGGAAACACCCTGCCCATGTTTTTTTTTGATACCATGAGCCTGTTTGTGAGGAAGCCATGTTGATGGGCATCAACTAAAGGAGATTTTTTATTTCAAGGAGTGATGTTATGTCACAACTTGGTAAACATAAAATGAAAGGTTTGTAATTGAGAGGAGCTGATTTAGCATGTATATGTACTTACTGAAGAACCTATCCAAATTTCTTGTTTTCCCTAAATTGCCATGCACAGTGTATATGGCACATTACATTAACCATTTGCGTCATAGTGCACATCAAATATATTCTATTCAAGCACTATGCTGGAATTCTTACAGGTTGGTTAGTCCTAACTCCTAAGGAACCAGCACCCTGAAGAGAGTTATCAATATACTAGATGGTGTGAGCAAGAAATCACTGGCTAACCTCTGCACATGATAATGTTATTTGAAAGATCACAATCTATAGTTAGAAAGCCGGAGAGTAAATGTTTCCAGCACTGGTGAGACCAATGATCATTATTATAGTTAAGGGTCTTACCCAGACTACTCTTGTGAGGTGGGCTGTTCTTTAGAACCTATATTACTGAAGAATTGACTTTCCCTCAGGTTCTGACAATCCTTGTGACTGCCACTCTGCCCAGTTTCTGAGAAACACATTGTTTAGAAAAGTTCTGTACCACTTCTCCATAGAACTTGCTTGAAGCGCCTGCCAGAGTAAAACATAATAAAAACTTAAATGGCATTTTAAAAAAAAAAATTAAAAACCCAACAGCATAACAACAGCACAAAACATAGATGTTATATATTAAAATGAATGCATATGCGAAAATGAGAGAGGTGGTTTTGTTTAATGGCAAACGACATTACATCATTAGGTGAGATGCGCAGGATAGCTTGCTTCACCAGTATCTTCTCATGCATTTATTAAACATTATATAAAAGATACTTCAGGTTTGCAAAGGAAGCCATAGGCTACAACAAAGAATGAAGTGAAATTTTCTTCCACGTGGCCTATCCTTGCTCTTGGGCCTATCAAAGTAATCTGCTTTCTTCTAGTATGAGAGAGAGACAAAAATGCCGTTAAATTTTCCTCTGGCAAGTTATAGTGGAGCAGTCTCTCACCTCCAGACTCTCCCTTGCAATGAGCTGGATTGTTTTCAGAATATGCCTTACATCCTGTTATCTTTTTTTTCTTTCAGCATGGTGTTCCTATTTTGTCTTTCAGTTTTTACAGATGTTCTACTTTTATAGAAGCAATTCTGGGGAAATGGATAACGTTTTTCTACCCCCGCTGGCTCTGTTTCATCCCAAAATAAACAAAAATATATTAAAACGCCTTAGAATGTTTACCTAAGTAGCTTTCATTTTAGCTAGTTCAATTTTTCTCACTTCTCAGCAACCATGGACAGGTTTAAATGAACATATATAGAAATAAATTTATATATGTAATAACAATAACATTCAGTTTATATACCACCCTTCAGGACAATTTAATGCCCACTCAAAACAGTTCACAAAGTATGCTATTATTATCCCCACAACAATCACCTTGTGAGGTGGGTGGGGCCAAGAGAACTTCAAGAAGCTGTGACTGACCCAAGGTCACCCAGCTGGCTTCAAGTGGAGGAGGGGAGAATCAGACTTGGTTTTCCATATTAAAGTCCTGCTGCTCTTAACCACTATACCAAACTGTAAATGAGCAGGTTTTATTGGATGGCTGTATTTTGCAAAAATTAAGATGGAAACTACACAATTTATCCTGTGTGGAATGATTCTTGGATTCTTCCATAATTATATTTTATCTACTGGCCAATAGTTGTGGTTTTATCTGGCCATTGTTCTCAATGGCCTGATTACATCCTGGGTGGATTACTGGAATGACCTTTATACAATATTGCCTCTGGACGCTGCTTAGAAGCTTCAACTGGTTTGAAAAAGCTAGTGTAGTGTAACGATTAAAGTGTTGGACTAGGATTTAAGAGAACCAGATTCAAATCCCCACTCTGTCATGGTAGCTAGCTGGCTAATCTTGGGCCAATCATGCACTCTCATTCTAATCTACCTACCTTAAAGGGTTGTTGTGAGGATAAAATGGAGGATAGTAATGTAAGCCCCCTTGGGTCCCTGTGGGGAGAAAGGTGGAGTATATAAATAAATAAAATGGGGTGGCAAGGGTGCTGGCAGGTGGGAGTTGTATGGATCAAATTTCACCAGTTTTACATGATCTTTACTGGTGGCCAGATTCTCAAAATGCTTGCTATTAACTGTCCAGTCTGACAGGGGTCTTGAAGGGTCACTTTCCCCAATATTGGAAGTTTGCCAGTTATCCAGACCCTGCTCAGGGGCCTGTATGCCAGGGCCTTTTCTGTGGGGGTATCAAGATTCTGGAACTGCCACCAAACAGACACTGGTTCTAAACCTGTTACTTTTTTTGCACCAGGCAAACATGTTCCTATTCTCAAGCTTTTGACTGAGTGATCTTCTGTTTTTCCTCTCTATATTCCCTGTTGTGAAGAGTTTTTTCACTGTTGATCCAATATTTAACATGCATTTTATGCTGTTAAGTGTTGCTCTTTCATGGTCGCTATGCAGGGGCAGGAAGTACAGATATATAGATATAGTTTTATTGGAATTCTGTAAGCGACCCTGAGAATACTTTATTCAGAAAGTATAAGTATTTAATTATTGAAGTGCAGGGTTCTCTGGGCTATTGCACACTAGCAACTCTCTTCTGGGCTATTGTACCCAGTACTTATAAGGCTGTGGAAGCTAGGAAATTCTCTCTTGATAGTAGTTATTCTGTGAAGCAGCAGCCATCAAAATCCATTGACTTGTCTGAACCACAGTGCTTTAGCTTTGCCAGATGATTCTACCTCTTAAACCAGCTGTTATGAGCAAACCAGTTGATGATTTGTTAGGAAGACTGAAGTGAATGCTTTTCTTTTTGGAACTGGCACTGAGATTCTCTTACCAGTTATTGAACAATTTCATTCATTTTGACCTCTTCTGTAAAATGATTTTCTCAAGTCGTATTCAGGAATTGCCCTCACAAAGTGCTGCTGTGATTTAATGTTGTCTGGGCTTTGTACGGCAATGCTGCTGGTACCTGAAGGAAGATTTATACAAAACAGGTTGGAAACCTGTGCTGTGTGTATATGTACATTTTACCATAATGTCGTCTGTATACCTTCCAACAATATCACATGTGAAATTAGGGAGGCACTTGTAATGGGCCTATTCTTACAACAAGGACCAACCCACAAAGTCTCCTTTTACCCATGTATCTTGCTGAAGATTTTTCTCCACCTGTAGTGTGGTAATACTTATTGTACAACCGTATGTCTTCCATTGCTTTAAAAGCCAAGAGGATGTTTGTTCTTTGGTTTAAAGACGAGGGGAAGACTGAATCCTATCAAATTTTAATGACATCTTCCAAAAAGTCAAAAATAGAGACAGTGATGTACCAGTGATGCTCACTAAAAAACATGGACTGAACCACATAAATATAGTTGAAATAAGTTGATAGTTGAACTATCAATTTGATATTTGTAGTTTTATTAGTTGCAGTTATGACATTGTATGATATGATCACATTGCAAAATAGCTTTGTATTTTTCTTCCAAAACTTCACAACAGCATTCTACACCTAAATTAAAAAAAAAAAGAACTCCCATACTACAGTGAATAAGAAACTCAAGAGACCTCTGGTTCAAATCTCATGGCAGCTATTACCTCCCTAAGTGGTTTTAGAAACTCCAGTCTCTGCCTTGGTCCCACTCCCTCATTTATAGGGTCATCATAGAGCTTGATGTACCACCCAGGGGTCATCCAGTCCACCTCCTAATACAATGCAGGAAATTCACAGCTACCTCCCCTCCACTCTCTCATTGACTCCTGATCCAAGCCCAGAGGAAGGTAAAAAACCTCCAGAATCTCTGGCCAATCCTGGAGGAAAATTCTTTCCTGACCTATTGAAATTCCTTCCTGGCCTATTGAAATTCCTAATTTCAATAAGATAATGGTTTGAGGTGCTTTCTTGAGGTCCGTAAAATGAGTACCCAGTTTCCTGGGGGTAAAGCGCAGATGACTGGAGAAGGCAATGGAAAACCACTCCGTAAAACATCTGCCAAGAAGACGTCCTGATGCAACGTCCCCCCCATGGGTGTTGCCAAGTAGGCCCCCTCCCCTGCTTTAAGGCCTGCTATGAACTGTGTTAAAGTTTCCTGCATTGCTGTTTTATTGCTACACAAAGATTGCTTTGCACGTGTGTGTGTTAATACACGTGTCAGTTTCCTGCCTGCGTGTCAATTGCCTTGCTGCTACAATAGACTGTGTAGTTCCCTGACTCCATGTTTGGATAACTGCACAAAGGACTCTTTTCCTGGGCAGCCCTGCCCAGACCTGTATCTGGATTTCCCAGTGTGTGTTTGGACTGTGTTACAAGTGTGCTCCGTGCCTGCATTGCCATCTACCACGGACCGTGCCTGTTCCCTGCTTTGGACTGTGTTTTAAAGTGTTGTTCCCCCTGCCTCCATGGAAGCCTGCCTCATATGGGCCCAAGCCGCTGCTAGCAGCCGGGCGCCTGCCAGGGAAACCTCCAGCGAGCCTGGCTAGGCGCTCCCTGGTCAGTTCCCGCCTGGAGCCTCCCGCGGGTAGGTCGCCGAGCTTGCCCCCGCTACCGGGCAGCCTGCTATCCAGCCCCAGCTATGCCCAGCCGGCATCCATGTTCTCAGGCAGCCAGAAGACCCTGAGAGGAAGACTGCTTTGGGAAGCCATTTCGGCGAAGTGGGCACACCACGTCCGCAGCGAGAGTACCTCGCCCCGCTCTGCATATCTTAGGAGCCGCCCTGGAGAAGAACTAAGTGCCGACCATCCCAAGCACTTAGAGAATGCATCTCAAAGAAACCTCCGCATTCCAGAAGCTGATGACATCAGGACAAGCCCTGTCCGCTGGAACATCCTTTCAGCCCACTTGGATTTCCCCCACCCTCTTTTGTCCCCTCTTCCTGAGGTGTCACTTATCATGATCTGATTACTAAAGTGGCCCATCCAAGCCATTCAGTGACCCATTAGACCCTTTGTTTTAATCTGTGAGAACCACCAAGTACAGCACCAGCCCCAGGGTACGTTTTGGGGTATTTAAGCTGGTCTCTCAGACCACACGGTGCTTAGGCCATTCCTATCCAGACCCCCCCCCCTTGCTGTCCGTGGCTTAGGCCATTCCTATCCAGACTTCCTTGCTGTCCGTCTGTGGTCCCAGTGCTGGCATTGGGCCACCCTCGCTGCTGTGTCTCTGCTTCGCTCCAGGATAAGTGAGTATTCCCCCTATCATCGTTGGGAACCAGCTAATGCGAACGTCTCTGTATTTCCTACTCTGTATTTCTTAGACCTTGTATGTTCTCTTGTATGCTTGTGCAAGTTTAGGCTTACGCCACACTAAATACACGTGTTTGGAACTTATTTGTTGTCTGCCTCTTTGTCACTAGAGTGTCTGGGATCAGGACCTCCGTATACATAGGTTATGATCCGCGCTTAATTTTAAGTTACAGACTGCTACAGCTAATTCCCCATTATAATAAAGAGCAGTTCTGGTAACAGTTTACTGGTGGAGAATGCGGGCATGACCCAGTTCATGTGAATGCACGTGAGTCGACACGCGTGTCTTCAGCGAACTGACTTAGAGGAAAATTTTCCAGACCTCTGTGTAAAGAGCGCAATTTAGCTCAGGGAATAAAAAGTGTGAGTGTGTGTGGCTCTAGCGAGCATTTCTATCTTGTGGGTTGGCTTTTCCCCATTTCCTCCTTCAGCCAGCTTTGGACTACTTGCCTTTTGTGGTGCACCGCGAGGCCCTCCAGCCGTTATAACCGGTGTACTGTGGGTGAGGACCTCTGAACTGGTGAAGTTCCTGGCCACCTTCCGGGCCGCCTAAACGCATCTATGTGGGTGGGATCCCAGAAGTAGGCTATAGATATATATATATATCCTGAAGCAGCACATATAAAATTCTTTTCCGCCCTCCCCCGTCTCTCCTAAGTCCGTCCAAACCCCATTCCTGCCAGCACTTAGGCTTCAATCCCCGCTCCGGAGGAAACGTGAAGGGATTGATAGTCCGTTCGTTTTAGTTTAGCTTTGGGAATCTAAAGCCAGGTTCCTGAAGCCCCGCGGCAGCCGGCCGCACCGTGCTTAAGAGTTTTAAGTTAGACTCTTGGGTGCCTTTCCGCTTGCGAGTTTTAAGTCAGACTCGTGGGCACACCTCGCTTGGGAGTCAGTGGGACTCTTGGGCACACTTTTGCTTGGGAGTTGTTAGAACTCTTGAGCGCACCTCGCTTGGGAGTACAGTAAGCTTTACTCCTGGGCACTTTTGCTTGGGGACTTGCAGAGGCAGTCCTTGAGCGCGTTAGTCTTTTGGTCTTGGCTTGGAGACAGTTTAATCGTTTGTCTCTGAGCGTGAGGCCTGGGGACACTTTGAGTTTAGTTCTTGGGCAGAGAGCTTGAGAGCATTGTAGCTTCCGAGCAGAGGCTTGGAAGCACTTCAGTTCCTGAGCAGAGGCTTGGGAGCATTTCTGGTTGCCTGAGCAGAGGCTTGGGAGACCCCCTTAGTAGCAGTTCCTGAGCAGAGGCTTGGGGACACTTTTTGGTTTCCGAATATAGGCTTGGGAGACCCCTGAGCTTTGGCTTCTAGGCAGAGGCTTGGAAGCACTGAGCGTTTTTGGTTCTTGGGCTTAGAGAGCTTGGGAGCACCTTCTGAGTCAGTAAACTTTTCCTGGTCCCGTGGCTTGTAGGCAAGCTTGAAACGGGAATAGGAATTTTTCCTTCTCCCCCGGTGGAGAAGAACCAAGTGTAGGACCCTTAAATACCCTTATAAACCTAAAAGTAGGACCTTTAAATCACCCCTGTTAAAAACCTGTGTAGTACCCAGTATAAAAACCCTTGAGAACCGGAGGGAAGGATAAACCTCCCAAAGGAACATAGAGAGGAAAAAGTTGTTAAAACCCCTGAGTAGCTTTAATCGCCCCACCCCTGGTGTCGCTGATCCACTCTTTAACCTCCCCCGAGATCAGCCTTAAATGAAGTAAAATGTACCGGGCAGCCCCCACCGTGCCCCGCCTGGAGAAGTGGCTAGTGAAGAAGGGAGATTGCCCTTGGGAAGCCGGTTCCTTCAAGGGACCCGACCCGCTCCAGATAGTTAGAAGCGCCTTCCAAGATTTTTGTGAAAAGGAGAAACCTAGGTCAAGCAAAAAAGACAGATATGGAGCTTGGGCACTTTTCACCGCCCTACAGGACAGCATGTCCCTAATTAATAAGCTACAGGTAGCTCAGGAAGAACAGGAACAGGAGATAGAAAAGCTAAGGAAAGAAAAGAAGGAACATGAGGAGAAAGCAGCCGAGTGGCGTTCAGAACGCGTTAACTTCATGCTGGAGAAGCAGGGACTAACCACTGCCCTCCAAGACGCTCAGCACAAGGCTGAAGTGGCCACCACTCGTGCCGATATGGCTGAGCACGCAGTAATTGAAGGACAGGAGAAGATTGCAAAATTAACCCATGCTGCCCAGTTCATGGCAGAGCAGAAAGTCGCAAAGATAGCCGCAGCAGACCACTCCGCTTGTAAGAGGGAGCTAGAGGCCCTAAAGCAGCACCTGGGGATGCAGCAGGCCGTAATCTCCGCCGTGCATCCCGCAGCCCTCTTGGCCCTCCCCGAAGGTAGTACCGACAGTTGGTCACCCCCTTCGTCCCAGCCCGAGGAAGCTCCACAGCCCCTCCATCCGATAGCTACCAAAGAAATTGTCTCCACAGACGAGGATGGCAGGAAGACAGACCGGATAGTTAAGGAGACCCGCAATTGGAGGCCCGATGAGCTCCAAGCCATAGCGGATCGCATGGGACCCCTGAACCGGGACTCAGCTATACAATGGTTCACACACGTGACCATGTCCCAGCCCTCTGCCAGTGGCTCCGATGTAGCTCAGCTGGCTCGCCATTGTGCCAGCCCCGAAATAGTCACCTCTCTTAACGCATATATTTCTAACCGGAGACTAGCCACCCGCAGTCAGTATGGTGCCATGAAGGAACTGTGCGCCTTCCTCTGGCCTACCAAGAGCTTGAAGGCCTTATACATAGCAGAATCTCAAAAACCCGGAGAGGACCCAGAAGCATATTTAGCCAGAAAGCAGCTCCTAGCCGAACTAGCAGACGAGGTAGACTTAGACTTGAGCGACATGCCTGACTTCGATGACTTAGAGTTTAGGAGAGCAGTCATAGATGGGCTCAACAGCACCACTCGCCTAGCCCTGGCAGGAGTAGAGCCCAGGAGCATCTCATGGGGAGACCTGGAAGCTCGCATCAGGAGCATTGCTGGCCTGTTGCGAGAGACCGGAGCCATCCGCCATGTGAAATCCCCGGCCTCCCATAGGAAAGAGAGTGAGCACATCAACACAGTCACGTATGCCAACCATGGTCCCCACTCCCAATATCAGCCCCAAGGGCATAGCTCGTACTCGGAGCCTAGAGGTGGCATCTTGCGTGGGAGAAGTGGTAGCTTCACTCGGGGCCGCAGCCAGAGGGACTCCCGTCCAGGAGTAACCTTTGTGCCCACCCCCAGTCACTACCCTTCCTCCCCACAGGTACCCTCTGAGCCCTGGAGACCTGCGCTGCCCTCGGCACCCCCGCCCCCTCGGGCACCGCACACATACAATCACCAGGTCTACCCTCCCCCAAGTCAGGCTGACTCCTGGAGACCGCGGCCAAAGGACCATGAGGAGCCCTCTGAACTAGGCGGCCCGCCGCCAGCCAGGGACTCACTCCGCTGGGAACTCTGGAAGCGGCTCAAGGATCATGGGGCAGACATGGAGCTCTTCCACCAGCAGCCCACTTCAGTGCTTCTCTCTGCCCTTCTAGACATCTTTAGGAATGGCCCTCCCCAACATACACAGCCAGTGGCTACAGTAAGAGAAGAGCCGCCACCCGCTGGGAACCCCTTTTTCCAATAGGGATGCCCGGGGGTCACACATTCTTCTCCCCACTTAACTGCCCGTGGGAGAAAACCAAAGGTTGAGGCTAGCCTTCGACCTCCGGGAACTAAAAATAGCTGGAAACTTAAAAGAGAGAAGGAAAGATTCCAAAGGGTGATTCGCACCCAGAACCCAGCACCAACTTTGCCAGACACCTCTGAAGGAAATCTGGCAGAGTTACAAAATAAAATTCAGGAGCTCATAAGTGTGAATAGGGAACAGAATTTAAAAATAAATGAGCTTAATAAAGAGAATGAGGAATTAAAAGAAAAATTAAACGCTTGCACAATAGAGAAAGAGCAGCTCCACAATAAATTCCTTAACATGCAGACTTTGCTGGAGAACCAGAATAATGAAACCGCCACTTTAAAAACCCTGATGCAAAATCTCCTAGAATCCCAGAGACTCACTGAGGCCAGATTAAAGACTTTAGAGGAACAATCAGTGATTGAATCAGCACCCCACCCCGCCAAAGGCAGTGAAACATGTAGCCAGTCACCTTTGCCTTCAATTTCTGCCTCGGCCCCCACGCCCAAGAAGCCAGAATTCACTTTAGCCTCTGAGCATGTGCAGAGTTTAAAAGTCATTCCTCAAGAAATTGTCTTGGCTCCCATAGACTGCCCCCAGCCAAGCTATACACAGCCCACCGTGACTATGCCCTCTTGCAATGATCCCAAGAACCAGATAAACAAAAGTAAAAATGCAGTTCCTTTAAAAGAATTAAATTGCTTTGAGAATCCAGTGCTTGCAACTACACACCAAATAGCTTTCTCTCAGCCTTCCCGGACTAACACCCCTGAAGAAAACCTTATGTTGTGCCTGTGTGGTTTAGTAGTGCTCGAGCTAATTCAAAGACATTTGTGTATCTGTTTCCACGTTTTAAAAGGCTCAAGCCCAAAACTTAATGAAAAGGTAGAGCCTCCAGCAGTAAGTGCAGTCAGGAATGTAATAATGCAAGTGAGCAAACTCCAGAAAGAATCCCAGTTGCTAGCAGCATCTAAAACAGACTGTTCCCACTTAGCGCTACACCCCCACCCCTCATTGAAATGGAAAAACTGGCCAGACCAGGATTCTGACCTCCTCCCAGTTCTTCCTTTTGTCCTCTCCCAGGCTGAAGTAAGCCCAAATAAATGTAATCACTGGTTCCCTGTCAGAATTTGGAAGGGATTGGAACCAGGAGTGGAAAAGCCACCTTAAGGAGACTTGAGTTCAAGTCCCTGCAGCCCCCGTCCCTTTTCGTTGTGCAGTCTTAACTATATGTGTGTGTGAACCTGAAGCCCAATTCCCTTTTGAATTTAGATGTAAAAGGCCAACTTAGCTTCCTATAATCATGTAAAAGGCCAACTTAGCTTCCTATAATCATTTAGTGTTTTTGCTATTTCTTTTCGGTTCTATTCTTTAACTTCATTAGGCGGGCCCCACAGTTGGGACCCTTGGGGAAACACGGCAACCAAAGCCAAATAGGACCACCACCGAGAGTGATTCTTAATTGGATTTTTAAGCCGCATGTTCGGAAAAAAATTGCACAGGCAAAAGAGATTTGCTGGGTGTAAAAGTGTTTGGAGAGGCTTTAGCCCAAAAGTGAATGCATTTCCAATATTGGAGACACACCAATAAAGGTGATCTCTGTATTTGAAAACATTTCACCCGCCGTGCTGGTGAAGATCCCGCATCTACGTAGATTCGGGGTCTCACCTGCCAGACCCACGCTTTCGCATGATGGTCGGCTTTGGCTTTGAGGGCCGTGCCTCCCCTGGAAAAGAACCCCCAGATAGCCCAACATCCCTCTTTTACTAATGTTCATATTCGTCATGGTGAGTTGCTATACGGCGCCACCAGTTAGTACGCTTTAGTGCAAAAGTAAAAGACCCGCCAGTATTTTGTAAATATGTGCCCTCTGGAATATGTTATTGAGGTGTGTTCGCTACGCACAAGGGGCAGCGTGCCTCATTTACATAGCCAGGATCCCCCGCGCCAAGATGACCCCCGAATAACCCAGACCCAGTGGCGCCGGCAGATCTCGGCCGCCTCCGCCGTTTTTCGATAAACGCTGCCGAGCACCTTTGGCTCCACTTCGGCCCTTTCCGCCAGCAGCCGCCCGCCCCACGTAATCTTTTCCCTTGCCCGTACCGTATAAGGGAAAAGAAGGGGGGGAGACATACTGAAGTTTTAATGAAGCCGTGCCAGGCCTTCCAAGTGAGGGCAACCCGAAAGTATCCCACACCCGTGTGCTTTTGCTTTGTGTGTTTCTTTCTTTTAACATGAAAATGGGGCCTCCCGAGGGAGTCCCTCCAAAAATTGATCCTAGGAAAAAATGGTCCGCTGAAATACATACATGAGGTCCTGCAAAAAAAAAAAAAGCAGAAGGAAAAAGGCAAAGCAAAAGCAAACCATCATAAAACATACCTTCAACCCTAACCTCATCTACTTAAAAATTATTTTAGAAAAATAGAACGAAGGTCTCCTTTAGCAGCAATCCTTATAGTTGCTGGATACCGCTCTCGAGTTTTTTCCTTTTAAAGCGGCAAGGCCAGGCCGAGCCGGACCGATAGCTCTCAGCCCGCAAAATAAAAATAGCCCGCCGCCGAGCAAGGGGCACCTGAAGGCCACATAGTCCAGGCACCCAGGGACCCCTGGGGCGAGTTTGCATAACCCCGCCTAACGTACAGCCGACCCTAGCTCGACGTAAAGACGTTCCCCCTGAAATATACATGCTTTAAGAAGAAGCCCCCGCACAGGAGTTCCCCAGGGCAACAAGCTGGAAGGCTCGCTTAGTGCCCCTGGGACTTCTCGTTCGAACCCCGCTTAACATACAGTGCTGGCAGAAAACCGCCCTCCCTTTCCCCCCATTCCGCTTTATTCATTTTGCTGCAATAAACTCAGGGAACCTGTACTTATACCCACAGGTCTCCCCAGGATATTTTCACTACAGAAAGGAAAAAGAAGGCCAGGAGATGAGGCACCTGGCTACGCTGTGTTTGCTCGTGCTGGCAAGCACCCTAATAGAGGGACGCCCGTCCAAATTAATGCCCTACCCCCACTGGAGATGTATTAACACACTAGCAGGAAATGAAATGATGGTCTGCAAGGTTGTACAGCAGAGCAATATGACCACCCCCACGGATCGCACTAACTTCCGCAGTTGTGAAGAGCAGTGGATCCGACCCCCAGAGCTTGTTATTTTATGTGTGGGAGTGAAAACTATGTCCCAAGGGCTAGTGTGTTACTCGCCTACCGATACAGTTTCACCACTTGCTCCAATTCCATGTATGTTTCTTCCCCGTATCAGGCCAGCCCCCACCGCAGTCCCGGTGGTAGACAAATATACCACCCCTGCCAATGTCGAAACCTCGCCATTTGTCACTGAGGCTTTCGGACCATACTGTGAAGTTATTTTAGTGTCGGCCGCAGTATGGAAGGCAGGAGACCCCTTTAGAATGACCATCCTACTAGGCACTACTACCACTGAGTCTGCATCAGTTACTATCACGCCCCCTTCAGGCACAGTTCTCTCCTTTGCTATAGAACGCTGGGAGAACCTGACCTGGATTGTAAAAGAAGAAGACCTAGCCAAACATGGCCCACCCGATTGGATACTGGTTCAACAGGCGCCCGAATGCCAAACCAAGCCCCTAGTAGAGAAATTTCACCGGCTTGGGCTGCTCTTTGTAAATTTGACTCACGAACCAGGCAATTATTCCCTGCTGATCCGGACCCAGGAGACCCACACCATCCAAACTGACCCTTTGATTGCTAGCAATGAACAATTAAGCCAAGGCGGCACGCATATAGTGGGCTCCCATGTTTTGAAAACTGACATTCGAGAGAGAGTTCTAGTCCGCCCGCAAATGTCTTTAAAAGAGATCCGCATAGACTTAGCTGAACTAAATGTAACCCAGAGGCTGCCGCAGTGCACTCCCTATCTGGAGGCCGGTAGCAAGGGTTGGAATGCATGGCTACAACTGTGGATCGATCCCTCCCCCTCTCTCTCGCGTGCCAGACGAAGCATTGCCGACTGGACTGCTCCTGCAGCCGGAGGCTTAGCAATCATGGATTCGGTCAACATAGAGACTCTCGCTAATAAGTTTGCCCATGTCACGACTAGCATCTCCGACTTAGGTAAACCGGTGGTGCAGTCCCTAAATTCCATTTCAAATGGGCAACACGAGATCAGCTCCATTTTAGTTAACTGGGAGAGTCAAATTGAAAGAGATTTTTCTCTGCTGCTCAAAGGAACACAGTCTTTTGAACGCAACGTGTCAATAGCCATGGCATGTATGCAAGCCCAACAATTAAATCAGGCTGTGGCCATGGGGCTAATTCGGCAAGCCACGGACGGGCATTTGCCCCTGGAAATTAAAAGATTGATTATGCCCAAATTGTCACCCATTGAACTGGAGCTTGAATCCTGGTGGTCTCTCGTAAATTCCTCATTCTCACCAACCACCCAGGAGCTTAAATTATTTTTATTAACGGCCAGTGCGCACGAGTCATTCCATGTGTATCCAGTCGTGCCTCTGGGACTCCAAGTCAGCGACACCGAAGTCCTCTACGCCAGACACCCCGACCATTGGGCCCGCTTCACCCCGACCGGATGGCAGCTCGTCAGCCTCCAAGGGTGCCAGCATCGAGACCAGACCGGCTTCATTTGCCAAGACCAAGCCTTTGCACCGCATCACCCCTGTGTAGCCCCGCAAGTCGACGCCCTCAATGAGTGCTCTTTCGAGGTCGTCCGGGAGAACAGCTCCGCTGTCGTCTACCTTGGGAAAGGATGTGCCTGCGTGCGAACGGCCTGCGACTTTGTGATCCTGAACTCGTTCCAGCTCAAGCCCGTGATCCCGGGAGTCAACCGCTGCTTCTGCAACCTGTCTTCGGTGGCAGCCTGCGACTTCACCTACACGGTACCGGTCTGGACCCAAGAAGAGATCCTGGTGGCGCCCTCCATCTATCGTTATGTGAAGCCCATCTCCCTTGGCATCGGTCTGGAGCTAATCCACGAGCTCCTGGCCCACCCGCAGCTCCACCGCACCCTCCAGAGCATCCAGAGGGACGGGGATACTACTGCTTTGGTTGTGTCCCACAACGGCAAGGAGATTTTGGATCTTGCCCAGCGGATTAAGACCACCGGTGAGCACTCGTGGTGGGAAACCCTCTTTGGCTGGAGCCCCACTGCCACTGGAATTTACAATTTGGCTTTGCACCCGATCATTGTTATTTTGGCTTTCCAAGTTTTGTTGTGCACCTCACTACTTTATTTGGGCTGTTGGAGCCGCCGACAGCTCCAGCAACTCCAGCTGTCCTACCGTTTGGATCATTACAATCCCGACCTCCTCTTGCCTTAATGGTTGTTCTTGGCGCCCCATTTTTAGCCCTTGTTTATTTTGTTGCTTGTGTGGTTATGAACTATGCTTATGTTTTATTATGTGTACGGATCCTGAACCGGCCCCATGGACGCTTTGCTGCCGGACACCGCTCCGAGGCCCTCTTGTGGACTAGGGGGGGACATATTACTCTGCCTCCCAGCCCACGGCCCGTCTCCAAACGACCGCCAGCAGCGCCACCTTCATGAGGACTAGAACTGTGTGCCCGAAGCCCTTCTCGCCGCCTGCCGACCCTGCCCTGCGGATTGACGCAGACAGCAAGGGGGGGTGGAAGTGTGTTTTGGAACACATGGACTAAGTTTGCTTGTTCCTGTATATATATATGCAACCCAGTCCAGCAGCTGTACTGCGGACTGAGCCGTCTGTGATCTTTGTTGCTCTATGATCTCATGAATTTCTTGCCATTGCTTTTATGAATTTCACTCCCATGAATTTAGCCCCGAACTAGTCCCTCCCTCTATCTACTGCAAGTGCGCCCATGATCCTCCCATGAACTGGGACCCTTTCATCACCCCCTATTAACTTTATCCCTATGAATTTGATTTTAACCTTTTGAATTGCCTTTTTAACCTGACTCCCTCCGCTGAGGTAATTCTAGCCTATTTATCGTTTTATGAATTTGGTTTTAACTGAGACCCCTCCTGAACGGTCTCCTTTATTGGGTATGTAAACATTGGTTTTAGACTGTATGAATTTGGTTTTAATCTGGCCGCATGAATTGGTCTTTTAATTGCAGAGTTTATTTTTCTGCCCCCATGAGCCCTTCCGCCGCTTACCCCTCATGAATTGTTTCCCCGCACTTGCTTTTACTATTGCTGCTCTCATCTATGAATTGGTTTTAACTTCCTGGTTTACTGCTTTTAATCATATATATATATTTATGGTTTTAATCACCTATGAATTGTCCCACCCTCTATGAGTTGATCTATGCCTGACTTGCACTTCTTCACCTTATATGAATTGTTCCCTCACCTATGAGCTTTGTTTTAACTTCCTATGAAGTAGCCTGCTTTTATTCTTGCATTCATGAATGTATCCATGAATTGCCCTTGCTTTTAATCTTATGCTTATGAATTAATCCATGTATATGAATTGCTCCTGGTTTTTAATGCTTTTAACCCATCATGAGTTACGTATGAAGTATTCCCATGTATGAATTGATCAATGTACACAGATATTAATTATTGCTGCTTGTATACATGAATTGCTCATTGCTGCTTATATCACTATGAATTGCTATTACTTATGAATTATTGCTATTTATTCTGACGGTTGCACTTAGCACACCTCCTGGTGTGAACCCAGAGACCTGCAGCCCATTGGCTGATCTAAATTGCACTTATTCGGTTAGGTGGTTCTCTAAACTAAATTTTTGAGTGACGCCTCCCCCTCCTTCCCTTCCCACTCCTTCTTCGCTCGAAGCTCGACCACCGGACATTGCCGACCACCTCGCCTTTGAAGTCAAGTTCGGAGACCCGCGCGCCTGACGTCACGGGGTCTCCGAGGGGGGGAATTGTTGCCAAGTAGGCCCCCTCCCCTGCTTTAAGGCCTGCTATGAACTGTGTTAAAGTTTCCTGCATTGCTGTTTTATTGCTACACAAAGATTGCTTTGCACGTGTGTGTGTTAATACACGTGTCAGTTTCCTGCCTGCGTGTCAATTGCCTTGCTGCTACAATAGACTGTGTAGTTCCCTGACTCCATGTTTGGATAACTGCACAAAGGACTCTTTTCCTGGGCAGCCCTGCCCAGACCTGTATCTGGATTTCCCAGTGTGTGTTTGGACTGTGTTACAAGTGTGCTCCGTGCCTGCATTGCCATCTACCACAGACCGTGCCTGTTCCCTGCTTTGGACTGTGTTTTAAAGTGTTGTTCCCCCTGCCTCCATGGAAGCCTGCCTCATATGGGCCCAAGCCGCTGCTAGCAGCCGGGCGCCTGCCAGGGAAACCTCCAGCGAGCCTGGCTAGGCGCTCCCTGGTCAGTTCCCACCTGGAGCCTCCCGCGGGTAGGTCGCCGAGCTTGCCCCCGCTACCGGGCAGCCTGCTATCCAGCCCCAGCTATGCCCAGCCGGCATCCATGTTCTCAGGCAGCCAGAAGACCCTGAGAGGAAGACTGCTTTGGGAAGCCATTTCGGCGTCCGCAGCGAGAGTACCTCGCCCCGCTCTGCATATCTTAGGAGCCGCCCTGGAGAAGAACTAAGTGCCGACCATCCCAAGCACTTAGAGAATGCATCTCAAAGAAACCTCCGCATTCCAGAAGCTGATGACATCAGGACAAGCCCTGTCCGCTGGAACATCCTTTCAGCCCACTTGGATTTCCCCCACCCTCTTTTGTCCCCTCTTCCTGAGGTGTCACTTATCACGATCTGATTACCAAAGTGGCCCATCCAAGCCATTCAGTGACCCATTAGACCCTTTGTTTTAATCTGTGAGAACCACCAAGTACAGCACCAGCCCCAGGGTACGTTTTGGGGTATTTAAGCTGGTCTCTCAGACCACACGGTGCTTAGGCCATTCCTATCCAGACCCCTCCCCCCTTGCTGTCCGTGGCTTAGGCCATTCCTATCCAGACTTCCTTGCTGTCCGTCTGTGGTCCCAGTGCTGGCATTGGGCCACCCTCGCTGCTGTGTCTCTGCTTCGCTCCAGGATAAGTGAGTATTCCCCCTATCATCGTTGGGAACCAGCTAATGCGAACGTCTCTGTATTTCCTACTCTGTATTTCTTAGACCTTGTATGTTCTCTTGTATGCTTGTGCAAGTTTAGGCTTACGCCACACTAAATACACGTGTTTGGAACTTATTTGTTGTCTGCCTCTTTGTCACTAGAGTGTCTGGGATCAGGACCTCCGTATACATAGGTTATGATCCGCGCTTAATTTTAAGTTACAGACTGCTACAGCTAATTCCCCATTATAATAAAGAGCAGTTCTGGTAACATGGGTCAGTAATGACTCGGGGCTTGCACAAGGTGCTTGCACCTTTACCTTTTACCTTAGGCTTGCAAGTGCTGTATAGATTAAAGTATTGTTATAAAAATTAGGAAACAACTCCATTATCATGGAATAGGAATAACTTTAAATTTAAAGTTTCTTCTTCAGTCAGATTTTCGGGGTTCTCTATTTAGCCAAATCCATTTGAAACCAAAGACTGCATTCTCAAGGTGGTCTTTGTGCCTATTGCTGTTCATATTACTACATATTCTTAACACTTCTCCCTTTTTCTCTAATTCTGATATAACAAACCAATCTGACTTGGGGGGGGGGGAAATATGAGTCTTTTCTTATCCAAAGGCAGCAAATATTCAAAATTAAGTTTCTCCACAGTTGTCTGCTGTCTTTCCAGACTGAATCATGTTACAATGAGAAAGACTGTGTTATGCACACACTCCTTCCAAATCCAGACTCTTGCATCAACAGTGAGTGGACAAGTTGTGCATTTTAACAGCACCAAGAGAGCTGACTGTTGATGCCCAGTTGGATATTTGGGAGCTGCCTGCTGTCTTGCATTTCCTGCTGAGAACCCTTGGGGAAACATAAGGGCTGGGACAGGAGTGAGAGATATTTGATGTCTGAGGTGGGAGGGGGGGAATGGGAATGATAGTACCTGGAAGAATGAGAAAAAGCGGAGCTAGAGAAAGAAATAAGAGCAAAATTTCAAAGGAATGAAAATAAGAACGAACAATCAGATACTATAACAAAATAGGGGGGAAGTACTATATTGGGGTGAATAAATGTAATTAAACAATACCAATAGTAACCCCAGCTACAATGAATATATTTTATTCATTTAAAACATCTATGTCACCTTTTCACCCAAAGGCAGCAAACATCAAAACATTTCAACATTAAAACAACATTTAAAATAAAGTATATATAAAAATAATTCAATAAAAATATAGAAATACACAGAATACCAAAACCAAGGAAGAGGGTCAACAACAGTAATTGGGCATATGACAAACAAAACAAAAAAGCCTTCACCTACTGGTAAGAGTCAACAATGGAGAGAGACAGACTAATCTTCCTAGGGACAGAGTTCCAAAGTTATGGCACCATGACCAAGAAGGCCCTTTGTCCAGTTGCCACCTGTCCAGCCACATATGGCGGGGACACCTCAAGCAGCGTCTCTGAAGATGACTGTAGTGGTGGACAGGTAGGCTCATATGTGAGAAGGCAGTTCTTAAGGTATGCTGGCCCCAAGCTGTTTGGGGCTTTAAAGGTCAATAGCAGCACCTTAAATTGGGGTACAAGCCTATGACCCACTCCGTCTGCAGTATTCTGTACCAACTGAAGCTTCAAGGACATCTGCCATAAAGTACATTGCAGTGATCTATTCTAGATGTTATGGGGGCATGCACTAGAGTAGCAAACTCCTTCCTGCCCGAAAAGGCCACATATGGCTCACCAACCAAAGTTACCCCTGGCCGCCACCACTGCCACCTGTTTGTCTAACAGGAGACTCAGGTCCAGAAGCATCCCACGCTATGAACTTTCTCCAGTACAGTTTTAACAGAAGGAGGTGCAATATGGGGAAACTGGAAGCCACAATACGTATATGGGGAAGTATTTGCACATGCTGATAGGACTCTTTGTCTCACAGTTGAAGAAAAAATAAGAATGAGAACAATTATGAAGTTTAGTAAGTATTCTTTTCTGAGCCCTTACTCTATTTCATCCAGCACTTGCTTCATTTCAGAGGCAGACAATATGATCTAGCAGTTACATTGCAGGCCTGTGACTGGGAAACATGGTACAAAACCCCACTCAGCCATGATACTCAAACACTTTCAGCCTATTGGACCTATGTCAGCAGAGTGTAAGAATCAAAAGGAGAATGGGAAGACCTGCACACTGCCCTGAATTCCTTGGAGGAAGAGTGGGCTGAAAATGAGAGATTTCCTACTTTATGAAGGATGTATGTACTGCTACTTATAAAAACAACAATAATAACAACATTCGATTTATATACTGCCCTTCAGGACAACTTAACACCCACTCAGAGAGGTTTACAAAGCATGTTGTTATTATCCCCACAACAATCACCCTGTGAGGTGGGTGTGGCTGAGAGAGCTCTAAGAGAGCTGTGAATGACCCAAGGTCACCCCGCTGGCTTCAAGCAGAGGAGTGGGAAATCAAACCCATTTATCCAGATTACAGTCCCAGCACTCCTAACCACTACACCAAACTGGCTCTTGGACAATAACCAATAGCACAGCATCTTTTCTAGTCAGAAAGTACTGACCCTGAGTAGATATTTCCCCACCCTGAGAAAGTACCCACCCTGAGTAGAGATTTCCAAATCTGGCACCTTCTGAAATCTACAGAGCTCACAGAGTTTCATCAAATCAATCTTTTAGAAAATTAAAATGGTGATGTAATTTGAATCATAATTGTAAGATGTAAATATATATAGTGTACTAGCCAGTCACATGCAGTTATATGTGTATGATGTATGAGTATACAATCAACCAATAATTACTTACAAGATGATTATAAATATGAAAATTGAATTAAATTACCACTATCTTGTACCATCATCTAGTGCTTTATATTTTGAGGACAGCAGATGCAGTCTGAGAGCCCATTGTGCTTAATTAAGAAGACATTTACAGAAAATTCTGGAAGATCTCTTAAAAGTCATACTTAGGCAATCACATATCAAATACTTGGTTCTTCAGCATCTCCAGAGTCTTCAACTGCTGTAAAGATTTCATAAAGCACACTGCTGAAAAATGTAGCAAGGCAACCAATTTTTAAAATGTTTTAATTGTTGTGTTTATGTCTTTCTATGTTTTTAAGCTCTGGTTTTAACTGTTTTAATGATGTGTTTCAGTTGATTGTAATGGTTTTAGGATGTGATTTTATTATGTATGTCCCTTAGGAGGGCAGAAAGGCAGGATATAAATTTTGATAAATAAAAAATTAAAAGCACCATGAGCAACAGAATCCCAGTTATAATATATAAGCATAATAATCATAGTATAGTCTTGGAAACCAGACAATCCTTTACCAAGCTGTCAGTAATGCAATGTTTTAGTATTCCAGAAGATGTTAGTACCATTAAAACCTCTCACCTGCTGAGGTCACCTGAAGAGGCCTTGTTCCAAAAACCCTCCTCCATGCTTGGTTAGACTGATGGTAATGAGCAAGAGAACTTCTTTCTGCAGTCACTCCACATTTGTGTAACTCCCTAAGGAAGGCTGTCAAGCACACATTCCTTAGGGATATTTCAGAGAGTCGTTAAAACATTGCTGTTCTGGCACACCTGTGGAATAAACTGCTATTTCAACTGTGCTGATGATACCATTCGTTTTTTGACTTAAAGCAATCAGATAATTGTTAACATTTACTTATTTTTTAGATTTTTACTTAGGCCATCTCGAATTCTTATTGTAAAAACAACAGTGGGATATATAAACTAAACCCAGCACAGCTTCTTACAGCAAGTCCATCTTCACATCAAAGAACAAGTACCTTTTCAGTGCCATGGGTTATGGAAAGCCAGACTTTATCCTCCCAGGTGGAGCCAATTCTGTACAAGTGGCAATATGAGAAGTGCCTTGAAGAGTGCAATTTATCGCTTCTTGTTCTGACCAAAGTAAGAATCTTTCTTTATTTCCCCCTCCCCAATAGGTTATGGTTGGTTAGAATAGAGCCTACTGATCTTTATGAGGCCCTGATTCCTAATAGTATATTCTCAGGAGCTGGAAGGACTAGAAAAGGTGGGTTTATAACTATTACATTATCTAAGTAGGCACCACTAGAGCCAAGTAAGAACTGGGCTGGGAGGAGGGGAAGGCAGCTCTACTGATAAACAATGAAGTGGCATCTTCTTCCACTTACTCTGTACATGGATTAATTCATCTGGACTAATCAAGGTCATTTGACTGAAACACCACCGCATTGGTTTGAATGGTTCCATTTTTAATGTCTGATTTGTGTTCATGTATTCTGTTGGGCAGACACTGTCCAGTTCAGCTAGTGCAAATAGCACATGACAGCCTACATCATATTATAAGATGTGGAGGCAAATTAGCCCTTGATGGTAAGGCTAAGGGACCTATTGGGTCCTATGCAGTTGTTACTTGAGTAAATATGAGTACAGATTTGGCACCAGGGTGTTTTTTTTTTTGCAAGGGCGTGTCCCTCATTTGTACATCCATTGGGTGGTCAACTATTGCTGGTGAATACTAATTTCAGTTTGGGAGCTCTCAAGGACTGGCCCATCCCTCAAAACCTGTGTGAGTTGGAAGTACACCCACATGGAATGACTCATTTATTCTTGTGACTAGATCTCATTTTAGCTATGACCTGGGAAAGGAGGCCTTTTGCCTTTTGTAACAGCTATCCCTCCATGCTTTTGTAGTCTTCCTGGGTACAAATTTGTCTGCCAATTTAATATAATATTTGCATATCTCATGAAGTGGGAGCTCTGGCCAGCAAAAACCCAGGGCTTATTTCGAGGGGGAACGCGCAGGAACACAATTCCTGCAGTTCCCCAAAGAGGTCACATGTTAGGTGGCCCCACCCGACTCTCGGCCATTTTGGGCATGTTTTGGCCTGGATTGGGGCCGAAACGGCCTGAATAGGACCTCTGACGCATGCTGGATCACTCTCCCGCTCAGCAGCAGCCCGATCCTGACCATTTTGGGCCCATTTTTGACCATTTTCAGACCCTTTTTTGCCATTTTGGGCCCAATTTTGGCCCTGAATGCCCAGGATTGGGTCTAAAACTGCCAGGATAGGTGATGTCAGGGGGTGTGGCATATGCAAATCAATTATGCTAACGACACACCTCTGGTGCTGTCAAGGGGTATGGCATATGCTAATGAGTTGTGCTAATGAGTTATGCTAATGAGTTCCTCCAGCTCTTTTTCTATGAAATGACCCCTGCAAAAACCTATGGACATCATAAATGTCTTGGCTTTTCAAGGTGCCATGAGACACTTCTGTTATTTTGGCCATAGCAGACTAACATGGCTACCCTGCAGAATCTGTGGTGAGGCCGTGCTTTCACAAAGTTACCCTCACTAGGAGGTCAGGAAGGAGAACCAATCATTGGTGACTTCAGTGCAGAACAGCAAATTAAGTAAGTGTTGCCCTTGTCCACCCCATATCTTTGACTCATCATCTCTTCATCCCAGGGGTGTAGGGGCAATGTGAAGCTTAGCTATACCTGGGAGATTTTACAGGGAACGGACGTAATCTAAACACAGAGGTATCTACAGATGCTATTGCTAAGTATTCCATTGGGGGAAGCGAAAGGCTAAATCTCTCTTCCTGAGCCTCTTCCAGCAAGAGGAAAAATCCTTGTGTGTGTGTTTTTCTGAATAGCTATAAAAACACTGGTGCTAAAGGCACAGAGAACCAGGGCTCTGAATTGCTTCTGCCTTCAATTATATTAAATAAAATGTTTAAACTTGCTTTAAAAGGCAAAATAGGGAGTTTTGTCAATGAGGTTTACATGTATGGGAATATGTGGCAGATGGGTCTGTCTTCTGCCTCTCACTTTGTGTCTCTGCATCTCATTCTCAGGCAACAACACAGACAGATCTGCTGAGCACATGAATGCTAAGGAAGTGGTTTCCCTAGTAACAATAACTGAGTAGCAGATTTCAGAACTTATTGCCCTTCCTTGTGGGAGTTTGTTTGTTTGTTTGTTTTGTTTTTCACTAGGTCAGATAAAATAGAAGCAAGAACAAACAAAAAACCCAGACAGCTAAACTGCATTTCATATCAGCTTGCTTGTTGGGAGGGGGAGAGGTTGGACACTCCAAAATATCCGCTATGTTTGCTAAGAGTTCCATTACTCAATTGTACCTTTTAAATCACTGAAGGAGGAGACCCAGGTTGGATCAAAATATATTCCACTTGACTGGACCTTCCTTTTCTCTCCCATCTCTCTCTGCATGCCCTACTGTTGCTATCTTCTTCCGAGGCAGTGGCGTTTGTGGTAATCTGGGTTGTGGCTACTGCTGAACAGGACTGCCAAAGGGGCGGGGGGCGGGCGCTGATCCATGCCATACAGCTGGGTAAGCCATGTGACTTGTTTTCATATGAACTTTCACTTGGGTTTGGAAGGCATGATGGCTCTTGGCAGCCCTGATGTGGAAGTGTTGTTGCCACAGGAAGCAGTGCCCTAAAGAAAAGAAAGCAGCCACAACCCACAAAAGAAAGGGAGGGGGAGTCCTTGGGGGTGTGGTCTGTGAGTCGGTGATACAGTGCAGCATCTGCTTTGCATGCAGAAGGTCCCAGATTCAACCCTCAGTGGCTCCAGTTTAAAAAGGAGTCAGGTGGTAGAGGTGATGTGAAAGACCTCCTCTTGGGATAGCTCCTGCCCAGCATATTAGACAATGCTGACCTTAATAGACCAGTGGGCTGACTCAGCTTCATGTATTTGAGGTTGATATCTTCTACCCAGGACCTTAGAGAGCTGTGCCAGCCTGAGTAGACAATAAGGAGTTTGATGTACTGAGGGTCTGGCTCAGTATATGGCAGCTTCGTGTGTTCACATGTTCAAACATCCTGTCTGTTTAGTAGATTTATCTGACCTGCCGCTAAGCCTAATTTAATGGAATGGGCATTTTAATTTTGCAGACTGTTGGTTTATTATATAGTTGTGTCCTTCAGTAGTAACAACAATTATCAGAGCAGTCAGTCCTAGGCAGAGTTACTTCCAAGACCACAATGTCAGCCATGTATTGCAAACACACTGTAGGGAGATTTTTAGATTTACCATCGTGTACACCTTTATAGGGAAGCCAGTTGCATTCACCGCTATATGCCATTCCTCTGTTTGACTACCAATAGTATACAAAACTGGACTGATCCCAGGAAGAGGAGCAGAGAATCTGGATTGCTGCTTCATTACTGATTGTCACAGTATAAGGCCAAATAGACAAACCAGGATGATTCAAACGGGCTCCTTCCATGGCCCTTTGTTAATGAATTATTATATGGCTTCTAAATTGCTTTCTTGGCATAGGCAAGCCATACTTCTGGATGAGGCTTTTTTTCTGGGAAAAGAGGTGGTGGAACTCAGCGGGTTGCCCTCAGAGAAAATGGTCACATGGCTGGTAGCCCCACCCCCTGATCTCCAGACAGAGGGGAGTTTAGATTGCCCTCCGCACCGCATGGCGCGGAGGGCAATCTAAACTCCCCTCTGTCTGGAGATCAGGGGGCGGGGCCACTGGCCATGTGACCATTTTCAAGAGGTTCCGGAACTCCATTCCACCGTGTTCCTGCTGGAAAAAAGCCCTGCTTCTGGACCTTGGGATAAAGGTGTTTCTCTCTCTTTTTAAGGTAAATAATTATTACATAAATTTGGAATCAATCCATTTGTTTAGTTTCCTCAGCTTATATTCTAATGCAGAAGCCTGCTTCGTCTGCTGGTGTCATACTTCAGGACACAGAGTGTATTCTCTGTTCCCTTGCCCTAGTTGCTTTTAATGCTGGATTCCTTTCTCCAGCCATCCATAGTAAACACCAATTCTATTTCCATCCTATTATTTTTCTAATCAAGGGTTTGTCATGCAAAAGAAGATCTGAGGTGACTGTGTTTTCCATTATGCAAAGTATTCAGCGACGATAATGGCTTTAGGACAGTTTCAGAAAGAAAGGAGCCAGTGCAATGAAATCACAACCCAGCACTTCATATTCCATTCCCCCCCCCCTTCCCACACACACATTTAAAATTCAGGCCACTGAGATCACCCTAATTTGCCACACGCATTTTCTCTAGTATCCCCAATCTGTTCTTATTGTCAATAAAAAGAATTGGCAGTTTCCACTGAATAGGCTTTTCTAAAGTGCTTATCAAAAAAGAAAGGAGGAATAAAGGAGTTGTAAAACGTCCTCGTTTTTAGTACCACTCTTGGCTTCCCTTTGCTTGCACAACTAAACTCGCATTTAGCAAAATCTACAGTCAATGAAATTTACCTTTTGAGTCAAAGTTGTTTCTGTTCAGAACAAAGTAAAAAAAAACGGCAGCAAAGAAAACCTGACATTTCTTAGAAATTCTTTCGTCTGTCTTATGCCAAATCCCATAGGGACAGGGCTGTAAAGGAAGGGAGTTTATTTTCCATGTCCTTTGAACACAGGGCTTTCATATTTTCTAGGGCAAAATGTTTTCCCAGACAATCTCAATAATTGTATTTTTCTATTAATATATTATTTGAAAATCTTGAAGATTTTGTACACAGAGAATATTGATGGAATTGCTTTCTTTTCATGATTCTGTTTTTTAAAATATTCAAACAAAAGCATTTGAATGAGAAAAAACCCTACTGCCACAAAGCCATGTTCTCTATATTTCTTCCTATTGTTTGTCTCTTTGCGTTCACCCTAATTTGCCCACATGTTATAGAATTTCTCACTCTGCTTTGCATACATAGATGTCTGCCATTGTGAAAAGTTTAACATGACCTGTGATGTGCCCATAGTGACTTGCAGTTGTCTATTTACATTTTTTATCCCACCCTTACTTCAAGACGCTCAGGGTAGCATATGTGGTTCTTCCTTGTCTCATTTTGTCCTCATAACAAATTAGGGTTGCCAGCACCACATTTCAAATGAATTGGATTGTCTCATCATAGGGTTTTCAAGATAAGAGATTAGCAAAAGTGGTTTATCATTGCCTTCTGCTGTGCAGTACTAACCAGGGTTAGCTGAAGTGACGCTGCCATTGTCTGTGTCAGTGTCACTTCTCACTACTGTTGCTACCCAATAGCTAACCTGCAAGAATTCCTCTGCTCCCATCACCACTGGAACATTCAATTCTCTTCTGCTGATATGACCATTGATTCCTGCCCTGAGTGACTCTTCCAGGAGTTTAGACTCTTGACCAAGCCTGTGCTCCTGACTGTGTTGCTCTCAGTTTCACTGATACACTGATGTAAATTTAATTTGTAAATAAATCATTTAGAAATTGTGCTGTTCTCAAACTGGAAACAATCCCAACAACCTTTCAGAATTTGAAAAAAGACTGACTACGAAGTTGGAGGCCTTTGGTCTGTTTGGTCCATCATGCCAGAGGCTGCATCTGTCTTAGAACAGAAAATAATATTAGGGTGGAACTATGTTTTTTAGTTCCGTGACCCTTTAAAAAGTGTTTTCCAAATGGAGCTGCTGGGACTGCTTTTTTGAGAGGGAGAACTGTGTGGGGACAAAGTGCAAATCTTTCTTTTGCTGCCATTTTCCCACAGGGGAAAAAAAAAACACTATCTCAAGCCACTGGGGAAAATTCAGATACCTAGAATGACTCAGGGTGACATTTTTTAGTGGAAAAATATGTATGTGGAAGGGGGAGAAAGTGCCCACAGGAATCCTGAGAGGCATCTAAATGCACTCCCAATAGCCCTGTCTACATTACAAACTTAAAACTGCTTCGAACTTGTTTAACTGGCAGGGCTACCCCACCCCACCACAAGAATTATAGTTTTATGACAGGGTTAAACTCACTCTCTTTTAAGGACCTTCCAGCAGCTGAACAGCCATAACCAAAGCACAGGTCACTGGGGAATCAATGCAGTTTAAATCAGTTTCAAGCTGTTTTCGTGCATGCTCCTCAGTTCAGTAACTCTTTTATTAATCATTTTTTGGGGTTGTTGTTTCTTAAAAGAGTAATAATGCTAATAAAATCAGTTTGTCCTCACTTAGGAGAAATCTTTCATTAAGTATTAGCCCTTCGGTAGACTTGTAGAGTTCTAAAGAATAAAAAAAATCAAACAGAAGACTTTTTAATATGAGAAATTATGTAATGCATATAATTATGAGAAAATGTCAAAAAGGTATATTTCAAAAGATGTATGCATGTTGTCTAGAAACCTGTGAATTGTAAACTGCAATTGCTCTTCAAACCATGTTGAATTGTTCTCTTGTCCAACAAAAAAAGTTCTTCCAGAGTCTGATTGATTCCATTCTCAGGTCTGTTCCTATCCAATCACAAAACAGATCAGGAAACATAAGCAACATAAGGCTTTAATTTATAAGGGATCGTCTACATTTTTCACACGTGCAGGCATGGACCACTGTCCAGCACTGAAATAACTGGGATTAAGGTTACTTCTCTATTTCTCTGTGGTCACAGCATGTAGGTTAAAACTTTCTACTCAAAAAGAAATATCAAAAAGAAAAAGAGCTTTAGTTCAATGGAAATATGTTAATGGATCAGAGTTAAAGTGTTATGTGCTTGTCTCGGTGCAGATAATAAACTTGGTGGCTTTCAAAGATTTCATCTTATTTTATTTATACAAGCCACGTTAGAATAAATATTCTATCCAAAAAAATTAGATTCTGGCCTTACACTTTGTAATCTGTCTTGAGTGAGAGAGGCAGAATAATGTAAACAAACAAACAAAACAAAACAAAAGGTTATTTGTGCATTGGTAGACCCACTGATCAATTTATGTAGACCATATTCACAGTACAGTCCTATGAAGAGTTTCTCCGATCTAAGTCCATTGATTTAAAAGACTGAAGCAACTACTTCTGAGCTCTCAGTGGAGTGCTAATCATGTGTTTCTTCAACACTAATCTCTCCGTTGCATACCACAAGGCATATCTATATTGAAAATTTGAGGCATTTCTAAAACACTTTGTGGTAGTGGGATATGCAGTTTTAAAAGTCAAAAATCCTATTGCCATACCCAAGCTCTTGGGTGCATCTAAATAAGTGCTTTGGATCCTGACTAATGGGCAATAGAGATGTGTTTGCAGAGGAAAATGTTGCCTCCAAATTATTAACAATTAACAAGTCAGCCAAACCCAGTGCAAACAAATAATAAGTGTTAATTGCACGCAAATCTTAAGAGAATCCAGTGCTTGCTTGGACACCAATCAGAAAAAGTGGGTGTTCAGGCTGGAAATCTTTTGACAGCTACAATGGGTTCTTTATTTTATCCTGTTATAGCATTTGATGGCCATCTTTCCAATTAAACTTTAAACCTCAAAGCAGAAAAAAACAGAACAGCATTGGATCAAACCAAATTTAACATGACCTACTTTTGTGACCAATGAGAAGTCTCAGGGATGATGCTACAGGGTTTAGATTTCTCTGTACTGGAAACTTGCATTATTTTTATAATAGTTGATAGTTGATTAATTTGCAACTATATAAGTAAAGCATATTGGAAACAAATTAGCACTCTTTCTGCTGGCTGTAGAACTCCAGAGAACAAACTGTGCAAACATATCCCTCAAGGATTATAACTGAAAGCCAATTTGAGCTAGACTGCTCTCAGTTCCCCTCTCTGTTTTAGACTGTATATGCCATTACTGCTTAAAGTCACCACACATTCAGGGTGAAACAATTGCACCTGCTGGATATACTCTGCCTCCTATGAACACTAGGTATAAGTTCTGCTGGCAGTGAAAGCATGCAGGGAGTGAATCAACCTCAGTTTCTTTTAGGAGTTCCAGAATATATGTTTGCTAAGGATCATGACAGATTTACAGACCTTATAGGACACTTCATATCATCCAGACTCTACCTAAACATATGAAAGCAAATAGTATGACATACCCAATTTTGTGAGCTTTCAAAAACAATGTTCCAGATATGCAACGAAAAATGTCCTGCTGGATACCTCGTGGCAGCTTGAAGAAGAACTTGGTGGGGGTTTTTTACTTTAATTTTACTTGTCCATCTCTTGGCCACACTACCGCTATGATGAGAATGATGTCATAAGTAGGGTTCGGTGGTCAAACCATTAACAGAGGACTTTGCACAGTGAAAGCCTTGGAACTCCTATGTGGAAGTCCTGCAAAACCAGGACAATTTGCAGGAGCTATTTAAACTCTCTCAGCCAGAGGGGAAGGAGGTCTATGTTGTCCTGTCTCCTTTCCTAGCAGGGTTACCAGATTGTCTACTTTGATAGGTTATCTCCAACCCCTGACCTTCTCTGCCTGCCATTCCGTGTCACAATTGAAGTGACATCATTGCACTGGGCATGCTGCTAATGATGTAAATTCCTGCCTGCTTCATCTCCTACTAGTTCCCAACCTTGGGCTGGCATTCCAGTTTCCAAGGTGAGATAGTTTAGAGGCAAGAACAAAGGAGAGGACCAACTGGGGGGCGGGGAGGCAGAGAGTGAGTGTAAATCATTTCCCCTCCCAGTCTGAGTTCTTTCTTCGAGGGGGACAGGAAGGGCAACAAAATGATGCAGCATTGAAGTGCTTCATCACTGTGAAGAGTCACCACCATCTCACACTGATCAATCATGAACTTGATCAATCAGAAATGATGCAGTCTAAATCCATCTGTCTCATAAATAATGAAAGTCTCTGACAACTTCAGAGAGAAAAACCACTCCCATGGTAACAGTAACTAGACATAAGCTCCACTGCTTGGCAGGCTGCCCAGAGGCCTACATACTTTGTAGCTTTACTTTTCTCACAGAAGCAAAATTACATTTACCTCATAACATTACAATTTCTTAATATTTACATTGCCCTTTTCATACATAAGTATTATTTATATTCTTCACATATATTTGACAGGTTGACACAAAGAATTTTAGCTGTTTCTCCACGCTCCTTTACAATTTTACCTCAGTATATTTATAGCAGTTTGAAATGGACATTTATTGACCAAGTTTTAGCAACTATTTTCTATGGAATTATTGGTATTCTGATTATAGGGCCAAATACCTTTTAAAAAAATAATTGGTGATTTCTCAAACTGCCTGTAATTGCTGAGACCTTTGTGCACGTCTATTTTTTTAAAACTGTCCTTGACTGGATAGACTTTTACAGTGCAATCCTATGGAGAGTTACTCCAGTCTAAGGCCATTGACTTGAATGGGCCTAGACTTGCTTAACTCTGCATAGGATTGTACTGTTAATGTCATTACAGGACATAATTAGCAGCAGTCCCAATGGCCATAAGCCATCATCACTCCTAAGCAAGAAACTGGCATCTAAATTAATTTTGCTTACCAATTTTCTGTCTTGCTTCAAAGAATAGTCCTTATTGTGAAGACATATTTTATAGAGTAGCTGCCAACTGTCAGTCCTAGCCAGGGCTTTTTTTCTGGGAAAAGAGGTGGTAGAACTCAGTGGGTTGCCCTCAGAGAAAATGGTCACATGACTGGTGGCCCCACCACCTGATCTCCAGACAGAGGGGAGTTTAGAGTGCCCTCGGAGGGTTCCGGAACTCCGTTCCCCCATGTTCCCCCTGAAAAAAAGCCCTGGTCCTAGCCATTTCTGATTTAGATTGTTTCATTTGTGAACTAAAGTATATTTTGGCAATATAACTGTTTTCTTTTTCTAACTTTAATACACTTAACTTTTGAAAAGCATGGTGTTTAGCTCTAGGACCAGATACTTCACAGCTATGTGTAATAAAGTTTTGTTTTTCTACCAATAAGAAGATACATAATAATATAAAAAAGAGAGCCATCATCCAGTTCTACTAAGAACTCTTACATTGGTCAAGCTTTGCACACTTGGAAGAAGGTACCATTGACCTCAGGGTAAACATAAATAAAACATAAATAAAATAGCACTGCTAGTTTGAACATTATTCTTAATTTTGAGTTTTAATCTTGATTTTTATCCTGGGTATAATAAAGATCTACTCAGAATCCTACCTTGGTCAATTCAGTGGGGTTTACTCCCAGGAAAGTGGTCTTAAGATTGAATTGTATGTGTACTGTTTTGAACACTATTTTAAATTATGGGGTTATTAAATAACCCCATGATGTTTTATATTATGTTTTATTTAGAATATGTTGCATTGTGAATCTATAAGCATTCCAGAGATACTGAATGAGAAAATTTTATCATGAAAATCCAGTAAACAACCTAGGTAATATGCGATTTCAAAATGTGCTTTTTTCCTTCTAATCATTATAACTGAATATTGTGGTGACTTTTTAAAATGTGGAACCACACTTCTGGATAGGAGAAAGTGCCCTAAATAGTCTGTGGATTGTCAGTAAGTAACACAGGAAAATATTCTAGCTATTGACTCCCTCTGAAAAATCAACAGTTAGAATCACCAGTGCAAGAGACCACAGCATTTGAATTCTGCAATTGGCATAAATTCAGCAAAAATTTTAAAGTTTGAGAGTTCACATTTATGGGATCTCTCCCTCCCTCCCCCCAATTTGAAGTTCTGTGTTGACTCTTTCTTTTGTGGGGGTATGGGGAAGAAAGGGAGCTCATGAGGAATGTGTGATGTGGTAGGCAGGTAGATTAGATGTTTGATGCACAGAGTCCATGAATTATAAGACATAGAAGTCAGGCAGCTACAGAAGTTCCAGTCTTTTGGCCAGTGAAATCCAGTGTGTCCTGCTTGCTTTTAGCAGAAACTGCTCAAGTTCTTTCTTATGAAATCAAAGATTCTTCAGCAGCTACTAGAATTGTGTCATGTCATATTCCCCACCTTTCAGTGCCATGATTAAAGACATGCTATTTTCCAGAAATCTTTTGTTGGTGAGTCAAACAGGCTTAAATATAAGGTCTTCATGTTTGTGTCTGTGTCTCTAAAAAAAATTGTAATAACTTGGGTTGTGCTCCTCTGAGCCTGGAGTCAACTGTTGCAAGTGACTCCAACATCAGAAGCTTGGTGGGTAGTCATAGGGTCAGGGTCTACTCCACAGTGACTCCTTCCCTGTGAAGCTATGTTCCAAGGGGAAGTCTGTTTGGGCAGCTCATTGCAGGTATATACAAAGGTATATACAACACTTAAATATTATTTCTCTGCAACCATTACATCCGCTGGTTCACAACTACCCCATTTGTTTCAGGTATCTTGACATCATCTGACTCCTAAATCTGAAACTTTACAAGCTCAAGAACAAATAATCAGCTGTAGTACCTTACGCAAAGTTTTTTGCTGATAAAATAGCACAAATACACTCGGATCTGGATAACAGCACACTAGAGATGGTGGCTTAATCGATTATCTCAGTCTGAATAGAGACAAAGGCCATGCTTTTTTGTTGCTCCTCCTGGATCTATCTGCAGCCTTTGATATGGTCGACCATGCCATCTTGTTAAGACATTTGGAGGCAGAAGTACGTATCAGGGGTGTGTGCCTTGAACTGGTTTAAATTGTCTCTTATGTAACAGAGTCAAAGGGTTGCTGTTGGTGACCAGCTATCCAGGGTTGGAATTATTGTGAGAGCCACAAAGAACAATCTTATCCCCCACGTTACTCAACCTTTAAGAGAAATCATTCATAGCTTTGGAATTGGATGTCATCAATATGCAGGTGATATCCAGCTCTATATCTTGCTATCCAAATGCTTTGGTGATGCAATAGAGATCCTGCCTGATACCTGTGGTCAAGTGGCTGAACAAATTGAAACTAAACCCAGAAAAGACAGAAGGGATGCTGATTGGGAAGGTAGAGATATTGAAGAACATTGTACTTCCCATAAGGATAGTTTTAGGTGGGTAGCCATGTTAGCACTTTAGAGACCAGCGGCATGTCCAGTGGCACTCTCATCTTCTGACACTCATGAGGTTGATAGATTTCCACTCCATGAGGCTGAAGAAGAGAGTGACTCTTGAAAGCTTACATCCTGAAAATCTTGTTGGTCTCTCTAAGGTGCCACTGGACTCTAATCCTATTGTGCACCCTACTTTTGGTGCAGTTCATTTGACCCTTGCAGACTCAGTTCCTCCTCTTGGATACACAACTAAACATGGTGAGGAACTCTGAGTGTATCAGTGAAGCTGAGAGCAACACCGCCAGGAGCACAGGCTTGGCCAAGGGTCTAAACTCCTGGAAGAGTCACTCAAGGCGGAATGGTCAAAGCTGAGACATCAGAATAAGATGCATCCACCCCCTTCAGGAATCAATGGTCATATCAACAGAAGAGAATCGAATGTTCCAATGGTGATGGGAGCGGAGGAATTCCTGAAGGCTACCAGGCAGTAGCAGTAGTGGAAGGTGACAATGGCAGAGGATCTTTCACAAACAATGGCAGTGTCACTTCAGCTAAGCATAGTTAGTACTGCACAGCAGAAGGCGGGAATGGTAAACCACTTCTGCAAATCACTTTCCTTGAAAGCCCTATGATGAGACAATCCAAAAAGAAAGAAGATATAGTGCTGGAAGACAGGACTCCCAGGTCCTGGGGATAGCATTCAGTTGGCTAGTGGGGAAGAGCTGAGGACAAGTATGAATAGTGCTGTTCTTAATGATGGGACTGGATTAAAGCCAAAAGTTTGTCACATTGCGGATGTGAATAGATGCTAAAGGAACATCCAAAGTTGTGTGACATATAAGAACATGGAACATGAGAAGTATGAAGCCAGGTAAGAAGAGAAATTGTAAAACAAGAAACGGAACATTTAAACATTGCAATCCTGTGACTGAACTAGTGTGGAGTTGTGGACCAACTCAGGAAATTTTGAGTCAGGAAATCACAAAGTGTTTTACTGTGGAAATTACAAACTCAAAAGAAACGGTGTTGCTCTAATAGTGAGGCGATACATAGCCCAAGAAGCAAAGTCTGACCAATTAATGTCAATCAGACTTCATGGAAGGCCTGTTAACAATTTGAGCAGAGTTAAGGAAATAGTCCAATCTACACTTTGGAATTTGCTTTCAATGAATTTACTGCAACAGGATTTTTGCAAAAGACAGTAACTGTCTGCAGGCCATTAAAGCAACAGAGAGGTCTTCAGAGCACAAGTACTAACACATACTGATACACAGCAGAGAGAGGAAAAAACAAGAGGTTGGTTGAACTGCAAGAGAAAATGTTCAATAAACCCTAAACACTAGAGAGTACTCCACAGCTCCACAAGTGGACTAACTACTCTTTCAGCAGTATTTACAGTAACTAGACTCTTAGCAGGCTGTTGCTTCTCTAACAAACATAATAATCATTCAAGTTTATGTCCCAGATACAGATGCTGAGGAAGAAGAAATCAAAAACTTTTATGCAAGTGTCCACTAAACAAGATATGCTGATAATCATAGGTGATTGGAATGCAAAAGTAGGAGACAAAGCAGGATCAAACATTGTTGAAAATTTTGGACTAGGATCATGAAATGAAGAAGGAGAGTGACTCATAGAATTTCGTGAAACCAACTACCTAATGCTAACATGCTTCGGGCAATTGTATACATGGAAAAACCAATACAGGAACCAAATAGATTACATAATTGGAAGCAGAAGCTGGAGAAGAGTTCTATTTTCTCTACTAAAACAATATCAGGAGTTGATTGCTATACAGATAATGAGTTGCTAATATCAAACAATAGAATAAAGCTGAAGAGAAAGACTAAAAGAATCACAGTGCCAAAATATGATCTAAACAATATTCTTAAAGAATTTAAAGGCCATGTAAAGAACAGATTTGCACTGCTAACTTTAATCGATCGTGAATCCAAAGACCTATGAGCTGAAACCAGAGATATTATCAAGAAAGAATGTGCAATGACTATTCCTGTAGCCAAGAAAAAAGAAGCCTAAATGGATGACTGAGGAAACTCTTAAAATTGCTAAAGACAGACAAGAGGCAAAAGTAAAAGGTGAAAGAAATAGTCAAAATTCTGTATGAAACTTTTCCGTGATTTGTACACAAAGACAAAGAAATCTATTATAATAACCAGTGCAAAGAAATAGAAGACAACAACAACAAAAAGGAAGAACAAGAGATCTGTTCTATGAGATTCGGGAATTCAAAGGGAAATTCAAGCCATGGCTTAGGATGCTGAAATATCTGCACAGAAATACAATATCAGATTAGGATAAAATAAACGAAAGATGGAAACAAAACACCGAAAAAACTATACAGAAGAGGTAGCAGGATGACAGATATCTTCAAAGAAGAATCTTTCGACAACCAGACATCTTAGAAAGTGAAGTGAAAGCTGCACTCAAAGCAATTGGAAGAAACAAAGCACCTGAAGCAGACGGAATACCAATAGAGTTATTTCAAGCTACAGAAATGGAGTCCATCAAAATCTTTACAAGAAACTGTCAACAAATATGGAAAACAAAACAATGGCCCACAGACTGGAATTGCTCAGTCTACATTCCAGTTCCAAAAAAGGGGATGCCAAAGAGTGCAGTGACTAATGGACCATTACATTAATTTCCCATGCAAGCAAAGATGCTTACCATATATGGAACTAGAAATGTCAGATATATTGGCTGGATTCAGAAAATGAAGAGGCACGAGAGATTACATTGCAAATTTATGACGGTTAATGGAACATACCAGGTAATTTCTGAAGAAAGTCACCCTATGTTTTATAGATTACAGCAAAGCTTTTGACTGTATAGAAAATCTTATGGATAGTTTTAAAAGGAATGGGGATGCCACAGCATCTGATAGTTTTGATGTACTCTGGACAAGAGGCTACTGTGAGGACAGAATATGGGGAAACGGAATGGTTTCCAATTGGCAAGCGGGTCAGACATAGGTGCATATTATCTCCCTACCTGTTCAACCTCTATGCAGAGCATATTGTAAGGAAAGCTAGATTAGATCTAGAAGAAGGTGGAGCGAAAATTAGAGGAAGAAACATTAACAATTTGAGATATACAGATGATACCACATTACTGGCAGAAAATAGTGAAGACTTGAAACAACTACTCCTGAAGATTAAAGGGGAAAGTGCCAAAGCAGGTTTACAGGAGAACACCAAGAAGACAAAAGTAATGACTGCTGAGGAATTACGCAATTTTAAAGTTGACAATGAGGAAATTGAAGTTGTTTAAGATTTTCTATTCCTTGGCTCAATTATCAACCAAAAGGAAGACTGCAACCAAGAAATCAGAAGAAGACATGGAAGAGCAGCTGTGAGGGAGCTAGAAAAGATCTTTAAAGATCAAGACTATGGTATTCCCCATTATTATGTATGGATGTGAAAGTTGAGCAATGAAGGAAGATGACAGGAAGAAAAACGACTCCTTTGAAATGTGGTGCTAGAAGAGAGTTTTGTGGATACTACGGAAAGCCAAAAAGACAAATAAGTGGTTTCTTGATCAAATCAAGCCTGAATTCTCCCTAGAAGCTAAAATGATGAAACAGAGGCTATTGTACTTTGGTCACATCATGAGACAACAACACTCACTGGAAAAGACAATAATGCTAAGAAAAATGGAAATACTGTAAAAATGGACTACTGCAATGCTCTACTGTAATGCATTCTTCATAGGTCTCTCTTCAAAGTCAACCTGGAGACTACCGATGGTACAGAACTCCACAGCTCAACTGTTAACAGGAGCTAGGGCAAACATGCATTTTCTGCAGTCACTCCATTCACTACCCATCAGTTACAGGACTCAGTTCAAGGTTTTGGCTATCACTTATAAAGCCCTTTATACTCCTTGACTCTCATATCTGCAGGACTGCCTCCTCTCTATGTTCCACCATGGCAGCTTCACTTATCTGAACAGGGCCTTCTGCTGATACCACTCTGCAATTGGGCAAAATTGTTTGCTGCCTGTACATACACATTCTCTGTGGTGGCCTCACCTTGTGGAATGGCCTGTCTGAAGAGGAGAGCTCTCATCCTCTCGACTTTCCTCAAACTTTGCAAAACTGAATTAATCAGGAGGGCTTTTTCACTCAGATAATTGGGCTGTGCTGTAAGAAATGGCTCAGAAACATTCTTTGGTAAAGGGACAGGGACTGTAGACTATATTACTGGGTCCTGTCAGCTGATGTAAATATGCTCCTACTGGGTAGTTTCTGCATTGTTTAATGGCATGCTAAATTTCTAATGTATTGTTTCAGTAATGTTTAATATGTGTATTCAAAATTATGTTTATTTTCAAATTTCTGCTATCCATAGCCTAGTGTATTGTTTATTGCATGTCCCAGCCATTAAGCATGTTGATTTACATTGTGTAATCTACAATAAAAATAAATAAATCTTTATTATTGGCTAAAAATGGAGGAGGCAGTGTTGGTTGGCAACCCTTTGGGATAGCAAGCAGTTCTGTCAAACATTTAGTTATGTCCAGTTCCACCCATACAAAATCCATGTGTAGTGCAGGCAGATTTTGTTTGGGAGTTCTGTGGCGAGAACTTCATTCCCAGGCATGCATGGCCTGATGTATATCAGCATGGCAGGGAAAGGGGGCCCGAGCTTCCCTGCCCCCATATAACTTCACTGACCTTCTGAAACGTGCCTGGGAGCCACTTTTTATTCTGATGAGAAAACTTGTATGTATTCAAAATGCACAGTAATGCTTAAGACAGCCCTGTAAGGTATTCCAGTATCCCATTACTGCAGGTTGGGGTGGGGTTTGATGTTGAAAGAATGGCTTGCTTAAAGTGACAGAGATGGGATTTGAACCTTGATTGCCTGGATCACTGTTCATTCTCTTAAATATACCACCTCAGTCTTTGACATATTCTCCTTCCCATTTTACGGGTATTAAAAACAGCTGTTAAAAAGCAGTGTAGATGAGACATTTGCCTTAGGGACTCACAATCCAGTTCCACCATCCTGGAAAATGAGTATGTTGGATTGGAGAGAAGAGGAGTGCAAATAGCCCATCTTAGCCTGAGCTCATCCGGGTTCGGCAGCTAAGCTGGGGCTGGGGGTGGAAGACTGGGCTGGCTGGGCAACAGAAGGCAAGGGCAAACCACCTCTGCTTGTTTGTTGCCTGGACTGCTCATCGATGGAGTCGCCATGAGTTGCTTGTGACTTGACTGCAGGTTCTTCCATCTCTTGGAGAGAAAGGCAAAGAATACCTCTAAATACTAGATGACAGACCAACATCAGTTAAGTCCTGTTTTCCTGCCTCTCCCATTTGAAGGCAGTGAAGCACACAAGATGCTAAACCAATTGTCACAACATCATAATCACCTAACCAAATTGTCACCTTTGGGGGGGAAATCTAGTATCGTGTAAATTTTTAATACTTTGGAATGTGCTGCAGCCAGAACCCATCCACGTGTATTTGAATGCAAGTCCCTCACACATGGTTCTTACTCCCTGCCTAGCAAGTGTGGTTTCAAAAGCTGCTTCTTGGTTAGTCCTCAGTTCCTTGAACTATTTGCCCACTTCTATTTCTGAATCTGACATCAGTGCCCTCCAGAAATACAGGCTGAAAGTTCTTGAGGGGGGGCGGGAAGAGTAGTTTAAATTTTAATTTCTGGGAAAAAGCTGTGACTTAATGTTTGCTTTTCCAAAAAAAAAATTAATTACGACTCTACACGTAATCGGAGTGGGGTAGGGAGTGCAGATGGGAAGAGAGCAATAAAACAAGTGCTAAGAAGCCTCAAAGGGTTTTTCTGCATCGGGAAACAATCATGAAGTTTTCAGTATGGTTTGTTTGTTTGTTTGTTTGTTTGTTTGTTTGTTTTCCAAGTGAAAAACGATTCCCCATAGGAGCGTTTCCCCCCCAAGTCGCAGACTCTAAACGCGAACTCACAAACATCTGTCCCGGACTTAAGGCTTGTCCCGCCCCCCTCCTTTGAAAAAACGATGATAATGATTAGCGCTAACTGGAAAAAACTTAAACGTAAAATCGACAAGCAGTTGTCTGCTCTGTTCTGTTCGTCCCCCGTCCCCAGCATATGGGGCCAAGCTCCTCCCCAGGTCTCCCTTTCTTCTTGCCCGGCAAAGCAAGCCCAGCCACCCGGGCCCCTCTCCCGCCCTTCCCCCCTCCTTGCGTCGCGTCCTGGAAAAGTTGCTGGGAGGAAAGGGGGCGGCCGCCGCCTCCTCCGCTCGGAAGCGAGGAGCGATGTTGGGCGACGGTCCCTTACGCAGGCAACTTAGGCGTCGGTTTCAAGGCTCCTCCCTTCTGGTGAAAGGCAGACTGCGGGGCGCCTGGAAACCGGTTCGAGGGAGCGAGAAGGGCTTGAGGGATTGCCACAAATGGTCAGGCGGCGGCGGTGGCGGAGGGAGAAGAAAAGGCGGCTGCGGCGGCAGGAGTAGCGTCGAGAGCAGCCGGAGCTGCCGTGCGCTCTTGCGTGGCTGGCGGCGGAGTGGAGGATCGTGCCGGGGTGGCCCCTTCCCGTCTGCCGCGCCGCCGCCGCCGCCTCCCCTTCATGAGTCTCAAGTTTGAGCTGGCCGGGGAAGGCGAAGGCAAGGAGCAGCAGCCTGGCTCGTGAGGCGCAGCCGGCGGCGGCGAGAGGAGCAGCGGCAGGAGGCGGCCAAGTATGGCTGAGAAGTGGGCTGTGCAAGTTTGCGGCGGGGCGGCAGCGGCGACCAGGGCGGGCGGCCGAGCCGGCGGGCCCCCACGGCGGCTGCTCCTGGCGCTGCGGCTGGCGGTGCTGCTGCTGCTTTGGGCGGAGGCGCCGGTGCTTCCCGTGCGGGGCCAGGCGCAGCAGCCGCAGCCGCAGCAGTACAACGGCGAGCGGGGCATCTCGGTGCCGGACCACGGCTACTGCCAGCCCATCACCATCCCGCTGTGCACGGACATCGCCTACAACCAGACCATCATGCCCAACCTGCTGGGCCACACCAACCAGGAGGACGCCGGCCTGGAGGTGCACCAGTTCTACCCGCTGGTCAAGGTGCAGTGCTCGGCCGAGCTCAAGTTCTTCCTGTGCTCCATGTACGCGCCCGTCTGCACCGTGCTGGAGCAGGCGCTGCCGCCCTGCCGCTCCCTCTGCGAGCGGGCGCGCCAGGGCTGCGAGGCGCTCATGAACAAGTTCGGCTTCCAGTGGCCCGACACGCTGCGCTGCGAGAAGTTCCCCGTGCACGGCGCCGGCGAGCTCTGCGTGGGCCAGAACACCTCCGAGCGCGGCACGCCCTCGCCCTCGCCCGGGCCCGAGCTCTGGACCAGCAACCCGCAGCTGCGGGCCGGGGGCGGCGGGGCGGCGGGCGGAGGGGCCGGGGGCCCCCTAGCGGACAGGGCCGGCCGCTTCACCTGCCCGCGGGGCCTCAAGGTGCCGGCCTACCTCAACTACCGCTTCCTGGGCGAGAAGGACTGCGGGGCCCCCTGCGAGCCCGGCCGCCCTTACGGGCTCATGTACTTCGGGCCGGAGGAGCTGCGCTTCTCGCGCACCTGGATCGGCATCTGGTCGGTGCTGTGCTGCGCCTCCACCCTCTTCACGGTGCTGACCTACCTGGTGGACATGAAGCGCTTCAGCTACCCGGAGAGGCCCATCATCTTCCTCTCGGGCTGCTACACCGCTGTGGCCGTAGCCTACATCGCTGGCTTCCTGCTGGAGGAGAAGGTGGTCTGCAACGAGCGCTTCTCCGAGGACGGCTCGCGCACTGTGGCCCAGGGCACCAAGCGGGAAGGCTGCACCATCCTCTTCATGATGCTCTATTTCTTTGGCATGGCCAGCTCCATCTGGTGGGTCATCCTCTCCCTCACCTGGTTCCTGGCTGCCGGCATGAAGTGGGGCCACGAGGCCATTGAAGCCAACTCCCAGTACTTCCACCTGGCTGCTTGGGCTGTGCCGGCTATCAAAACCATCACCATCTTGGCCTTGGGGCAGGTGGACGGGGATGTGCTCAGTGGCGTCTGCTTTGTGGGCATCAACAACGTGGACGCCTTGCGGGGCTTTGTGTTGGCTCCTTTATTCGTTTACTTGTTCATTGGCACCTCCTTCCTGCTGGCTGGATTTGTGTCCCTCTTCCGAATCAGGACCATCATGAAGCATGACGGTACCAAGACAGAGAAGCTGGAGAAGCTGATGGTGAGGATTGGGATCTTCAGCGTCCTTTACACAGTACCTGCCACCATTGTAATTGCCTGCTATTTTTACGAGCAAGCTTTCAGGGAACAGTGGGAAAAGAGTTGGTTTGCCCAGAGCTGCAAAAGCTATGCCATCCTGTGTCCTAACCACCACCACCATTCTCCCATGAGTCCAGACTTCACCGTCTTCATGATCAAATATCTCATGACCTTAATTGTAGGCATAACTTCCGGCTTCTGGATTTGGTCTGGGAAGACGCTCAATTCTTGGAGAAAGTTTTACACCAGACTCACCAACAGTAAGCAAGGGGAAACGACTGTGTGAAATTCACACACCCAATTAAGGCGAGCAGGCAAATGGCCCCTGCTATGTCTGCCCATTGTCCCAGCCAGAGAGGGAAGATCCTCACACAACCATTCCTTCGACTCTCCCTCCCTCCCTCTCCCCAACCTTCTCAGCCTAAAAGGATCTGAAAGGAAAGACGCTGGTGGGAAGGACACACCTTTTTCTCCCTTTCTTCAGCTGGGACTAAACTTACTATAAAGTTGGGGATTTACCTTTGAGAGTGTTGTAAATAGGCTCTGTAAGATTTTGTAAGTATATTTGTATTTAAATTGCAACGTTCTCACTTTCGTAATTATTTTGAAGTTTTTAACCCATTTGCAGACTTTTTTTAAAAAAAGAAAGGAAAACAGATAGTTTTTTTTTAAGCATGAGATGAAAACATAGGAACCAAAACAGTCCTCTTTTCTCCCCTGCCCACTTGTTGCTTTTCAAATCGAATCAAGACTGACTTGTTTCATAAGTGGTTGTAATACCCAAATCATTTGCATGATATCCCAAATGATCTTTGGGAAGTTGCAGGCACTTGATCTCTGCTCCATAACAAATACAGGCAAGGAGTGGAAGAGGCTAACCCTTCTCATTCTCTGTATGGCCTGGAGAAATAAAGGAAGAAGCAGTTTTACCTGTTCTAGCTCCTCTGTGGGAGGGGCCGGGGATGGGGGGGTGACTTATGTTAGTCAGTTGGGTTCCTGTTACTTGCCTAAGACATTTTTCAGTAAGCAAACTTAAGTGAGAAACAGCCTCCCAAGCTCTAACAAAAGGTGTGACCTGTTTTAAAATGCATGAAATTGAAAGGCTGTGAATGAAAGCTTCTTTGCAGCTGCAGCCATACTGCATGTCTGATAGTTCTAAGAACTGTCATAGAAACCCAACTCTTTTAACTTTGTGTACAAGCCAAGGAGAAGCAGTTCTTCTCTTCTGCAGAAATCAAACCATTTGGTTCTCATTTTTGCTCTGTGGCTGGATGGAAAGGAAGCTTTTCTGTGTTCAGTGTGATTTGGCGGTCTGTTTCTTAACAGTTTTTTGTTAATAACCGTTTTGCTGGAGGAGAGCTACCAGGGACCGCTGCATTGGTTTTGGAGACAAGCTCAGCATGGCTAAGAATAAAGGGAGAAATCAAAAGTTCTCTGCTCCTTGGTTTATTCAGAGTATTTGTAACATTAACATTTCATTTCTAGAAATCTTTATGAGCTGGTGAAGCTTAATTCCTTCCTGTTAATAGTGATTGAAAAGCATAATAATTTATGGCACCAGCAAAAAAGAAATATAAACTGAATGAGTGGGTGCGAGACCCAAAGAATCTACAAGCTTGACATTTCAGAATACTAATTTATATGTAAAGCTAAGAGAGCCCAAATGTGATTGGACTGCTCTTTCTCTCTCTGAACTGTTACGGCTATTTCCTTAACAGGTTTATAAAGATGCGTCAAATTTAACTGGCAAACACATTTTAATATTTAGTCCTTTGTATGGCAAAACAGACTTGCTGCTTTTCTGATTGTACTGTTACAAACTTTTTATATAAGCACCTGTCATAAATATTATCTATGGCTTACCATACCCTAGAATGCATAACAATGTGAATTTGATATGCGTTTCTTTCTGTTCACTATCAAAATCATTTATATTTATAGAGGAATAGAAAGTTTATATATATAAATATATATATATAAAATACATATTTTTAATTTCTTTGAAATAAATTGAGGTTTTGTACAAAAATTCCTTGTCCTTTTTAATATTCTTCACTGAATATTGTCCTTTTTAATATTCTTCATACTTACTGTATTGTTTTAATATTAAAACTAGGGTTTATTTAAATCAAGTAAAAACTGGGGGGGGGGGGGAGGCTGCATACACCGTATAGATCTACTGTTACAATTAAACCCCTAATGTAGACTGTTTAGAATTAATGAAGGAAATACTGCTGATGGTGAGAAAATTCCTTTTTCTCTCTAACAGAAGTTTAAAGCGTGCCCTTTTTGTTTCTTTATACTAGCAATTAGAAACCCTGTTTCTTGCTTCTTTAATACAGATATGAAAACATTAGCGCTGTTAACATTGTTCTTAGACTGTTGTGCCAAAATACCAGCAGATCTCTATGTAAGATTCTTTTAAGCAGTTCTTTTGTTGCCATGTAGAATATTTTTGAGCAGCAGGCAGTATGGTAGATTTTAAAAAATCTGTATTCCAGTTTGGGGGTGGAGGTTGGAGAATTTCTTTCATTTTCACAGTGGTTCATCAGTTTTATTTGGATTGATACACTGAGACGATTTCTGCCCTTAACTAGATAGCATTTTTAATATTATTTTGCTGCTTGTAGGAATATATACTTCAGTTGTGCAAGAAGGAAAAAAAAGGTTAATAGCAAGTCACTCTCTCCCCCCACCCCCATCATACCAACCTGTATTTTAAATGAAACTCTGCTAGCATAAAGATGTATCCAGCGTCTCCAAATAGTGAACACTGTCTTTGGTGGCAGTTAACTAAGGCAGAATGTTTTTCATTTGATACACAGTTAGGTTCTGATCAGATGGATTTTATAATTTTAATACATCAGTTATTTGTACAGAGCTCTGGCCTGAAACTAAATTAATGTATGAATCATGGAAAGTGATAGAAGAAACCCTTAGCTGCAATACTAGGAGCATATTTGGTTGTAAATTCCACTTAGCAGACAGAGAGATTTCCATATAATAAATCTTAGAATTTTGGAGTATCTGAGTTCTAAAACTCTCAGTGAATTCCCTTTGTTTTCCTCTATGCATACCTTTCTCTGAGTATTTTGTACACATTTCTCATACATACTTTCTCCTATCAATGTCTTATCTAGGATGGAGACATACAAACCTGTCTTTTTATGACCATTCAGCATTTTACCATTGTGAAACTATATGTGGGAGCAGCTGAAAGAATGTCAGAGAGGCTTAGACGGAGCTGACCATGTTTGAGGTGGTGGAAAGTTTCCTTCTCCAGCATTCCCTTCCCAAATAATATATGTAGCAGTATAATCTGGTTTTGATCCTATGAATATTTGTCAAATAGAAACTCGGTTTTTCTTTCCAAGAGCAGAAAGCAAAGCTCACCAGAGAGCCTGCTTTAATTAGACCTCTCAACAGCATGTTGGGGCACAATAGCCTGGGCAGGCAGATGCTGAGCCATAATTTATTCTATGGCAGTGGTGCTCTGTGTTGTCAGCTTCACTTCTGCTTTACACCTATGTCTTGCATTCTGTACTACAGGGATTTTAATCTGCCGTGATGCTTCTGCTCAAGGGAAAAAGCAGTTGTTTACAATCAAAACATGCATAGTCTTTTCTATGTATGTTCACCCTAATACTTTCATAGGCCTTCTGGATTCAAAAGATGATACTTCCTCTATTTGGATATTTTATAGAAAGAGGTGATGTTTAAATAAATAAAAAGCACCACCTACCCAGTAGTGTTCCTATGCAATGCCCATTCATTTCATTGCAGCTATTCAGGGCAGCCCACCATGGTTCGTTGCACGAAGGGTCACTGTATTTTCAAGGGAACACAATGTAAACATGGCGATTCTAGCACTCAGGTATCTTAAAACTAAAATCCTTTGTATACTTACCTGACATTAAGCCTTCTAATAAACACAGAATTGACTTCTGTGTATAGATGTTTTGCAAAAAGTACATGATCCATTTTGAAAAGTTTTACAGGAATTAGGAGAGATTGGGCCAATCCCTTAGTATAGGGGAAAATTGAGTCCAGTTGGCCCAACTCACCCATGTACATAAGATGTCTTCCTTTCCTCTAGTGTTGTGCAAGTAACGTGCGAATATAGTCCTACAGTGTAATCTGAAGCATGTTTACTCCAAAGTGCCTATGCCTGGGTGTTCACTGTATTGCAGCCTTATAATGCAGTCCTCAACAGAGTTGCACTCTTCTAAGTCCATTGACTTAGAAAGGCATAACTCTGCTCATGATTGCTTTATTAGACACTGCATCACAGGGACTAGCTGTAGGGCTGCAGTGTTTATTTTCAGAACTTTAAATGTGCTGTAATTGAAAAGTGACACTCCTTGACTATAATGAGTTATTGGCAAATGCCTGAACATACAAGAATGTAGTGCCTTAACACATCAACACTTAGGTGTTTTGGCTTTTTGACTAAGGGCCACTTCAGCTATGCAGGTAGCTATGTTGAGACTACCAAAAGCCTCATCTATGCAGCTGGTCAACATGACTTTTCAAAGGCTTTGGCCCATGTGCTGAGACAGACAAGTGCAGCATTAGTAAACTAGATATGCATGGTTTGAGTGAAGGCTGACACTCCTTAGTCCCATGGCCTCAAAGCACCTGGATACATAGGAGCACACCTCTGCAGGTGGTCTCCATGATGTATGAAGCCTCAGAAGAGTTCTGGACAATCCAAGAAGTATTACTGAGTAGATAAGTGAATGCTTTGAACTGCTGCTTTTGGCACTTCCCCTGTAAAATTTACCCTCATCTTTACATTCCCAGGGAAAGAGGCAAAGTAGAAACTCCTTACATGCACAATGAGGTGTGCAAGACTGGTGTTTCCCTTGCCATAAGGTTGATGTGCCACCTTTCTCTTTTCATGCTTCATCAAAAGCAGGGGACTATCCCTGTTTCCTTTAACACGGAAAAGTTCTTATTTCTTATCGTTAAACAATCATTGTAATAGAATTCTTTAATGTACTTACTTCATTTATTCTCTGCCTTTCTCCCCAATAGCAGCTTACAGCATTCTCCTCCATTTTTTCCTCACAAACAACCCTGTGAGGTAGGTTAGACTGAGAGTATGTGGCTGGCCCAAAGTCACCCAGCAGGCTTCCATGGCAGAGCAAGGATTCGAACCTGGGTTTTCTGGAGCCTAGTCCAATACTCTAACCACTGCACCAACTGGGAGCTCCTAGTCCCAGTGTGCATATGGGAAGTATGTACATTTTCACGTGAAGGCTTTGGTCTCACATTCTCTTAAGCACATGCTTCAATTACATGCTGGGAATGATGCCATGTTAGCTTCTGTGTGCAACACTCATAAACTTGTATAAGTTTTATTGTATTCTAAGCTTGGCACTTTAAAGAAATGATTGTGTGTGACCCACATAGGAGGGAGTTAAACATTTAAAGAGAATAAAGAGATTTCAATTCAATGTTTATAGTACAGAAAATCAGGTTATGTAAATTGTGACACAATGTTGAAAAATTAGCTTTCTCTCTTGAGGGAAGATGGTGTCAACACTCAAAACTACTGACTTCCTCTATTAAAAAGACTGGACATGTTGCTATGGGCCTCAGTTATGGGAATTACATACTGGAAACTTATATACAACTTACACATTTGTATGTGGATTTATTTCTGTATTGTGTGTTTAGGATTTTGCCCTTAAAGCTACTTATTAATCCTCACCTTATTAACCCTGCAATATTTATTTATTTAGTACTTTTCTATCTTGCCCTTCCTTCAAGGTATTCAAGGTGGCACAAATGGTTCTCCCCTCCCTATGAGGTAGGTTATGCTGAGATAGAGAGTGAGTAGCCCAATTTGATCCAGAAAGCTTCATGGCAGAAGATTTGAATCAGGGTTTTTCCAGATCCTCGTCTGGCTCTCTTAACCACTATACTAAAGCCAGTAGTGGTTAGAGTGCTGGACTGAGATCTGGGAAGCCCAAGTTTTAAACCCCCTCTCTGCCATAGAAGCCTGCTGGGTGACCCAGGGCCAGTCACACTCTTTCAGCCTGACCTATCTCACATGGTTGTTGTCAGGGCTTTTTTTCTGGGAAAAGAGGTGGTGGAACTCAGTGGGTTGCCCTCGGAGAAAATGGTCACATGGCTGGTGGCCCTGCTCCCTGATCTCCAGACAGAGGAGAGTTTAGATTGTGGAGGGCAATCTAAACTCCCTCTGTCTGGAGATCAGGGGGCGGGGCCACTAGCCATGTGACCATTTTCAAGAGGTTCCGGAACTCTGTTCCCCCGCGTTCCAGTTGAAAAAAAGCCCTGGTTGTTGTGAGGATAAAATGGAGGAGCGGAGAATGATGTGAGATACTTTGGGTCCCCATTGAGAAGAAAGGTGGGATATAATTAAAGTAAATGAATAAATTACACTGGCTCTTGGCTTTTGATAATATTGGCTGTTGGTTATCTGGTGTGTGTAAAAACAACTTACTTTTATATATTTATTATTTATGTCATCTATTGTCTACCTTTCTCGCTGAGACTCAAGGCGGATTACATAGTGTGAGATTTGTACAGCAAGCAAGCTGTGTTGTAGCCGTGGGCCATAACAAGCTATTGTTGTAGCCATAACAAGCTATTGTAACCGTGGGCCATAACATCCTAACCCCATAGCACGGTTCATTTCAGTACAACTTTGATAAAATAGGGCTCTTCTTTTGGTTCATTTTTGAGCCCCCCCCCCGTTTCTTTTGAAGCAATGCGGCAACCACTCTCATTCCTTAAAAAGAAGACCCTTTGCACTGAATGTAGCAACATATACTTGAAAAGGAAGAAATCTTAGTTTATATAAAATAATTTGAACTCTTTAGGAGATTATATATGAGTGACAAAAACAAAAATTCAGTTTTACAAAACAAAATTATGGTAGGTGGTCGAAACAGTTATCCATAGCAATTTTAACCAATGTGATTGCTTTAAGCAGTGGAATATAAATTCATCACAGCTTCTTCCCAAATACTATTAAAATGAATGAGAATGGCTGCCTTCCTGCAAAGTTCCCTTCAGTTCTCATCACCACAGACTATAGTAAAAATACCTGATGAACCATGCCAGTGGCTGTGATCCTCCTTTCCCAAATTATATTTTGTTCAGGATCATGATTAGATTAATGAATTATGTGAAATTTTCTTAGGGAAAATTCATAACATTTCTTGAAGTCTTACTGTGCTTTTCCTCAGACTCGATTTATTCCTAAATTTCTCAGCAGTTGATTCCCAAGCGTTGGAATCAGTTTGGGTATAGTTGTTCCACATGTTTATCCTCCCTTTCCATTTTTTTTCTTTAGAAACCTGGGAATTTGGAGAACCTGCTGCACCTATCATATGAAATTGATATGACATTGATGACTCCAAAAAGATCAAAACAAAGCCAGGAAGGGGGAAAGGGAGGCAGGAGAGGAATGGTTTGATGGTGATGAATGTCCAGTAATCAAAAGTGGGTTGGAGATGGGAGGGGCAAACAAAACTCAAAGAAACATTATGCAAAAGGGAGAAATCTACTCAAAATTGGTATCTAGAAAAAGATAAGGGTAAAAGTGGTCTCAAATGAAATGGGAAACCCCTGGGGGGAGGGGACCAAAGCACTCAAAGTAAAAACTAAAGGCAAAAAAAAGTATGTGAAATTCAGGGGATAAGTTGAAGCAGTATGGGGCCAGAACCAATGGGAGAAACCCGTGTGGGTTATTATTATTATTACTGACATCAAGCAGAGAAATACTAAAACACATTTATGAAGGTATGACAAATCCATGGAAGGTCTCTGGCAAATACACTGAAAACATTCTGCGGAGTTTCCCTGGTCTAAAATTCTAAAGTGGAATCCGTTTCTCTTGCAGCATTGCCCATATCTTTTGTTTCCTAATCCTTTTGAATTGAACTGTATTCATTCCTGAAAATTATCCAATGACAACTGTTCAGTAAAAAAGTTTGTGGCCCCACTAGGGGGCAGTGACAGGTCGTAAGTGTTTTCATGGCAGGCAGAGACTCATCTAGACTCAAGGGTGGTCATTAAGGAAAAGGGTCTAAACTGGTCTCTACATGATCATGGTTCCCTTCACTACACGCTCTACCCCTTTAAGGGGCTGAGCTGTGCTGCTGCCATGGGTTGTCTCCTCCAGACTTGACCCAGGTCCAGTCCTCTTATCTTACCCAAGGTCACTTCTCTAGGTCCACCTTCATCCCTTCTCAGCCTCTCCCAGCCATCTTGCACTCTCCTGCCCTCTTTCCTCTCTTGACATCTCTCTTTTTATCCCGTGGGGCTCTGCCCATACTGGCCAAGCCCTGCTCTGCCCCTCCTTTCTGAGCCCTGTCCGTCTCTTAATCCCTTCTTTGTTGCATTTGAGTTTGGTATCTGTAGAAGGGAGCTTTGAATCTTGAAAGCTCATACCTTGGAAATCTATTTGATCTTTAAGGTGTTACTGGACTTGAATCTTGTTCTTCTATTGCAGACTAGCATGACTACCCACCTGAAACTATGGGTTTGCATAAGAGTTGTCAGACCCCTTGCTGCCAGCATTGGGTTGCCAGTCCCCCAATGGGGGCAGAGGATTCCCTAGTCCCACAGTCCATCCCCACCACCATTTACCTGGCCAGCAGGGGGAAAGGGCCTCCCAGGGTGCGCTCCCCGCTGGGTGGTGCAATGATATCACTTCCAGGAGTTATGTCATTGTGCAGGCCGTGGGAGTGCTCCCACAATTTGTGCTGGGCTGCTTTGGGCCCCAAATGGCTGGCAGAAAGCATGGGTGCACTCCCACGGCCTGCATGATGACATCACTCCTGGAAGTCTGGAAGTCCCAGACGTCATGCCCTTCCAGAGGTGAGGGCTGAGTTCCCTACCCTTCCTGCTGGGAGGGTAAGGGGACCTGGCAACCCTATGCCAGCCCCACCCCCAGCTGACACTTCAAGCTGGCCAAACCCCTGCCCCTGCTGCTGTTCTCAGAAGCTGGATGGGGGGGGGGCTTCTGTGGCTGATACATCCCTACTCCTGCCAGGACCATCTTGCTGCTACTACCATTCTGGGCAGTACCCTGTCCTGGAGCAGCTGCTGCCTTCAGCCCTGTAAGATGAGCCTCCTTTGGCCTCTGCTGCTGCCTCCATGTCACAAAGTTATATTAACGTTTTAGAGTGGCAGCCATATCAAGTTGTTGTGATAGTGACAACAAATCTAACCAAAACAACAAATTGTCTTGTGGTATTGTAAAAGACTAACTGATTTACTGTGACCTAAATTTCCATGAGAAAATGGTGTGTTTAGGCCAAAGGAAGTATTTCCAGCCTAAGAAACCACAGTGGCTATTCCATTGGCGGATGAGCCACTTAGATTGGCAGAAGTCTCCCTAGGCTGGAAGAAGCCTTCCAGCTTTGCTCAGTGGAACAGTAGGATGAGCTAGGGTCAAACTTTTGGAAGGAAAATACACCACCGGACCCTAATCCTGTTTAGTAGGATTTTCTTCCCATTGAATATGACTGTGGCCTTGGTTTCCTTTCAATAATTGGTGAAATATAATCTGGAGTCATTGAGATGTTGGATTTTTCTTTTTAAAATACAGTAGATCTTCTGCTGGCTGGCATGGACTCTTAAACCAAGATAATTTCACAGTGTGTCGACATTATCAGCAGAATAATGTTTCCTATATAAAACATCGTGTTCATCAAGACTGAAGGGAGGACAGCTGATAGAAATGTATGTCACTGGGACCCTCTTGTCACATTAATGGGTTATGGTTCAAGAAAGAACGGGAGCACTGTAGACGCACAGAATAATAGGTGACAAATCCCAGAGCACTGGCTGTGTTTGTTGGTTGCAGCAAAAAACAAAAAGGAGTTTTCATTTTAACAACGATTTTCTATTTACTTACATTTTCATGGAACAGAGCCCACTTCACCAGATGCATGAACTTTTTTCAGTTCATAAATATAAATACATTAGAAAGAGAGAAAATCATCAACGGACAATGAAATCTAAAAGGTAATTTGCTATATGATACTCAATTATATATAAGAACAGTGACCATTCACAGCAGCAGTTATAGATGATAATACAAATAATCCTAAATATACTAAGCAAATATAATATCTATTGTGTAATGGGAATTTCTTGTGTTTATTGAGGCACAGTACCAATTTTCCTAATGAAATCTAATTCAGCAGCATTCATGCAGGAACGTTTCTTTGAAGTTCTTCTGTCAAAGATCTGTGCCTCTCGGGTCATCAGCAGCGTGTTCTGGTAGACTGAAATGTCTTCCCACTGCTTTTTGAACGGTACCACTTTTCTATCAGCTTTGTCAGATGGTTCTTATCCTGAGAAGCCTATATAATGATTACAGAAGACAAATATAATGAACTGGAATGGTTAAGGAGTTATGGGTTTGGGCAATGCAGAGGTGAGGCACACAATATTTTAAAAGTCATCATAATAGATAGCTTTTTTTCTTCCAAGTTTTTTGTTCATGAGTAGTGGACATTGAGCTATATTTTCCTTTTAGCATTCTTGGGGCAAGCGAATTAGACTCACTAGGAATGGTACGGCAGTTTGTGAGAGAAATGGATTACAGGGATGATGGGATTCTTTGCTCTGCAAAGCAGACTATTGTTTCCGTGCTCCTTCCCTATTCCATGTTCTTATGATTTTGTCCTGGGGTCTGTCCTTCAGGGGCAGAGTCGAGCACAATGTCTTTGGAATCCTATGCAACTGGAGCACTGAGGATTTTAGTTGGAGGTCCTTGCCTGGTTCCCTGTTGACATTTTTTTCTGGTCTAATGACTGACCTTGTCTGGACCTTTCAGTGCTGTATGCTGAACCAGCTTGGAAGATACGTTTGAAAAGTAGACAAGAGAGCTTTTGACTCTTGCAACACATCAAAGATCCATAGACTGAATGCACAGTCCAGTGGTAGGGCATAGCCTTAGATGATTTATATCCACAAAGTCCAAAGTTCATTCTCCAGGTAAATGGGGCCTGGAAAAGAACTCTGCCTGAAAACTAAGTGAGTTGCTGTCAATATCTGACTGATACTGACTCACCCTGAGCCAGATGGACCAATGGGTTGCCAACCAATGGGTTGACTCAATACAACGCTTCACGTGTTAATATTGTTTATATTGGAGACTTATTACTGTGCTAAAATGCTTTGCACATGCAAATCAACTCCCAAAGAGGAAAAGTAGGAGCTAGGCTAAATTAAACACGTGTCCAAAATTGCCACCTAGGAACAAAGTACTTGAATTTCTCTAGTCCCTCACTTGCATACACAATCCTTCTATAAACAGCTGATCTTGAATTACTGCTAATCAGTATGGCATAAGCAAATAGAGATTATCCAGTTGCTCAGAGTCAAATAGTGCTAAGTATTACTGATAAAGCAGCTCTTTATGGAATGATTTAAGATTAAGAAGGGGGAAAATCCCTCTCAAGTTTTGTCCTTGGGAAACTAGAAAGCTTTTGGTCTGTAATCTACCACAGTGTCAATGTTGCTGTAGTAATCAACCAAACAATTGTATTTTTTTCAAGGTGATACTGCACAGTGTTTCTAAGATGATCAGCATACTATAGAAGATTCTAAAGGAAAAATTACAAAATTGTTAGTATCTAAAATTAATACCTACAAATTAGACTTCTTGAATTCTGTTTCTCATTGGGGCTAGTCAGAGAAAGGAGATGCATTTCTCGCTCTGTATGACTGTGCAGTTGTGGGTGTCGGTGGGATTGCTATATGCCCGGGCACAATTGCTATGCTTTCTGCACCTGGTGAGCATTTTTTTGTTAAAAAGTATTTCCACATTTTGCTTGGGCATCGGACACTATCTAGTGCCACATCCATGCTCGGGTCATAGGACTGGGCTGCCTAAGCCCACCTTTTATCAATAAACAGTCAGAGTAACATACAAACAAGCAAATTGCAAAAAAAACCAAAAGAAGTATCAATGAGTAAACCAACATATGAAGACACTAGTACACACAATTACAGTCATCAGCTGAGTATCACAACGAAGGCTGAATCAGCATCTGTTTAAAAGCTTGGGCAAGCAGAACAGTTTTCACTGACTTACTGATAGTATGAAAGGTGATTTTTTTTCTGTAAAGGAAGCTTCCATGAAGGGCCACTACTCCAACTGTCTCATTCCTGATGCTGAGTTTAACACAGAGAAAGGCTTCCCCTGAAGATTTCAGAGGACAATGGAGTTGATAATGTTAGGAAACACTTCATAAAAGAACAGGTTGTAGCAAAACAGGCCCCTCAAGAACTTCCACCCTACCACAGGGTCATTGGATTTATCTAGCTGGCCCAGTCCCCAAGCCACTAGGATGAGATAGTTTCAGGTGGGTAGTGGTCTGTAATAGAAGAGCATCCAGCCAAACCTTAGAAACCAAGTAGATTTCCAAGGTATGAGCTTTTGAGAGTTCCAGTGAAGGGAGCTTTGACTTGCAAAAGTTCATCTAGTTGGTCTCTAAGCTGCTGCTTGACCCAAATTTCGGCTGGGATAGGCGCATATGCAAAACAACAGCATGCCACACTGTTTGTGCACACAGCACAGTTCTCTGCCTCAGGGGCTATGGTAAATCCCAGAGGCACTAACAGAGCTGCCGGGGCTCAGCTTCCTCTGTACATCTGGCCAAGTTCAGATATTACTAGAACCCTTTGACTCTTTGTTTGTTGGCAGACTGCAAGTAGATGTTGCACTTTGGGCAAAAAGATGGCCTAGCCCTACACTAAACTCTAGGCTTCTCCTGGTACATTTTTTGGGGGGGTCACTTGGGTAGGTTTTGTTCTGGGCAGCATAAACACCAATTTAATGAAAAGAAAAAGCACAAAAAGGGGAAAGTGTGTAACTGAGCCGTATTGGCATCATCCCCCCCACCACCAAATCAGCAGTTGTGAAAATAGCCCTTCTCTGATGTCTTAGCATTTTATTGACGTTAAACTTGTATTGCTAATAGGAATAGAAACAGGGAATAGAGATCCTTGGGATTTTAATTTTGGTGCCATTGGATTTCTGCTCCTTTCATAGTCTTGAGGACTCTCCTTCTAGTGGCAGATATTTGTTTTTCATGGATTAGAGGAACTGTACAGAGCCCCTGAGTTAAAAAAGAATCAAAAGAGAGATGATGGCCTGGTGACAAGAAGTAAACTGGTTAGTGTAACATGGGACAGCAGAGTCTCGCATCCTGCGACAAAAAAACAAAACCTTTCAGGGAGTTCCATGTGCTGTGTCAGAAGTTCAGGAAAACTGACCCTATTTCACTGAATTTATTTGCCATGTATCTTTTTAAAAACTTGAGCTGAGATAGATGGAGGTATGTATGTAGAGTTTTCCAGGGCTAGAACTATCCATCAATGTTGACTAATCTGTTGCTTTATTGTTTAAAGCCACCTGGAGTGCCAGTTAATTGAAAAGGGCAACATTTGTTCCTCTCATCTCTTCCCTGGCCTATGCAGTTACAATTCCTGCCGCTACACTCTCTCCAAAAAAAAAAAAATTGTCACAGGGTTGTTGAACAGCCAGCTTTTTTTTTAGCACAGTAATGCACTCTAATCTATACAGCATGTCAGTATTGTAAAGTGTTTCTTTATAAGGTTAGATAGCAATTTTTAATACACCATGAGGAGAGCACAATAAGCAATTGTCACAGTCAGTGTAGAGGTAACAAAGACAATGTGGCATATCATAACAGAGGTGCCCTAGCATGGAGACCTCCACTCTTTGCATTTCAGCAGCTAGTGCCTCTTCAAAGCTGAACCTTGACAGATGTTCTGTTGTTTTGTTTCCGCCTCAAAGTAGAGAAAACAAGATAACCCCTCTCGGACATTTTTTCCCTTCCCATATAATGGACAGCGCTGAATCCAGGGGCAAGTGAAGTTGACCCACTGGGCAGCTTCCGGGGAACAAAAGTATTTGGGTTCCGAGGGGGGAGTGTGGTTGCAAAGCTGAAACATAAAGGAATAAATGGAAGGGCACCACCAGGAGTACAGACTGTGGCTTAATGTGACTCAACACAGAGCTGAATTCATTTCATTATGAAACTCTTCCTTAAAATTGGATGGACAGCAGTTCCTTAGACGTGAAAGTGGGTAGAATGCTTGCCCCCCATATTGGAAATAGGTATTTAAAAGTGGGGGGCCCACAAGGACTTGCAGAGGGCATCTCATTTTCCTTTCAGAATTTTTCCTCTCACCATGTCCTCTTTCCCTTCCCCGCCCCTCATAGACGCTCCCTCTTTTCCTTCTTTCCTCTCCACCCACCTGCCCCATCTCCCCCCACCCTAACAGCCTCTCCTTTATGGCCTAGTTGGATGGTGCAGCTGAGCTGTACCCAGTTGCATGGCGGGGAAACTGCAGGGACTTGTGAGATGGGGGGGGGGTACTTCACTTTTCCCGGTATCCCCTTCCCCACCTTATGTCCTCTTTCCCTCCTCCTGGAAGCCAGTCCATATGCTCATTTGAACCTGGGTCTCCCAGATCCTACTCTGAAACTATAATCAGTACACTACGCTGGCTGGGTGCTAGAGGAGTTTTATTAAATAGTAGCAAACAGCCAGGCTTGGATGAAATATGCAAGTTATGTGGTATCAGGTCATCCAGTGGTTGTTTCTGGGCCAGATGCCAATGAGTCCTCCCTCAAAGGCCAAAACAGCCCTGGGGCCCAGCCCCCTCCCCTTTTACTGTACAGAAATCAAGCCTGGACCACTGGCAACAGCCACACAGGGCATCTGGACAAAACTATAGCTGCTTCTTTTATCATTTTGGGTTTTTTAAAAACTCCCCTCCCTTTTTTAAGATTTCAGATTTTTCTGCAAACCTGGAACATTTTTCAGTTTTGTAGGAAGATCTGTCTTGTCCATTCATGGCTCCAATCTCTGGATTTAAGTATCCATAGATTAGGGCCACTTGGTTATTAGTATATAAGATACTTAGTTGTGCTAGCAGTTGTACCAGTCAGGAATGTTTCTCTACTGGGCATAGGCAGCTATTCCAGCAACACGCTGGCATGTTGGGTATGTGGATTAGGCCTCCATGTAACTCCATGTAACTCTGGAAAGGTGCATCTTCCTCCTTGGAAGATCATGAGGCAAGAGAGCGAAACTCTCACAATGGACACAGGGAGAGGAGGAGGAGTCAGGGAGGTATCCCCACCTTGGACAAAGAGAGGTATCTGGTTAATCAGGAAATTAACGCAGCGAGAGATTCAGTGCCCTCCAGTGTTCAGGAATACTGAGTTGCCTATTACAACACCCCAGACCAGGCCAGCAAACAGGGCAGCAAAATGAGTATTTTAATTTGTTGGTTGGTTACAATATAGATGTGTGTATAAAAACACTCACAAATGCACATAAGGCACACAGTGCTTATTGTTCATTGTTGACAAAAATGGCAAAAACATATTTCTGCAGCTAATACTTAAGTCTTATTATAGTCTGAAAACATTGAAAATCAATTACATTGGTTGAATGACTCTTTTTTGTTAGCTATTTTCTTTCTTTTCCATTTGCAGTAGAAGAATTTTTGTTGTTGTTCTTTTAGGGTGACATGCACTTTGTATAACATCCACCACTAACAAGCTGTTAGAACTTTCTGCTAAATTAATACGCTGGAAGTAAGCTAAACAGAAGGCCTGTGGAATTCCAAACATTCACTTTCTCTTCTGTTGTGGCTACATTTCAGCTTGGGAACCTTCCGCCGTGTTGCTACAACATCTGGACAACATTTGGGGCTGTCTCTCAAGCACACAGGGTGTGCACCTCCGGTGAATTTCAGCTTTCAACATCTCCCTGCCTCTAATCTATATTTAATGTTTCATGACTGGTAGTCGGAGAAACTTCAGCTAACTATCAGGTTGGAATGAAAATGATCCTTGGGAAAACATATTTTTTCCAGCCTACGCCAGCAGAGTATCTGTGACAGGGACGGTCCCTTGAGATTTGTAGCCCATTCACTTGCAGTAATAATAATTAAGACTCATGATTACTGTGCCTGCATAATCAAAGATTGCCTCATAAAATGTACTCCCAGAGGGGAAGAATTTCTCTCTTCTTAACTGGATGTCAGTCATATGGATCCAGCACCCCTAGGGATCGCCAGTCTTTTGCTTGTCCTTTTCATTACTTGTTGTTAAGATTGTATTATTCTTCTTGATGCAAATGAGTAGATAATCATGTGTAAATCATGCCCTCCAGAAGGCGCATGTAGGGAGCTCCCCCCTCCCCCCCAAAATCTACCACAGGGATTTCTCACATGGAACATAATTACCACTCCGCCATATGGGCTCATTTATATTCTATTACAGGTTAAGCTAATACAACTCAGAAATATGCTAAAAATACCTCAAAGGGTGTTATGAATGCTGTCAAACATTTGTCATTTCTACCCTGCCAGTTTGATTGCTAGTGACTCTATATTTATTTAGGAATCCACAGAGTCAAGGAACCTAGGAAAACAAAAAAAATCAGTGCAGTATTTGATTATCTTAAATCTGAACTATTGTTGGTCTCTGAAATAGTCTATTCTCTCTTTTTTCAAGCTCTACTCTTTATTTGGGTGGAGACCTAACCTAACCATTTTGTAGGATGGCCTGTATTCATGTCATCCTTTCTATGAGTTCTGAATCTATCTGTTTTAATTCATGGGCACTTGCAAGAAAACTTACATAGTAAAAAATGATAAAAACACCAGGGCTTTTTTTCAGCTGGAACGTGGTGGAACGGAGTTCCGGAACCTCTTGAAAATGGTCACATGGCTGGTGGCCCCGCCCCCTGATCTCCAGGCAGAGGGGAGTTTAGATTGCCCTCCGCGCTGCTGAGTGGCGTGGAGGGCAATCGAAACTCCCCTCTGTCTGGAGATCAGGGGGCAGGGCCACCAGCCATGTGACCATTTTCTCCGAGGGCAACCCACTGAGTTCCACCACCTCTCCCCCCAGAAAAAAAGCCCTGAAAAACACTAAACATAAATCTGATCACATGAAGGCTCATTCACAAAAAAGCTTCTCTATAGGGACTGTTTACCTCCTGGATGCTCATGTAAACTTAAAACAAGGGAAACTATTTTGGGCTAAAGCCCTTGGAATATTTACTACTAGGCTTTCTTATCTGAAAACAGAGTTTCAGTCAAAACTGACATTTTGAGTGATTCACCTTGGAGATAATATTTGATTTTGAGATCCAACTAGTAAATATTTGTTTATTAAAAGTGGTAAATTTCTTATGTTTGGTGCTATCTCAATAAAATGTTGTGCAAATATTTTCAATGTGGTCCTCAGAATTATTTCTGATGATCAGTTTCTGGTTCATTTGAAGAAAAACTTCTCATGCAACTAGACTATTTGAGTGTTTTAATCTGAGTGCTTGAAGCTTCCACGCTGCTTTATACTGACTACTTGAATTCATTTTTTAAATTATTTTCCTATTTAGTGGTTATGGTTTTAATGATATTTTGTTTTAAATTATAGAAGACTGTGATTTTATTTTTTTTAATCTGTTCTTATGCTTTTTTAATTTTGATGACTGTAAAATCTGTTTTATGCCACTTTAAAATTTTTAAAAGCAGATACTTTATGTTTAGCAAAAATAATGAACGTGTACCATCAGAACCACAGAATCACACAATACTTGAGGCTTCTTTTTATGCACGTCACATTTTGTGCCTGGGCTCACTTCCATCAGTCTGATTCTATGTCTAGCTGGCCACTTGCTCCTCTTGAGGACTTGGCTCTGAAAAGGAGAGAGAGCTTTATGTTTAGCGTTTATCCTCCACCTGGTAATCTCCCAGCATTACAACTGATCTCCAGACTGCAGAGATCCGTTTCCCTGGGGGGAAATGGCTGCTTTGGAGGGTGGACTTTATGGCATTACACCCTGCTGAGATCCCTCCTGTCCCTAAACCTTGCCCTCCCCAGGATCCACCCCCATACCTCCAGGAATTTCCCAGCCTGGAGTTGGGAACCCTTGTGGCTCAGCACTGCCATTAGTGGGAGTGGGCTGAGGTGCCTCCAACACCTAACAGTGCGAAAAAACAACACATGAAGTTATTAGTGCATGGAAGAGAAGCCACCATCTTGGTTGATTTCTCAGGTCTGACACCACTCTGACCAGAATGCTTATATGTACAACTTCTTTGCTCTAGTGAGCAAGATACTGATAACTGGAATCAGCTTTCATCTGTAGATCACAGCATTGTGCAATAGTCAGCACAGCTCCCTCCCTTAGACTATGCAGAAGGCCAGTTTGCATGATTCATCAGTGGGAGAAATCAAACCACTTAGCCTTCCATGCACTCACATGGCTTTGCTCACACAGTAAACTATCTGCATGGTGAAGCAATTTCTCCACCATGCTATTTCAGCATCATCCTCTGAATGATGCTGGGACCTATTGATCTGGAACCTATTTGCTCTCAAGTGGGCTGTGTGCATTTCCAGCCAGGATTTACTTACATACCTTTACTTACCTACAGGAAAGGTATTTACTTACCTACCTTTCTCCCCAATGGGGATCCAAATCAGCTTACGTCGTTTTCCTCTCCTTTGTTTTGTCGCCACAGCCCTCTGATGTAGACTATGCTGAGAGTGCGTGATTGGCCCAAGGTCACCCATCAAGCTTCCATGACCAAGTGGTGATTTGAAACTAGGTCTTCCAGATCCAAGTCGAGCCATTACACCATGTTGGCTAGATGCATGCTTTGGATATATACAAGGATGACTTCCAAAAGGTATGTCCTAAAATAACATGTAAAACATTTCTTCAGCAAATTAGCAAGGTTTTTTTTTTAATCTAGACATAAATATCTATGGAAGGAGACATAAATCTAGACATAATTTGGACATAAATTTCTGTGGCCTTTGGAATCAGGGTGTCACCTTCTTCCAAGTGCAAGGGCAGAACTCTATATCTTTTTGGTTGTTGTGGATTTTCTGGGCTTTATAGCCGTGGTCTTGGCATTGTAGTTCCTACAATGGGAACTACAATGGAACTACAATGTCAAGACCACGGCTATACAGCCCGGAAAATCCACAACAACCATCGTTCTCTGGCCGTGAAAGCCTTCGACAATACATCTATATCTTTTTAATTAGCAGAATGATGACATTTTTCTATTACCTGGAGAACACAAGAATAAGCTATTATTTGCTCATTAACCCATGGTATACAGTTTTGAGAGAGGTTTAAATGAAGGGTTTGTTTCCGTAGAGAGTTAATATACATTGTGCCAGTAGATGGCGCATAGGAATATATAGCGTTCTTTAATGGATCTTGTGGGGCCAAAAAAGTTGGTGAATGTTTTGTGTAACACATGACAGCTACAGGTAGTTCCTGTCATCCAAGCTTAAGAAGTGTGATTAACTATCTGAAGCATAGAAGTGTGATTTGGGAAATTGCAGTGGTAGCAGAACCCAAATTAAAGAGGGGCCTGATGTAAAACAAGAGCAATTTTTTTGGAGGAACTGATTGCCATTTAATTGCAAAGAGAGTTGATCAACATGAACATTACAACCAAGGCTATTAGTTTAATGTTTCCTTTGTAGATTGGCAATATTCTCTGATGTTTTTCTTTTGTATTCCTTTGTTTTACTTGATGCAGACCTCTGGACTTGTTCGTTTTGCATGCAACGTAAGTTAGTGTAATACCACTTTACTCATTTTATGTTGCTGTATGATCTGTGGTGTGCTGCCTTGGTGAGACATAGCTTTTTGATATTTGCCAATGCTCATTCTAGGAATAAGTTGAGCAAGTTACTACCCAAACTTCTGCAATGGTTCCCATAGATTCATGCGATATAGCTCTCTGCAGATCAAGCAACTATCTCGAACGCTCATTGTCACGTGATGTTACAGTTTTATCCCATATTTCCTTCAAGAGCTCAGAGCATCATTTCTACCACCATCACCATCTTTTTATCCTAATAAGAATTCTGTGAGCTAAGCTAGGCAGGGAGATAGTGACTCATCCAAGATCACACTATGAGCTTAATGGCCAAATAGGGATTTAAATCCACGTCTTCTTGGTCCACTCCAAGCACTGTACCACAATCAAACAGTTTGCAAGCTGAATATTCAGTCTCCAGAGCTGTGATAATGATGGTGGTGGAGGTGTTGCATGAACACTGCTCCTTTATAACAGAAATTGGATCTTCAGCCTATCTGAACTGGGCCAAAATTCTTCCAAGAACAGATTCACGTGATCATTTTTAAAAAAACATATCATTTTAAACAAGGTTGTCCGTGGGATCCAAGTGAAAGATGGAAATTTTCTAATGAGGTACACCAAGTAGTTTCAAGACTAATTAATCTTATGCACAGCAGAACATATTAAACTATGATGGGAAATTAAAGAAACTGCCAATGTACAGGATCAGAATAACTACTGAAAATATATACATTGAACCAGAATTCAGTGCTGGAAGAGGTAAATAATTAAGAACATTATCTATAAAAAAGTTAAATTCATCCCAGCTGTCTCAGCCAACAGGGTCTAAATGTTCAATTTGCAACTGCAGGAGGCCAGTTTTGTGTTTGGAGACTAAGTTCTGGTTTCTTTTTGACTTTCAGTCTATGAAATGTAGGATTTTTCATCCTTCTGGACATATTTGGAATGGAATGTTAAAATATTCTGTGCTATAAGCTTCCTATGGGAAAACTGATAACTGGGCAGAATGAAATACATTTTTTACATCCAGTCTTCTCAAATAAAAGGGGGAATGTTTATATGTGATTCCTATTTGATAAAAAATGACCTATTTTGGGGGAAAAGTGCAAAAATAGTTGAATGGAATGATATCTTTTCTGTGAATCATAATTTCATGTGACCTGTGACACGCTGAATCGGATCTTACTGCTTTGGGAAAATGGTTTGGCTGTGAACTTTAATTACTGAATTTCTTTAAAATTACAGGCAAATCTGTTAGAGAATAATACTTGAGAATAACTCTCAATGTTATGGATTTATTTAACTCTCAGATTAAAAAAATAGCATGGTTAAAGGAACCATGTGCACAAATGCATGTATATCTGGGTCTGAAAGTGACCAAAAAAAAAGGGAGCTCAGGACATCTCTTCAGGTGTGTTACGTGATGAAACTAGTTTTCTCTAAAGGGCCAGTGTGACTGGAATAGCAAGGTGTATTGCTATCCGTTCAGAGATTTCACATTAACTTCGCACTCATAAACACATTTACATGAAATTAAGTCCTACTGAGTTAATAAGAACTTGCTTCCAAGTATGCAGTGCTTAGCCCTAGGATACTATTTGAACATAGATAACAGTAGTCAAACACCTTTTATTTGAAGATGTCAGAAATCTTTAGAAACGTTAATTAAATCTCCCTGGGCAGGAAAGTAGTATATGTGCCATTTAAAAGCCAGAATCGAGAAACAGAGAGGCCTGGTGGAAGCCCGAGAGTGCAGTATGCTTCTCCTGTCTTATTTACCTAACAGCATGAGAACCCTTTCAGGTGGAGCTCAGTCACAAGTATAAGACACAGGAGCCTAAAGTGCACAGGGCACCAAGTGTCTGGCCCAGAAGTCTGATAGATTTCTCCAGCTCACAATAACGAGTTCAGTATCTTCTCCCTGCAGTTGTAGCTGGAGGACTGGGATCAACCAGCAGAGTTCAAATTGCATTAAACCTTTTAGGGAAAAAATATTTAGCCTGCTGCCCGAAGGACCTTTCCCTTCATCCTTGCAAGGGTTTTTCGGTCTTGGCTCAACTCGTCTAAGCCATTTCTGTCTCCACTTGATTCTGAATGCTGTCACTCAAAGTCTGGTCATTCCCGTTTATATCTCAGAGCAAACTCTCTGCTTCTGTAACCAGTTTCTTACACAGGTGAAATAAGTCCCTGGTTCAGGCAAAATGAGACAAGGCGATGAGTAGGACCACGTGAAGCAATGCAGTGATAAATAAGGTTTTAATGTTCTCTTCTTCAAAACTCAAATATAAGGCACAACAGTAAAACAAGATCAACCAGAGAGTTGTAAGAATTTCCAAACTCCCGGCAGGAGGTGGCAACGGGTTTGCCAGCGTGAAAATTAAATCCCGTTTCGCACAATGTACTTCCTCACAAGCCACGTGTAAATCAATTGTGATCTACTATCACTACTTTTCTCTTTGAAACTTTTAATCCCAAATAGTTCATTTCCCTTCATCCTTGCAAGGGTTTTTCGGTCTTGGCTCAACTCGTCTAAGCCGTTTCTGTCTCCACTTGATTCTGAATGCTGTCACTCAAAGTCTGATCATTCCCGTTTATATCTCAGAGCAAACTCTCTGCTTCTGTAACCAGTTTCTTACACAGGTGAAATAAGTCCCTGGTTCAGGCAAAGGCAGATTGCAAAGAGGTGGTTGCCAAGAGAGGGTTGCCAGTCCCCTGGGGGTGGCAGAGGTTTCCCTGCCCCCACCTCGTTTCCACCTCCGCTCAGAGAAGCAGCAGAAAACTTTTAAAAAATGGCCATTGGGCTGATGACATGATGTCACATCTGTGTTTTCCCTGGAAGTGATGTCATGCTTCTCTGGAATCTCTGGAAACTCTACTGTTTTACCATACAATTTCTGGTAAATCCTAGAGAGGCATGATATCACTTCTCTGTGTGTGTATGTCCCCAGAAATGATGTCATGTCATCACTGGCAGCCTCCCTCTATGCCCCCACCTGCCCTCCTCAGAGTCCCAGTGGATGACTGGCTAAACCTGTCAATAGGGTTGCCAGGCCCCCTGACCCCCCCGGGCAGGAGGTCAGAGGCCCAGCACCTACCTTATTGCTTCCCCTTCCAGGAAGTGATGTCATTGTGTGGGTCACATGCTGCCCTGGGAGCACTCCTGTGCTTCTCAGAAGCCTGATTTGGACTGAATCCAGCCCAAATCGGGCCCAATTCTGGCCCAATTCAGTCCAAATTGGGACACTACAGTGTGCGGGAGCATACCCCAGGAGGCGCATTCCCCCCTGCCAGCCAGGTAAGTGGGGGCAGGGGGCAGAAGTGGGAGCAGAAATCCCCCCCCCCCTTCTATCTGTGGAAATCTTCTGGTGGATTCAACCCCCGCACATTCCACGGTCATGCATCTGTGGCTATAGTTCTTCTGAAACCTGAGAAGGGCAATGTATTCACGTCTGAAGCTGCCTATAGTTTTTTAAACTCAAGAACTGGTTGGTGATTGATGTAGCAATTGATAATGGGAATATTAGCCCAACTTGCTGAACTGACTCTTAAATTTATCAAATTAACAGGCCTTCCTTTTTTCTCCCTCTTTTCAAAAGTAAAGTTATTCTTGCTTCCACCCCTTATTTTTTCCCCTGCAGATAATAAAAGCTGTGTAGCCACCTGTCTTTTTTCCATCCTTGGCATGTCTGATGTTTTGCAGAGAAGGGACTTAGGTTTATTTGCTTTTCAGAAGCTCAGTTGCTTCTTTCTCATGCTTATAGACTTGCACATATTTCAGTAGACGGGAAGGGTCTGCATGCTGCTGGCTTAAAGTTGGGGCTTTTAAAATCTCATAAAAAATTGAAATACCCATCTTTATTCAGCCGTCTCAGGAAATCTCTGCAAAGCCCTTTGTAACAGAAAATGCATTATAGTTTTTAAAAGTCACTGTGGGTAACATTTTTTAAAAGATATTCAGAAAATCACCTTATGATGCCAGTTTCAGACTAAAGGAGTCTGGGAGATTGCACAGGAACATAATTCATGCCTGACCCTTAATTCCTTAGCTGCCCAGTACATACTTTCATGGCAGTGTAATGCCAGAGCTCATTAGTTAAAATGACATTCAACGGAAGCACTTTTACGACAAGCAGGGGTTGTATAGTGTCTGGCTAAACAAGAGACAAAGCCATCAGAAAGAAGGCTCTGAAGCAAGAGAAAGGATGTGTGCGTGCACACATGCGCATGCAGGTCAATGGAAACCTTAGCAAGAAGCATGAGTAAGTATATTTTTTATACTTACTGAGTAAGTATAAGTTTTACACCTTGTTACCCCGTCCTGTTCTATTCTTCTCTCTCCCTTCTGTCCCTGCCCCTTGTTTTATTATTTGTTTATAGTTGGGTTAACAGCCTCCTGATGGCCAACATGCCCCCCCGCCCCCGTGTTCCCGTCCCCACCCTGGTCTCCCAGTGGTTGCCAGGCCTGGCAACCCCAATTTATGCCCCCCTTTCCTCCACAACAGTGACTCAATGCAGTTTACAGCATTATTCGCCTTCATTTTTATCCTCACAACATCAGCCCTGTTAGGGAAGGTTAAACTGAAAAAGAGAGATTGACCCTAAGATCCAAGCTACAAGTGATGAATTACACTTGCCTGGCAAGTAAACAGACTCACGTGTATTCCTCCCTGTTCACTTGCCATTCACCTGCGCTCCACGTGAGTCTGTTCACTTGCCAGGCAAGTGTAATTCATCACTTGTAGCTTGGCTCTAAGTCACTCAGTGTAAGGATCTGCCAAGTAACCTTCAAAAGACTCCACTGTTTGTTAGTGAGAGCTTCATTGAAAAGTTGCTAGTTCATGATCTTATTGGATTCATTGTCAGGAATGAGGCACATCCAACTATCAAGGACATATATAATGTACAGGCTAACATTCCTCCCCCTGCCCTTCCTAGAGGCTGGCTAAATCTGCTGGGAATGATCTGCACAGGGCATGACACAGGGTTCAAGGTTATGTGGGCTCTTTCCCCAGCGGCTAGGAGCAAGAAGAATTCACATCCTGGGAGAGTAAAGAAACACAGCTGCAACAGACAGACTCATAACATCATAACCTCCTGCCCCAACCCCAACACGCCCCCCCAGGTATGGGTATGGTGGATGCGGCCAGCCCCTTGACACTCAGCAAACCAGGGTAGGGATTTAGACCTGAGTCTCCCATATCCTAGTCTGAGGGCCAAGCTACACATGACGAATGACACTTGAATGGCAAGTGTATTTCTCCCTGTTCACTTGCCCTCCACTCAATCCACTTGCCGTTCAAGTGTCATTCGTCATGTGTAGCTTGGCCCTGACACTCTAACCTGGAGGTCTACATTATGGTGCCTGTGGGTGCCATGGTGCCTGCTGAGCTTTTCAGAAAGAGGGTGGGGCCATTGTGAAGCTTGGGGTTGCTTATCTTAATTCCAATAGACAGACTTTTGACAGGTGCCACTAGAGGACTGGGAGGACTGGTAACCACTTGAACTTTCTTTAATCACTCTGTGGTTTTTTCCTCCACACACTTTCCTTCTTTTTATTCTTCCTTGTCTTTCTCTTTCCTTTCCTCCCCCCCACCCCCAGCTTTCCTTCATTTCTTTTTAACCCCCTTCTTTTCTTTATGAAATAAACTTGTATATTTTTACAGTGAAGGTTTTTATAAACACCTCCCCCCACCAAATGCTTATTAATATGGGAAGCCTGAGAGAAATTTAAATAACATGAATGCCACTGAATAGAACGCCAGCAAGAATGTTTGCCAGTCAGAGAAGAGACGAGGCTGACCTGGATAGACCAATAGTCTTACTCCGCATAAGGCTGTTTCATGTGTTCTTTGTGGAATAAAATAAGTCAAAGTGGGGAAGGTCAGGATGGAATGGAATTTGTGACCTGAACAACTTTTTGCCGTAAGCTTCTTTCGTAAAGCAGAGGGGAAGCTTTGTTCTAGTCTTACAGTCCATGGAGCTGGGTTATTTCATGAGGGGAGATGAGTGTTCAGGATCAGGAGTAGAAGCCCATCCTCTCCTTCTCCAAGCTTGCTGTCCTCCCAATGGCTGGACTATGGTTCCAATCACAGTACAAATCGTACTAAGCATAACAGAATAATGGCTTGACTCTGACAAAGGCAGCTTCATGTATTCAGCATGGTTGTCATTTAATTCTTTTACAAAGTGATGAAGGAGGGAGTCTGTTTGGCTCTGCCTCCTGCAGCAGCAGTTTTGGGTTTGGCTGTGTTAGCCATTTTGGGTTTGGCTGTGTCCTTTGTGGCAGCCATTTGGACATCATGTGGCCACCCTGTTTCAAAATTCCGAAGGCTCAAAATGGTTGGGGACCACCTGCTCTAATCAGTATACAACTCCCATTCTGTCAATTTTTTTCTCAGGGCTCTGCATTTTTTTGCCTGTGTTAATCTGTGCATTGATGCTGAAGTAACGATGATAATGATAACAATTAATGCATGCACCTAGTCGTTCACCTTGTGCTAACTAGCATATCAAGCTGGAGCTGAGGAATGTGCTCTCTCACACGGTTTCCTTTGGTTTGAAAGTGGCACAGTAAGTGATTTTCTGAGTATATCAAACTAATACAAATTGTTACTCTGACATTGTTGTCATATCATGTTAGTCTTACTGTGGAAACTATCCACATTTGTCAGGGCTATCTAACAGGCTATAGACTGTGCAGATGTTTTCACTCAGAGTCTCTCTACACAAGGTATCTTACACGGGGACACACAAAAGTAGGGAGACACAATGTTAGTCAGGAAGCGTAGTTTTAAAAGGCAGAACCGGTGGAGATTGCTCCTCAGAGGATTTGTTAATTGCATCTTTGTCTCCTCAAAGGGGAGGTGAAATTGACAGAGCCTTCCAGGAGGTGAAGATGAAATTAACAAACCCTCTGAGGAGCAATTTCCACTGGCTGTCTTTTTAAACTGCCCTCCTGTAGAGAGGTGAAATTGACAGAGCCTTCAGGGAGGCAGGTGAAATTAACAAACCATCTGAGGAGCAATCTCCACAGGCTCTGTCTTTTAAAACTACACTTCCTGGCTAACAGTGCATCTCCCTACATATGAGCATCCCCATGTAAGATGTTTTGTGTAAAGAGACTCTGTCTATTTTATTCCTGAATGCAACTGAGCTGATCCTTTCTCTGAGAATGGATTTGACTGTGACGCCAGGTAAGCAAGAGGAATGTACCCATATGATATTTGTGTACACCCAACATCTCATTCAGATGGGGCCCTTGGCCATAGTGCTTACAGTTTTAGCATGTCAGTGGAATTCATCCAGGCTATGGATCCCTAGGATACCAACATGTAGGCAATGAAACATCATTTAAGTGAAAAGCAGGTCCGTTCATTGCTGGATAACAAAGATCTTCTTGCATCACATTTATGGGGCTGATTGTAGAAAAATTCAGACAGCTTACCATTCACATCTTTATTTTTCACAATGTGTTTGTGTGCGTGTACTCTTTCAGCAATGGAAGACAATTAAAAAGTACTGCTGAAAACCCCGGAACATTACCAGTTTGGTGAACTCCAACTTAATATGGGGATTTCTGTTGTTAATACACCTAGTTATTTATATACTTTCAGTCTGTAAAATATCTCTCCTCTTTTGTCAGAGAGGAAATGAAGTTGAGAGAATTGCATATCCCAGGTAAAAAAATCGGCCTATAGGACTGCACTGTGGGGCTCCTAGATCCACCGTAATGACTCTATCAGCTACGGATTAGCTCAGTTCCTAGTTCAATTCATACTAGGCTGAAGATAGTCTCAGGTGGGTAGCTGTGTTGGTCTGCAGTAGAAGAGCAAGATTCTAGTCAGGTTGCTCCGTAGAGATTAACTAGATTTCTAAGGTGTGAGTTTTCAAGGCTCAAACTTCCCTTATCTTCTCTATCAGTTCATTCTTAATTCAGATCTAAATACTGCTGCCTCAGTAGTAGCTCTGGAGCAGAAAGTCTCTAGACCAGCTAAGTCAAGCCTTTTCACTTCACTGAGACACAGCAATAGCCTGTTGAAGGAAGGAGCGGACAGTGGGTTTCCAGAGTCAGCAACAGACCTGGAAAGGCACTCCCTCTAACTATGTACATAGCTGGCCACCTCTTGATTGTGCTGTGTGACCAAGGTTAGGGGTGTGCATCCTGAAATTCCAGAGCTAAAAATATACAGAACAATTGCTGTTTCTGGTTATTACTGTGATTTTCCAGAAAATCACAGAAATTTTCCAGAAAATTTGGGATTGGGAATTACGAAACTCCCTCCCTGAAAACCAGTGCTTTTTTCAAGTTCAGATGCTTACCATTAGCAATGTAGTAGGCATCTTCTGGCTCATTCTTTCTCATTCCCTCCCTCCTTCGTGGGGTGGAGCCCTTTGGTCCTCAGCTTGTAAGAGGTACGAGGCACCTTGTTCAGGGGCCTGTAGTACTGGGACCAAAACTTGGGTGTTCTTTAGTAGACAGACAGCTCTAGGTCCCCTGAAATTTTGATGTTATCTGAGCCTACACAGGTGGTAACCTGAGAAAGGGCCTTCTCAGGTTATGGTACCAAAACTTTGGAACTCTCTCCCCAAGGAGATTTGTCTGTCCGTCTTTATTGCTGTCATCTGCCATTGGGTGAAGACTTTTTTTGTTTTGTTTGGCATACCTCCAATAACTTTTACTGCCCCTCTTCCCTGTTCTTTGTGTTGTGTGTTTGTGTGTGTTTGTGCTTTCATTGAATTGTTTTTATACTTTTTAAAATGTTGGATTTTTTAATGTTTTAATGTTTGCTGTCTTGGGGACCCAATGTGAGAAGAAAGGCAGAATACAACTCTTTAAAAGTAAAATTAAATTAAATTTGGTTGGGAAATGGCCACTCCAACTCCCACCTCTAGTTCCCCCATAGCATCATGGCAGAGCTTTGGAACATGATGGGAAGGTTTTCTTCAAAGGAAGCCTTCTTCACATTGTGGAAGGAAACAAACAGACCATAACAAAGAAGGATGGCAAACACAAAGTTTTCAGCAGAAAGATAAAAAAAAATATTGTCACGCAATCACTGTGTGAGTAGGAAAATGAAGTGAACGCAGACAGTGCTGTCTTGCGAGGCTGCCACTTGACTGCTGTTTCCCCCATAGAAATCCACAGAGAGAAGCATGCCTGTCCTGAGAAGCACATACTTCAGGGTCTGTAAAATCAAACCCCTTTGTTCAATCTGCTTAAAACTTAGGGCCAAACTACACGTGACGAATGACACAGGTTGGACACTTGTCAGCTTCCCTCAAGTTTGGATGGGAAATGTAGGCAGCTTGGTGGAATGTTGGACAAGTGACAGTTGAAAAGTCCATTGGACAGTAGTTGCAGAGCCAAGCTGCAAGACCAGGATGTCTACATTTCCCATCAAAACTTGAGGGAAGCTGACTTCCGGTTTGGGATCCATGAAAGTCTAACGCAGCTCTAATCGTGGAGCTGACCGGGCTGCCGTTTAAGCGGCCGGCAGGGCAAAATCCAGCCCGCGGCCGACTGTTCTCAGGCGGAGAACAGGCATAGAATGCTCAAGCACCTCAGAGCGCGTCGATCTCGGGCGAGGGGGGGGGTCCTACGCAACGGATCCTCTCCCGACCCTTGAGGTCCCACCCTAAGACAGGTTGGCTATAATCTCTGCGGCAGTCCTGGTGCCAATGCGGTTGGCATAAGACCTACATGCCCAAGCTTCAACAGGGGAAGGAAGAGTGGATGGGAATCTAAGATTGAAACAGCGATTACAACCCAAGGAAAGTGAATGAGAAGGTAAAGATCACTATCTCTTGAAACGGGACAGATTACTAAAAGTAAAGAAGAATTAAAGTAGACTTTTAAACTGCAACAGACTAAGTATAAGGAGGGGAGGACCCGGCAAGAATTATATTAGAAAAAGGACTAAGTTAAACGAAGTTATTAAAGAAATTGGACGATTGTTTTGAATACCTGTGGCTATAAGGAGATATCAGGCTGTGAGAAAGTTTCACCATCGCGAGAACTGCTGTGGGAAGTCGGGAAACAGGAAGTACGTAACAACAATAGAGTTGCTGGAGAGAGGCGGCCCTTGCCAGAGGGCAGGAAGTAGGGAATCGCCATTTTTGAAAGGGGAAGAGCCGCGGCTTCAGCGAAAGAGGAAGTAAGCCATATTGGATTACAAAAATCATAGAGGAACCATAGAGAAAAGACGCCCGACATTTTGGACTCTTTAAAAGTTTTTTTTTGGAAAGACCGGGACATTTAAACTAAAAGGACATTAAATTAAACGCCACGGAGCTAAGGAAGAGAGCGGACTCGTGGGAGCGAGCCAAAGCAAGCCCCACGATGTTGAAAAAAGAGTGGCAATCGGCGATAGAGAATTTGGATAAAAAACTTTTAGAAGTGATTAAAGAGCTCAAGGACATGAAACCGGAGTTGGTGAAAGAGGTTAAAGAGGTTAAAGAGACAGTGAAAAATGAGCTGGCAGAAGTGAAGAAAGGTATGGAAACAATGCAAAATGACCTACAGGGAACACAGCAAAGAGTCAAGGTAGTGGAAAGCACGGTGGAGAACTTAGCAGATACGCAACGAACAGAGATGAGGGTGATGAGGGGGAGAATGGCGGTTGCGGAAACTAAACATATGGAGAAGCAGCTGAGGTTTCGCGGCTTGCCGGAAGTGGAAGGAAAGACAGCTCAAGAACAGATCACTGAGGTGTTAGCTGAATACCTGGGGAAGGAGGAGGAGGAAGTTGTGGCTATCCTAGATGTGGTATATCGTGTAAATTCAAGAATCGCGACCCAGAGGAAACTACCAAGAGATGTGATTGTGCAATTCACGACCAGAAATATAAAAGAGAAGATTGTGACTAAACAGTTTCAAGATCCATTGGAGACTGATGGCAAGACGATTATTATCATGAAGGAATTACCCAGATCGGTGTTGTTAGATCGAAAAAAATATAAAGCTGTAATTCAGATTCTGAAGGACATGAAAATAAGGTACAGATGGGAACTACCAGAAGGAGTGTCCTTTGAATTTGGAGGAGCGAAAAAGCGCATTAGATCTGAATCAGAGATGGAGCAGTTTATAAGGGACAATGAAAAGGACTTACCAGCAACAAGATTATGAATATGGAGTGCAAAGTTTTATCTTGGAATGTAAATGGACTTAATTCACCGAATAAGAGAAAAAGTATTTTCCACTGGCTATTAAAACAAAAATGTGATATTGTATGTTTGCAAGAGACTCATATTAGAAAACAGGATGCAAAGTATCTAAAATTGAGTAAATTGGGCAGTGATTTTGTAGCGGCCTCTGATAAGAAAAAAAGGGGAGTGGTATTGTATATAAAAGAGGAGCTACAGCCAAAGTTAGTGATGAAAGACGCGGAAGCCAGATTTTTAGCAGTGGAATGTATATGGAATTTAAAGAGAGTATTGGTGATTGGAATCTATGCACCTAACGGAGCAAAAGAAAGCTTCTTTGAGGACTTGAGGAAGCAATTAGATGAACTTTCTTATGACCAGATAATTCTTGCAGGAGACTTCAATGGAGTGACAAACTTGGAACTAGATAAAAAGTCAGTAACTGCACAAAAGAAAAGAGGACTATTACCAAAGACGTTTTTTGTATTGACGCAACAGGAAACTTTAGAAGATGTATGGAGAAGACAAAATCCCAAAGGCAGACAATATACGTTTTTCTCCGCGAGACACTCTACGCTATCAAGAATCGATATGATCTGGGCCTCAAAAGACTTAGCGCTTTGGACTAAGGATGTGGAAATAATGCCTATGGTAGGCTCAGATCATAATCCAACTATGTGGAAGTTGGGGAAAAGGAGTAAAAGGAAAGGATGGAGAATAAATGAGGATTTGCTGCAAGAGGGAGAAAATATGGAGATGTTGAGAAGAGAAACAAAGTTTTTCATACAATATAACATGAATAGAGAAGTACCAACCAACAAGGTATGGGACACTTACAAGGCAGTAATTAGGGGCATATTAATGGACTTAAATGGAAGAGCCAGGAAAAAAAAAGAGGAGAAGAGACAGGAGATCACGGAGAAAATAAAAGCCAAAGAAATACAGTTAAAGAAAAGACCAGGGAAAAAGAAAATCTACCAGGACATTAAAATTCTTCAAGAACAGCTGACAGCAATGAATAACAAAGAATTGGAATGGAATCTTAAGAGAATGAATCAAAAGGCGTTCGAAGGCGCAAATAAACCTGGGAAATATTTGGCATGGCAATTGAAGAAGAGAAAGGAGAAGAAAATAATAAATAAAATCTGTGAGGACAATAAAGTGTACCTGGAACAGACAGCTATTAGCAGAGCCTTTTATAAATTTTATGCCAAATTGTATAATAAAAAAGAGGTGAATAAAGACTCAATAGCGACATATTTGGAGAAAATGAAGCTCCCAGTAATTTTGGAAGCTTGGAGAGACAAATTGAACAATGAAGTAATGGAGGAAGAAATAAGAAAGGCAATACAGTCAACAAACTTGGGAAAGGCGCCAGGACCGGATGGACTTACAGCCAAATTTTATAAGGTAATGGCTAATGAACTGGCACCATTCCTAAAAGATGTGATTAATGGTGTTTTAAAGGATCAACGGATCCCAGACACTTGGAGTGAAGCTAATATATCACTGATCCCTAAAGAGGGGCAAGATCTGACTGACGTGAAAAACTATAGACCTATATCGTTACTTAATAATGATTATAAAATTTTTGCGAAGATACTGGCGGAAAGAGTGAAGGGATGGCTTTCTGAAGTTATTGAGGAGGAGCAAGCTGGTTTTTTGCCAAATAGACAAATCAAAGACAATTTAAGGACAGTTATAAATGCTATTGAATACTATGATAAACGTTGTGACAAGGAGGTTGGTTTCTTCTTTGTGGACGCTGAAAAAGCGTTTGACAATTTGAACTGGGACTTTATGTTTGCCACCATGGAAAAGCTACAAATGGGAGAAAGATTCATAAGAGCAGTAAAGGAAATTTACAGAGACCAGAGTGCAGCAATTGTGGTGAATGACGAGGTGACCAAGAAATTGACTATAGGTAAAGGAACGAGACAAGGTTGCCCGTTGTCTCTACTGTTGTTTATTTTGGTTTTGGAAATACTGATGATACAGATACGAGAAGACAATGCAATCCGTGGAATAAAAATAAAGGACTTTTCCTATAAGGTCAGAGCATTTGCGGACGATATAATGTTAATTGTGGAAGATCCAATGGAGAATATGCCAAAAGTAATAGAGAAGATTAAGGAGTTTGGAGATTTGGCAGGATTTTATGTAAACAAAAAGAAGTCAAAGATATTATGTAAAAATATGACTAAACAAAAACAACAACTATTAATGGAAATAACAGACTGCGAAGTAACAAGTAAGGTGAAATATCTGGGAATTGAACTGACTGCAAAGAATATAGATTTATTTAAAAACAACTATGAGAAACTGTGGACTCAGATAGAACAAGACTTGATTAAATGGAACAGACTAAACTTGTCATGGTTGGGAAGAATTGCAGTAATTAAGATGAATGTGTTGCCAAGAGTGATGTTTCTGTTACAGACAATACCAATTATCCGAGACTCTAAGCAGTTTGAAAAATGGCAGAGGAAAATATCAGATTTTGTTTGGGCAGGCAAAAAGCCTCGAGTGAAAATGAAAGTGTTACAAGATGCAAAAGAAAGAGGCGGAATGCAACTGCCCAACCTAAGACTTTATTATGACGCAATTTGTTTAGTGTGGTTGAAAGATTGGATGATGCTGAAAAACCGGAAATTACTGGCCTTAGAAGGATATAAAAAAATATTCGGATGGCATGCATATTTATGGTATGATAAAGTAAAAGCGGACTCTATGTTCTTACATCATTATATTCGGAGAAGCCTATTCACAACTTGGAAGAAGTACAGAAATTACCTACAAGATGGAATCCCCTCATGGGTGGTTCCATATGAAGTAATAGATCCGAGAACTGTCGATAATGAACAACAGTGTTTAACATACAAGGAGATAACCCGAATGGAATTTTCTAAACCCAAAATAAAGACGCAGGACGAGTTGTCTCCAAGTTACGATTGGTTTCAGTACAGACAGATCAGAGATCTTTATAATTCGGACTGTGTGAAGGGAGGGATAAGAATGGAGAATTCGGAATTAGAACAGGCACTTTTACAAGAGGATAAAAAGGAAATCTCTAAGGTATACAAAGTGCTGCTGAAATGGTATACTGAAGATGAAACAGTTAAAGTGCAAATGGTGAAGTGGGCTATAAACTTTAATAAGGAAATAACAATGGAGGCGTGGAAATACTTGTGGAAGAATACAGTGAAGATCACGACATGCACCAATATTAAAGAGAATGTCTACAAAATGATTTATCGTTGGTATATGACACCAAAGAAAATTGCGCTAGGGAATTTGAACACGTCTAATAAATGCTGGAAATGTAAAAAGCATGAGGGATCTTTGTATCATATGTGGTGGACTTGTGAGGTAGCTAGGCAGTACTGGGGGGAAATAATAAGAGTAATAAGCGAGATTTTACAATTTCAAATTAATAAGAACCCAGAACTCCTGCTACTGAACTTGGGAATGGAGGACATTCCAGCACAATATAGGACATTGCTATTTTACATGACAGCAGCGGCTAGACTTTTGTACGCGCAAAAGTGGAAAGTGCAAGAAGTGCCAACTATTGAGGACTGGATATATAAATTGCTGTACATGGCGGAAATGGACAAAATGACAAGGAAACTGAGAGACCTTGATCCAGGACAGTTCAACACGGATTGGGAGAAGCTGAAACAATATTTAGTGAAGAAATGGGAGGTGGGAGGAGAACTGTGGCAGTTTGAAAATTACTGAAATACAATTAAAGTAGAGGGAGGTGACTTTTCTGGGGGGTGGAGAGGTAAATGAGAATTTCTAAGCAACTACTTTATTAGACTATTATATATAGCATTAAGTATTATAGGTGTTATTACAAGAATTATAAGGATAGAAATTAACTAATTATAAGGATAGAAACTAATTAATTTCATTTCTGGCAATAATTGTATAATGGAGATAACTTTATAATTGCAATGAAGGAATTTAAGTAAGGTGGGAAAATATATATTAATGTATTAAATTGATTGAATTGGTTTGGAGGTATATATGGGTCAAATTGGTTGACTATTTTTGGTGGATAGTTGCATAATGAAAGAATAATATAATTATATAATTAAAACAGTATGAAGATAAGATATGTAGAAAAAGTAATATATAGAGTATAAGTTAAATTGGTTGACTTATATTGAATGTACTGTTTATAGAAGTATCTAAAATTATGCTAAATGAGGGATAAATTGTTTGTCCCATATTGAAGATGAGATTATAAGATAGAGTATAGAGTACCAAAATTAGCTAAATGATTATTATCAAAAGAAAATATGCCAAGAATGTATTATTTAGTTATGTATTATTTAGTTGTTAAAGTAAGCAGGAAGACAGAAGGAGCACTGTGTTATATAGATAAGCTTAGAAGAAAGTGAAAGTCTACGTTTGATAGATAGAATAAATTTAAAATGAGTAAGGGAAAAGGGACAAGGGGTTGGAAAACTGTTGGAAGTCAACAAAAGGGGGGAAAGGGAGGGGGTTAGAATTGGAAAAAATAAAGGAAACTGATTGTAATGTACAATTTAATGACATCTAATCCAATAAAAAATTTTATAAAAAAAAAAAAACTTGAGGGAAGCTGACAAGTGTCCAACCTGTGTCATTTGTCACTTGTAGCTTGGCCCTTAGTGGGTATTTAGATTAGAGAGGAACTATGATCTATGCAAATTTGGTGCTGTTATCTTTATAAACAGCTGCCTCAGACCCTCAAATATATTCCCCATTGAAAAGAATGGTACTGAAGCTCTGGAACCCCCAAAATTGCATGGATTTGAATCCCAAACTGGTAATGTCCTACCTGAAACTCAGCAGTCACAGTAAAGAGAAATTCCCCCTGCATCCTGGATCTGAGATTATAATGATTTTTTTTCTTGGAGCACCCTGATAACCAAGATATAAAGGCTGATGCTGCAGATCACACAACATAACAGGCAAGGTTATTAGGTGGTTGTGTCAAGACAGAGACTTAGGTAAGCATCTTTGGAAAAGGTGACACTCCACTATGACATGACAACCAGAGGTGCTGCAAACTTTGCAGTGAATTTGTTCAGTTATACACACCATTTTCAGCAACCCTAACGGGTCATATGGCCCGAGTCTCAGATCTCCTTACCTTGCCGCTATCTGACTTGAGCAGCTGCCAAACAGCTTGTGGTGCGTATAGTGGTGGAGTTTCATTTCCTTTTGTCTTGTAGCCACAGTTGTACCTATACATTAGGGGAAATCAGTTCTCTCCCGGACTCATAGTTGGTTGGGTTCAGGAAATGAATGATGCATCCAAGGGAGGGGGCTACAACTCCCAATAGACTATGTGAAAAATGTGTGAATGGAAATTAACATGGATAAGCCAAACTTGTAAAATGGTAAGACTTTCATTAAAAACACATTTTATTTATAAGTATTTATTTATAATCACCATCTGAATGACTAGCTCGCTCACCATTTAAACCATCGATGGTGGACTGGTGTGAAGTAATTACAGACGTTTGTTGGGGGAAAGTGTGACAGTGTTCATGCATGAAATGCTGCCAGTTGTGCTGTACTGTACAGTATAAATATGTGGAAACAGTAATGAACAGTTCACAATGAAAAGCAGGTTCTTGCTTGCAACCAGCAAGTAGAGCATGAAAACAAGTAGTGAGCATTCTAGCATCCCTAAACACAATCCTACACACTAGATATATTGTATATTGTGTTCTCTGTCTCTGTCTCTCTCTTGCCTCTGTCTCTGTCTCTCTGTCTCTCTCTCTTTGTATATTGTCTAACAGGCAACATGATACTTGCTTAACACCAGAGATCCCTTATAAGCACTACTGCATCTTTAACATCAGGATGCCATTAAAAAAAATCAGGAGATAAAGCAATAATATCCATTGCACTTGATATTGGAATTCACTAAAAGGACTAAAAGAGAACTTGATTCTCGAAAGCTTATGCTAAAATAAAATTGGTTAGTCTTAAAGGTGCTACTGGACTCTTTTTGATTTTGCTACCACAGACTAACACGGCTAACTTCTCTGCAACTAAAAGGACAGCTATATGTTCTGTTCTTCCTCCCTTTCCTCCATGGATTCCCAATCCAGTGGGCTCTGATCAAGACTTGTTTGCAGCTGGACAGCATGACGGTCCCGACGGTCCAGTGGACATCCTTAAAGGTTAGCTGCCAAAGAATATCTCATCTCATTAATGGAATGGCATGTGAATTTGCTTGACTTGATCTTACATAATCCGTTAAAATCTTCTCAAATGGAAGAAGCTGAATCTGGCTTCCAAGAGAAATACCATTCCTTCTGTTGTTTTCAAATAAATCAACTCCTCTTTTGGAGAGATGGTCACATAAGCCTTTTGGTGAATATAATGGGTTTGCAGAAAGGAAGGTTTTAAAAGCAATGGGTTAGAGCGGTCTGTATAACGCAATTGAAAGAAGTGCTTGCTTCTCAACTTTCCCGTGCGATCCTGGAGTGTGACTTCTTATATTTCTTGAGGGTAAAAGAGGATGGGTGAAAGCTCGGAATGGAAATTGCAAAACAGCAGCAGCAGCAATGGAGTCCTGAGAGTTAGCATGTGTGAAAACACATAAGCAAGGTGCTTATTTTCATTAAGCTGACCCAGGATTTTTCTTTGAAAAGTGATCCAAATTCATTCCAACATCCCAGCTTCGGAAAGTTCAAGTTTTTCAAGTGAATCATGCAACTTCGCTTCATGTCTGTTGCCGCTTCATTTATCTTAAGGCATAGTTATTTAACACATCAGACCATAGTGTTGATTGATTGATAGAGAAAAGGGGAAGTAGTTAATAGGAAGTAGGAAGGATGCCTCCAATAATTAAACTAGTCAGCTTGGTAACTTGCTGAATACTGATTTGAGGGAGGAGTTTCAAAAGGTATTTCTAAAGTCATCAAAGGCAGGATATTAATAAATAATCAAAAGGAAAGAGGAATAGAAAAATAATAGGCAGAATTTATTGGGAGCATCTCCTGCACAGTTCCCATGGAAACTGCACAAGAGCATAAATAAATAAAGTGTGTGAAAAGTCATTATTATTACCATTTGCACATTCCCAGGGTCATTAGTTAGGATAAGTGAGTTTCAGGTGGGTAGTTGTGTTTCTCTCCAGTCAAAGAGCAAGAACTTTAGGGAGCTTTGACTCACGAAAGCTCATACGCTGGAAATCTAGTTGGTCTTTAAGGTGCTATTAGACCTAGATCTTGCTCCCAGTGGGGCTTCCTGACTTCTTGGGAGGCCACTTTGTGGCACTGTGGACTGGGAGGCTGGACGCAGGAGCAAAGGTCACCCCCCTGGGCAGTGCCCCTGGGCAATCTTACAGTTGCAATTCCAGGGCCCTGTGATGGGTGCTCCTATGAGCATCATATTGCATGACGGCTAGGGAAGGGCCACTCCAGGCTGCTTCCCACTCTGGCTGCAGGGCGCCCAATCCCTGGTGGCCTGGCAGTGCAGGAAAGCATGGCATGTGCATGGGGAGGGCAGAGGGCACAGCCCCCCCCTCCAGGCCCTTCCTCCATTGTGTCCTGGCCCAAGGTGGCAGCGGCTGCTCCTGCTTCCCTCCCTCCCTTTCTGGGGCACTAGAGTGCAGAGTCCTGCTTGTTTCACTCACAGCTGTCACAACTTGGGTAGTTTTGGTAGCATTGAGCTGAATCTAGCTGCAGGGAGAATGTGCCGTCTGGCTGTCTCATCCCGTTTTGGGGGTCCCCTTAAGAGATCCTGGGGGAAGCCATGAGAGGATGAGCCCAGCTCAGGGGCCATCATCTGGCTTTGCTCCCAGAAAGCATGAGAACCACGGCATGGCCATGCTCCGGTGGAATCATACCCCATGCCAATCCACAGTTGACTCCCAGCAGGCAGGTTGAGAGGGGGGCCATTAAATGGCAGGTGGGCCATTCAATGCTTGGAGCCATGCCCCATGCTGCGCCAATGCTCCAATGGATGTAATCAATGAAGCTGTGGCCTGTTTTCCTCCAGACTTGGTTATGGCGTCTTTGTTCTCCACCTCCTCCAGCTCCACTTCATTGCCACTGCATCTGCAATGCAGCACACAGAGAGGAGAGGAGAATGGAAACTAGCCAGGTCTGAACTGTCTTCGCATGGTGCATTGTTTTATCCCTCCGAAATGTATGTATCACCTATCCCCTGGTGGTTGTCTTCTAAATGGTTATTGCCACAATCTGGCAGCCATAACATAGGCTTCAGTCTTGTGCACACTTTTTAGGGTATAAGTCCTACTGAATTCAGTTACAGACTTTTTTGTTCCTGCTGAGTATTTGATATTGGACCATACCGGTAGTTTTATGCAGCTCCCAATGAGCCATTTTAGATAATTATTTACAGCTGCTTGGAGATGTTTACGTTGCAATGATTGCTTTTTCTTATTATTATAATTAGTGTTTTATTGTTATTATTTTATTGTATTACTGTATTTATTGAATTCTTGTATTGTAATTGTATTAACACTAGTCTGAATTGTAAATTGCCTTGTATTTTGTGGATTGAAAGGTGGTTCAGAAGGATTATAAATTAAAAAGGGGGCTTGTTCCCAAATAAACATGCATCACATTGCAGCCTTTGAACAATAACTCTTTTGTTCCTACTGGATATTGGTACTCTCAACAAGGAGGAGCTAGAGCAGCAACTGCTGAGAATAGTGACAGTTTCTCTGTGGTGTATACAAAGTAAAGTTCTGAGGTTCAGTGACATTTATGTTTAGCAATTTCACACACACCAGCAGGACTTTTTTCAAGCTTACTTTGCATTTGTGTGGAGTTGTTGACCTTGACTCTTTGGATAAACTGCAGGGTGCTTCTCTGTCAACAAAAAAGACGGCAATGTTGATGAAATAAACATTGTGAAGCCACAGACAATCTGACATCCTTTTTATTGTTGCTTTTCAGCTAAGACTCTTTGGAACTACTTTCCTCCTGCCAAGACCAACTTTTCTTACACCTAAATCTACTTGCCTGATATGCTTTTTAGAAAAGTAATCTATTAGCTCTCATAAATAAACTAATAGTTTAGTTCTAAATTCCAGGCACCTATATAACTACACCACATCCTATGGTCTCTTAACAGAAAACAGAAAGGGCAAAAAAAACCCAACACCAAGGAGAGAGCATAGCAGCAACACTTTCCACACCCACCAATTGCAGGGCAGCATACCAATGATGGCCCCATGTCAGCCGGACATGGAAACCGTCAGGCAATGTAGAGTGATGCTGGCCTGCCTCCCTGATGTCACCCTCTCTCTGCCACTTACCTACAGACAGAATAAAAGAAACACAACATCATATGGTGTAGGTAGGATTGTGGGATGCCCAATAAGAGAACTATCATACTCCTAGGGGCACTGCAGGTGGGTGATTGAATCCTACCCTACAAATGCATTCATTTTTGAGAAACAGGCATGCAGGTAAGGCATCAACAGTCCACCACATCATGCAGACACCTCTAATGCTCATTTGATAGAGGAAACCCCGAAGGAAAACCAGAGCCTCTCCTAGGCAAGAGTTTGGGTTGGGGGAATGCTAATCCCCCAAATTTCATTTTTATTTTTTTTTGCAATTCAGGAGGGACACAGACAGCAACAGGAGAATGAACACATTCATCGGAGGCATTCCTGTCATGTCCTGGAAATCACACTGGGGTGAAGCACCCAAGCTGGCAACAGGGGTAATGGACCCCTATTCCATCAAGGAGGAAGCTCAGAATAAAGCAGAGCTTACCTTTCGGGCAAGCAAATCAGTAGCAAAATAGAAGTCCAAGAAAAGATTAAAAGCCATGCTTCATGCGCTGCAGAGCATTTTAACTACACTCTCAATTGGATGCATGTCTCGGGGCATTAGGAACCCTGCGTTGGTCCAGGGCAGGAAAGATTATAGTGTATGGTGTAGCATTATGGAGTCACACAGGTTTATTATGCCTGAAGTCCCTGGTTCAAGCCAGCAGTTAACTAACAGATAGCCCTTAAAGGAGTTCCATTATCAGACCCAGCCAATACAGTTGGGCTACTCCTGCTTCCAGTCCTTTTCCTCAGCACCTCTTCATGTATTCATCCTTCCATGATTAAGGAACTGAGCCAACACTTACCCATCCTCTGTAGGGAGTTTCAGCAGAACTTTGCCTACATTTTCTATGATCCTTGTTGCAAAACCATTATGAGTATATAGCCAACCATTGCAGTGGTTGAAGTAACTATTAATCACCAAATATGGTTGTGCTCCCTGTTTCCTGCACTTGCTTGTGGGGCTATACTGGCATGGCATCACAGAGATATTCTGCCAGCATGGTCTCCAAAGGAGATCCCTGTTCTGTACTGTGCCTATTTATTCTGTACTCTGGTGGAGATGCTCCTCATGACTGTTGAGAAAAGAAGAGCTGTGCGTGGAGCTGTGCCACTAGGTACACTACAGGGTGGGAGGGAGCAGTCAAGTCTAAGACATGGATCCCTCTCCCTTGCTTAATTTAGTGGAGTGCATTGTTATTGCATCCAGTTGCAGGAGTAGAGGATCCACGATGATGTTCGCACTCTTAAGAGCAATGGGTATGCAGATATAATGCCCCCATTAGGACTAGAGAGGCAGTTCTTGTACCCAAGAACTTTGAAGGTACTTTGGTGCACATGCTGGGTTCTGGATGGGGGGATTGTTTTTTATTATTTATTTATTGATTGATTTGATTTGATTTATACTCCACCTTCCCCAAAGAGGGGTTCAGGGCGGCTAACAACATTAAAAAAATACATTAAAAGTCACAAAACCATAAAATCAATAATAATTTTTTAAAAGTCATTAAAATAGTCCAGGAGCAGGCTATTTAAACAAATATTGGGAGTCCGTATACGGGCATAGCAGATGGCCGAGGGCAGCCCCAGAAAAAGTGGTGGTCTTAGATGGAAGAAGGAGGACACCCGCTGGCACTCAGCCAAAGGCCCAGTGGAACATCTCCGTTTTACAGGCCCTGCGGAACTGTAACAGGTCCCACAGGGCCCGGATCTCCAGCAGGAGAGTGTTTGTTAATGTACACAATAAGGAATAGTTGTGCATTTCTAGAAATCCATAGTGAAATGCAGTGAATCAACAAAGGTGGCTTCTAGTAACAGTCTTCTGTTAGCACTATGGCAATAAAGGAAAAAAATGTTGCTTGTATTTGTACAGATGAAGTTAATTTACAAGTATATTTTACTGTCTTACATAATTCTCATACTTTATTAAGATTTCGGTTGTATGTTTTTGCATGAATGTTGTAATGGGTCTATAAAATTGGGAGAGGAACTAAATACCGTCAGTGTGAACAAAAGCTCTACTCATGATTGACTCCTTTGAGTGAGTGTGGATAATATTTGTATATTTTTCATTCCATGCAATCTTACTGGGATCTGTTATAGCTGCTGTATCTCTCCTCCTCCCCAGAAGCAGATCTGGAACTGGCCTTCAATTGATAAAGATTAATGGCATTACTAAAGGGAAAAAAGATGTGAGGAAGGAAGTCAGGGAAATGGAAGTGCTTAGCTTCAAACACAGGTTGTTACTTCCTAAGAGATTCCAAAAACAACGCTGATACAGTATAGCCTTGACTGAATAGCATTTTTTTTGGTTTTTAGGTGGCTGACATGTGCCTGAACCTATTCTATGGCAAGGGCAGCCATTGAAATGGCTGCTGTGTTGGTCTGTTCCTCCAATCCTATGATTGATATCTTTCAACAGAATGAGATAAGCAACAGATGCTACAATGTACAAAGCATACGCACATTGTTCACTGTTGTTTTCATACTGTAAAAACTTTACCCATAAAAGTAATTAACCTAAAATGAATTACCAATGAATACTAAACGATATTTAAAAAATGGAATATTGCTGAAAATATTAAGAATACACAACTTTGAATGTTAGTGTACTTGAGGAAACAAGATAAAAATCATAATTTTTGTGCGAAGAAAGATTTGGAGTCTTTTAAGACAGTCAGGAATGCCACATTAGGTTATCTATTCTGATCCTATTATCTGCCACTGTTTCCTTGCTCTTCTGCTATCTTGGCACCATGTTCTTTAATGTCATTACTGTGCTGTTTTCTTCCTTGATTCTTACATAAGTAAACCCAGTCAACTGGGGACTACATTGTGACTGGGATGACTTTACACTGTTATGTAGCCAATCAGATTTTACTATTTGAAGATATCACTGGGCCAGCTGAGAATGAGGGCAGTGTTGAAGCTGCAATGTGCAAACAAAACCAATTCAGGAAGCATAGACCTCACTCTAAATGAGAATAACTTTTGTTCCTTTTTTATACAATCATCAAAATTATTGGAAGGGTAGCCCTTTTTGCCATTGCTGAAAATGTTCACAAATAAGATTCCACTTTCATCTAGGACTAAATGTAGATGGTGTATGGACTATAGCAGAAGTACTACCTATCCATTCCTTCCTTTGATGGGTCTTCCTTCCACCCCTTTCTAATTCTCCATTTCAGATGGCTAAGAGAGCTTTATATGTTATGTCCACTATATAACCCATTGTCTTGTTGTCAAGCTTCTTTGTTCAACTTCTTTATAATATGCTATGCCCAAAGACCTTCAGAAAACTCTTTGTTTGATAACAAGGGTTTTTTTTTTGTTAAGCCTCAGGGATATGATAGTGCATTTCAAAAAGGAAAATCATTTCACCTCCTTAGAACAGTTCCCAACTGATGGAGAAAACCTTAATAATTAATTGGCCCGGAGCTGGCCTCTAACTGGATCCCCAGTGTTTTTTCCTATCCAGACATCACAGAAATGATTCTGATAAAGTAGTGACTGAAAAATGTCATTCTTTATGATACAGAGCACTTTGGAAGGTCTGGGCAATACATTCCAGGATTAAAATGGTCATAGTGAAATATTCCTAAACATGATTTTAAAAAATGTGAAAGAAGGATAGTTGTTTATTTATCAAAATTACCAGAAGCAAGTTTTACAATAGTATTCCAAAAAACCTATTTTATGGCCCTAACAATTGTGCATGTTGAAAGCTAGCTTTCAACAAAGCTAGCTTTCTCACTAGCATTTTTTAACCATGACTTTAATTTCAGTTCTAGAGACTTTAAGGGACAGGCAGAAGATATTCATTCCGAATGCCCAGATGCCTGGGAACAACTACTTCAGTATATCAGTAACCAGATTAGATCTCTGAGTTATTTGAATGAAACCAGATAAATAGATACAAAGTCTTTTATTAGACTTCCTAATATGTACAGCAACAGCCAGTGAACTAAACTAGATTAAAACACAGAAATCCAGCTGTCTGTCAAATCCCGGATATATTCTAAGTCATTATGCATTCCTTAACTATCTTTATCCATACAAAAACATTACACCATGTGCCAAAGTTAACCGTGTCATGTCATTTATACAAAAACATTTACAAATGTCTTCCTTTTATTTTTCCATGATAGGTATTATTGTTTCATGGCATGAATAAATATGATTCCTCTATAGAATAAATCACTATGTCATATTACTAGAGATAACAAATACAACTGAAACTGCTGTGCACTTGGGGATGATGCCTGTTCGGGTCACTTTCTCATTACTGATACGCAGCCTTGAAGAGTATATGGGTGTCTGCATTCATGAATACAGAATGCCTTTATCTCACAGATCACTGCTGGACCATCTGTGTTGAGATGGTTTTCATATAATGAGATCCTGGCAAATTGATATCTGCTGACATGTAATCTTTGCAATACTACCTGGCAATGTCTTGCCGTGTACAGTATAAAGTGCGCATGGCATATACACAAATTCAATGAGAGTAATATGGAGGGCATCTCCAGTTCCATGGAAAGTTTAAAGTTTCACTGACTAAGAAAAATTATGTGAAGTTTCAAGGAACGCGTGGTCATTTAGCCCAGTGCCTCTGCTCCAATACTAAAGACTCAAATAGTTTCACTGAGGGCACAGTTTAAGAAGGGAATAGAAGAGCAGATGCATTCCTAGCCACATGTACCCACTAGGGATGTGTGAATAGATATATCTGCTTTAAAAATGTATCCTAAAAATACCTATTTGGTATTATTTGGGCATATTAAGATAAACCAGTATTTACATTTCTGAATTACCCAAATCTGAAAAATACGGGGGGGGGGGGGGGTTGGTCAGTGCACACCTATCTGTGCAGCCACAGATCTCTTCTGTCATCCATTCCTATTAACTTGACAATTAGAATAGATGGTATTTTTCCATCCAGGATGGATTTGGCCCAGAAGTTGCTGTTGTGGCTCTATACTAAAAGCATCCTTGATATCTTTGAAGCTTTTGAAACCATCCAAGGATTTCTGACAGGCCCCTTAGGTAGCTTGTTTCAGTGACTAACTGCATGTGTCTGAGCACTCATAATACAGTCAACAAGAACTCTAATGAAAAATCAAATCAAGATGACTATTTCACTATGCCAGTAAGGTTGTGTATACTTGACTCTTGACTGGAAACAATTGTTGCATCCAGAAAATCAGGCGTGAAAATCAGAAGCCAACACAGTTTGAAACACTTAAAGGGTTTAATAAAAGGTTCCTTCTCAGAACATAGTTCCAGCAACAACTAACTCAACTTGCATCTAGAACTTTGTTTTTCTAATCCACTGTCAACTTTTTATGGGGTTAGCATAGAGCCAATCCCGGCCAGCCTACAAGACTGACCTGGATCAAGGACTAGAGGTGTTACAAACATCATAATATTGCTGAGAATTGCCTCCCATTAGTCCTCGTTTGGAGCATTCCCACATTGGAGGATAAGATCTCTCTGGCGCTGTTTCCTTTGAGATCTCTGTTCAGTCCCTATTCAACTGATACCATTTCCATTCTGGAAGTTCTACACATTGCTTTTTCCTTCCTTTGCCCAAACATGCCAGTTCTAAAGCCTGGTTCTTCCCCCTTTTAAAGTCTTTTATCTGAAAGCTGGTGTTGTGTGATATGTGACCAGCTCTGTACTTTGTATTTAGCTCATGTCAGTAACTTGTGTTCTGGGAATTTCAAAATATATGTATGAAACTGTCCATCCATTCCATGGTACTACTTTCTCATGCATCTATTTACAAAGTACTTTTATTAACCTTTACATCTGCTTTTGTAGTCATGCATAACAACAACAACAACAACATGCTAAGCATTTATATAGGACTTAAGGGTTTTTGGGATTCTTCACATAAATTATTTTAGGCCCCATCGATATATGCAGAGGAATTGCGTGAGAGAGTTATGGAGGAATGGACACTCCAGCAGAACTGGGACTGAGGGACACGTCTTTGAACACATTCCATTGTTTTTTTTTAAACTCCTTGCAAGTAGAAAACCAGAAAAAGGCCAGGAATTTTCTCCTTTTGTGCTAATTCTTTACTTCTGCGGAGCTTTTCACATGAGGAGTGTAAAGTGTTATAGTCCATTTTGTCTCTTGCTGCTGCTGCATAGAATCCTTCAAGGCCCCTGTAAACGGGCTGTGTTGCTTGCCAAAGAAGCTTGGCTTTATGCTATCTTGATAGGTTACCACCAGATTTTGCTTATTTCAGTTTTGATTATAAGATCCTGATATGTTTGAGAGAGATTTCCTTGTTCTACTGTTCTTAAAAAAACACCTTCCTAAAGCAGCTACTCATATAAATGTTTTGCACTGTAAATTGTGATGTGCCTACTGAAAGGACATGCCTACCGTTTATATATTCTTAGCAGTCAGTGTCCTTTCTGGAATATTGGTGTGTATATAAGTGTGTGTTTGTATGTGTAAGAAATTCTATTTCTTTTTCCTTCATCTGATTTCTGTGTTTGGTTTTTAATATATACTCTCCCTACATTCTTTCAAGCCTTTTTTATTGATCTTTTCTTTTTCTTTTTTTGCTTTTTTCCACCAAAGGAATGCCCTATACAACGCACGAGGCCTTGGGCAACTTTGACTGGCGTCATAGTTGAATGCAAAAGCAATCTACTGCTAACTTGTGTGTCAAATACTCCATGCCCACGACTGGATAAAAACATTATCCCTATGAAAATATGAACAAAAGATTCATAAAAGACTTTGACAGGAGAAGAACTGGATTTGTATGGAGAAAAGGTTCCAGTATGCTGATCCATTAGCAATCCTCATAAAAGACTGTTTAGTTATTGAAATCTATCACTGTCTTTGTGCACATAGGCAGTCTGATTTTAGTCTTCCACAGACCTATGAAGAGAGCTTGTCTTTAAAGCTGACTCTTTGGTATGTTTGCTTAACTTTTCTTTTGCAGAAACAAATACTTTGTCTTGGTTTTGAAAAGAAACCTGTTGGAGCAAATATATCCAAACAAAGATTCCTCAGCATGATCCAGAGTGGGTCATGTGAAGAAGGATTTGATGACATGCTCTAGCCCACTAAAACTTGTACTAATGGAAATCTGAAATACGTATACATCTATTCATCTTTGGGTGCACAAGGCTCCTGTTACATGGCTACACCACTCGGATGTGGTTCTGCAGTTAGTTTAGCTATAATTTATATAAGAAAATCGTGCCTTTATGTTTACTTTACAAAATGTATAAGATCCTGGGATTTCCAGTGATGTAGCTCCTTCTAAACATTTAAAATAATCCAGAGAAATAGCAGCAACATCTTAGCTATGTACTGTCTTGATGCCACTGAACACTGAAGCTCCCGTTAGCTAGATATTAACAGTCCTTCAATTAATTTGTCTTGTCTTTTCTTAAGTTAGTGGCTATCACCACACCTTGTAGCAATAATTCCATAAATTCCTTTTGTTGTGTGAAGGAAAGCTTTCTTTTTACTTATTTCTGAACCAATTTCCCCTGAGTTCTACTATTGCGGGAAGAGTACAAAATTTCCACTTTCCCCATTTTGTGCATAATTTTATAAACTTCTGCCACATAGTCATCTTCTCTCCAAAAACTTATATGTCCCAAATGCTTTAGGTTTCCTCATATATAAAGGCATCATGATGCTGAACTTTTTATTCTGTTTTTCTTTTTTGTATTGAGCCCTAGCCTCAAATTTGCCTTTTCCCCCATTGCTGCTAGATATTAAATCAATATTTTGCACCATCAACTCCATCCTCAATCAAATGTGGCAGGTTACAAGGAGGTATGGTAACTCCTGAGCAGAGCCTACGCCTGCATTTGAAGCCCCAGGGTCAACCCCTGGGGAAAGGAGCTTGCACAGCAAGACTGGACCAATCCCTTGCTGAGGTTCAGAAGAGCTGTAAACGATCAAGTCTGGAAAGGCAGGGTTGTTTGAATCATTAATGTGGTTTCCAGAAGGTGTTATCTATTCAAACTGCATTTTATTGATGCTGCTCAGTATAACAACAAAAACAATAATATCAACAATAACAACAACTACATTCGATTTATATACTGCCTTTCAGAAGAACTGAATGCCACTCTCAGAGCAAAATCAAAAAGAGTCCAGTAGCACCTTTAAGACTAACCAATTTTATTGTAGCATAAGCTTTCGAGAATCACAGTTCTCTTTGTCAGATGCATGGAGGGCCAACAGAAACTGGTCAAATATAGAGGAGGAGAGGGGAGGGGGGGAGTTTACGAAGTGTGTTATTATTATGTTCTGTGCGCCCCTTCATAGTGATAGATTTAGATCAACTTTGACACTGGAAGTGATATCATCGCACCTGTTGGGAGCGCACTCGTGCAAAGCAGATGCACAAAGAGGTTGGCCTCAGGTAAGTGCCAGGTCCCACCCCCCTCTCCTGCCAGGAGAGTAAGAGGACGTGGCAACCCTAATTGTCTACTCTAACAGACAGCAGCTCTCAGAGCCTCAAGCAGAGGTCTTTCACATTGCTTGCTACCTGATCCTTTAAACAGGATATGCTAAGGACTGAGCCTGGGGCATTCTACATGGAAAGCAGAAGCTCTACCATTAAACCACAAAGCCCTTCCCCAAGATTACATACCCCTTATTGTATGGAATTATTAGTGCTGTGCATTAGGAATAGTAGGGCTGTCAGGAACATAGGTAGAAATTCATCAGATCTGCCTGACCAGTTATTAAAACCAATAGTACACCTGACAATGAACACTAGTAGGGGGGGAAATGCCAGTTTAGAATGATGACAAACTATGTTGGAGACAAAGCTACGTTGTGTTCCTAAACCTCAAAAGACTCTATGCAGTTATTTCAAACACTGTGCTTCAATCATAATACCATGCATGTTGCTAAATGTCAAAAACATTGGGTTCAATATCCACACGACAGTGAGATAGAACTTTGCTATATAAGTGTATGTGTTTTTTCTTCACTGAATTATGTTAGATGTGTGTGTCACTGCACAGTATAGCATGCTTATGCCTAAAAATCGATGCTTTCTCATTAAGCAGTTTGTCATTTCATCTGAGAAATCAAACCGAACAGAAATAGCACTGGCTACTTCTGTCTTAACAACAAATGCCTTATGGACATGGCATTCCAGATAAGCCAGGCCAAGGCATATTGATTTCTGTGGCTTCTGCAGAAAAGAGGATTATTTAGAAATCTTACCATGTTTGGGGATAAACATGGCAGAGAAAGTCTAACGAAGCTGTGGATAATTCATAGTAGTCACAGTGCAATGGTATATCAGTGTAATAAACAACATTTCACAGTATAGTTGATCTCTTGTGTACATTGGATGCCAATTTTAAAAATTCAGGGCCACATCTGCCAAAAAGTTCTGTAGACCCCATTGAAATAACTGCAGCAGTGCAGTAGCACAGATAGTAATGGTAACTAAGCATTTTGGTTCAGCTGTTTGATTTGATCTTTTCAGCCTGAAAGTAACTCTGGCCTGGTACAGAAAACCAGCTGAGAGCCAGACTAAATGTTACATCAGCCACAGGCCCAACCAGTGGCTGCTGACACAATTTTAGAGGTGAATTTAGTTATACAAAAATTGCTGCAAAAGTCCAATCCTGGTTGGGCCTGTGATGTTAGGGCTACATCTCCTTTAAAAGAAAAGAGTCCAGTAGCACCTTTAAGACTAACCAACTTTACTGTAGCATAAGCTTTCGAGAATCACAGTTCTCTTTGTCAGATGCATGGAGGGTAAGAAGAAGAAACTTCTTACCCTCCATGCATCTGATGAAGAGAGCTGTGGTTCTCGAAAGCTTATGCTACAGTAAAGTTGGTTAGTCTTAAAGGTGCTACTGGACTCTTTTCTATTTTGCTACTACAGACTAACACAGCTAACTCCTCTGGATCTCCTTTAAAAGGGCATTGGCAGCCATGAGTTGGAGCTGTGGCTACCGTAATATCTAGTTTGGCCCTGAGGGTTACAAGAACTGGATTAATCAGTAGCTGAGCAGACCCAAATCCTTAGAGTAACAGCCAGATTGGAATGAATCTGAAAGTGGGAACAAAATTAAAAAATCTTAATTAGACGCAAGGAGAACCAAAACGTATAGAGCTGGAGGGTCACTTTATGTCTAGGAAGGAAACCAGGAAGAGACTTGCAGGATACAATTGGAGGAGAAGGTAGAGGACAAGGAAGGAACAAGAACCGAAGGTAGGCAGGGGAGTGGGAATGTGAGTGAATGAGGCAAAAAAAGGACACTACCAGAAGAGAAATAATAGCCTGCAGAGAAAAAGCTCTTGGGATCATGACCAACCCAAGGACTTTGAGCACTTTGGGCTGCCTGCCTCCTTATCCACCCCTCATGCTGCAGAGAGGCAGAAAACTGCCTGCCAATATCCTCATCATGCAGCACAGCAGGAAGGGCACCTTATACCTTACACCTTCCTCACTCAGGAAGGCCACCACACACCCTGCTCCCACAGCACTAGGAGGAGGGAAGCAGGGACGGGCACACTCCCTTCTCACCCAGCACCCTGCCAATGAGAGGCAGGTGAGGGAAAGGTGGTGTGTTCTGCCCTCCTGGCAGAAGGACAGAAGGAGCAGGCCCCCTCTGAGGCCGGGGCACCTCCCAGGGCTGCCATTTGCCACGGTAGACCCTGATGCTGTGTGTAGGTGGGTGGACATGGTAGTGATAGTGGGCTCCCTTCTACCTCTGATGCCCTAGGTGGTTTCCTGGGTTCATCTAGTGGGGCCCCAGAATATAGTTTCATGTCTGGCCTTTTGAGCAGACATTGTTAGAATGGGAAAGAACAAAGTGCCTGCTTTCCAACAATGAATGAGCTCAGAATAAACCATTTGGTGGTTCTCGCAATGTACAATTCAGTGGTGGATGCAAATTCTTCCAGCTGTGATGGGCATCTTAAATGTTAATGTATTAAAGAAATCATTCCTGCTGCTGGACTCCAGTAAACTATGAAATATTTAAAAAGTGAAGCTTTTGTTTCCCCTGGCTGCAGAGCACAGGCTTGCAGTTTTAAATATTAAATCAACAACATTTCAAATATTCTAAGCAAGCACAAGAGTTCACTGACACTGGACAATTTTTTGTCTTTATTTGCTGCTTCAGAAAACTTGTACACATTTTATAATCAAAATGGATACAGACTACTAATGGATGCAGTCAGTTATTGCACTGAAGAAATATGATGGATACTCATCTAGTTTTTATTCTAAAAGCCAAGCTACAAGTGATGCATGACACAGGGTGGACACTTGTCAGCTTACCTCAAGTTTTGATGGGAAATGTAGGCATCCTAGTCTTGCAGCTGTAATGGAGAGCCAAGCTGTAAAACCAGGACGCCTACATTTCCCATCAAAACTTGAGGTAAGCTGACAAGTGTCCAACCTGTGTAAGGCATCACTTGTAGCTTGGCTGTAAGAGGGAAGCCCAGCACTATGGGGTCAACCATGAAAAATGTTCTCCCTCTTTCCCTAAGGAACTGTCATGTATCTTTCTAACTAGGACCCTCTTTGCTGAAAGTCAACTGTGGAAACTGACAACTGAGTCAGCCCAGCACTGGTTCCTGACTGAGTCTCTCTAAACAATGTTTGGCGCATGATTGTCAAGTGTAGGGAGATGCAATGTTAAAGGAGAAGTGTAGTTTAAAAAGACAGAGCTGGTGGAGATCAATCCTCAGAGGGTTTGTTAATTTCATCTTTGCCTCCTGGAAGGCTCTGTCAATTTCACCTCTCTAGTCTGAAACTGTGTGGGATAGCAACCAGAGAGCAGTGAGGAATGGAAATGGGCTGGAACTGCCTTCCAGAGCCAGGCTTGGACCTGGAGAGGTTATAATGGGCTGGACTTTTCCTTCTGGCATTTCACAGCCCCTTCACACAGCTCAAGCGTATAGCAAAGACTGCCCTGCTGCTGGCTCTGTCTTTTTAAACTACCCTTCCCAGCTAACATTACATTTTCTGACGTGTTCTTTACATGTCTGATGTCTTGTGTAGAGAGACTCTAGGAGAGGTCTTCATGGTAGTGACAGCAAAAGTGTAGACTTCCCTCCCCAAGGGAGTTTTGTCTGTCCCTTTCTATCATTGTTTCGTACCAGCAGATGAAGACTTTTCTGTCTTGTTTGCATTCCCACACTGACTCTCACTGAGTTGTCTTCTCATTCACATGTCGATTGTCCGTGAGTTTTGTTTTTAATTGTTATATATGCATGCATTTTAAACCTTCTTTTAATGTTTTTGATTGTTTGCCACCTTGGGGAGTCTAAATTGGGTGGAGAAGCAGTTTTAAAATATTTTAAATAAATAAATATTGGCCATCTATTGTGTGTTGAATCTTCTGATATAATTAACCTACTAAAACGAGTCCTTCAAATATACCCTCAAGCATTTGGCATCCCAATATTTAAGAAGAATGCCACCAGGCAGATTTATTTGGCCCTAGTTCTGACAGACAGCAGAAGAGCTGGAAACCCCATATTTAGATTTTGTGACTTCAGATTGGGGTGGGAAGTCATATGAATGAGTGCATGTCTATCCAAAATAAAGTTCCCTGCACACAGAGTGTGAAATGTCGTGGATAATGCTTGCAGACTAGCCTGCAGACTAGTAGTGTGCACAGATGTGCATCTAGCATGCCAAGCTGTATGCAAGCAGGCAGGATAGGTTCATCTCACCGTGCTGGAGTGCTTCCCCGCCACTCCCATTCAGAGCACAGCTAGAGGACACATCACAGCTTGGTGAAGCAGAGCTCGTCTGGGTCTGGTCAGTGCCTGGATGGAGATGGTGCCTGGGAACCCTTTGTATGTACGTACCATATTTGCTATGATGGAAGAAAGGCATGATAGAAATGGCATAGAATCTGTGTCAATGTAATGTGTCTGAGTATATAGTGAGGAACAAAGTCATGTATGGCTTGCTTCTCATATCCTACATCTGTCTGTATCTGAACTCTATGACAGTGCATACACTCTGTTGCCTTCACTTTTCTCCCATCTCCATGCTCCTATGCAGAGACTGAGAGGCACACCATTTCCACTAAAAATCAGCTTGCACTTTCAGCAAACCATCTCTAATGTGATCCCTCCTAATTTCTCTACTTTCTGTTACTTCCCTTCTGACTGCTGCGTTCTGTTTTGTCCAGTGATTAAGTGACAGCGCATCATATCATGAGTGTGTGGGCTTGAGGTGTGGAATGTAGTGTGGGATGTGTCTTCTGTTTTGAAGACCTTCAGTGCTCCTTGATAAGGATCATGACTTAAAAGGAAAAGACATCTGGTAACCTTTCATTGATTCCCTCCCCCAAATTTGCATAACTCACATTTTATTTCCCCTCTGATTTGCATAGCTCCAAGCAAAGATGCTTTGCACATGTTGCATCATTGACATTTCTAAGCACTGCTGAATTGAGAAGACAGTCTGTTCCTCTCTCGCTCCCTCTCACCTCTTTCTTCTCTCTCTCTTTCTCTCCATCACACACACCGCTCAGGAACACATCTCAGTGCTGAAGGATAGAAGACTGCACGCAGTTTGGGAATATTATTAGCCAGACCTCATTAATTAAATAAGACTAATGATTTATTCATAACTCCAGGACAATGGGAGGACAATGCAGTACATTTACATTAGGGATGAGCACACACTTGGAGGAAGAATAAAAGACTGAGCAATAAACACTGAAATCCTCATTTCTAAGTCTTGAATGTTTTTTGGGGGGGGGGCATTTTACTGCACCATTGTCCTCCACTTTTTTATTTTGAATGAGAAAATTGTTCTGATTAAGTGCCCGAGTAGCTGTTTCTGCTTTTCTAGTGCTCTTAAAATCTCTCTTTATGCTCAATTTTCATTCTTACTTGGAAAATAATTTAATAGAATGGTTTATTAAAGTTAAAGGGTTAGAAAAAATATTATGTTGGGACTGCGGTAATGTAATTGATGCTGTCACTTGGGGGATTTCATCTCAGCCAGACCTCTGCTCCACGCTCAGCAGCATGACCAACTTCCAGGCGGGGCCTGGAGATCTTCCAGAGTAACAGCTGATCTCCAAAGATCAGTTCCCCTGGAGAAAACAGCTGCTTTGGACAGTGGACTCTATGGCATTATATCCCTTCCCTTTCCAAACCTTTCCCTCCCCATGCTCTCAAATCTCCAGGAATTTCCCAACCCAGAGCTGGCAACCCCAGCCAGTGGTGTAGCGTGAGTTGCCAGCACCCGGGGAAACTCCTCGTAGGAGGTGGTACCCCTGGCACCACACATGTGGCACCACGCATGTGCTTCCAAGACTGTGTGATGATGTCATTTCCGGGAAGTGATGTCATCACGCAGGGCGTGGTCACCCCCAGGAGCGCTCCCACGATTTACCTGGCAGTCCTCTGCTGCAGCCACTCATGCCACAGCTGCCAGCTCAGTGTGCTCCTTGGCAAGCAGCTGCTGCAGGACAGCCAGCTTGGTGCACAGCGAGCCGGTCACCCCATCAGCGCAGGAGGCAACCAGGGCGGTGCAGGGGGCATCCTGCGGATGCTGTGCAGGCTCTCCTCAGTGAGGCGCTAGGACCTAAAAATTATGCACCCAGGGCAACCGCCCCTCTGCTCCCCCCCACACACACACTATGCCACTGACCCCAGCTATCAATTAGAGGCTCACATAAGGTTTGGGTTTAGATTTGTTATACTTTCATTCATATCTCCTGCCAAAAATGAACAGCAATCCAGGCTTTGTTAATCTTACTTTTAGATAATGTCATTTCTATTAAACAGAATTGCAGAGTTGCCATACCTGAGATCGATGTCAGAAGGGCAACCCATTTCTGAAAACATCTAAGAGCAGAACCACAAGTGACAAAAGGCACAGATTGGACACTTGTCAGCTTCCCTCAAGTTTTGATGGGAAATGTAGGCAGCTTGGTGGAATGTTGGACAAGTGACAGTTGAAAAGTCCATTGGACAGCAGTCAGAGAGCCAAGCTTCAAGACTAGGATGCCTACATTTCCCATCAAAACTTGAGGGAAGTTGACAAGTGTCCAATCTGTGCCTTTTGTCACTTGTGGTTCTGCTCTAAGTGACTCCGAAGCCCCGAAAAAATAGAAAGATTTTATTCTGGTGCTGGAAAGCTGGCAAATTAGGCAACAATTTAGGCACATTCTACCTGTACCTGAAGAAGTGAGCTGTAGCTCACAAAAGCTCATAACCTATCACAGATTTTGTTAGTCTTATAAGTGCTACTGGACTCTTGCTCTTTTCTAGGCAACAGGTAGAAAGCATTGGGGAAGGAAATTCTATAAACAAGCTGCTGTCCCTGAAAAGGACCTTTTCTTTGTAACTACTCATCTTCCTTCTTGAAGGTAGAAGGAAATGGAGGACAACCTGTGCATTTTGATAAGATCTGCTGTGATGAGCTTTCGTTGGATAGACTCAGGCATCCTGTCCTCAGAACATCCCCCCCCCCCCTGCAAAACAGCATAGCAAATAACTTCATGGGATTACTGGGGCCAAGAGGTACATTCACTGAGAATTGCCAACATGTTTAAATTGGTGCATCTCTTATACGAAAGAGTATATCAGCAAGATTATATAATATTTTAATGTACAATTAACCATTTGTATTCATATTGGAACACTATTAATATTTCTCAATCTTTTAAGTGTTTTTTATGGATGCAGGTTCTTTTTTTGCATTAGTGAGTGTGCATCAAAACTGTGTATGTGTGTTATGCAGAGTAATTCATTTCTAGATTAAGAACAAGTGCCTGGCATAGGTACAGATTATCTCTCCAAACAAAGGATTTATTTTTTTTTAAGTGAGAAATTAGTTCCTTGCTGCATTTTGGTTTGTTTTATAGCAAATAAAAGACCCTCTTTTGAAATCAATCCTATTTCCCCTGTTTCCCCCTCCCATCCATTTAGGCTTAGGGAAGAGGGTGGGTTTATCGAAGGGAATGGTTTTTTAATAGTTTTATATTGTTATTAAAATATGTTAAGTAAAAAATGCAATATATATAACAACGTTTGTAAGGAATAAACATGTTTCAGTCTTTAGATTCTATTTCTTTATTCCATCAGCAATTGGTAATTGCCCTGACCTGGATAGCCCAGGCAAGCCTGATCTCATCAGGTCTCAGAAGCTAAGCAGGGTCAGCTGTGGTTAGTAATTGGTTAGGAGACCTCCAGTGTAGGCCAGGGTTGCAGAGACAGGAAATGGCAAACCACCTCTGTTAGCCTCTTGCCATAAACCAGCTATGACTTGATGGAGCTTTCCACCACCACTAACTGGCAATCAATCAAGAACAAAATTATGTCCCTGAGGACCAAAGTCATTCCTGCCTGTTCCTTGCCTTCCTGCATCTTCTCCCAGGGCATTGTCTTCCTACATGTAGCCAGTTGTCCAGCAAACCATTATGATACCTCTAGCTTAGAAAGGGACTGAGGAAAGCACAACCCTGAGCTGGCTCGCCAGTAGACCCATGGAGATAACAGTTTCTAAAGTCACAGATTGAGAAGGGGGTGGCAGAATTGTAATTATGGTTGTTTGAAGTGTCTCTGTCAAGTAACCATAGCAATTACACAGGGATTGAACTATAGCAATTACAATTATTCCATTCCCCCACCTTGAGCTAGGTGCAGGGTAGCAGGAAGCACTGTGAAATCAGTTAGTCACTTTTCCATCCGGATGCAGTAAGAAAAGAATGGCCCAGAGGGGACAATTTTCCCCTTTGGCAGGAACATACAGAACGCCCCTGTTTATTTCTTGCCTTTTTGAAAATGGGAGCAAGAAATTGGTTGGCTTTGTGACCCAATTTAAGCAAATGTCTTTTTAGAAGCATGTGCAATGTAAATGGAATTGAATGTAATTTCATAAGCTGCCTGGATAGAGCACATTCTAATTCCAATCACCAATCTGTATTAATTATTTCTAATCCATGTAATTATGTTTCACCCGTATCTGATTCTGAAAAATTATTTTCCGCAACAAACCACAAGCCAGACTGCTTATGTAATTTCTTATCAGGCAGTGTCCAAAGAGAACTGCATTAAAAACATAGAGGAAAAGTAAGAGTATATTATATATGATTAACAAAAATGTTAGGATTTGCAATGAAATAATAAAAATAAATGCTAGGGAAATGTTGGACTGCAATTATTAAAGACATCACAATGTTTGAAGGAATTATGATTAGGGTTGCCACCTTATTTACTGTTTCTGCTCTTATGTCTTTAAAGAAGCCTAACACACCAAAATGAAACAGGTGAAGCTTTTTCATGCCAGGTAGATAAGAAGTGGGAACAGCCTCTCCTTTGTCTGTTCCAGTGGGATAGCCACATTCATCTGTTGCAGCAAAAACAAGCAGGCATCTGGTGGCCCATCAAAAACAGATCAGTAGCGTACAGCGGAATATACAGAATATAGACCCAACAAAGGGAAAGAAAAAATATGAAGATTTTTTTTAAAAAAAAAAAAAGAAAGAAAAAATATGAAGATTTAAAAGGCCATGCAAAGTGCGAGAGGTACAATTATGACCTTTCTGTACAAGATAAGTGCAGTGGCCATTCACAAGGGCTGTATTTGGTGACAGCAAGGTAACTGACACATTAAGCAATTCATGCTTACAGTAACTAGGAAGATGGCAGTACTGTTTAACTCCTACACAATCAGACTTATCAACACTGTGTTTGCAGTGTGTTCCTGTTTGCACATTTGAGTTTTGTGCTTTTTACCCTTCTAAAAGCCAATGCAAATTTCTATGATTGCCTTTTCTAAATGACATGTTTTAACATATATAACTGTGGGTCACTGTTCTGTCTTGTCCAAGAAAAGAATGTTAGAACTGGGTAAAAGTTTATTCAAATCATATTATCAACCAATGATTGCTCCTTGGTAGCATAGGGTTTTCTCTGACTCATTGTACAGAAGATTATTTATTTATTTGCATTATGTATAGTCCACCTGTCTCTTAGACTCAAGGGAGATTACACAGTGTAAGTCAATACAATCAAGAATGGGGGAATGAGGGAATGGGGAGATATGGAATGAAATCTGCCTTGACCTGCTTCTAGCTTTGCTCATGTCCATTCCTCTGAAGGGAGTGTCAAGATACTAGTTCCCTATGTTCCTATGCTAGTAGAGAACAGAGAGGTGTGTTAGTAAATAAAAATCTTTTTTCCTTTTAAAGATCTCAGACTATGGCAAAAAAAGTCCTTACCCACAAGCCCGGCCAATAATTCATGCATACATGGAACTGGGCTAGAGGGCTAGCAGGCAGAGAAAGGGCAATGTGTAGCAGCCAAATAAGTTGTAGTGGTAGCAGGTATCTATCCCATATAATAGGAAGGAAGGGGGCAAGTGGGTGCAAACCCCCAAAGCCTCTTGCAAGTCCCCCACCACCTCTCAGACATTCACTGCACAAACAGCTGGTGTGCTGATCAGCTAAGAACAAGCTTACTGCTGCAAAAGATTTTAGTAAAGTTTTACGCAAGTGGAGACACCCAGTTTGGGAATACAAGAAACGTATGCAGCAAGAGTGACAGAAACAGGATCTGCAAAAAAGATGGCCACTCTCGTTATGAGCTGAGCCTTGGGGAGAGTGGATGGCTGGCTTCTGGAGGTTAAGTGCCTTACTGAGCAGTCCTCTCAGCATTAACTAGCCATGATGATACCTATGATCTCATTGGCTATAGGATAATTTTGCACTGGCTCTCTGGCACGCAGATCCAAGAAGGTGGTGCTGGAAGAAACCTGTTCTACATCATAACCTTTTCTTATGGGGGTGCCACCAGATTTCATCATGTTGTCCATGCTGGCTGTTATCTTTGTGGAAATGCTGAGGGAAATAGTCTGGGGTTTGGAAGTGCCCTGTCAACAGCGCACTGATTACATCCAACTTCATCTATCTATCTGATCCTAGGAAGGAAGCAGGCTGGGACCTCCGATGGACTTAATGAAGGGAAACACCCTGCATGCATAATGCCCTCTATATGCGGCTATCTTTGAAGAGTGTCAAGAATCAGCAACGTACATCAGCCTGACTGTTAACTGGGACGAGCTGTATATATCCTACATCAACTGCATCTGTTGGCAATTTGCTTCTGGATTTTTTAAAATGTTCATTTATACCCCGTCTTTCTCTCCAATGGGGACCCAAAGCAGCTTACATCATTCTCTTCTCCTCCATTTTTTCCCCTCACAACAAACCCTGTGAGGTAGATCAGTCTGAGTGTGTGTGAGCTTCCATGGCAGAGCAGGGAATCCAACCTAGGTTGTGCAGATCCTAGCCTGTTACTCTAGCCACTTCACCACACTGAATTTAAAGTGCTGTTAGTCTAAATAGTGGGGGTCAAGGTTACTTAAATGACCTCACTTCCATGTGGATCTACACACACACTGTGATTTGCCTAGGAGGTCCTCTCTGTGTACTATTATTATCACAAATTTCCTTGGTAACCAACTGCCCATATCAGGTTTTCTCAACAGTGGAACCAAGGCTGTTGAACTCTGTTCCCGTGGAGAGAATGTTTCAGTATCAGAGCCAAACTAAAAGTGACGTCTTACACAGGTTGGACACTAGTCGGCTTCCTTCAAGTTTTGATGGGAAATGTAGGCATCCTGGTCTTGCAGCTGTAATGGAGAGCCAAGCTGTAAAACCAGGGCACCTACATTTCCCATCAAAACTTGAGGGAAGCCGACTAGTGTCCAACCTGTGTAAGACATCACTTGTAGTTTGGCTCTCAGTCAGAGCAGTTGTCTCTAGGAGGGAATTTGGCCTCCTTAGCTAAGGATATTGATTTGGATCCAAAGAAGTAGGAGCAACTTCCTGGTTGCCCTCCTGCCTTCTGTGCCCCCTGAAATAGTGTTCCTGTGTCAGCAGAACCCCAAGTACAGCGTGAGGGAAAAGTCCAGATGGGTAGTGAGAGATCACCCTCTTCTTTCCTTTGCCAACATAAATGTTGTTCCATCAGCAGGATTCCTGATGTGCTAGCTGTGCTTTTAAAAAAAAAACTGTTGTAGTGTTCCTTATAGGGTTTAATTGTTAGATTTGTTTTAAACTTTCTCCTTTTCATTAGCAACTTTGGGTGCCCTTAAATCAGGATGTTATAAAAATTAAATTAAAAATGTTTAGAGTAAGGAATAATTTACCCTGCAATGGTTAATTGATCCAATATGCACCTTAGAGATTTTTAAGGTGTCATCCTTCATGCACTCCTTGTTCCAGAGCTGTTTGAAATTGTAAAAACATATGCACAAGAATATCTCCAAACTTTGTTATACACAGAGATTGCTATGGAAGAGCATTAGCAATCAGATAAATATCTAAAAGCTAACATAGGTTTCCCAGCTGGTTAATAATATATTCTACCTACATCTCATATTCAGATATACTGTTTGCAAACTGGACTTAATTGGTACTTATCTTTCCTATATCATGTAACATTGAAATCAAGGTTAGAATGTTCCTGCCTACCCTTAACTGCTCTTGTTGAATTGCTTTTTTAAGCCCCACTTGAGTACAGTTTGAAAGAAGGATCTGACAACTGGACCTTTTGCTTGTCCTTGATAGAAAGCTACAAAACAATCTGAGAAGAGTCCTTCAAAAACCCTGAAGCTATAAGGCATTTATTTTTAGGCCTGTGGTTTATAGGAAGAGCAAAGCAACCTAGAGGGGGAAACAGTGTCAACAGTTCACATGAAGTATCTTTTCATGTTTTGGAAAAGCCAAGCCAGACTGCAACTATAACTATGATGGAATTTAAGAAGACACAATAAAGACAGACGCAACCAATACCTGTTACACAGAAGGTCATTTCTAGGTGGTTTTGATGTGATGGAACTTTAAAAAAAATTATATTCATTCTTGCCCAAAGGCAGAGGATTCCATAGCAGCTTGGGGACTGTGATGGTAATTGTTCCTAAGAGGGAAAGAAAACGTTCCCAATTGCCTTGAAAAGAGAGAAACATCTGAAGGGTCATTCCAAGTTCAATGGAACAAACCCTTTTGCCAAGCTCTGCTTTCATCCCCAAGTATTGCTGCAATCAACAGAAATGGACCTCGGAGGGGGACAAGCGGGGAAAAGGCTGGTAGATGACTATTGTGATAGCAGATCAGGAGGGAGAAGGGGATAAGCAGAACCTTAAAAAAAATAAACATGCAGCAAAGTTCTTCTTAGATCTGCAGGATTTCCATGCACACACATAAGAAACAGAGATGGAAGGAAAGAATGTTTTTTATTACATGAAGTTCAGCTATCCCAGTTATTTTGCTGTATTGTTGGTTAATATAATTGACGTATATATAACAGATATAGGGGGAAAAGGGAAATAAGACTTCTTCAGGGACCCATTAATTTCTTAAGGATAGAGTGTTTGAACGTTCAAAGACTTTGTTGAAGCTTATTTTAAATTTAAAATTTCCACTGCCAGGGGATTGATTTCTATTCTTGCTTTAGCTTTATCAAACAATAAGTTGATCTCAGACCTTTCAAAAATTCTGTGGTTCTGTGCTTTGTATGTATTCAGTTAATTCTTTTAAAAGGGAGGGCTATATTTTAAAACATTGTCTCAAGGACAATATTTGATTAAGAAAACCCTCTAAACTAAAATGCCGCAAAAGCTTGGAAGCCATAAAAGGCCTGTTCACACATTGTGTTCCCACATAGAGTAGAAATGATAAAATGAATTAGTCTGTAGGTTCTTCCCTACTGTCGGTCAGACATAATGGATTAGTATCCATTGATCCGTTCTGAAAGAGGCAGAACTTTTCTCTGGTGCAAGAACCCTTCCCTTGATACTTGAGGGGCTTCCTTGCATCTGGAGAATGTATAGCCATGATCAGGGCCGTTTCCAGACGGCTTCTCTACCCCCGGAACGTCGCGCCACGTTGCGGGGAAAATGCGAAATATCACGTTTTCTCGCACGAGTTTTGCGCGACGTCGCACAAAACTCGCGCAAGAAAACACGATATTTCACATTTTCCCCGCAATGTGGCGCGATCTTCCGGGGGCAGGTAAGCCGTCTGGAAACGGCCCAGGGCTTTTTTTCTGGGAAAAGAGGTGGTGGAACTCAGTGGGTTGCCCTCGGAGAAAATGGTCATATGGCTGGTGGCCCTGCCCCCTGATCTCCAGACAGAGGGGAGATTAATTGCCCTCCGCACGGAGAGCAATCTAAACTCCCCTCTGTCTGGAGATCAGGGGGCGGGGCCACCAGCCATGTGACCATTTTCAAGAGGTTCCGAAACTCCGTTCCCCCGCGTTCCCCCTGAAAAAAAGCCCTGGCCATGATCATCCAACCTATAGGCTGTATTCACAGATGGTTTCTCTACAGTTTGATTGCTTGTACATTTGGTGAATGGCAGCAGAATGTATTAGCTGCTTTCATTGAAGTGTCTTGCTTTTGAGGTCATATCTAATTTCTGTCTGTGGCGATTTGTATGTGAGGGATCATTCAGCATATGTGCGTGTTGCGTTCACTGAGTGATGAACATACTTGTGTAAATGAGCTCTATGTCGTTGGCCCGCTGTAGAGGAAAAGATTGTCAAGCAGCCTTGAGGACACAGTGGTATTCAAAGAGGCAAAATTATTTGGTGGTTATGTTGCATAATCTCTGTCATCATGGTTTAATACAAATAAATTTTTATTTGGTTTTAATTATTTCCAATAGTTGCATACCGCTTTTCATATAATAATTTCTCAAAGCTATTTATGGTGACATCTCCTCTGCTATTATCTTATGGCCCTTGACAAAGGGGGGGAAATGCTTTCAAATATTGAATACAGCAGTTGAGAACAAATAGTTCCAGCAGTCAGGCAACATCGCAGTATGGTGTAGTGATGATTAGAGTGACAGACTAGGATCTGAGAGCCAAGCTACAAGTGACACCTTACACAGGTTGGATACTTGTCAGCTTACCTCAAGTTTTGATGGGAAATGTAGGCGTCTTGGTTTTACAGCTTGGCTCTCCATTACAGCGGCAAGACCAGGATGCCTACATTTCCCATCAAAACTTGAGGGAAGCTGACACGTGTCTAACCTGTGTCAGGCGTCACTTGTAGCTTGGCTCTGAGAGAACCAGGCCCTTTCCTTTAATGGTTCAGCTTTATTGGCCATAACTTTAAGCCTAACCACTCTAATTTAAGGGGGAAAAAACCCTACAAGGCCCTCTCTAATTAGAAAAGTTTTTAAATTTTTATGTTATGTGTGATCACTAGCAGGAAAGAGGCCAAACACCGTGAAATCCTAAGCAGAGTTACTTCAGTCTAAGACCATTAATTTCAATGGGCTTAGACTGGAATATCTCGGCTTAGATATCACTGCCAGTTGGACCATTATGTAGAAAAAAAGAGACTTTCGTCACTACTTATAAACCTGTCCTCCCCTAGCAACAGAGTTATCCATCTCTCTTTGTCTTCACTAAATGAGCCAAAGCACCTATCTTCCTCATATATCAAAGCACCAACATTCTGAAAAAGGGATTCCTGCAAATCAACCCTTTAGTTCAAGCTTGAACCAGGTTCAGACCATCACTCTGCTAAGGAAGCTTGCTGGGTGACCTTGGGCTAGTCACATCGTATCAGCCAAATCTACCTCACAGGGTTGTTGTGGGGAGAAAATGGAGGCAAGGAGAATTACATACACCATCTAAGGTCTCCATTAGGAAGAAAGGTGAGTGAAGTAAACCAACCAACAAAAAAACGTTGGGAAATTCCATAATGCTAGAATAGTAACTAGAGAAAGATTTTGAAATGTTCCACATAAGATCTAGCCAAGGTCACATTCATGCTCTGATCATATTCAGATTAGGTTACTGCAACAAGCTCTATGTGAGATGTTGAGCTTCAGTTGGCACAAAATGCCATGGCACAACTCCTGACAACATATCTTCCCAGTCTGAAAAAATGTCTTGTATCAAACAATCTATGTCCCAAATGCTTTTCCTACATTTGTCTAAATTCTTGAAGCCAAATCTTACCCCTTTGAAAGATCATTCTCACAGGAACCAACACACAGGAATGGCTATACCATTTTGAAGACTGGAGTAAGAGGAACAAGGTACAAAATTACTTTTCATCCCTTTTCCAAAACTGCAGCTCCACTGTGGGAAGAGAGGAATTTAATTTCCTTGTCCCTCCTCACTCCAGTCCCACCCCTGACATACATGGCTATTCCTTTGCACAGGCTCAGAAACCACAGGTATTATCTTTCCAGGGGTTGGAAGGGCCTGCAAAAGTGGAAAGGAAGGCGGGAAAGACACAATGGCTGATTCCGCACACGTTGGATAATGCACTTTCAATGCACTTTAACAATCGTTTGAGGTGGATTTTTTGTTCCGCACACAAAAAAATCCGTTCCAAATCATCTATAAAGAGGATTGGAAGTACATTATCCAACGTGTGTGGAATCACTCATAGTTAACCGGGAAGCATAGTTTTAATGACAGAGCCAGTGGAGATCGCTCCGGAGGGGGTGGATTCTCTCACCTCTCTCACCTCTGGACTGTCTCCGCTTCCAGAGCCTTTGCCCTGCTGAGGCTCGGTTAATTCAGTTTTAAGCAGTACGGACAGAAAAGCAAAAGCTTCAGAAGGGGAGACAGTCCAGGCTGCCAGAAGCAGCGGACGGCTGGGAGAGAATCCTTCCTCTCCGGGGCGATCTCTACTGGCTCTATCATTTAAAACTACACTTCCCAGCTAACATTGCATCTCCTGGCCCTTGACAAACATGTGCACAGCATCTCAATGTGTTCCTACCTTCTAGTGCAGGTTGAACAGATACAGAAGGAATGGTGATGTTACTGATTTGATGTGATTAGTATTTTAATTAGCATTTTACTGACAATGTGTTATGTTTTAAATTAATAAACTGCCACAAATGCATTTTACAGAAGCGGAGAGTCACGAGGAATGGTATTGAAAGCAGAAAATTGTGATGACATAACGAAATACAGTCTTTTACACCAATTGCAAAACTATTTTATTATTTCATAACACAAATTGCCAATCAATATGAAATAATACACACAGTCTTCCTGGGTAGACCTATACAAAAGTGCTAATGCCCTAATACAATGCAGCCTTCTTTAGGTGCAGAGGAGTTAGCCGTGTTAGTCTGTAGTAGCAAAATCAGAAAGAGTCCAGTAGCACCTTTAAGACTAACCAACTTTACTGTAGCATAAGCCTTCGAGAATCACAGTCAGAATCACAGTCATAAGCTTTCGAGAACTGTGATTCTCGAAAGCTTATGCTACAATAAAGTTGGTAAGTCTTAAAAGTGCTACTGGACTCTTTTTGATTTTGCCTTCTTTAGGAGCACCATCCGACATTTGGGAAAGGGCTAATTGAATGGGAGCTTCAAGAATGATGGAAATTGCGTCAGCATGCTAACCATCTTTGATAAAAACACGGAAACAGAATACTACACACGAACTAGTCAACCCATTAGATGGTCTCTTCCACCTGTGCTTCCAGACCTACATTTGGCCAAAAAATGTTTTGAACTGTTTGAGTGAATGGCAAAAATGGCCAGTGGTTATGCTATACTGTCTATGGACTTCTCCACCTTGTATTAGGGCATTAGCATTTTTGTATAGGTCTACCCAGGAAGACTGTGTGTATTGTTTCATATTGACTGGCAATTTGTGTTATGAAATAATAACAAAATAGTTTTGCAATTGGTGTAAATGACTGTATTTCGTTAGGTTGTCATGATTTTCTCCTTTGTTACAAATGCATTTTAGGCTGGGAGGTGGTATATAGACATTTTAAAACAAACAAACGAGGCTTCCCTTCAATGAGTCTATACAGATCTTGCATGAGTGGTACTTTGCATTCGTTATATAGGAAGAGGGGCAACTCTACATGTACAATGTGGGAATGAAAAGTTTTTCACTGTTGCTTGACTGCACTCATAACTTTTTATAGCTTTTCAGTATAAAGGTTAAATAGATGAGGAACAGCTATTTAACAGCCAAGATGATGCTTGCTTTGCTATTTCTTGGAATAACAGAAAGAGAGAAATCAGTGTGATTCCAGAATGAAGTTCCAGGTAGTTGATTAAGGCCGTTTTCACACTGCTTGCCGGCCACAGAACATCGTGCCAAGCTCCCAGAATGACAGCGTCTTCCTGGCATGATTTCACACGAGAACTGTGCGAAATCGCGCCAGGAAGATGCTGTCATTCCGGGAGCTTGGTGCGACATTCCATGGCTGGTAAGCAGTGCGAAAACGGCCTAAATCTTTGCAGTTCGCCAAATACAAACTCTTCATAAAGGACAGCTAAATATATTTCTTGGTTGACTTAAAGTTCAGCAACATTTGTTTCACTTTATCAAAGTTTGTAAGATATAATTAAATCCAGCAATTGTCATCTTCTAAACATTCTGATGGCTTCTGGATAAATCTTCCTAACTAAATCACCAAATGTTCCATTAAACAAACATGCACTGAATTCTCTTGCTAATCATCTGTTATGAGCAGAAGCACACAGCTGCTACCAGAGACATCTAATTGCTGTTTCATCAGGCCCAGCTATTCCATTTACATAATTCTCTTGCTAATCTTAATGTAGATAGATAAACAGATATAAAAAAGAAGAATGCCTCATTAAATAAAGCAAGTTAAAGATACCATTCTAGTCACAGCTGGTGGTTGAGGCATTTTTTGAAAATATGTATAGCATCTTTGGTCAGCTAGTATATAAATATATAAAAATGCATCTTCATGTATGTGCATTTTTGCATTATGCATATATGTGTATATATGAGCATGAGGTATTCAACTTAAAAGCAAAATAAGCTAGCTGTTTAAATGAGCAAGAGACATAAAACATTGCCAAAAATACTAATCCATGCGTCTTTCTTTGATTTTATGCAGTGTTTTGATTAAAGAGAGCATCAGCTGCAGATAGACTTAAATCCATGGGAATTAATATGCTCGCCTTAAAAGCATATTAATTGCCTTCTTTTCAAAACAGAATTCTTATCATTAATTTGATAATACACCTTGTTAGCGTTTTGTATGCAAATGTTTTGAAAAAGTATTTATAGCCTTTGGATGTGAGCATTGGTACACCCCAAATCTGTTTCTATGAATTTGAGTACCAATACCAAAGTAAATATGAGAGCAATGACTGTAGACGTAAGGAGAATTTTCTACTTCCCCTTTTTGCAGAAATGTCAAAAGACATATTGTTCATAAAAGGGTTGCCAGACTCTCCAAAGCTGAATTCTGAATTCTATTATAGCATCCTTTCTCCATCTTTGGTTCCCAGGTACATTTGCATTTCTTCTCATAAACTAGACAATTATTACTACTGCTACAAAATTTCCTGAGCATCACTAGTGTACTAAAGCTTGTATGGTCTATGTTAGAAGTTGGTCTCCCCCCTCCCAGGGCAGTTTATTGGACAAATGACAATGATAAATTACAATGATACTTACCTATCACTATCTTGGAAGATTTTTTGGAAGATTGTCAGTGTATGTATCTGTCTCTCATTTATCCTTACCAGGTTCAGATATTCTCAGTCAGTTTATTTCTGCCTTTTCTCTTTGGGTCAAGGGACATGCAACTCCTTTCCTGCTCAGTGATCTTTAAGCCTTCAGAAGCTATGTATATTCTAAGCGTTTATTTCTGAAGTTGCTCCCTCAGCTGAGGAAACATCCACAAGACCACCAGGATGTATAACTACAGAGTCAGTTTATCTTCTTTTCTCAGGCATTTTATGAAGATTGCAACTTGTAACCAGGGCTTTTTTTCAGCAGGAACACAGTGGAACCGAGTTCCGGAACCTCTTGAAAATGGTCACATGGCTAGTGGCCCCGCCCCCTGATCTCCAGACAGAGGGGCGTTTAGATTGCCGAGCGGCACAGAGAGCAATCTAAACTCCCCTCTGTCTGGAGATCAGGGGGCGAGGCCACCAGCCATGTGACCATTTTCTCCAAGGGCAACCCACTAAGTTCCACCGCCTCTTTCCCCAGAAAAAACGCCCTGCTTGTAACTATCTACTTCCTGCTTGCTTGGAGACAGCCCAGGTTCCTGCAGGAAAGGATGTTCAATCCCTCTCTACTTTCATAGTTCCTTCTTGAGTCCCACAGGAACTATTTATTTTATTTATTTATTCATTTATTTATATCATTTATAGTCCGCCTTTCTCACTGAGACTCAAGGTGGATTACACAGTATGAGATTAGTACAATCAGTATCAAGTATATTTCAATACAGTATCAAGGACATTTCCATAAATAATGCCATAGGGTAAACAGATACAGTTTAAAAGACATAACATTAGCAAGACTCCAATACAGAGTAGAAAAAATACTGAAGCAGAACATAATCAATTCTAGGACTAACACTGAACAACATGGAGCACTGGTGGTACATAGGAGTATATATTTAAAGCAACAGATAATATGTAAGGCAATATAGTGATGAAGTCTATGGTCCCTAACTCATTAGTGAAACATCTGAGACCCCATCCCTACAATACAGCCCTCCCATTCAAGTAAAAAGCCTTTTTTAATAGTTCGGTTTTGCATCATTTACGAAAAGCCAGGAGAGTGGGGGCTCTTCTGACTTCCTCAGGCAGGTCATTCCACAGGATTAGGGCCACCACAGAGAAAGCCCGTGTACGGGCTGCTGCTGATTTCACCCATGTGCAGCCTGGCACCTGCAGGAGACCCTGTTCAAATGAGTGAAGCTGCCGTGGAGAAACATAGGGAGGGAGGTGGTCCCGTAGGTATGTCGGACCAAAGCTGTGAAGAACTTTGCATGTAATAACTAATACCTTGAACTGAGCATGGTAACTGATGGGTAGCCAATGGAGCGACTGTAGGATGGGAGTGATGTTCATTCTCCTGCTCACTCCTGATAACAGTCGAGCTGCAGCATTTTGCACTGATTGGCGCCTCCTAGTTAACTTAGATGGGAGGCCATCTCCCTATCCCTATCCCAGTGTCCAGATCGGGGCTCAGGGCGAGCGGCTGCTCCAATTATGGAGCCTGCACGATGTGGCCTCCCAGTTGTTGCAACCATCTCAGAAGCATCTCAGAGCTAACAGTGCACTCCTAACTAGCAAAGTCACTCTAGTCTAAGCCCACTGATTTCAGAAAAAGCAATGGCATTGACTTTGAGGAACCTGTTCTAGAGAGCATGAGAAATTTCTGTGAAACTACAAGAAACTTAAATTCAAAAGTTTGAATTTGGTAAAAGTAGTCGGAGAAGTTTACTGTTGACCTGGATGTGACATTGCATGATATGACATCACAGAACATGAGATCACTTCACTGCTGAGCTTCCTCCCCTTCCCAACCTTCATCCTCTCCAGATACTGCTCCCAAATACCCAGGAATTTCCTAAACTAGAGTTGGCAACCCTGACTGCCTACTTATTTGTTTGCTCATGGAGGGTTACTTGCATGCTATAATGGTGAAGTACCTGCTCTGAATCACATTCAGATAACAGTCCTCCTAATTCCCAAATAGCAAAACTGGGCTATTACCCATGTATTTATAAATGTTATTGCACTTGAGTCTCAGTTATACATGTGGTGTTTAAATTCTTATATTTCCAGTTTATTACAAAACATGTCATATTAACATCTTGGATATTTTTCTTCATAGTTGCAGGACAAACCACAAGGGATGCTTTCTTTTCTCTATGAGAACCATCCCCAGTTCTCCACTTAAAAGAATTCAGAAGCATGATCTATATAGCCTGGGTTCTGTTGGATTATCCTGGCCTTGATCGGATTAAAACAACATGCTTTGACTTAAGCCACTTTGGATCAATTCATTTGGGTTAGAAAAGGTGGCTCAATCTTAAGCGCATTTTTTAGAAGTAAGTTCTGCTTACTTCTTCCGCTCCAAAACAGAACAAACAGTTACAAATTCTGAGATAACTTTATCATGCATCTTATACCAAAAAAATCCCACAAAATCCTTTTTAAATACATCATAGAACCTAGCTTCAGTTAGAAATATAAAATCTCCTTAGGATAAAAACTAGTTGAAGTTAAGTGATATGTTATATGTTACACAGTTATGAAGGCTTGAGGGCACATAAGTTTGAATTTGTTCGAAGACCTCTGAAACCAAGAAGTCAATTGTTCTCTGCATGCAAGGGAAAGGGGGAATGGAGCACGGGTGTACAATATTAAACCAAGTTTGTGCTTGTCATGAACAAACAGAGATTTGTTTATGTTGTCTGAATGGATCCAGTTCTGGGCAAGATGCAATGATGGCTTGAGTCTGTATGGCGTAGAGGTTTCTAGAATCCTTTCCACATACTTTTCTTGCCATTTGGGTCAAGCAGACACTCTTCAGAAAGCCAAATTTCACTTTGGACGCTCCTTTTCCTGATCAATAATTTACAGAAATTGGATAGTAAAAATGTCATTTTCCTCAGAAGACAATGTTCCAATTTTTTGTGGGTCATATTTCATCATGTTTGACACATTTATGTTAAACATTGATACAAATTGGTTGTGTCTCTTCTGACTGGCTTATTTGTTGCTGCCTAGGATCAATGGGCGGCAGGAAGGGGGGGGGAAGCACCTTGGCAAGAAAAAACACAGACACCGCGAGTGGAGATAAAAAGGCCACAACTTTATTGATTACAGCAGTAGGAGCATTGGCACGCATAGGGATCAGATCCCCATATCGGCTGACCCGCCTGTCAGACAATGACCTCCAGCCCCCACAGACCCTTGCTGTGGAGGGGAAAACCAGGGATGGCAGTTAGGAGGGGACACGTGGGTGTACACCCCTTGGTGTCCCCCTACCACCGAGGAGCGAGTCTTTCCTGGCAGCCCTCCGGTAGGGCCTGCCCCCTCGACTCACTCCCTAGGTTCCTTATGGGAACCCCCTAAAATGGAAGGTAGATGGGGCAGGCAGGCCCCATCTCCCCCCCCCCCCAGGGATCGGATCCCAATGCTACACCACCCCACCAGAGTTGTGACAATGAGAACAACAAACTTACATCCCAGGAAGAGGTGGGTGGGACTTCGCCTGCCAGGACGCAACTGAGTCGAGCTTGGGGCGTCTCTGCTTAAATACTGGCCCACCGGACCAAAGGGAAGACGGGGCTCCCCAGGTCCGACCCACGCCCCGCCCCCTCCCGGCCATCCTCTGCCGCTGCTGATTGGCCGGCCGGGGAATTTGAACTTGGTTGGACGCGGGCGAGCCCCAGGGGAGCCTGGGAAGCTGTGCTGAGGCCACCGCGTCTCCCCACCCCGTCCAGCCGCCCTGCAGTCAGCAAACCGGCCGCTCGGGTAAGTCATGCGGCCGTTGCTTGCTGCCTAGCGTCAATGGGCTGCAGGAAGGGGGGGAAGCACCTTGGCAAGAAAAAACACAGACACCGTGAGTGGAGATAAAAAGGCCACAACTTTATTGATTACAGCAGTAGGAGCATTGGCACACATAGGGATCGGATCCCCACATTGGCTGACCCGCCTGTCAGGTGATGACCTCCAGCCCCCACAGACCCTTGCTGTAGAGGGGGAAACCAGGGATGGCAGTTAGGAGGGGACACGTGGGTGTACACCCCTTGGTGTCCCCCTGCCACCTAGGAGCAAGTCTTTCCTGGCAGCCCTCTGGCAGGGCCTGCCCCCTTGACTCGCTCCCTAGGTTCCTTATGGGAACCCCCTAAAATGGAAGGTAGATGGGGCAGGCTGGCCCCATCTCCCCCCACTGAGAGATCGGATCCCAATGCCACACCGCCACAAGAGCCCCAAAGCGGCTCCCGCCAAATGCCCCTAATGCTGCAGCCAATCCAAGATGCCATCACGAATGTCCTGCAACCAGATGTCCTGGCCCCAGCTGGACAGGTGCACACCATCAGGGTGAAACAGCGCCTCCATCTGAAAGGATATATCTGGGTGCCTGATTAGGACACCCCCCGCTGCTGACATATATCGCCCCACAGCTCTGGCGAGCCTCTGCCGTATTCCATCCACCTTCTTTGGACACCGCGCCCCCCGCCAATCTCTAGCGTATTTTAAGTTGCTTGCCATGGTAGGCACTCGGGGGCCAGTAAACGGGATGCGGAAACCCAAGGAAAAGCCCTCTGCCAAGTAGCGAGCGGCCCGCTTATTGGGGTAACGGAGGAGGAGGAGGAGCAGGGCCCTAAGCTTGACTGGAGTGAGAGCCAGTCCCGATATCCTCGTCTCGACCCTATTTACTGACCGTGGAAGACTGCAACGTTGGCACTGGGTCCCCCCTCCTCATGGGAGCTGCCACTGGAGGACCGGCTAGAACAAAAGGGCTGAGAGGTGGGGCCGCCCCGGGGGCACGACGGGTGGGGGTGGGGGCCCAGGCAAGAATCACGACTGTGATCATATCTGCACCTGGGCTGCTGGCATTTCCCCTGATTATACTCCCAACAGATCCCCCTGCCCTTGTCACGCCGGCTCAAGCCCCGCCCCTGAAAGACATCGCCTCTACCCTTGATATGAGGCCCAACTAGCCAGAGCCACAGCTTCTGGCTAATGAGGTCCCACCTGGCCCTGGGGTTATGGGATGCCCTCTTCCTGAAGGTCTTGTCATATTCCATGGCTGCCGAGTCCCCTGCTAAGGCCCTGGCCCTGAGAACGTTCCCTTGATGGTTGGACAGGTGCCACCCCCGTTCAGGGTAGGCTGCCTGGACCACCCCCATATAGACAGTGTAACCCTCCAGCCAATTATTGAAAGAGCGTTCCACCGCCTCCTTCCTGGCCTCTCTCCTATCCCATTTTGAGTGAGGGGTGCTTCTGCCATCCTCTGCTTCCGGCCGAATGAGGGAAAAGATGTCTACGTAGTAGCCATCTAGAATACACTCCCTTACTTTGCATGAAAGGTGAATTCCCGGGGGATCTTCATCGTCCGTGAAGGATGAGATGGTGGAAGGGGGCTCAGGGGGGAGTCCAGCTGCCCAAACCTCCCTGAGGTCCCCCCCTCCCCTGCTCGGCCCAGCCCGACACCGCAATGCCCACTTGGGAAGACCTGGAACATGGGCAGCCGCTCCGCAGTAGTCACCCCCCTGGCCCTCCTCATCTGAGGAAGAAGACGTACCTGAGGATCCCATGCTATCAGATTCGTCCTTGTGTCGGTGCGACCGCCGTGCCTTTTTGTGCGACTTCCTCCTCTTCTTGGCCCGCTGCTGCTCTGGGCTGGTGGATGCCTCCTCACTTGAGCTTGAACTGTCTCTAGCCGTGCAGCCCTTCCTGGCCCTCTTCCCTCTGCTTTTGCTGGCTCTCCCTGGTCTGTGGACCACCACAGGCTCCTGGGCAGCCTGGGCCACCCCAGCCCCCAAGCTCCCCATCTGCTCGACCTTTGATGTGAGCAACTCAAGGGCCCTGCTGATATCCTGTAGAGATCTTGAATCAGCCCGCTCATCATTAGTCCACCCTCGGACTGGGCTGCCCAGCCCTTTGCGCCTCTCCCCTGCCTTCTTGGCCTTGCTGGCCTCAGCAGGGACCCTGTGACCGGAGCCCCAGGTTGGGCCCGCTGGAACCGTGGCAGGCAGAGGCTGGGCCGAGCTCTTGCCTCCCTTAGGCTTGCCTGCCCTGGCTGAAGCCGTCCCGGCCGCTGCCCGAGCCTGTGGGGGGTTAGCAGCACCCCTGCCCGTCCTGGACCTTCCCCCCGCTTGGACAGCTGGCCTCCTGGCCTCTCGGGCTGCTGCTGGGGGCCACGCCGCTGTCTTCCTGGCGCCTGATGCTGGAGCCATGTGCTCCGTTGCAAGCCCGTTGGGGAGCATCAGTAGCCGACGACTGCCGCGCCCAGCTAGCAAAGCCCTGGCCGGTCACCCAAGCCGTGTGCTGCTGAAGGTATTATCTAACGTGATTTCAGCTCTCAGCAGCACCGCTCGAGCAACCGCCGACTTCGCCTGCCAGGACGCAACTGAGCCAAGCTCAGGGCGTCTCTGCTTAAATACTGGCCCACCGGACCAAAGGGAAGACTGGGCTCCCCAGGTCCGACCCGTGCTCCGCCCCCTCCCGGCCATCCTCCGCTGCTGCTGATTGGCCAGCCGTGGAATTTGAACTTGGTTGGATGCGGGCGAGCCCCAGGGGAGCCTGGGAAGCTGCACCGAGGCCACCGTGTCTCCCCACCCCGTCCAGCTGCCCCGCAGTCAGCAAACCGGCCGCTCAGGTAAGTCATGCGGCCATTGTTTCTCATGATCTTACTGTTGTCTAGATCAATGCTTACTGATTACTGATTGAGTGGATCTCTTGGCAGCATTCATGCTGCTAAAAAGGACCAAGAAGTCACTGATTTCATTTCAGAAACTCATTGTTTGTCAGGGTTTTTTTTGTTTCTGCTGCTACCAGTTTTGCAGCAAATAGTAGCTGTACTGCACATTTAATTTGCTACACAGTTGGATTTGTAAGGTTGCACCTTGATTCCATTGTCACTTGTGTTAAATTAATGCAATGGTGTGCATGGAAGACATCATATGCTGACTGACTTCCAACTGTAAGCCATACATCCAGCACAACAGACATTCATGCACTCTTCAATTTAGGCATGCTTCAGCCCATTTATTTCAATAGGCTTAAGCACATCTTATTTTGATGAAATACTTAATGATGGTACTTCAGTCACTGGTAACAATCTTAGTTCTCAGTTGTAGAAACTGAGATGAGGTATAACTTTCCCCTTGGAGAGGGGCCATGGCTCAGTGGTAGATAGGGTTACCAAGTCCAGGTTGGGAAATTCCTGGAGGTTTTGGGGGTGGAGCCTGGAAAGAGTGGAGTTTGGGGAGGGGAGGGGCCTCAGTGGCATGTAATGCCATAGAGTCTACACTCCAAAGCAGCCATTTTCTCCAAGGGAACTGATCTCTGTGGCCTGGAGATCAGTTGTAATTCCGGGAGATCTCCAGACACCACTTGGAGGCTGGCAACCCTAGTGGCAGAGCATCTGTTTGGCATACAGATGGTTTCATGTTCAATCCCTAGCATCCCTAGTAAAAAGAATCCGGATGTAGGCGATGTGAAAGATCTCTGCGCAAGGCCCTGGAGAACTGCTGCCCAAAGGAACTTTGATGAATCAGTGGTCTGATTCACTACTAGGCAACTTCATATCTTCATGTCTGGTTAATCACTGGTTGATGTATGGTTCATCACCGTGACATTACATATGTGTTCTACCATGTCATGTGGGCAGCTCATTTGTGCACCCCTCCTGCATCTTCACTAAGAAAGCAGGCAGGGTCCCTACTCTCTAACAGCCCCCTTGGAAAAGCAAGTGGTTCACAGGGTAATTCGATTTTGTATTTTCCCAGGCAAAGCATTTTGGGCTTCTGGTCTAACCTTCAAGGTTATCTTGCCATTCTGTGGGAAACGATGACTTATTTAGTTTCTCCAGGTTGGCTGTTCAGGGCTCTCAGGCCATGAAAGCGTATAAATGTCACTGCATTCGCTCTTCACTGGATACCCCCTATTGGGCCAACTTCAATATGCCCAGCATGCATCAGCTAGCACATCCATCCTTTAACATACAGGTGTCACACAGGTAAATTTGTACAGCTACTCAGAAAACTGACCTCTATGTGATCTCAGCTACCAAAAGAGAACTTGAATCAGCCTTTTTATTCAATCATTTTGCATGATTTCTCAAAAATTTTCTTAAAGCTAATTTTTTTAAAAAAAATAAATGGCCATTGACTTCATTTAATGCAGATAAAACGGAGAAATAAATGAATGTATTCTTGGGTTTTCCAGATGTTGCCACATTCAGAATGCTAGCATCAGGAAACAAATAATGAATTGTTCAGCTTGACAAAGAACTTCAGAACTGGGAAGAGGGTCCATTTTTATTACATGCTCATGGGGCACACAACATTATTTAATGTCAGTATTAGAGATCTCAAATATGGCATTAAGCATTAGTTATTTACTGACATGGGAGCATGAATTTAAAGGCAGTGAAAAAAAATATAAATTTTGATAGGATGCCTTAATGTCCTTTCCCTCATTAGTTTAGAAACCAAATTTAAAGGCAGTGTTTTAATTCATTAAGTGAAATACAGAAAACTCTGCACAATAGCATATTAAAGTAATTAATGAACTATTCAGTTCGCTCTTATGACTTCATGCATTAATGCACACAAAGCTTCTGACCCCCTATAACATGGTTTTACTGATTAAAGAGATGTCCTGGCATAAATAGGTCAATGCAGATGTCTGGCGCTTCTTTTTCCACTTAAAACTTTCCTTAATGATAAATAGCTAGGACAAGTAACACATACTCTTGAAGTCCAATAAAATGCATATAGTCAGGCTCAGTGTTCCTGGGATTTCCCAGATGTTGTCATGATCAGAACTCTACAGTCAGCAGCCGTCATGTATTAGCAACCGAGAGGCAAATCTTTACAGAGGAAAAAGTTGTGAATAATTTAAAGAGCCTGTGAAAGAACAAGGAGAATGAACTCTTTCCACTTAACAACAGAAGTAGCATATTTTATTTCTTACTTTTTAAAAGAATATAATTGTTACACCAGTTCCCAAACAAATGAGAAGCACTAGTTTTATCTATAAATAGTATATCAATGTATGTTCTGTCATTAGCTACCCTGAAGCCAAACGGTCCCTTCCCTTCTTAATCCAAGAAAACAATAGGTTTCATGTTACTTCCTTGATGGGTGCCATGTGGCTCCAAAAATATAATCATAGTTGACTTCTGGAACAACTCTGAAACAAACTAGACATTTGTGAAGGACTGCCTATAACACCTACCTGTAATTCTTATAAGAAGTATGAAAAGACCTGTAATGTACAGAGATATTTTTGTTGTTGCATGATAGTAAAGCATGGAACTTGAGCAATGGAAGCATGACACTAAAGTAGTAATTTCCATAGAACAGCAATTACAAGAGCAGTTAAGATGTAGAGATTTGCTATTTTGGATTGAGTTGAAAGCAAGGAATAACATATTTTATTTCATGGATACTTTACAAGGAAGGAAAGGGGTTTTTTTAAGTTTGTGTGTGAGGCTCTGTAATGATTTTAAGTAAATGTATGTATATGTCTTTAAATGCTTGGTGTGGTATAGATGAAGAGTGGGGGTGAAAGAGAGGGGTGAGTGAGTGATATGATTGGTTGATGACTGAAAGTGCGGGCGGAGTGAATGCAGTTTGAGACTGAGAGTGGAGAAAAAAGATTTAGTCAGAAGCAAGCTGTGTGCAGCCTTAGCATGTTTAAGTGTTTCTGAGAAAAACGTTGAGTCTGGTTTTAGCAGGCAAGCTGTGTGCAGCCTGAGTATTTTTAAGCAGTTCTGAGAGAAATATAACTTATGTGAAAACCTAAACTGTGTGTTTATGAAAGAACATTCAGTCAGGAAAAGCAGGCAAACTGTGTGTGCACCTGAGAAAAGGTCTTACTTGTAATTGAGAGAGAAATTAATATCAAAAGCAGGCAAACTGTGTGTGAAACCTGAGAAAAGATCTGTGTGACTGGGTTTAATCAGGGCTTTTTTTCAGTGGGAACGTGGTGGAAAAAAATTCTGGCACCTCTTAAAAATGGTCACATGGCCGGTGGCCCCGCCCTCTGATCTCCAGACAGAGGAGAGTTTATATTGCCCTCCACGCTGCTCAGTGGCACGGAGGGCAATCTAAACTCTCCTCTGTCTGGAGATCAGGGGGCAGGGCCACCAGCCATGTGACCATTTTTGCCGAGGGTGATTTAAACTTTAAAAAATTCCCCCCTTGTTCCAGCAGACCCAAAGTGACGTCATTGTGCAGTCTTGAGTTCCACCACTGAGTTCCACCACCTCTTTTCCCATAAAAAAAGCCCTGGGTTTAAGTAAGGTAACTTTAAGAATTGAGAACTACTCTTTTGAAACCATCAAGTTTTAGAAATAATATGAACACGATACGCTTCCTATAAAAATAAACGTTTATTTTGTTTATCAACATGCAATAAAATATACCAAGGAGCTTTGCTATACTCAGATTCTGGGCAAAAAAGTCTTGTCCTGGGGATAGTTATCAGTTTGGCAGAATTACATGTTTAATTAGGCACAGGAGAGGCAACAGAACAATCAGAGTTTATGGAAGGCTGAGGTAGTTATGCTAATTTGCCACACACAAGCACTTTGGTACATTGACGTTTCAGCCAAAAAGCCCAAAGGTGAAATGTGAGTGCTTTTTATCTAGCCAACTATCCAGTCATCTGAGCTATTTGCTCAGTTAAAGGAAACAATGTATAGATACCAAGGTTGATAAAGTTAAAAGGTGGTTCATGAAAAATATTTTTTTTCTCTTCTAAGAAATAATCTGTATTTTGAAGTAAGTAGAATATAAAGCCCAGGAAGAAAGAAGGGAAATGTGAAAAAAAATTATCATATCAAGTTTGATTAAGTCACAGGAAAAAAGTAAATGGCATTAAGAGTATAAAGGAAGCTAATCTATAAAGGCAGTGAAAAAGGTTAAAGAAGTCAACAGTAATTAAATGACGATTGAAGCTGAAGGAAAATTGATCCGTGTTAGCTGAAGGCCATTCTTCCTTTTGGGATGTTATGCATTGGTGAAGAGGAGAAAGAAAGGTTTCTGCTGTTTTGATATGGAAATGTCACATCTTAGCTTATGGCACTGGGACTTGAGGCTGCGGTGAATTTCTGGTTCACAGCTCCCAGGGTCCAGTGTGTGCTTGGGGGTATTATGCAAAGACCAGTTGCTCCAGCAAAGCTCAGTGAGGTCAAAAGTCATGGAATCATCAGTGATTTATATGCTGTTTTGTCTCAGGTATGAAAGAAATCACACTGAACTAAGGGACTGGATATAGATAGAAGCAGTGCCTTTTTTCTAAAAAAAATGTTTAGGGGTCAGTTTGACTCAAGAAAATCACCATTTTATAGTTCAAATCGGAAAAATGGAAAAAATGCGCAAAACGTACACAAATTGGTCACCGCCATAAGGGGTAGCAACAAGACTGACCAATCACTGTGCTAGATTCTGACTACCAGAGCTCCAAGCGGCTTAGAGAAGACTTGTTTGTATTTGTCTGTACCCTAACGATCACCGATTATGCCAGCAATCTCGGTGGCGGGTTCGATGCTCAAAGACGTTCCATTTTTTGTAAGATGAACAGAGCTCCTAGTGAGTTTTGTCAGAGCTGTGGCTAGATAATGTCTTTACTCCAGACTACCTTCTGCAATCAGACAACAGTCCATTGTTTCCAAAAGGTTTTTACTGAAGAATTAGTTCATTATAGTCCACTGGCCTGAATACAATATTCAGGATGGTACATATGCATTGTTACCAATGACAGGCAAAGCATGAGGTACAAAGTAACAGATCTCAGCAGGCCCAACCTCCCCCCATAGTTCTCAAAACAAATCCCTTTGAGGCTAGGAAAGCGAAAGTCCTTCAAGGCCGGTTCATGGTGGAACGTCGGTAGCTAAAACAATCCTTTTCTGTGAGATAGCTGCCTGGGAACCTTGGCACCTGTGAAGAAAGCACTTAACCACTGAAAGGATTAAAAATGGAGTCGGTTAAGCAAAGGCATACAAGAAAGTATTCTGAACCTGACATTCTGCCCCCTCTAAGATGCCCCCCCAGGTTTATGTGGGTAGCGGGAGTGGAATGCCTTAACTAATCTAGGAGCATGAACATGTACAGAATTCACCCACTCATCAAACCCAGAGTCAAAGTCCTTCCATCGAATAAGGTAAAACAGCTGATTCCTTTTTAGTTTAGAGTCCAAAATTTGTTGAACTTCATAGTGGGTTTGATCATCAATTAAAGTGGGAATTGGAGGGGCTCGGGTGTGCCACTGGTCTGCAGAGGGAGCTTTTTTCAACAGACTGACATGGAAGGTATCATGGACGTGGCGTAAATTCTTTGGAAAATCCAAGGCGACTGTCACTTTGTTGATCACTTTGCGAACAGGAAAAGGTCCTAGGAATTTTAAAGCTAGTTTGCGGCTGGTTTGGGTTACTTTCAGATTTTTTGTAGAAAGATAGACAAGATCCCCAGGTTGTAAATCCCATTCAGCCGCATGGTGGCGGTCGGCGTATTTTTTGTAATCCTGTTTGGCTTTGATGAGGTGTTTTTTGATCTGAGTCCATTGTTGAGCAGCTTCCCCCCACCAGTCGGAGACGTCTTTGGAAACTGCAGTGGGTGGGGGAAGCGCTTCAAATGGGAACGGGTTGAAGTGGAAGCCATAGACGACTTTGAAGGGTGTTTCTCCCGTGGAGGCGTGCACGCTGTTATTGTAAGAGAACTCTGCCAAGGGGAGCAAATCAACCCAATTATCTTGTTGGAAATTAATGTAACAGCGTAGAAATTGTTCTAATATCTGATTAGTTTTTTCGGACTGTCCGTTGGTTTGCGGATGGTGACTTGAACTTAAACCTTGTTCAATATTCAGCATTTGTAAAAGCTCCCGCCAGAAGTTGGCAACAAACTGTCCGCCGCGATCCGAAATTACCTTAGACAGAAAGGAATGTAATTTTACAATGTGTTTTAGAAAGATATCCGCTAGCTTTCGGGCTGAAGGTATAGTGGTGCAAGGTATAAAATGCGCTTGCTTGGAGAATAAATCCACTACGACCAAAATACAGTTGTGACCTTTGGAGGGGGGTAAATCGGTGATAAAGTCCATGGAAATTATTTCCCATGGTCTATTTGGTGTTTCTAGAGGTTGTAAATATCCAGGAGGTTTGCCTTTGCAGGATTTGGCACTGAGGCAGATGGGACAGGACGCTACATATTGGGATATGTCTTTGCGCATGCCTGGCCACCAGAATTGACGTTGTACCAAATGAAGCATTTTTAAATACCCATAGTGTCCTGCCGTAGGGGCATCGTGACAGCGTTGCAAAACTTCTTTTCTTAGACTGTCAGGTACATAAAAACGGTCCCTCCAAAGCCATTCCCCTAGTTCAGATTGTTGCAGTTTGTCTTTGGGCACTTCCCCCCCCCTTTTCCACTTCAGCTTTTAGTTTCTGTCTCCACCCTTGATCGGGACGCGGGGGTTGGTTTGTGCGGTTGCGTGTGGTTACCACACCCCCTAATTGCGTAGGCGAAAAGACGGTGTCGATTGTCTCCTCCCTCTTGCTCTTGTGTTGGGGCATGCGTGATAGAGCGTCGGCTAGAAAGTTAGTTTTGCCCGGCAGAAAGTTTAACGTAAAATTGAATTTGGAAAAGTATTCCGCCCACCGCAGTTGTTTGGCATTTAATCTACGGGGGCTGCGTAGGGCCTCTAAATTTTTATGGTCTGTCCAAACTTCGAAAGGATGACGGGCTCCTTCTAACCAATGTCTCCAGGTAGTGAGAGCTGCCTTTACAGCAAAGGCTTCTTTTCCCCACACATTCCAATTCCTTTCCACCTCGGAAAACTTTCTGGAAAGGAAGGCGCAGGGCTTGAGCTTCCCGTCCTCCCCCCGTTGCAACAGTACGCCTCCAATTGCAGTGTCGCTGGCGTCGACCTGCACTACAAAGGGGCGGTTTTCATCGGGGTGTTGCAGAACGGGTTCCGAAACAAACTGCGTTTTCAAGTGGTTGAATGCCGTTTGGCATTCTGGTGTCCAAGGCACTTGGTTTTTTGGCTTGGTCCCCCTTGTCCAAGGCACTTGGTTTTTTGGCTTGGTCCCCCTTGTCTTTGGTTTTTAACAGTTCGGTTAGGGGGAGTGTAATTTGAGCAAAGTTCGCAATGAATTCTCTATAAAAGTTGGCAAAGCCCAAAAAGGATTGTAATTCTTTGCGGGTAGTGGGGGTTTGCCAGTTTTGTACTGCTTGTATTTTGCCTGGGTCCATTTTTAAGCCCTCTTGAGAGATGCAGTAGCCTAGGTAAGTGAGTTCTGTTTTGTGAAACTCACATTTAGACAGCTTAATGGGTAGTTTGTTACACATTAGAGTAGTTAAGACCTTTTTCACAAGGTCCACGTGTTCCTCTTCGGTTTCCGAATAGATTAAAACATCATCTAGGTACACCACTACACCCTTGTACAAAAATTCATGCAGTACTTCATTGATCATGGACATGAAAACTGAGGGGGCTCCAGCCAGGCCAAAAGGCATAACTAAGTATTCATACTGGCCAAGGGGCGTATTGAAAGCGGTTTTCCATTCATCCCCTGCTTTGATACGAACATGGAAGTAAGCATCTTTCAAGTCTGATTTCGTAAAGATCTTACCTTGAGCCACAACGTTGAGTAGATCTCTGATGAGCGGGATGGGATAGGCGTTACTGGAAGATACGGCGTTAAGTCCCCGAAAGTCCGTGCATAGTCTTAAGCCCCCATCCTTCTTTTTGACGAAGAGTACTGGCGCAGCATGCGGGCTGTTGGCCGGTCGAATAAATCCTCTTTGAAGATTGGTGTCGATGAACTTGCGGAGTTCTTCCCTTTCGTGAGGGCTCATGGGATATAGGCGACCCTTGGGCAGGGAGGCACCCGGCAAAATTTCTACAGCACAGTCCGTCCTCCTATAAGGAGGTAAGGTGTTTGCTTCTTCTTCTGTGAAAGCTTGGGTGTAAGCTCTGTATTGCTTGGGTATTTGGTTAAGTTCCTCCTGTGAGAGGAGAGCAGGCTCAGTGATAGTGGGGTTGTTACCCCAATTTTGATTCCAGCGATGACTTTTGCAAGCCTCATGGGTGAACGTGATGCTTCCCTCTGCCCAGTTAATGTAGGGGTTGTGATCACACAACCATCGGCTTCCCAGGATTAAGGGGTATTTAGCAGTGGCACTAATCACGAATGATCTTCTTTCCCAATGTTGTCCCATGCCGGTTATGACCGGAGTGGTTTCGGTAGTGACTGGATTCATGTTGGTGCCATCCATTTGCTCAAAAATGACAGGTATTTCCAATTCTGTCACAGGAAGTACTAGTCCATTTACTAGGGCTGGTGCAATAATGTCCCTGGAGCAGCCCGAGTCTATTAGTGCTTGCACGCGGATGTGCATTTTCTTGGCAGGATTCACTAAAGTTACTGGTATGAAGAGTATGGACCCTTGAGGTCTGTTCGAATTAGGAACTGACTGATGTTTGATCTGCCATTTGGGTCCTTTTACGACAGATCCATTTCGTTTCCCGAGGTGGGGCTCTCTGGATTCTCCTCCCCGGTTAAGACTGTTGGGTCATATTCCATAACTTCTTCCAGCTCTAATCCTCTTTCGGGAGGGTTTCTCTGTGAAACTCCTCTACCTCTCGCTGTTCTGGGAGCTGGTGTTGGGCGCGGTGGCGCCGGGTAGGCTGCGGGGGCTGGGCGTCTTAGTTGGAGCAGAGGTCTTTGCACAGGCCGGTATGGGCATTGCGCCGCAAAATGACCACTTTGGCCACACTGCAGACACAACCCTTGTTGCCATCTAGCATCTCTCGCTCCACGAGTAGCATATCCAGCCCCTCGGCTTCCTCGAACGAGAACGGAGGAGCGCCTTTGGCCCGCGGGTTGTTGGTGTTGCTCCACCAAACGAACTTCTAGCATGCGATTTTCTACTTCGCAAGTTAACTGGATCCACCCTAACAGTGTAGGGGGATTATCTTGCATGAGAGCTCTGTCCAACAATTTGGGATTTAATCCCTGTTTGAATAAAATAATTTTGGTGGATCCCTCACACCTTGGGCATTTGGCAGCGAGCTGTCGGAATTTTGTAACATAGTCTCTAGCCGACATGCTGCCTTGACGAATAGACTGCAATTCAGTCCGGGCCCTAGTTTCTTCTAGGGGATCCTCATATTGGCCTCAGAGCGCGTCCACTAGCCCTTGAAGGGTATTCAATTCGGGGGCACCAATATCATAAAGTCCTACATACCAGTCTGCCGCTTTGCCTTGAAGTCTTGATCCTAGGTGTTCGATTTGACTGGCCTCACTGCCAAACAAATGTCCCCATCGATTGAAAAACTGCACTGCTTGTACGAGGAAGAACCCCAGTTTGGACGGATCTCCATCGAAAGTAGCTTCTAGCTTAACCCAACCCATGGGAAGTTCTTGCCTGGGGGCTGGTGCAGGCAGCGGGTAGTATTCGAGTGGGGGCTGCTGCGGTGCGGGCGGTGGTGGTAACGGAGGTTATTGGGGCAGTGGTTGAGGACGTGGTTGACGAGGAAGAGCCCCGGGAATCGGCCGTGGTGGGTGTCCTCTCGGAGCCGGCAATCTAGGCGAGGGCTGTCCCGGCGGCGGCTGTAATGGCGTGGGTAGGACTGGCGTGCCGCGAGGCCCCGTCCCACTGGGTGCTGGCAACCGAGGAAGGGGAGTTAGTCCTTGGGGCACCGGCCATAATGGCGGTGGATGCGGAGATGTTGGCTGTAGAGGAATAGTGGTGCCTGTAGGGATTGGTTGACTCGGAGTTGGTGTCCCACTCGGCCGAAGAGGAATAGCGGAGCCTCCGGGGATTGGTTGACTCAGAGTTGGTGTCCCACTCAGCCCCAGTGTCTGGAGTGGTTGAGGAGTGGTACCCACTCCAATGGCACTCGTCACCGGGATAAGAATAGGAGTAACCCCACTCGGTATTACTGGTACTTCCTCTTGAGAAGTTGGCGGTGGTACCACGGGGGAAGCTGCTCCTGTCGGACACTCCGGTTCTTCCCCTGCACCTGCCCCTCCATCATCTGGGCACAGATCTGTGGGACAGGGGTCCTCTGGGCAGGGATCTTCGGGTCCCGGCCCAGCTCCTGTTTCCGAATCGGTATCCCCAGTTTCGTCGGGTTGCTGCGGCCATGGTTGAATCGGTCCCCCGGGCCGTGGGATGAAACTTTGTAGCGTAGACAGACTTTGAGCGATATCCGGATAGCTCGCCGGCGGTTCTCGTCCATCTCCCACAACAAGTACTGACAGTAGGTGGACAGCATTCGCCAGATTCTCTTCCATGTTCGCTAGTCTGGACTCTAAAACCTGAACTCTGTTTGAGTTCCCTACCTCTTGCTCTGTATATTCCGTAGCCTGCGAGGTCGGCACATACTCCGCATGTGGTCCTGTGGCTGTCGCCCTTGGCCCATGTAGGGGGTCTTCCATGACTTGCTCTTCTTGGGATCTTGTGGCTAGAATCCCCTTAGCTAAGCCGGTGACCGCAGAAATTCCGGAGTCAATCGCAATAGTCCTGCTTTGCAGTTGCACCCAATGGTGCTCACTTACATCCACTTGCCCCGCTCCCGGGGTAACTTCGGTGTAGTCCCAACTTAGAACGCCATGGTGGGACGCCTCCCACTCCGTTTGCTCGGCCGTTCTATTCCAATAAAGCCACGGCTGGCTATCCGTATGTTCCGGGATCGCTTCTAAACTCCGTCGGCCATCCAACGATGATTGCGTGAACATTATGCTAGCTCTTCGTTCTCTCGTCTCCCGAGGTCTCGCGCCCCACTGCGAAGGAGTGGGCATAGAAAACAGTGGTTCAGCTGTAGCCCTGGGCCGAGTATCCGCACTGCTGGGAGCGATAGTGTAAATGGTAGTAACAGAGGAGCTGTTCCCTCTCGGTACAGGTCCTTGGGGTTCCAGTCCTTGAGAGCTGGGAGAGGCATACGGGTCAAACAAAGGGTCCCTGATCGGGGCTGCTTTGGAGTCCGTTTGATCCGGCTTAGGCATTGGAAAAAGGTGATTGGTAACAAAATGTCAGAGCTGTGGCTAGATAATGTCTTTACTCCAGACTACCTTCTGCAATCAGACAACAGTCCATTGTTTCCAAAAGGTTTTTACTGAAGAATTAGTTCATTATAGTCCACTGGCCTGAATACAATATTCAGGATGGTACATATGCATTGTTACCAATGACAGGCAAAGCATGAGGTACAAAGTAACAGATCTCAGCAGGCCCAACCTCCCCCCATAGTTCTCAAAACAAATCCCTTTGAGGCTAGGAAAGCGAAAGTCCTTCAAGGCCGGTTCATGGTGGAACGTCGGTAGCCAAAACAATCCTTTTCTGTGAGATAGCTGCCTGGGAACCTTGGCACCTGTGAAGAAAGCACTTAAACACTGAAAGGATTAAAAATGGAGTCGGTTAAGCAAAGGCATACAAGAAAGTATTCTGAACCTGACAAGTTTAATATAACTAAACATCTTTGTTGCCAACATACGCTACATAAAACTTAACAAATCACATAAATATCCATAATACGTTTGGAGTTGGTTTAGCGGGAATTCTAACATTTTAAAATTTTTAATTTCTCCCATTAGATTCACAAAATGTTTAGGGGTACGCATACCCCTGTGTCCCCCCAGAAAAAAAGCACTGGATAGAAGACTAATAAATGTCTAGCTTAGAGTATTAAGAAATACGTAGAACTGAGAAAAGGTGTAAAAGTTTCTTTTTTAGTATATAGAAATATCTTTGAACATATTTGAATGCTCTGATAACTGGCTGGTTATATCTCTGAGCACACAATTGATTACTTAGACTGAAATATTCAGATTATTTCCTTTTGAAAGGAAATTTAAAACACTTTTTGAAAAGAGATTACAACAGTAGAGAGAGAGAGACCAACTAGAAAACACTGGGCAAACGTTTACCTCCATTTTACCTTCACATTGGGCACTGGGACGAAATTCACAAGAGGCTTTAGCTCAACACAGAGGAGCTGAACTGATGAAAAGAGAATAGCACAAAATTAGTCTCTTGGTTTCTTAGCTGCTTAATGTAGGGAATTAAGACACAATTCAACTGGCAAGATAGAAAGAGTCCATATCATAGAACATATTCTCCTATATGCTTCCAGAATGCAATTTAGTAAAAAGTCCAGTAGCACCTTTAAGACTAACCAACTTTACTGTAGCATAAGCTTTCGAGAACCACAGTCCTCTTCATCAGATGCATCTGACGAAAAGAACTGTGGTTCTCGAAGGCTTATGCTACAGTAAAGTTGGTTAGTCTTAAAGGTGCTACTGGGCTCTTTACCATTTTGCTACTACAGACTAACATGGCTAACTTCTCTGGAGACTGGCAATTATAGTAATTGTAAATAAAGTTTTATGCAGACATTTTTAATGGAATATGAATGCGCATTGCACAATCCCTTTTTATTAGCATTTTTTTAAATGAAGAAGTGATGAGTGATTAAGTGTCTAAGTGGCTCCTTTGCGTGACATTCATCCTATCAAAGTAGGCAAGTAGTAAAATGCAATAACAGGAATTTGGTACCATAAAAATTGCAGAACACAAGAAATTTCCAACTAGGGTTGATAAGGGAAAAAATACTTTATTTGTTCTCTGTACTAATTCTCCAATGAGAGAAGCATTAATATATTTTAAAAACATAAATGTTATTAACTGTAAGCATCTGCATTTCTTTATAATGGCAAAATCTAAGAATATTTTATAGCAATCGGGGCCTAACTGTATGTTAGATTATCATCAGGTCCTCTCCAGGTTTACCATGCAGACATTTTGTGTTTGGAACTGGATTCTCAGGTGTGTGTGTGGTGGGGGGGGGGGGTCTCATTCATCCTACAGTCCACAGGGAGAAGAGGTTTCAGCCTTTCCACGCATTTTTATCTTGACCTGAAACAGCTCCAGGGAGCCTCTTTTTGCCCCACTGGGGAAATTAGATGAACTGATGACTGTGTGTTGGTTTCCCCAGTGAGGCAACAGGCAGCTCCCTGAGACTATTTCAGGGAGAGGAAAAGGCACGGGGAGGGACTTTAGAGGCCCTTCTCCCTGTGGACCTTGGAAATAACTTTTTAGCTTGAAACTCAAGGCACATCTGATCAAAAGTTCTCGTAACAGAGACTGGGAAGACACAAAGATAGTGTAACACATAGTTAGGCCCTATTATTCTTTGTGTAATGAAAATTTTCAATTCTCTCCTCATTTTGGATTCCTGTGATTCAAAGCAGCTATATACAAACTCTGTTGTGAATCATACAATAACCAGTTTCAACCCAGCATTGTAGTAAGTAGGGTTCCCAGCTGATGGCTCGCACCCAATGGGAGATGGCGGGTGGGGAGACAGAGGAATACCTGGAAGTGACATCATGCTCTTCTAAAAATCACAGGAAACTCTGGCTGACAAAGCAGTGGAAAGAAGATTGGGTTGCCAGCAGGAAGACTCCTGTTGTAGCAGGAGACCTGACAACCTTAGCAGTAAGGACAAGCTCCAACATAATAACACACAGCCGCAATTTACAATGCAGAGGGTGACATCCTCCTAAGCCCATTGTCTTCAGTGATTTAGAGGGGTATAACCCTGCTTAGAAAGGCATTGAGATCATTTTACTAGGCTTTTAACCAGTGCTTGACATTTTTCCAGGCTGAGGGCTGTTTTATGGATTTTTTTTTAGACTGCTCAAGGGTTGTTCTATGATATTTAATGCCCTGGTTTGTTCTTAATGGCTTTTAAAATATATTGATGATATTAATATTGTTTTTATTTTATGGTATGGTTATTACTTGACAGCCACCTCAAACAGGTCTTTGGAGGAGATGTAGCATATCCTACTATATAAAAGGCTAACTGTGTTTCTGACAACTCACTTCCTACCCTGGTGCACCTCCAGAGGGCCCTGCTGTGGAGGGAAGCCCAGATGAGGCAGTCTGTCTCTCCAAAGAGTATGCAATGGCAGGAAGTACAGGCCGGGATCAGGCACAGAGCAGGAGGCAATGCTGCCCCCACCCCACGCCTTCACCCAGCTGGGATCAGGAGCAGAGCAGGTAGCAATACCCGTTCCCCCTTCAACCTGGCTGGGATCAGGAATGGAGAAAGTGGTAACACCCACCCACTGCATTCACTAAGCTGGGATCAGGAGCAGATGTCAATGCATGCCCCCGCCTTCACCCAGCTGGGATCAGGAGCAGAGCAGGTGGCAATGCCTCCCCCCCTCTTCATCCAGCTAGGATCAGAAGCAGAACAGGTAGCAATGCCTGTCCCCCGCCTTCAACCAGTTGGGATCAAAACCAGAGCAGGTGGCAATGCCAGCGCCCCTTCACCCAGCTGGGACCAGGAGCAGAGCAGATAGCAATGCCCACTTCCCCTTCAACCCTCCACAATCAGGCACAGAGCAGACAGCAATGCCCACCCCCTCTTCACCCAGACGGAATCAGGCACAGAGCAGGAGGCAATGTCCACCCCCCATTCACCTGGCTGGGATCAGGCACAAAGCAGGAGGCAATATCCACCCCCCATTCACCTGGCTGGGATCAGGCACAAAGCAGGTGGCAATGCCCTCCCCCTTCACACAGTCAGGATCAGGCATGGACAGGTGTAATGCCCACCCACCCCGCCTTCACTCAGCCAGGATCAGATATGGAGCAGGAGGCAATGTCCAACCCCTCTTCACCTGGCCAGGATGAAGCGCAAAGCAGGTGGCAATGTCCTCCCCCAGCTGTCACCTGGCTGGGAACAGTCACAGAGGAGGAGGTAATGCCCGCTTGTCTGCCCTCCCCTTTTTAGATCCCATTGTATTTTTCCACACAACAGGCTTTCTTACTAGTAAATACATAATTTCCCTTTATTTAGGAAACATCCTCAAATAAATTTAATGTTCCACAGGCAAACAATTATAAGGAAAACTAAGGTTCACCCTTCACCCATTTAAAGGTGCTGAAACTCATTATAAACAAACAGTAGTTTTATTAGGAACTCAAATCCCAGCATTAGAGTAGGACTCCTTGTTTGACCTTGCCAGACCCTTCCAGATTCCAAAATGCCTTGGGGGATTTTAGAATTCCAGACACATGCTCCACAGAAGTTGCTGAAGGAGCATGTAACACAAAGCTCCATGAAGCTATCGACATCATTGCTCCTTGTCAACTCCTCCGGCCCTTGGGACGGAAGCTGGCACTATGGTTTATCGCAGAGCTGGCTGACCTGAAGAGGGCTGGAAGACGTCTAGAAAGACATTGGCGTAAAACACGCACAGAAACTGATAGAACTTGCTACAGAACACATTGGAGGATCTATGAAGTGGAAATGAAAGCAGCAAAGAAATGTTACTTCTTGGCAACCATTGTGTCAGCTAGTTCACAACCATCCCAATTGTTCAGGGTATCCAGCTTGTAACCCCTAAATCTGAACCTTTACAGACCCAAGAATAGACAATTAGCTGTGAGGCCTTTGCTAAGTTTTTTGCAGATAAAATAGCATGAATATGCTCTGATCTAGATGCTAGCTACAATACAAATGAGATAGAAGAAATGCTTAATACGCCATCTGACCTATATCTGGACTGCTTTGAACCAATTACAATGACAGACCATAATGGGATCTTGGCATCTATGAAAGCCACTACTTGTGCGTTTGATCCTTGCCCATCTTTGCTGTCAAAATCCAGTAAAGATCACATAAGTGAACCACTGCGATCTATTGTAAATCAGTCACTAACTCAGGGCACCATCCCCCGGCCGCTCAAAAAGGCAGTTATCCGTCCACTAGTTAAAAAGCCATCTCTAGACAAAAATGATGTGGCCAATTATCGTCCAGTCTCTAATTTGCCCTTTCTGGGCAAAGTGATTGAGAGAGCAGTAGCTGACCACTCCAGATCTTCTTGGAAAACTCTAGTGCTCTAGACCCTTTCCAGTCTGGATTCAGACCAGGGCTTGGGACAGAGATGGTGTATTAAGCATTTCTTCTATCTCATTTGTACTAATCTCATACTATGTAATCCACCTTGAGTCTCAGTGAGAAAGGCGGATTATAAATAAATAAATAAATAAATAAATAAATAAATAAATAAATAGTGTGAATTGCTGAGGGTGTTGCTGTGGTGTTCTTAGATACAGTAGGGGAGGTGGAAGCGCTGCCTAAGCACTAAGAGATGTACAGTGCAATCCTAAGAAGAGTTAGATGGGCTTAGACTGGAGTAATTCTGTTTAGGATTGTACTGGTAGTGCGGTAGGATAGGAAAGAAGTAGGAGGAAGGATTTTTGGCACGGGCCTGTGCTGTTTTTATGAGTGATGCAACATTTAATATTCCTGTTCTAAGATTTGCAATAAACCTTGTTTGTAACTTAAATTGTACAACGTACTGTGATATGCAGCTGCTGGCTGGCTGGTTTCCTTCCATTCCTTTGAACCACTGCAACCTTTCTCAGCTGCAGGTTCACCTGGGACCAGACTGGGTCATCCACTTTGCCACAAAGTATAGCAAGTGTTCCAGAGGAGCAAAAAGGTGGCTGGCCAGCTATGCTAACATATAGTGCAATCTGATGGTGAGTTACTCAGTCTAAGCCCATTGAAGTAAAACGATTTAGACTGGAATAACTCTCCATAGGATTGCACTGATAGTTTATCAGGTGTGGAGTGGGAAATGCTGTTGTATAACCATAAATCAAGTTGACCTGAAACCCTTATTTGCCAATTCAGAAATAATAACAGAAATCAAATAAAATGCTGTTGTTAACCCCTGGAATTAGCCCAATCAGTGATCCAGAGTGTTACTGTCAGTGCAGCTTTCTATCAATGGTTAAAAGCAGCATATTAATAGTGGGGACTCTCTGCTTCTTGCTCCTCATATGCTATCCTGAAAATGCTCTCCTACTGTAAGTGCCTTTAGGAGACCAATTGGGATTTAAAGAAATGCTTCGTTCTTGGAAGAATTCTTTTTATTCACAGTGGAACACTCTTGAAAGTTTATAGATCATCACCGAAAAGAAAAAAAATAAGGGTTTTTTTTTGTTAATAGTTGTCGAAAAACGCCTAAGGAAAGTGTGTCCCTAATCCTATTAGCTGACTTAATATAGAATTATTAAAAGCCTTGATATACAGGATTTAACACAATCTTTCTAGCAGGGTGTGATGTAATCTATTTTTGTTCCTCAGCTAGCAGATGGCTTACCTTTAAGTAATTTCCAATATGTTCGGAGATCAAAAGCCGTCCTCTCGCCACCGAGGCAGTAATCGTTCCTCTCTGCTGGGGGTTGCTTGGTACTGTGGTGGGGATATGCAAAGGCTGCTGGCATTTCCAAACATAGAAGGCCGACATTTCTTCTGTCTTTGAAGTTAATAATCCTTCAGAAGTTGAAAAACTGAGGGGTTTTTCAAAATGCTTTTAATGTTCTATATGCCATGCACTAAAGTAAATATCTGCAAGTAATCACTGAAGGCTGGCACATGGAAGTATTTTACAATACCAAGTATTGTAGTCTAACGTGCCCTGTGACAGCATAAATTGCTTTTTTTAATTGATAGTGGTTTTTAGGAAAAAAGAGGATTCCAACCATCTTGTATGATAGGCTATCAAGAGTTTCTATAGTATTCTGTGGACCTACAAAAAGTCTCCAGTGCAATGGGAACAGTTGTCCTGTCAGGGAAATCTCAATATATCTCATTGATGCACTTCAGGATACTGTATGATTATATAAATTTTCATGTTAACCACTTCTATCTTTAGCTGTCTTTATCTGGAAATAGGCAGTGGAAATCTGGTATGTGGGTCACAGAGTGTCACCAGAAGGCATAGGCAATAGCAGTCCTGTTGATGCTAAGCAAGGCCTCTTTCACACTTACGGTTTAAACCTCCATTTATGAGCATTCACTGCGATCACAATGGCTTCAGCATGGCACTCCCACATTCCACACTGTCCAAGACAGTTTCGATTTGGTGTCTTGTTTTTCATTTTAGACAGGCTTTGAAGCCTCAGTGCAGTTTCGGGCTTTCGGGGCTTTGCAATTTACATTATGCTTTTTAAAAAAAACTTTGAGCAGGCATAGTAACATTGCAATGTTGGAACTCATTTCCTCCTCTGTATTTGCTGATTGGGCTGTCCCCTGCCCACTGGAGAGGCAATTGGTGGCAGAGTTCTGGGGGAAAACATGTACTTTTCATGCTTGTTCCACTCTTTTTTTAAGCCAAGCCAGGAAAGGATTAAAATGTTGCTACTCCATCCCCTACCAGCAGTTTCCCTGCTGCTTTTTTTCCAAAGGGCTGTGCAAAACGCTTGTTTCTCTCTCTCTCTCTCTCTCTCTCTCTGGCAAAGCCTGAAACATGCCTGGGAGGGAGAGAAAAGCAGCCATTTAATCCTTTCCTGGCTTTTAAAGCCAGGAGGAATGTGCAGTAACATTACAATGTTACAATGTTACAACCTTACAACCCATTCTTGCCTTTGGGAAAAAAAGAGAGTGCGTGCATACCACATGGGAGGAAGGGGAAAGCAGCCATTTAACCTTTTCCTGGCTTTTAAAGCCAGCAGGGAATAAGCAGCATTAGGAATCATTCCTGGCTTTGAAAATAAATATGAGAGTGCGTGTATACCCAGGAGGAAGGAAGCAAATGGAGAAGCAGCTTTATGACCCTTACCTGTCTTTACTGATAAAAATGGCAGAAAAGGAGTTCAGAGAACTGAGGAGGGTGGGAGTGGTTAATTCCACACAGACCAATCAGCTTCTGGGGAAAATGAGAGGTGGGAGAAGAGAAGCAGAAGGGAAGTATAGAGTTCTCACTGACATTAATCGGGCCAGATGTGACTCAACAGTGGCTTCAAAATAAAATCACGGTATGTCCACAGGGGAAAAAATTGGGAATACTGTGGACAAACATGGTACTGCATCCCATGACTACCTTGCAAGTGTGAAACTCCTGCAAACATGGGAAGTAGAACAGATACTGAAACACATTAAAGTCCCAGTGCGAAAAGGACCCAAGTCTGGGAATGGTTAATGACTGGATTGGAAATCTGCAGAGAAACCTATGAGCACCATCTTAAGATTTAGGATGGAAGAAAGGTAGGGTATAATTTAATAAACATTTCTATGGATTCTCTTGCACCTTGCAGTGACTTTTGACACACTGTAAATCACTAGATTCTACTAAGTCAGCTTGAAAAGCAAGGTGGTATTCAACCATCAGTATTAGATTTCATGCTTTCCTGAATATAAATCTTAGCTGTGTTGGAAAATATTGTGTGTCCTAGAATTGGTCTTGAGGTATTCTACTGAGGTTTGTATTGTAGCCTTTCTTGTTTAACATGTACATATTGATAACATTGAACCATTTCATTGTCATCTATCCAGTATTAGTAGCTGCTATTTTAAACCTCCAATTGAGTGCTAATGGAAACTCAAGTAGCTGTTACTGTTCTCAAAAGACGGGTCTACCAATTTTTGATAGTTTGGGCCAAGAAAACTTTTTATTGATTACATTTGATATGCTAACTGTGCTACTTCTTAGAAAACAGGAAACATCCCTTTCCAAGGACAATTTATTGTAATGTTCCCTGTTTGGAGGCTGTTTTTGTGAACATTTTGCTAACTACTTTGGATGCAGAATGCTAGTGGCTACCACCTAAGTGGTGCAGCTACGTGGGATCATATACAATGTTTTCACTGGAGTTTTCATGGCTAGCCGTATATTTTGAGGCCCAACAGCAGACATAACCTTCTTGCACATGCATATTTTGCTCCATGTGGCCAGCTGGGGATGCCTCCTTTTGGGGGAGGAGCTTCACCATCCAAATGGCAAATCCACCCCCCCTTTAAAGTCCTTTAACTGGGCTTTCCCTGCAACTGAGCCATGAGGACAGTATGATTGTCATCACCTTGGTGTTTCTATGCAGATACGATGGATAGTAAGGGGCAAGGGTAGGGACAAGGTGGAGGGTAGAGAGAGCAGCATAGGCCCAGCACATAGGATTGCCCAGGGAGAGGGGATGGCACACAACTTTTTAAACATACACGCGTACAGCATGCATACTAGGGTTGCCAGTCTCTCGCTGGGGGCAGCGATCCCCCGTTCCCACTCTTCACCCCCCACCCCCACTTACCTGGCCAGTGGGGGAAATGTGCCTCCTGGGGTGTGATCCCTGGCCATGTGGTGTGCTCCCGGGCCCAAATAGGCCTGAATTGGGGCTGAATTGTCCTAGATCAGGTCCAAATCATCCCGGATCGAGCCACTGTGGAGTGCAGCAATGTTGCAAACTGCAGCAATGATTCAGGCCCCTGCGGAGCACATGGAGTGCCTCTGTAGAGTGCAACAGTGATTCAGGCCCCTGTGGAGCTGTGGAGTGCAGCAGTGATTTGGGCCCCTGCAGATCAAGGAAGCGCTCCCAGGGTGGCCCACACTTCCAGAAGTGACAACATCTTCCAAGTGCCTGGACTGGCTGACCACTCCTGCCAGTGCCACACAGCCACAGGAGGACAGCTGGGAGCTTGGGCTGACTGGTCCCTACTGGGCAGCACCACACAGCTGCAGGAAGCTGGCCAGGGGCCCAGGCTGGCTGGCTACTCCCACTGGTGCTGCGCAGCCACAGGATGTCAGGCAGCCCACTCCCACCAGCGCCGCACAGGAGGAAGGATGGGTGCCTGGCCCAGACTTGACAGCCATTTCTCCAGGTCAGCCTTGAACCTTAAAGCTTACTTCCATTCCAGTATTCCTCCTTGCTCACTTTTAGAAAGCTGAATAAACCACTTTATTTATGCAGGTTTTCACATAATTTTAGTTAGTCTACAATTCTGTTTACCATTTGTTTGGGTTAAAAAAAACAGAAAATGGAGAAAAGCAGTAACTGTGACAAGGAAACGTGGGTGGCTGAAGTAGGCAGACTTGAGGCTGAATTTGAATAAGTGCAGAATGAAAACATAAAACGATAATCTGATATTTTGGGAAGTCCTCGAAAACACTGAAAGAAAAAATCTAGTGGGAATTTTGAAGATTATTTTGAAAAAATTATCTATCTATTGTGAACATTGCAGCTATTGAAATAGACTACGAAGGAGAGAGAATCACAGAAGAACGAACCAAGCAAACAAGCTCACAGAGCACCGTGATCAACTAAGACCTGCACGAAATCAATCAAGTGAATCAGTCTCAAGAATATAATGTATACATTGAAATACAATTCAAGGTCCAAAAACACTGGTAAAGTATAAGGCAAATGCTCAAAAATCAATGTAGCTGCCAAACAGTGCTCCTAAGCACAAGGTCAACAAGAAATTCACCATAAAGTGCAAGTTACAAAAGATAATGAATAACCGTTATACAAAATTTTTTTAAAGTGACCGTGCCTAGAGCAGCAAAACATTTATGAACCAATCAACAGGAGCAGTCTTCATTGCAAGGAAAGTCCCATAGTGTAGAAGCTGAAGAAACCCATGAAGAAATCCATCAAACAGTAACTGCGATGGAGGCACCAGTATGTCCACCCGTTTCCGTCTCTCTTCTTCCTGGCAGTTACCACACTATATACAACAGTAAATAACATTGAAATAAACCATATGCAATATTTTAAAAGGTTTAAAAACATTTGAACAACTTACAGCAATGTTTCCTATGCAAAATACAGAACATATCCTCTCCTTCTCCAGCTAGAACAACAGCAGCTGCATGTAATGCCTTATCAGTTGTTTATAAAGACCAACAGCTGTGGAAACCCACAGTAGCAATTAAATTACATTAAAGAGAACATACTACATACCTCCACAGATTACAATTAAGTCAGAAAACAAGTTAAATCCATATTTACATTAAGCCCTTTAGGAGACACAGTATCAAGTTTATAGATCCACCATGCTTCCTTCCTAAGTAAATCCCTCTTAACAAATTCCAAATTCGTGGCTTTACTCACGTATAGTACAGTAAAAAACAGGTCCCTTGTGCCATGTCCCACCTGGCAAAAATGAGACACCGAAGGAGCCTCAATCACTCTCCGTCGAATGCGGGAGAGATGTCCTGAATTCTCAACTTGATAAAACGGGTGGTACTGCCAACATAAAATAAATTACACTGGCACTTAATTAAATAGACAACTTTATCTGTGTTACATGTGGAAAAGTCAGTGAGTGGAATATTAAAGCCCCTGGTAATGCATGACCAGGTTACATACTGAGCAATGGCCACACGGAAAAAAACCTTTAGGCAGAGAAGTCACTGTGGTTGAAGGCTCACAAATATCCGTCCTCACCAGGATATGCTTCAGGTTGCATGTCCTTCTGTATGCTATTCTAGGTGGTAAAGCGCAACCCGGCAAATCCTATAACAATGGCCAATATTTCAAAACTGCTCTTTTAATCATGTTAAACAACTTCATGGGTTTCTTCAGCTTCTACACTATGGGACTTTCCTTGTAATGAAGACTGCTTCTGTTGAACATCTGTTGATTGGTTCATAAATGTTTTGCTGCTCTAGGCACGGTCACTTTAAAAAAAAATTGTATAACGGTTATTCATTATCTTTTGTAACTTGCACTTTATGGTGAATTTCTTGTTGACCTTGTGCTTAGAAGCACTGTTTGGCAGCTATATTGATTTTTGAGCATTTGCCTTATACTTTACCGGTGTTTTTGGACCTTGAATTGTATTTCAATGTATACATTATATTCTTGAGACTGATTCACTTGATTGATTTCATGCAGGTCTTAGTTAGTTGATCACGGTGCTCTGTGAGCTTGTTTGCTTGGCTACTGAAACAGAGACAGTTTATAAAACCTGTGCAAATGTAGCAAGAAAACTTAAAAGACAAAGGAATGTTGTGGTAACATTTATTATTTTAAGCATTAAAGATGTGATATGTGGAGTGACAAAAAGCTACTAGGTTTTTTTAACTTGCAAGCATTTTTTGTGTGTGGATGTTTATTAAAAAATGGAACTGTTCATATACTGACTGAAGTGGTACAGTAAACATATAGTGTGGAACCCAACCATATCAAGTGCTAAGAAATCTATGTCTGCCATGACATCTTAGTCCAAGAAGCAACTCACAGCCATTTAGCATGAGTTGCCTCTCAGCTCTGCAATAAATCTTTCAAAGAAGCAAAAATGTTTTGTCCAGAGAGACATTTGATATCTTTCGGTTATCACCTTCCCCCAAAACAGTCTAAAATAACTATTTTCCACACTGGAGTTGCTTTTAAAATGTGGGGAAATATTGGTGTAACATGCCTTCACAAATTAGCTTTAACTATGGTATAAACATGATTAAAATCATCATGAGTAATTTTTTGTGTGGAAAAATAGTGATTGTGAAAATTGCCTGTGAAGCAAAGATACTTCTAAGTTAGCCCAGCATGGACCTACTTGCAGCAATACTGTGGATGTTAATCAGATGTGTGTTGAAATGTGAATTGAATAGTAGATATTTGGGAAAACAAATGTCCCTAGCTCAGACTTGCCATATTTATCTAAATACACAGAGCGCTGCCAAATAAAAGAACCAGTAATGTGAGGCTGCTTCTATGTGCTCCTTTTAGAAAAACTGGAAACACTGGCCCTTAGATGAACAGAGACTGACAATTCTCTGGATATTCACCATATATATATATATATGGTGAATATCCAGAGAATTGTCAGTCTCTGTTCATCTAAGGTGTATATATATATATATATATATATATATATATATATATATATATATATATATATATATATATATATATATATATATATATATACACACACACACACACACAGGGCTTTTTTTCAGGGGGAATGCAGGGGAATGGAGTTCCAGAACCTCTTGAAAATGGTCACATGGCTGGTGGCCCTGCCCCCTGATCTCCAGACAGGGGGGAGTTGAGATTGCCCTCCGCGCCAAGGGCAATCTAAACTGCCCTCTGTCTGGAGATCAGGGGGCGGGGCCACCAGCCATGTGACCATTTTCTCTGAGGGCAACCTTCTCTCTCTCTCTCTCTCTCTCTCTCTCTACACATATATACATATATACATATACATATATATGTATATGTAATGAAATATATATTTCAGTGAAATATATAATATATACACATATACATATATATAATATTTCAGTGAAATATATAATATTTCACTGACTAATTGCATTCAAAAAGATTTTTAGAAGAAGAAAAGACTGGCATCTTATGGACTGTCTACTTTATTGTGGTAAGACAGCAGTACATTTCATCTGTGCAGGATAAATTGTTAACATGACAAGAACAGGAAATAATAGAAATGGGTGGGAAGTGGGATTTTTTAAAAATAGCTGGAGTTTAAATGACAACACAGCAAGGCAGGGCCCTTTTTTAGGGGGTATGCTCTGGTACAGAGTACACATCCTTATGGAATACCAGTACCTCTTGAGCATTCAGGAGATGAGTTTAAAGGGGAGAACATTATGAGTACCAGCACCTCCTCCTCTTCTTTTTTAAAGAAAAAAAGCACAGAGCTAAGAGTATATCATGTTTAGGAAGAAGATAGTTAATCTGGTCTGATTCTGTGATGGCTGAAAGCTGTCTTTCCTCTATGCTATGGTGGCACAGATAATGCTCAACTTATAACACAAGCGATTCATCCCATCCAAAGACTTCAGGACTTGAAGGACTTGTCAGAATGAATATGAGATGAATCCTGTGTGTCTGTATATATAGAAAAAAGCATAGCTCAGCAGTGACCGCACAGTGCTTTCTGTATTCCTACTGTGTACAAGGCAAAGATTTTTCAGTTCATACATCATTTACAACTTGCTACAGGGATTCCACAAAGCCAGTACATACCCTTTACACAAAGAAAGGGGTGGGGGGAGAAAGATTCCGGAAAGAAAAGATTCTGGAAGTATGTCTGCTGAATTGGCAGTGTGTGTCAAGGGATGCTCACAAAACACATGGCTTTCTGGGAAGCAAAATAAATAAGTAAACAATAGTGGCATTTTTCTCATGCTATGAGATGTCCAGAAGATTTCTGTCTAAATTACTGAGAAGAAAATATAACTCTCTCACCATCACTGGTATCATTATTTAAGAACAAAGAGATCTTGAACAGTAGATAGCCTCTGTACACCATTAAACTATTAATAAAAAAACCTTGACACCATTTGACATGTTCCATTCATATGACATTTTTGGATACAATGAACACAAGCTAGAACAGAACACTGGCTATTTTCACATATCTTTACATCATGCAAAACTCATAGAATGAGGTCGTCTTCATGGTGCAATTTCTGACATCATCGTGCCATGATTCCATTTGAGTGGTGTGATGACATCAGAAATCATGAGATCCATCTCCAGCCTAAACATATTAACTGGAACATGTGCATGGGTCCTGTGCATGGACATGTATATGCACATAGAGTTTATTCCCCTGGATTAAAATCCATCTTTTCCAGTTTCAGTAGGTCTGCAATAGAACAGCAGGATTTGGGCCCAGGAGCACCTAGAGACCAACAAGATTTTTAGTGTATAAGCTTTCAAGAATCAAAACTCCCTTCTTCAGATACCTCCTTAGATACCTTATACCCTGAAAAATCTTTTTGGTCTCTAATGTGTCACTGGACTCAAATCCTGCTGCTTTTCCAGGGTTCTTAACCAAGTGGAGATATGTCTGTGTTGGTATACCAGACAGATATACATTACTCAGTTTCTAATGATTCTGTAAACCTAGGCAGTTCATGAGAGGGAGGGCAGGAAAGGTTACATCAGTGCTTAGTTCTTGTGGCCCCTTCTTACATGCCCAGAGTAATTCCGATCACCACCTTGGCGTCGGGTAGCAATTTTCCCCAGACCAGTTTGGCTAGTGGATTCTGACAGTGTTTTACCGTCTTCTGGGCATGGAGCAAGGGTCACTGTGTGTGTGTGTGGGGGGGGGGGAGTAGTTGTGAATTTTCTGCATTGTGCAGGGGGTTGGACTAGATGACCCTAGAGGTGCCTTTTAATCCTATGATTCTATTATTCTAATAAACAGGGCTTTTTTGAGGGGGAATGCTCCAGAACAGTGTTCTGACAGCTCTAGAATCTGCCCACATGATTCCTTCCTCCTTTGGGCTTGCAGGCTCTGCAGAGAAGACTAAGCTGCTTTGAGTTCATTCTGCTTTCTTTTCATTCCTCTGTGAGTGAGAGAGAGAGAGAGAGAGAGAGAGAGAGAGAGAGAGAGAGAGAGAGAGAGAGAGAGAGAGAGAGCAAGCAGATGCTGCTTGGGTCTGGCGCAGGCTCTGCAGAGGATGCTAGCAGTTTTGAGTTCATTCTGCTTTCTTGAGTGAATGAGAGAGAGAGAGAGAGAGAGAGAGAGAGAGAGAGAGAGAGAGAGAGAGAGAGAGAGAGAGAGAGAGAGAGAGAGAGAGCAAGCAGACACTGCTTGGGCCTGGCACAGGCTCTGCAGAGGAGGCTAAGCAGCTTTGAGTTCATTCTGCTTTCTTTTCATTCCCTCTTTGTGTGTGTGTGTGTGTGTGTGTGTGTGTGAGAGAGAGAGAGAGAGAGAGAGAGAGCTGGGGCCCGATGTGGGCTCTGCAGAGGGGGGGGGTAAGCTGCTTTGAGTTCATTCTGCTTTCATTCAGGGGTTTCTGTGTGAGTGCTGCTTTGAGTTCATTCTGTTTTACTTTCATTGGGGGAGTGGGGTGGGTGGGGCTGTGTGTGTATGTGTGCTGCTTTGAGTTCATTCTGCTTTCTTTTCATTTCTGTATGAGTGTGAGAAAGAGAGAGAGCTGGGGCCTGGTGCGGGCTCTGCAGAGGAGGTTAAGCTGCTTTGAGTTCATTCTGCTTTTTTTATTCCTGTGTGTGTGTGTGTGTGTGTGTGTGTGTGTGTGTGTGTGTGTGTGTGAGAGAGAGAGAGAGAGAGAGAGAGAGAGAGAGCGCTAGCAGAGCAGCTGGGGCTGGCTCTCCAGAGGAGGCTTTAGCTGCTTTGAGTTCATTCTGCTTTCATTTCATTCAAGTATATTTGTGCTGCTTTGTGTTCATTCTGTTTTATTTTCATTGGGGGAGTGGGTGCGTGGGACTGTGTGTGTATGTGTGCTACTTTGAGTTCATTCTACTTTCTTTTCATGGGAGTGGGGGCAGCTGTGCATGTGTGTGTTGCTTTCATTCTTTTGTTGACTGAAGTTGACATTGTTATGGTTCCCACAGCTTTTGAATGCAGATTGGTTCTGTGTTAGTTAAATATATCAGTTATGGTTATTTGTATTAGTTAAAATATAAGTTATAGTTATTCCAGTTTTATGCTAGGAATGGATAGCTGTGTCCAAGTCACAGAAGGCTTTCATCAATATATTCATCAGCATATAGGTGTTCTTATGTCTTAACAGCTGTAACTCAAATGGTTCTCCCCACCTTCAGCTGATTAACATCACTGAAATTGCAGTGGACATATGGGCATTAAGGAAGTTTTTATGAATATTGTTTGTCTAGGACATTGGAATATTTATGAACATTTCACAATGTCACAACAGCTTAGCCATTGGTAAGGTAGAGTTGGCAAGCAACAAAAAAAAGCCTTTTTAAATTAAGTATAAATCTAATGCAGCTAAAGTTGAGTATCTAATTTTGAATTGCTCCAGTAAAGCAAAACCCTCCCTGAAAATTTGAAAATTCAATATTCATTAGATTTGGAATTTCAGACTCTGTGGAATTTTGAGAAAGAATTTTGGAATTTTTTTTTCTATGCTGGCAGAGGGAATCTGTTAGAATTTGAATCTGAGAGCCAGTTTGGTATAGTAGTTAAGAGCACGGGACTCTAATCTGGAGAGCCGGGTTTGATTCCCCACTCCTCCACTTGAAGCCAGCTGGGTGACCTTGGGCTAGTCACAGTTCTCTGGAGGTCTCTCCGCCCCACCCTCCTCACAGGGTGTATGTTGTGGGGATAATAATGACCAGGGGTCATTTCGTAGAAAAAGAGCTGCAGGAACTCATTAGCATAATTCATTAACATATGCCATGCCCCTTGACATCACCGAAAGTGTGTCATTAGCATAACTGATTTGCATATGCCACACACCCCTGACCTCACCTATCCTGGCTGTTTTGGACCCAATCTTGGCCATTCAGGGCTGAAACAGGGCCCAAAATGGCAAAAAGGGGCTGAAAATAGCTGAAAAGGGGCCTAAAATGGTCAGAATTGGGCCGCTGCTGAGTGGGAGAGTGGTCCACCACCCATCAGAGGCCCGATCCTGGCTGTTTTGGGACCAATCCTGGCTGTTTTAGGCCTGATCCTGGCCATTTGGGGCCTGATCCAGGCCAAAATGGGCCCAAAATGGCCAAAACTCAGGTGGGTGGGGCCACCCGACATGTGACTTCTTTGAAGAACTACCAGAACTGTGTTCCTGTGCATTCCCCCTCAAAATGAGCCCTGATAATGACATACTTTGTAAACCGCTCTGAGTGGGCGTTAAGTTGTTATGAAGGGCAGTATATAAATCGAATGTTTTTGTTGTTGTTAGAATTAGAATTTAGATTAGTTTTGGATTTTTAGAGGGGCCCTCCTTCTTGCATATTTTAAAATATGATTCCAAAGAAATGAAATGTTTGGGAAAGGGAATGGAAGATTTCACTTTTTGTAGAGGATACAGAAAGGGAAAAAACCCTTTCTCATAACAGTGTAATTTTCCAAGCATACTAACATTTTATCTCATCGTAATGCATTGTACTGGGTTTCGCAGAGCGGCATCACTTCCAGGAAGTGGCATCACTTCTGGGAGTGATGTCATCACACATTTCTGGGAGCACGCGCGTGCTTTGCGTGTGCACATGTGATAATAGAGAGTTCCACCACCTCTTTTCCCAGAAAAAAAGCCCTGCTAATAAACATTTATTTATTTATTTTACTTCATTTATAATCTGCCTTTCTACCCAATGGGGACCAAAAGTAGCTTACATCATTCTCCTCTCTTCCATTTTGTCCTCACAAACCTGTGAGGCTGGTTAGGCTGAGATTTTGTGACTGGCCCAAGGTCACCCAGCAAGCTTCTATGGCAGAACTGGGAACTGATCCTGGATCTCCCAGATCCTAGTCTCCCACTCTAGCTACCATACAGGCTCTCAGTTTGTTTTGGATCTTTAAAAAAATGGTTGGATATTTCACTTTATTTCAAAAGTCTGGAACAAAATTATGTTTTGCACCTCCCCTCCAGGACTAAGTGATAATATTTATATTACTAGCCTGCTAGCTATGGTCATGAGTTGACTGCCCAAAGGGCCTGTGGCTGATAACATCTGTTGATAGGACTGGTTTATATCCAGCTTAATAAATGCCTATTTCCCTGTGTTTAACGAGGAGCTATAGATTGCAATTTGCAAAACAAGCAGAGAGAGAGAGAGAGAGAGAGATCTTGAAAAATAGGGGAGATCTGAAAGACAGACTGAGCTGAGATTTGAGCTAGTACTGTGTCCACCTATAAGAGTGTGTGCTTCCAGATGTCCAAGGACAGCAGATGCTCAGAAGTGCGGAACAAGTAAGCCAAATTAATGAGTCACTTCTATGGGGTCTGATGATATGACCATATCATAACAATTTGGAAATAATGACTTTTCTGAACAATGATTTTTTTTTCTCATTCAGTTGTCATAAACTTCCATATGGTTGTTGCTACATATTTCCTCACCTTCTTAGTTAACTTTAGTTTCCATGTAAATATAGTCGGCTGAGGTATAAATTCAATATAGCGGAACCAAGGAAAACCAAAATGGTTGGTAAAAGCAAGATCATGTGTGGAAGCCAAAATAAAAGCTGCTGCACTGAGAAGCGTTGGTGGTGATGGAGCATGGACCAAGAGCTCTACGTGGAACCCAGGAGGACCCCACATCTTGTATTTGTTAATCTAACTTCAGAGGACCTGGAGTAAAATCTCTCTTTTAGATAAAGGCAGGAAGATTTGGAGAAGGCGTTACCATTTAGAGCTTCCATTCGGAGGGGCTTTGATATGTTTTGGAAAGGATAATTAGCATTTGATATGCCTTTTCTTGGTCTGCCCCTTTTTTGCCGGTTGGCAGAAAGTGTCCCTACTTCCATCCCGTTACAGCCTCTCACACCCAGTCTCTTCAGAGCTTTCAAAAGGAATAAGCTTACCTTATCATGTAAGAATATGCAAAAGTGAAGCAAAGTATGCAAGATGAGTAGCAGAACCCTTATTGCTAGAAAGTGTAGCACATGGTTGTGTCTTTGTATTTCAAATGAAGCGTTGCTAAAAGTTTCTACTGCCATTAAATAAAGCTCACAGTTAACAGCTAATTCCCTCTGCCTTGTTCTTTCTTGCAAAATCTCTTAGATCTTTTAATCTACTTTTAAAATAAACTTTGTTCATCAAAAATATTTTTGTTATATGTTCTAATGTGATGTATAATCTATCTTGCAATTGAGAATGCAGTTTCCTGCATCCAGATGCTGTGTGAATGTACATTCTGCTTTCTGGAACTCTTTCAATGATAAGTAACTCCCTGTTGTTATATCCCATTAAAGTGCTGGCAAATTTTTGCAGGTAAGAGCACTGACTGCCATTCAGTTGTGCCGTAAATAAATTCAAACTGCATACCCACTCGTATGTCCCATTGAAATGCCAGGTTATCAGACTGTGCTTGCCGGTGAAAAACGGACAGTGGTGGAAGTGCCATACATTTTGCAACCGTTCTGCATTCTTAGCAGTCAACATTGAAGGTGGCTAACATAGGTGAGGCATTGCAGTTGAGGATCAGAAGGAGTTGTAACGAAGATATACATTGAGCATAGTGTCACTCTCAGTTTGCTCAGATCTTTAAGAATTAGTCAATCAAATATTTTTAAACATTGTCTTTCCTTTTCAGTCAGTCAGTATAATTAGATATGGGTGGCATGTGCAACATTTGCTTATTTTCATTGATTTGAATTTGCTAACAAAATTAGAAACACAGAAACCATGAAAGAAACAATCTGTTAATATTTCACTAAATGATTTGCATGACTTTCTCATATCTATAAGGGGAAAGAAATTGATTGTCTTAATGGGAAAGAACTGGCATCAAAAGTTGAATTAACCTTTTTACTACTGTTCTTAGGAAAATTCAACAGACGCCTCATCTCTGTTGTTGTTTTTTCCCATGCCAGACTCATAACACGGATCCAACGAGGGACTTCTATTGAAATCCTGGAGAGACCTTTGTTCTCAGAAGCACTACTACATTAAGAGTGATGTGTGAACCTATTGGCAGGACAAATCACAGTGATGCATGTAATATATTTTTCAAAAGCTTTCGTATAAATAAAGAAATGTTTATTTTACATAGTAGTGTTAGAAATTAAAGGTAATCATTTGAGAGGTCATATTACTTTTTTTTTCTCCAGCTGAATAGTAGGGCTGTTGTAAGAAGAATGTTGCCACTGCCCAACATTCTTTTGATAAAGCAACAAAGATTTAAGAAAATACTCTGATGAAAACTAGTTTCAGCTTAGAGTCTTTTCTTTGCAGCTGCTGTCCAAATTACAGAAGTTTTCCACACACTTAAGATTGACTCTCATTCACAGTGGGGAAGTTCACCATGGGCATCTGAAAAATATGTGATTTTTCTTTCAACAGGGTGATTTGTCTGACTGTAATTATGATGATTGTGGACTCTGGGCAAAAGACTAGCTTGATTGTTACCTGCCTGCCCATGTTGCTTTGTGCAAACTCTTTTCAGCCCTTTGTTGAGCTGAAATCCAGAACTGAGTGGGGTATGGCCTGTGTCTGAAAGGCTCGTTTTTAAAAAAAACATTCAATTATATGCAGCCCATGCCTCTGCCTGTTTACATGAAAGTTCCACGGTGTTGTAGGACTTACACCAATATTCAAAATGTTAGTAGATACAAAACCATACTAATTTCCACTGGCCTTAGAGATGAATTTTGTATCAAAGCTCTGTTACATAGCAGCTACCAGATGACTATTCCTTATCATTGTCACTTATCCTTTTTACCACTTCATCCTCTAGACGATCTCACCTTATGAAGACTGGGAGGAAACGATTATCCCTATGATAACTGACCATTGAGTTCCTGCAAGAGATATTTGGTTTTGAGCATCATATTGATACCCTGGCATTTGTGTGTCCCAAACCCCCTATTGCTAATCAGTCAGCAGTTTTATTTGGAATGAATTCAAATATGCTTATCATGCTTGTAGAGCTCTGCAAAAGATGAGCAGGGAGGGCAGAGGCGAAAGGATATGAAGCCCATTCACTCATTGTGTCTTGCTGCATTTAGAAAGTGGAAAGCATCAGAAGCAAGGCCAGAGGATGAAATGGTTGGTATCAGGGCTTTTTTTCTGGGAAAAGAGGTGGTGGAACTCAGTGGGTTGCCCTCTGAGAAAATGTTCACATGGCTGGTGGCCCGGCCCCCTGATCTCCAGACAGAGAGGAGTTGAGATTGCCACTCCGCGCCGCTCGGCGGCGCGGAGGGCAATCTCAACTCCCCTCTGTCTGGAGATCAGGGGGTGGGGCCACCAGCCATGTGAACATTTTCAAGAGGTTCCAGAACTCCATTCCACCATGTTCCCCCTGAAAAAAAGCCCTGGTTGGTATTTAAAAAGACTCTCCTGAAATCCATTAATTCTACTACCTCAAGCTGGAGGTTAGATTGAATGTGTGGCACAATTATTCTCTCATTGCCTGCTCAATCCAGTGCTATTGAATCTTCCAAAGGAAAATAATTTACTTGGTTCCTTGTGTGTGATCAGTGGCATAATTACTTCTTCTTTGCCAAAGAATGGTCAGATGAATTTTAAGGTGAAAAAAAAGAGTAATCTCAGCCTATCACTCTGTGTCCCAGGGCACTCTTGGCTAACATATGCTCAGCAAACCTGGTGAGCTTGAAGTGCAAAATAGGCAGTGAGACCTCCATACTGGATCTCAGTCTCTTCATGTTTAACAGCTCACCTGCCTCATTGTTCTGGAAATGCTGTCTTAAGAAAAGGATGGCAAAGAAGGCCAATGTATTTTCTATCTATGAGTGGCATGCAGTGTGTACACCAAGTATAGAACACACCATCAGACTCACTGATGAATACCCTCTTAGAGAAAGATCTCGACCAATTGCACATTCAGATGTAGAAAATGTACAAAAGCATTTGCAAGCAGCAGGAATCATCACAAAGTGCAGGAGTCCCTATGCCACCCTTATCGTGGTTGGAAGGGGAAAGAATGGCCAGATCCAGAAAGACCAAGGCATATACAAGTAGAGAAAATTATTCTGTTGGGAGCTTGGGATTCACTTTCTTTGAAGGATGGAATAGTGTGCTTCCAATGATGCTATCTTTATATATTTTTAATATATTTTATATATTTTATATATATATATTATATAAGTAAACTTGTTCTGCCAAAGGAATGTCATTTAGTAGTGTGATGAGATCTCTCCACTACAAGAGACATCTTGGGTTAGTAAGAACATGCAATATTCCTCTACCAGCGATATACAGAGGTTTAATCAGCACTTGGTGATAGGGTAAGAAAAACGTTCAAAAACTTCATCCAGATCCACAAATCCCAGACTACTAGGCCATAAATGAAATGCATGGTTTTTGTAAATTGTAATAAGCGCACACATGAATGTGATGATTGTCTTATAGTTGTAAGTGTACAATTCTATTATTTAGTATCTATTCTTGTCTTTATAATGTTGATGTAGTTATTGTTTTTAAATATTATTTTTGTAAATATCTTGTCAGGAGTCAGACATCAAGTTTCTGTTGTGGGGGACGGTGCTTGGTGCTGCTTCACATCCCCAGAGGATGCAGCTCTCTTGAGGCTCCTTCTCAAACTATGCTGTTCTTTTCCGCGGACCCTAGTGGCTTCCATCCCTTTTCTCCTCAAAAATTCCTTTCCCCTCAAGCCACCCCTACAGCTCCTTCTCAGGGACAAAATACCTTCCCCCAAACTCCAACAGAGAGCCAAACCTATAGGGTTACAAATATATCAAGAAACACGATGGGGAACATTCACTGAGCCCTAGTATGAATCATGATGCAGTGGTAGGCGTGGGACCCTTGAAAGTACAAGACGTTGTGCACCACAGATCTAAAATTCATTCTCAGCAACACTGAAAGAAACTGTTAAAGTACCACAAGAGGAAACTCCCCAGTGCTATTAGCACTTCCGAAGGGAGAAATTCAAATTGCTACTTTGGATGAGGCTTAGGAAGACTTTCAAGGGGCACCCATCTTTTGCATCCGCTTTCCAGTCACTTCTTTTCATTATTAAACCCAGCAAGGATCATTAGCACACTTTACTGGCTCACCTTCACCCTGAAATTCCACTGACTGCTATAAAGAGACAGATTGGGAACAACCTCTTGCACTGTGAAGCTGTATCCTTTATTGTCTTTAAATCAAGGAAGACTATTATGAAGAAGAAAGACTGTGCTGGGATTATCTTGGGAGGTTATATTTAAAAAGAAGTACGCCTTACAGACTCAGACATGTTGAGTATCCAGCTAAGCTATTTTCTGTTATACATTAGCAGGCTATTAAAATATGTTGAAGAAAGATCAACCATGTTTCTTAGATAGTGTCACTTAGGTAAGGATGACTCTGTACAATGTGCAGTTCTTATTCGTTCCTGCCTTCTTCCAGTTCAACTGTAGTAAAATCAATATTGGCCTCAGATTGTTTAATTTGGAGGACCCAAAGGGAAAACAGTTCATAGTTGTGTAGGATAAAATGCTATGATAAAATTCTTTTAAAAAACAGGAAATTAATTGATAACCCTGTTTCTGGACTTCACAATTTTAGAATGCAGGTTGGGACTAAGGGAACTGAACATTTCTCCCATACTAACAAATTCCCACTCAACAGTACCAGGTAAGGGAGAAAGCTAATTTTCTGTTAGTATGTTTTTTAAAAAAAATATGAGGGCAATATGTACCATGTTGCACAGTGCAGAAACAGGTTTATTACCTCATTAGATATTTCTCAGAAGTCAGCCATTGTGCTTTTGTAACCCCTATGAGCTAACTGGTTTAGTCCAGTAGGGCAGAGTCCATAGTTAGAGCCAGGCAATGGAAGAAGCTGGTTGCTGGGGAACTTGATGACTTAATGTGCTCTTATCACCTTGAATAAGGGCTGTAATTTCCCCAAGAAGAGGACAGAAACCTGGATTCCAGTTGCTTCATAATTGGAAAGATTGTGGCAAAAGACTATCTCTTGGTGGGATCCAACAAGTTGAACTTGCTTACCTTGAGTGGTTTTCAAATACATTGTTGGCTGAAAGTTTCTGTTTTTGTAGCACTTATGATGAGTTTGGTTAAAGAAAAAAATACTTGTGTTGTTCTAACTGTTAAAAGTATTGGTGAAAAAGAAAGATTTTCTTAACTTACAATTGTGCGGAAGTTTCCTTCCTAAATTAGCCCCAAAGAACCCATAAAATAGAGGTTATACTTTATTCTCCAGAACTAGAGCCTTGTTTTCCTCTGGGTTCCCCACACTGAAAAATCTGAAGCTAAAATTGAATTTTCCAGGATTCAGCTGGAATAATGTAGGGAGAAATAAGGATGACATCCTTCATTTTACCAAATAAAAATGAATGAAGCAGAATGCTTCTTGTACGAACATCGAATACCTAGCTCTAAACTGCATCACAGATGGGTTCTCTATAATGCAACCCTACACAAACATATCTGTACTTCTGATTTGCCAGACATTGTTGAAGTATCTCAGACCTTGCAAATGAATAAATAAGCTGCCAATATCTTGTTGTTCAGAATCCTGCTTCCAACAAATAAGATTTATTACCGCTTTCAAACTACAGCTGCTTCGTTCCTCCCACCACCCCTCAGAGGAGCGAAGACAAGGTAACCAGTCCTTCCATTTGGTACAGATTAACATAGTTTCATTGGCTGTATGGAGAAAACTGACCTGCACTTGACTGAGGGTATAGCTCAGCTGCTTTAAAATACTGTAGGAAGAATTCTACAAACAGTCAAGGCTCTCTGTGAACCTTTTAATTGGTAATTGCAGCTACTGCTTTGGTCTGTCTTTGATGTGATTAATGGCTAGCTGACTCTACCAGATGGAAAGTAAACACACTCATCCATTAAAAGATCTGTTCCAGGTGACAGATTATTTTAGGGAAAACAGTATTTGCTTTCAATATTTCATTGCAGTCCCACCACTCAGGGAATGTTGAAAATATTTCCCCCTGTGAGGTGCCTGCACTATTCAATATTCTGATTTAGAAATTCCAGCCTTTGGTAGTATTTTGGTATGTGATTCCACTAATAGGGGTAAACTGGTGTCCCCACCCCCCCTTGACATGTTCCTTTTGGGTTTTGAACCATATCAGTTGTGATGCATTTGAAAATCTTTAATATTTTTGAAGTCACTCTAAAGCTGGGACTGTTAATAGGGCATCTGTACCGAAGCTGATCATTTAACCAAATATGTTCAGATTACAGGATGTTTATCTTTTTTATATAGAATGTTGTGGTTCATAGCCTTTAACTCTGTTTATGTTCCTTGGGAACTGGGCATGGCCTGCAGCAGTCTAGGGGACTCAATTAATTGTTTAGGTATGTATGTATTTAAAAGCTTTCAAATCTGCCCTTCATGAAAAGATGTCTAGAGCAATTGACAATGTTATAAAATACAATACAATAAATATAATCTAATCCATCAATATAGAGAGATACACTTTCATTTTAAAAAATGAGTTTCATCCAAACTCAGTTTTTCTCAGTGGAAGGGGAAGCATGACTTCCCCTGATTTTTGCCTCTCATTTTCCCCAACATGCTCCATATGCAGTTCTGGAGACTCTCCTATGCCTCAGGAACAACTTTCATGGAGCTCAGTGGGACAGAGAGTGTCCAGGAAGAAAGTACTGTTCTGCTGATGGCAATTAGCAAAAACCAGCCTATGGATCCTACCCTGAATCCCCACTATAATAAAACATTAAAGCAAAACAGCAATAAAGCAAAACAGCAGCAACTGTCACTAATCAAGTGCAATGTGCTGCAACAAATTAATTTACCCCATTTCACTAGTAGTAGGTGTCAGGGCTTGCCATGAATGCCACTGGGCGGGGTGCTGGCCTGCCCAGCCCTGACATCAAAGGGGTGGCAGGGACACTGCAGGGCCCTGCTCTGTGGAAGGAGGGGTGGTATACCTCACCCAGACTCCCTCTCAGTCCACTCGCTGGCCTGCTCAACCTGCTCCAGTCATCCCCCTTGATCTCTGCCATCTCCTCCTTCATCAACTCTCCTCCTTGCCTCCTCTCATGCTTTGCTTCACTCTACTCCACTCCATAACTCCTACACAACCCAGCATGAGCACTCTTCTGAGTCAGCTTTTATAGGGTTCCCTCTAGCTGCCTCTGCCCTTCCTTCCAAGCTCCTTCCCTCTCCTGATGCTGACCAGCTGTGTATGCTCTCAGGTGTGCCTGCCCTTTCACTAATTCCCCCTGGCCTTCCTTGCCTCTCTAGCAGGGTGGGGCTGAATACAAACGTGTCCCAGCTGGGGCTTCCTCCAGGTGTGCCTCCTTTCCTTTCTCCCCCCTTCTCCTTCAGTCTTTCCTGCAGGACTGGGCTGGCAGGGCCTTTCCAGGTGAGGCACCTTGGCTGTCTCTGCCTTTGCTCACGAGGTGCTACCCCAGCCGGCCTCTGGGCTGCCTGTCTACTGGGGCTGGGCATGGCTGTGCTTCCCTGGCCTTGCTCCTGAGGTGCCAGCCTCTGGGCTGCCTGTCCAGTGGTGCTGGCCGTGGCTGCGCTTCCCTGGCCTTGCTCCTGAGGGGCCAGCCTCTGGGCTGCCTGTCCAGTGATGCTGGGCGTGGCTGCGCTTCCCTGGCTGGCTTCTCCCTCTGGTTCTGCCCCTCCCACACTCGCTGCTGGCTGTGTTGCCTTCTCTGGAGCCCCTGACTCTACTGCTGGTGTGCTGCTGTGACTGTTCCACCCTGGACAACTGTCTGTTGAGGCAGCTGGGCGGTTGTCTCCCGGGGGTCTCCTGTCCTTTTCTCCAGGTAAGTCCGGGGGCTGGGCTGTGGACCCCGGACAGTAGGAGTTGCCTACATGCAGCCTGGAGGTGCTATGGCTGGAGTGACCGTGTTTCCTTTCTGGTGCATGTGTCAGGTGAAAGAGAAAATGGTTTCAGCAGGAGAGTCAAACCTGCAGCTGCAACCTCACGCCACAGCCCTGCTTACAGAGGACCATGTTCACAGTCCCCCTCCCTTATTGTATTCTGCACATGGGCAGCAGTGAGTGGACATCACTGTGAAGTTCATGGCATCCTTTGATGTCCACTCACTGCTGCCCATGTGCAGAATACAATAAGGGAGGGGGACTGTGAACATGTTTGACATGTTTGGCAGCTGCAATCACCCACGAGTTGACCCACTGATGCTTGCCTATCTGCCGTCCACCTTAAATGGTTGTTGAGCAGCTTTGCAGCTGTGAAGTACCAGCACTGTTGTTGTTTTGCTTCCTTGCCTCATGAGGGCTTTTATATCTGTTCTGTAGGTGAGATAATTCTACCCAGGGTCATGGATGGCTGGACCAGGTGATAAAACAATGTGAGTAGAAACTATGTTTCCCATAAGGTTGTGTGAAAATGCACATGTGCAAAATAACATTGATAATATGGGCTTAAATGAATACCAAATGATAAATTTTCAATTATATATTTTATTATAATATATAGCATATAGTATTGTTGTAATATATATAATACATATGTATATAATATATATAATATATGCATATATATAATATGTATATATATGATCAGACCCAGCCTCTCTTAGTTTTTTTGGATTTATTGCATGGAACTGTTGCTGGATCACCTGCCTGGCACAACTTTCAAGATTTAGCTGCTTGTAGCAGTTTGGATCTCAACAGAGCTAGACCACCAATTTCCCAAAGCAAAAAAGAATAGGTAGTAGTCCCCAACCCTGTCTTCTTCTCTCCTTACTTCTTGCCACTCATCTCTCTTACTTTTTGAGTACACACTGATCCATGTAGACGCTAGGTGGATGCTAGAATTGGGTCCTGGTTAGAGATGGGCACGAACAGAAAAAAACGAACATGATGTTCATTGTTCGTTGCCATCCACGAACAGGGACTCACAAACAACCCCGGACATGGCTCTGTTCACGAACATGTTCATGGTTGGCTGTTCGTGGGGGCCAGCAGGCTCTCCTCCAGCCATCATCCAAGTCAAGATCCCTACTGCACCACTCCCAGAAACCTGACCTGAGCAGGCACCAGGAAAGGTAGCAATAATAAATAATAGCTTGGCCCCAGAGCCTGGCAGCAGCCCTGGAACCTGAAGGGGTAGATCCATATCCCACCACACACAAACAAAATTCAAGCTCCAATGCACTCTCCCTGTCTCTCTATCAAAATGCCAACAGTAGCTGTCTCTCTCTCTCTCAACTGTCTGCAAAGACTAGCCAGAGCTGGTATCGCAACGACCACCTGTTTGTTTAGAATGGGGCCTCACAAACAGCTTGTTAGTGAACAGCAGATTGGGCTGTTCGTGGCTTTTTTTGGTTCATATTGCTGTTCGTGCCCATCTCTAGTCCTGGTATGTATGGGCAGGGGGTTATTTTGTGCTGAAATGTATTAAAGCATTGCTTTGAGTGCTTGCCTGTGACTCAGATTCTCAGTAAACTATATCCAATCATTCCAGTTTATTATAGACTCTCTTTTCCTTTCTAACTCTGCTTTGCAGCTCCATCAATTTTCATTTTGTTCCCAGGCCTCTGGGCACAAGGTATTTATTCTCCTCGGTGTTTGAATCTCAGTACTGTTCAGTACACATGTTGCCCTGAGCATGTTTGGTAACACGACACTGAAGACTATTCTCCTGCTTTAACCTAACCAGACTAGTCTTCTGCTCCTAGTTAAACTGCAATCCACATTATATATTGACAAAATGTGACCGAGATGGTCAATATTCCCACAGTTCTGACATTAACTGTACCCAGGGTTGCAATCTTTAATCAGATTAAGCAGTAGACTACTCAACCAATGCTTTAGTTGATCCATGGAAAACAGTTTCAATAAGTGATAGTTCATTTTAATCATACCTCTAAGTGTTCACTTTTAAGCTATTTGATTCATGTGTGTATTATAATAGGGATGAAGAAACTATTAATAGCCAAACAAAGAAGCCATTATCCTTAATTCTCAAAGATATGAAGTTCAGATTAGAAGTGTGTGTTAGATATTCTGAAACAGACGTGGCATTAAGACGTGGTAAAATGTTGGATAAATAAAAAATTGGCCAGATCTCCTGACTACTCTGTTGTTAGAAACCAAATCCTAAAGTTACTGACAATCCTATGCAGCCCTTCCAATCTAACACTACTGATGTTGGTAGGCTTAGACTGGAGTTACTCTGCATTTGATTGCACTATAAGAGTTAGTGAGTGCTTGACAGATGAAGATCAAAATCATAGACTTCATGATGAGAAAGGATTGCATGTAAAGACAGCTCAGCCACTTCAGAAATTCCTTGCAGGAATTCACTGCACATTCAGTGGTAAAAGTGTTCTCAGCACCCCTGCCAGGACATCTTTATGTTCCCTGGTGGTCTGCACTACAAGAGTTCACGTGCCCTGGTTTAGCTGATGGCAGTACGTATGATCACAGTTGGAGATGGTATGAAAAGGGTATGGAACAAGCTGTGAGTGGCGCTCCTCAATTAGAGTGCCTTGAAGGTCAACCACTTCAAAAACTGCCCCCTTGTGTCTACAAAAACACAGGGCATGCACTCGAGATCTAAGAAGTCAGTGTTTTTTTAAAAGAACCACACAATCTATTATTGCATAGATTGTTTTCTTGTATGTGGCCTGTTGCATGGATAGAGAATATCTGTCCTGCCAGAGCTCTGTGCATTAGAGATGGTTGCCGTAACTACTGCCATAGAATGATACACTGACAACCTCAGGCCTACAGTGTCTGTGTGCTGGCATATATTACCTTGTTGAATTATTCAATTAAATGTGATAATGAGGACTCATTGACATCATTAAACAGTCAGGTGAATAAAGAATTCACTTTGAAGTACACTATTATCTGAAGCCAATTGTGAGTGGACAAGCAAAAGCTTCTCACTACAGGATACAGGTTTTGGAGAAAGAAATTGCCTATGCCTACAAAAAGATCAGGGGGAAAAGAGCTTATGGAGTTGGATTTGCTGCCACTAATTAAGAATGCCTCAAGTATTTACTCAGTTTTAGTAATTTTTCATTTTGAAGAAAGAGGAGAGAAAATATTACGTTTTCTGGCCAAAGCAATGGCTAGGTGTGCTAGCAAAACACATTGATTGTTACATCTGGGAATATTCTAGTTATGAAAAGGTAGGGCAAGGAAAACCTGCCAGAGTTCACACTTGGTCTTTGAAAGCCATTTCATCTTTGTACATGTATCCCTGATGATGCTTTGGGACTTTGTCTGGATTAATAATCACGTTAGAGATAAGCAGAGATGAGAAATGATTATTGTGATCCTATGAACATTTCCATTGGAGAAAGATTGCCCGGAGATCCTGGAGGGTTTTTGTCTTCCTCTGGGCATAGAGCAGGGGGTCACTGGGTGAGGTGAGGGGGGGGTAGCTGTGAATTTCCTGCATTGAGCAGGGGTTTGAACTAGATGACCCCTGGGGTCCCTTCCAGCTCTGAGTTTCTAAGAACCATTGAAACCATAGGATTTATTTTCTAGTTAAATCTATATCAGATTGGGAAGCTTGTATTGCACTTCATTCAGCTGGTATGACACTTTAGCAATGAGAAAGACATTGCACAAAACAACTGCTTGAGGTTTATTAAGCAGGAAAGTTAAGAGTGGTGTCTGTATAACTATGCTCTAAAAATGACCATCTCCACCCAAGCAAATATTATGAACACTACAAGTGCCAACTGTCAAGGAACTGTTCTAGACAAGGGATAGGCAACCCGGGTTCTGCTATCTTAAGTTGCCCTATGCACGCAGAAGCATCATATATCATATACTTGGGATCAGGGTTTTTTTTCTGGGAAAAGAGGTGGCGGAACTCTCAAGAGGGAAATAATGAAGAAACATACGGGATTCTTTGAAATCATGTTATTTTAAAGCACTATTGCTGAGTATTTTCAAGAGGTGCCGGAACTTCGTTCCCCCACATTCCCCCTGAAAAAAAGCCCTGCTTGGGATACACCAGTTTTGGACTCCATTCTCCAGGAGAAGATAGGTAAGTCTTACTCAAATTGTGAAAACTGCACTCGAAAGAACCAGTTCACTTGAGATGAGCTTGTGTTCCCTCCACTTGTCTGGGAATTCTTTGCGGGGAGCGTTATAGTTGTCAGATCCAGACTGAGAAATTCCAGGAGATTTGGGATGGTGTCTGTGGAGGGGAGGAGCTTAGAGGGGATGTGATGCCATAGAGACTGCCCTCCAAAGCTGCCGTTTTCTGCAAGGGAGCTCCTCTCTGTAATCTGGAGATCATTTGTAATTCTGGGAGAGCTCTAGGCACTCACCTTGAGATTTATAATGCTATAGGGAGCAGAGTCTTTTCTATAACACAAATGGAAGAGGAAAGAAAGGACTTGTGGATGTGGGAAAATCCCTTGCCTTGTGCTGAGGAGTTGGAAATGGTTTGAAAGTTACCACCATTGCTGTTGTATACACTATTCCATTGTCATCCTAGAAGCAGCCAAGAGAAGAATCAGAGCTTTGTTATCCTGGGAACATCTGTTTTGCCTCCTAAGGAAGAGCATTCAGCCCCAGAATAAATGCCTGCCATTTACCACCAACTGCAATTTTACCCTCCTTACATTATTAAGAGTTAAGAACTTGGGAGTTCTGTTGGGTCCAGCCCTTCTGCTGGAAAAGTGGGTAAACCAGGTGGCAAAAGACCTGATTTTAAAGTTTATATGTCATGGAAATTAATTTAAAAATACAGTTCTAACTATTTCTTCACCCTCTCCAGCCAGTCCCAATATATTAGTCACCACTGCTGAGTGAACCCTTCAACCACTTTTCCTCAGGTAGGAGCCCATTGCTGCTCTGCCATGGATGTTGGCATCACTATAGTTTGCATGGTGCCCTCTCTAGCCCTTCCTCCCAGGATCAGAGTTTCATGTATCTTAAGAGCCAACCAAGTTTATAGCAACCATGTAATCCTTTTTTACCCATACCTAAGTTTCTCTCTTCCTTGGACTTAGGCGTGGGGGGAAAAGGATTGCACCGTTGCTATAAACTTGATTGGCTCTTAAGATACTGTAGATTTAGTTTATCTCTTCCTTGGACTTAGTTGTCCTATGTTCTACTACCAGTAGTTCCACTAAATCTACAGTATCTCTTCCCTGAAGCACAGCTGGCAGCAGAGAGAAATAGAAACCATGTGGGCCATTGTACTTCCTTGCCTTTTGTAGAAAAAGAAATCTGTTGTTCTTTTCCCTATTTGCATTAATACATTGTGAGGGGCTTTCTGAAACAAAACAGATAATGGAAATGAGCTCATTCAATTGACTTTGCTATCGCTTGTATGGCAGAACTTGACTTGATCAAGGTTCTGCATGCATGGCAGGTTTCAGGTTTTGTGATTGTGATTGGAAGGCATTTGTCAAGCTAGCTACACTGCTTTGTCGGACAAAATAGTCAGATCAATGGCTTTGTTTGTGCTTGCAGCTCAATCAGGGAAGCTACCTCTATGTTATACTATTGTGTCTCAGAGGAGCATTAAACTACTAAACTGCTACCATGACATCTACTGTTGCTCCAGAGAACCTGAACCAAAGAACACTCACTTGAAAGCAGGGCTAGTCCATGCCACTTTGGCTATTCGTGGCAACATGACAATAAGGTGGCACTTTTACTTCCACCCACTCCTGAGCTTTCTGAGCAGTCCCTCCCCCACTGCATGTGGTTATAATCAAAACGGAACTCAGATATCCTTGAGAAGTATTGCTGCATCCTGATTGTTAAGGATGGGGCAGCATTTCCAGAAGGCATCTAAGCCCCTTCAATTACACCTGGATAGATGGGAGGGAGGTGTGGACAAGAGGTGGGATAGATGGGAGGGAGGTGTGGACAAGCCAGCCACTGAGGGCTGCCCTGAAAAGGGGTACAGTAATCTATCTGTCTACTACTACCTCCCCTTTTTGTATGCTGACGGGCAGGAGTGCAGGACTGCCCATCTTGGAATGGTTTTATTGATTGCTGTTTTTATGCTGTGTTTATTGTTTTTATGTTGTATTTTAATCAATGTTGTACCTCGCCCTGAGTCCGCTTGCGGGGAGAGCAGGTTATAAATATGATAAATAAATAAATAAATAAAAACAGCTGAGAGTCGACTAGAGATTTATTTTTATTTTTATTTTTTTTTAGACTAGAGGTTTTTTTTTTAAGCTAGTGTTTTAACCTTTGCTTTAGACTGCCTGAGCAGGGGCAGGGGCAGCAAGGCAGTCTGCCCTGGACCCTGCAGGGGCAGCAAGGATCGGAGGAGGCTCCTATTCCACCCATTTCACCACAACTAGAAGACTCCAAAAAAGAGCCCAATGGCACAGAGTGGTAAGCAGCAGTACTGCAGCCCAAGCTCTGCTCATGATCTGAGTCCAATCATGGCGGAAGCTAGGTTCAGGAAGCTGGCTCAAGGTTGACTCAGCCTTTCATCCTTCCAAGCTCAGTAAAATGAGTATCCAGTTTTCTGGGGGTAAAGAGTAGATGACTGGGAAAGGCAATGGCAAACCACCCTGTAACAAAAAGTCTGTGATGCGATGTCTCCCCTGTGATGCGATGTCTCCCCATGGGTCAGTAATGACTCAGTGCTTGCACCTTTACCATTTTAAGAAGAATCCAACCTTTTCCATCTTGTGGGTACCTTTGGAATTCCAGCACAGGGTGGTGGCTGCAACCACAAAAATGGCTGCCACAGGAATAGGAACCAACTACAAAATTGTAGGAAGTGTGATCATGTATAACTCTGACAGCAAATATTCAACGTTTCAGGCAGAAGTTGTGTTTAAGAGGATGCCTTTAAAATGAATTTATTGTTTTAAAATGTATTCTTGCTCACACACATCTTACTTTCAGTCACACAATGAAGGTCTTTGTGCAGTGGTGGCAGCTACTGCAGAAGCAATTTTTTAAAAAAATCTGTTCAGAAAATTAGTTCTCCAATGGTCAATCAGAAGCCCTGCCGAGCAAAAGCCCCACCTGACCCCACCACGTTGGGGCTCTCTGTTCTATATAGTCATGAAATTACCTATTTTGCCATTTTTAAAAATGGCCTAATGGTGGACCCTAATTTTAAGCAATTGCTTCCAGAACCTAAAATGGCATTTGCTGAGCCCTTCAGCAAATGTTTTGTTTTAGTTCTCCACTTCTGCCTTTTGATGAAGTAAATGTTTCTTTGATTATTTGGGATCTAACTCTGTTTAGACTTTGCTGACCGTAAGAAGCTAAATTGAAAAACTAGAGCTGCTGTTGAGCAGCATGTTATAGAGTAGTTAAATTTTAAAACTGAAATCAGTTTGCTGGTTTAAAAGCCCTATGGTGACATGCAGGGTTTAGGTGGGAATGGCTGCCACGGGGATTGGGGTAGGGAAAATCCAAAGTTTCCTGCCTGTAGGGCAGCCAGCCAGGCTTTCTTGCAGTCATCCCCAAAACATCACAGCAAAACAGATTTGAGAAAGACTGCTGAAATACTGAGGAAACCTAGGAGGTACATAGAAACCACGATGCTATGGGGAAGGTGGGAAAACCCATGTGTGGAAATGGCCTAGTGCTGCCCAGCAAGCAGTACAAGGCAGGACCCCCAAGTGGATCTGTTCAGAGTCAAAATAAGCAAAGACGTCACAAGCTTCTTCTTCTGGTTTAGATAATGGGTGACTATCTGCTCGGCCAAGACAAGGTCATCCTGCCAGCAGGGACTGTTTGACCAGGGCCTGATTAATCATTAGGCTCATCAGTCTATAGTTGTAGGCCCTTAATTTCCCAGCTTAGCCATAAAAATCAGGTGACCTTGGCCACTCACTCTCAGCCAAACCCATCTCACCAAATTGTTGTGAGGACTGGAGGGGGAGGGAAATAAACAAAGGTTCCTCAGGGTGACACCTTCAACAACAGCTCCCACAAACTAACCCACATAATCCTGATGTCACCAAACTCTTTATTTTAGATATTATACCCCACTTTACTCCACAATGGGGATCCAAACCAACTTACAACTATGAGGTAGATTCAGCAGAGAGTTTGTGACTGGCCCAAGGTTACCCAGCAACCTTCCATGGCAGAGTAAGGATTTGAACCTAGGTCTCCTAGATCTTACTTCAGCTCACTAACATACCTTTACAAATATAGAACAGGTATGAACAAGATGCAAAAGTCCAGGACAGCTGCACTGTGGTGTAGTGGCTAGAGTGATGGACTAGGATCGAGGCGACCTAGATTCAATTCCCCACTCTGCCATCAAAGCTCACTGGGTGACCTTAGGCCAGTCACAAATTCTTAAACTAACCTACCTCACAGGGGTTGTTCTAAGGAAAAATGGAGGAGCAGAGAATGATGTAAGCAGCTCTGGGGAGAAAGATAGGGTATAAATTAAAATAAATAAAAAATGGCTCCAGCAAGGGAGCCAAGCCACATACTACAGAGTTCAGTTGCAGTTTTATGCACATTTTCTTGGGAGTAGACCATGTAGAATACAATAGGAATTACTTCTGAGTAAACATGGTTGGACTGTAAGGCAAGTAGGCGCCACAGGAGAAATCAAAGGGAGATGGAATAGAAGGTACAAAGGAAACTGATCAAAGGGCACCAAGATTCTTCTCAAGCTGAACTTAGTGTTAATTTAGTGTTGTTGTACTGAAGTTCCTGGTTATCTACAACTGCCAAAATTAAACATGACTATGTATGTGCTAAAGCTCATGAATTCTATTTTCTGAGACAGCTGTAATTGGATTTTAATACAGAGCCATTGTTTTCAACATCTTATCATGAATTCCAGATAGGAAAATCAAAATGAAAATGATGCTCCCAATCAGCATCTCAAAACAGAACTGGTATGTCTCCCCACTCCCTTTTTTAACATGGATAAAACTTTGAACTTTCTACAGTTCTTCAAAATGAATACTAATACGATGAGGCTGAAATTTCCCAGGGGATGAAAATCGCATTCTTTGAATCAGTTGTAATCAGACAAACTACACAATAGCCATTCTTCAGCGAGTGCAGTTTGTATCTGCAAAATGCAGTGAGAAAGGGTTTTTCTCTCAGCTGTTGTTTCTGGGGGCCTGAAGGAGTTAAACAAGCAGCTGAGTTACAAGCTCAGCCTTCATCTGCCTGGGGCATGGGATTATGGGGCTTTCTGTTGCCCTGTCCTTGTCTGTATTAGCAGAGACTTTCAATTTAGAGAGTGACCTGATGTCAGACATGCTAATCCACCCAACAGGAACTGTCACGTCTATCTCACCTGGTTGAGCCTAGCTACATAAGCAGATTAGACAGCTGTCATGCACCAGTTAGATAGCTCCTCGACAGAATGAAATGGCACACTAAACAAAGCCTATACATATACATCATATATAAAAGTTAAAAGAGACCCTCACTGAGGGTGTCAAAATTCTTACTTGCAGAATATATAGGAAGCTAAAATGCTTAATATACATAAACTAAAACGTGCTTATTACTAAAAATGTCTGAAAATGGGATACCTTTGTATCTAGTGTTTGAATGTGAGGCACAAATTCTCACTTGTTTTGAACCAACCAGTACTCCATCAGACCAGGATGGAATAGAGACAAATGAATGTTCCTACTTTACACGCCTGAACCAGTTTCAGTTTAGGAAAGATGAGATTTGCAGTGGCAGCCAGGAACAGAAGTATGAAAATAGAGTAAACCAAACACAAGGCATACAGAGGTGTGTGAGAGTTTTAGGTTGACACTTTTTATTTAAAAAGTATTTTTGTTGGTATCCAAAACTTATATATGATAAAGACAATTGTATCTCACCCATTCACTTAAGTAACAAAACTGGTAGGGAATTGCTACAATAAAAGCTGTGCAACCAATGGAAATAAATTCATATGTAAATGATGTATATAAAGAGAAGTGGCATGTCAAGAACTGGAGATTCTTTTTGTAGTTTTAAGTGTTGTAGAGTAGCAAGACAGCATACATAACAAACTTGGATTATCATCCACCCTTTCTTTCCCTAAAAGATAGGGTTACCAGTTCCAGATTGTGAAATTCCTGGAGAGGGTGGGGTTTGAGGAGGGGAGGAACCTCAGAGAGGAATAATGCCATAAAGGCCACCCTCCAACTCAGCCATTTATCCTGGGGAAATGTAGCCTGGAGATCAGCAATACCAGGAGATCTCCAACCACCACCTGGAGGTTGGCAATTCTACTAGGAGGTATGCTCTGTCTGCTACAATGCAGGATAGGACATATCATTGCAGCATAGTGTCTTGCTACCTGAAGCTGCTAAAGCTGAGATCAGTGTTTCTAGACTGAGCAATCCAATAGATTAATCTTTTCTAATCAGGGCTTTTTTTCTGGAAAAAGAGGTGGTGGAACTCAGTGGGTTGCTAGCACAGGAGGCAACTCTTGGCAGGAGGTGCACACGTGTGCGCACGCAAAATGCATGCATGCTCCCAAGACCAATGACATCACTTTGGGTCAGCTGGAACAAGGGGGGAGTTTTTAAAAGTTTAAATCACCCTCAGCAAAAATGGTCACATGGCTCCAGACAGAGGGGAGTTTAGATTGCCCTCCGTGCCACAGCTCGGAGGACAATCTAAATTCCCCTCTGTCTGGAGGTCAGGGGGCAGGGCCACCAGCCATGTGTCCATTTTCAAGAGGTTCCGGAACTCCGTTCCACCACATTCCAGCTGAAAAAAAGCCCTGTTTCTAACTAAGGAAAAGTTGGTTGAGGACAACTGAACATCTAGAAGCAAATGTAATGTAACAACTTTTGGACAAAGAAGCATGATGCCAGTTTGGTGTAGTGATTAAGAGCACGGGACTCTAATCTGGAGAGCCAGGTTTGATTCCCCACTCCTCCACTTGAAGCCAGCTGGGTGACCGTGGGCTAGTCACAGCTCTCTAGAGCTCTCTCAGCCCCACCCACCTCACAGGGTGTTTTGTTATGAGGATAATAATGGCATACTTTGTAAACCACTCTGAGTGGGCATTAAATTGTCTTGAAGGGCAGTATATAAATCGAATGTTATTATTATTATGTGGAAAGTTGCAGATACCTGGAAAAGGAGACACACACAGATGAAAGACTATCTTCTTGATTTCATAGTGATTCTGGGTCATGGAACTTGGTCTTTAGAAACAGTGACAACTTAAATTGGCCAAGTTTTCAGACAATTCCAGACATTTGGGATCATAAAAACAAAGGCAGATTGTAAAGAGCTCTGAGAGGATGTCTCTAAACTGGGTGAGTGGTCACAATGTGGCAAATGAAGTTCAATTAGGTAGGTAAACGTAAGGTGAAAGAAAAAGAATCCTAACCTTAAATATATGCTCCTGGGTCTGAACTGGCAAAAACTGAGGAAAAGTATCTTGGAGATGTAGTGATAACTCAATGAAAATGTCAACTCAGTATGTGGCTATGCTGAAAAAGGCAAACTGCATTCTGAGGATTATTAAGAAAGAGACAATATAAAACAGCCAACGTTACACTGCATCACTGGTGTGGCTTCATTTGGAACACTGTTTATAAAATTATGCATGGGGTGGAGAAAGTGGATTACTTTTTGCATAACACCATTGGGTTTGCTTGTTTGTTTAAAACATTTATATGCTGCCCTTCCGCCCAAAATAGGGTCCTCAAGGCAGCAAACAACAAATATTAAAGTGCACAAAATATTAAAATAAAATTTAAAATGTCTATATAAATACAATTAAAAACCTACAGACACGAACCAACATAAACAAACCATGGAGGTGGCCAATAAAAGTTTACTGGGGTATGAGTTTACACTAAATAGGATTTTACTGGGTTTTACTGGGGGCATGCCAAATGAAGTTTTAAAAAGTTTTCACCCACTGACGGAAGACAGTGACAGAGGGAGACAAGGTGAATCTCCCTGGGGATGGAGTTCCAAAGTGTCAGCGCCACAACTGAGAGGGCCCTTTCTCAGGTTGCCACACGTCTAGCATCTGAAACAAGCCCTCCAAAGTAGACAAGCAGGTTCATATGGGAGAAGGCAGGAGATTCAGGATGTGCCATAGATTCAGGAAGGATAAAAAGATGAGCTTCTCAATTCATAATAAAGCTGTTTTAGTCTGTTTTAGATTAAGAGGTGCTTCTTCTGACTACTAATTGAGGAAAGCAGCTGTAGTTTACAATTATGAATCAAATGGCCAGATAAAAGAGTATTGAGAATAAAGTAAAATAAGATAAAATTTGTGGAGAGTTGTAACCGAAGCTTCTAACTAGACATGGGCATGAACCAAAATATGAACCAAAATTAAGCACGAACCAGGCTGGTTCGTGGTTCATAAACCATGGTTCGCCAGATCCCATTTCTGACGAACTGCCACGAACTTTAAGCTGGTTCGTTTGGTTCGTTTTTTCTGCTGACCCAGAAGTGACCTTCTGCTGACCCAGAAGTGATGATTTTCTGACCTGGATGTGATGTTTTCATGAACCAAATGAACCAGTTTGCAAACCATGGGCAGGTTCGTGAAAATTTGAAGTTCGTGGTTCATGAAATTTGACAAACCACAAACCGCATGGTTCAGGTTTTTTCCGGTTCGTGCCCATCTCTACTTCTAACTCAGCACCATCTTGCTGGTGGATTTCATAATGAAATTATGGAATTTACTGGCAGCAAGTATAGTGACAGACACAAGCATAGATGGCTTTAAAGAGGTATTAGGCAGAGTCATGGAAGATAAATTCGTCAGTGGCTGCTAGCCATGATGACTAAATAGAACCATATTCTGAGAAAGTAAAGCTTTCAGGGTTTCTTGATGGAAATATCTGAAAAACTAGGAAAAATGTTTCCAGTCATATGTATGGCACTGATAAGATTGCTAGCCCCATATTGGTAATCTCAGTGATCTTTGTGGCATGGAGCAAAGAAAAGGGAGTTTCACTGATGTGGTGTCACTTCTGTGTGATCACTTGGAAGTGATGTCACTGTATCACTGTGTCAATGACACTCTAGGAATTCCCCAAAACTCTATGATAAAGAGTAGACCATAGGGATTGGATTTGGCACTGAGACAGCTCTGATGGCACTGGTTGATGATCTCTGACACCACCTGGATAAAGGTGGGCATGCACTGCTGATTTTGCTAGGTCCATAGGAGTGTTTGACAGTCTTGACTACTCAGTTTTAGTCAACTGCTTGGCCTCACTGAGGGTGAGGGGAACTGCTTTGGCTTGGTTCTCCTTATTCCTCCAAGGATGCTTTTTAGGGTTGCCATTGGAGAGGAGAAGTCAGACCGGTGAGGACTCTTTTGTAGGCATTGATTCTTTCCAAATGCTATTCAATATTTATATGTTCCTTTTAGTAGTGATTGTCATGGGTTTTTGGAGTTGGGTGCCACCAGTATGCTGATGACACCCAGTTCTATATCCTGCCGGATAGCAGCCAGAGGCTGAGATCTTGGATCTTACCCAGTGCCTGGATGCTATGGTTGGTTGGTTGAGGAATAGCTGGCTGAAGTTAAATCCATCAAAAATGGAACCCAGATAAAGTTCTATTTAATACTGCTTTTGCTATAACAACATTTTACTTGTTAATTTAATGTAAGTTAATAACTCATAATATGGTTACAATGAACTGTTTTAAACATCTGTCGAAGTTTGTTAATGTTATGTTTTGTGAGTTATATGTTGTAAACTAATTCAAAATTATTAATAAAAAATTAAAAATAAAAAAAATGGCATGTATGTGGCTGGCTCGATCCATGATGATAGTGAACTCTGCTCATGATGATAGTGAACTCTACTCTTCCATCACTTGATGGAGTCCAGCTTACAGTGATCTGAGCTCATCAGCTATCCTAGTATTCGTTTTGGTCTGACCACTGTGATTCGTGCTATGGTCACATCTCGTTTAGATTACTATAACTCACTCTACATAAGATTACTCTTGAGAGCATTTTGGAGACTTCAATTGATATAGAATGCACCTGCCAGACTGTTGATCAGCACACCATGGTCAGCGCATATTAATCTGATTTTGAAGCACCTGCACTGGCTTCCAATTGGCTTCTGAATTAAATTCAAGGTGTTGGCCTTAACCTTTAAAGACCTTAATAGTCTTGAACCATCATATCTACAGTACCTCCTTTCCCAGTATAATCCCGTGTGCCTTATGGTATGCAATTGTTGATGGTCCTGGCCTTAGGGCTATTTGACTCTCTTCACCCAGAGGGAGGGCTTTTACAGTTGTAACACCTTCCCTCTGGAATGCATTAACAGTAGAGACATGCTCCCTCTGTGATTCGGTGAAATTCTGGAAGGTTTGCAAACCAGAAATGTTTCATCTGGCATTTGGAGGTTGATTCTGATGCTGTTATTGGCTTGACTCCATATGATTGATTTATTATTGACAATGGGCATGAGTAGGAATAAATGATGGTGCTGTTCTTTGAGATATATGGGTTTTAATGTTTATATTCTTATTATGTTTTGTTATTGGTCTTTAACAGTTGTATTTATATTTCAATATTGTATTAGTGGTTTAAATGTTTGCATTTATATTATTTTAATATTGTATTGTATATCTATGCTGTAAACCACTTAGAGCACTAAACATAGCGTAGAGGCAGTATAGAAGTCGAATGAATGAATGAATGAATGAATGAATGAATGAATGAATGAATGAATGAATGAATGAATGAATGAATGAATGAATGAATGAAATACTAGTGCTGGGAGGTAAAGGCTTCAGCCTCTATGCCCTGTTCATTGACCCTCAAGCACAACTGTTCACCCACTGTGTGAAAAAGGATGCTAGACTAGATGGACTGATCCAGCAGAGCTCTTCTTATGGCCTTCCTTTAGAGTTGTCAACCTCCAGGTTCCACCTGGCATTCTCCTGGAATTGCCACTGATTTCCATGCTAGAGAGAATTGGAGAAAATGGCAACTTCAGGAGTTGATCATGCTGCCAGTCCCCCGATGGGGATCAGGGAATCCCCCACTCCCAGCATCTGCTCCGCACTGCCACTCACCTGGCCAGCAGGGGGGACAGGCCCCAGGAAACGGGCCTGGGAGGCAAAAAACCTCCCAGGCCAGTGTGCAGCGGTGCGCTCCCCACGGGCATAATGACATTGCTTCCAGGAGTGACATCATTGCACCTGGCAGTGGGCATGCTCCTGCCCTTTGCAGCGACTCTGCAAAGATGAGTACAGGGTTGCCCCCTCCCTCCAAGAGGGTAAAGGGACCTGGCAACCCTAGGAAGAGGAGTTTATAATATTATATCTGTGCAGAATTTATCTTTCTTCCCCAAACTCCAGCCTACCTAGGCACTGCCCCAAAATATCCAGGAATTTCCCAAGCTTTATATTAAGCGTGCAACCAGCAAATACTCAAATTCACAATGTATGAATGTGTTCCACCAAGCATCAAGTTTTTCAGTGATATATAAAACATACTGATTTTCAAAGTGTTACAGATTTCTGAAAACAGACCTTATTTTCTTTGTCTGGAGCTAATAAGTAATTTGAAGTGAATGATTATATCTGTGTAGGGAAACTACAGAATGAAATTTTCTCACTGCAGCAGTCAGTAAGTCTAGACAGCTGTGTGTTTGTTGTTTTTTTCCCCTACTTGCAAAGTAGGGGGGTGATTGGCCTCAAGGTCTGTGTTACCGGTTCAGTTAAGCGTGTTCCAAAGCTTTTGGACAACTGCATTTGTGCCATAATCCTGAACAGGAAACTTAATTACTGAAAACCGTGATCTGAATGGCAAAGGAAAACAACAGTAGGAAAACAGCCTACAGCATAATTCATTACCTGTGGATTCATTGTTAATGTCCTAGCGAATGTGTGTTTAATATTTTATCTCCAGCTACTGCAGATTTCTTTAAAACCCTAGAGAAAATCATGGCATTTTCCCATCCAACTCCCAATATTTTGCATTTAATGAACAATGAGATAAACAAAGGCTGATAGTGTTATCTTTATGGTGAGACTTGGGACTTCCCATACCAATCTTGTACAGAGTTAGTCCAGTCTAAGAGAATTTCAATAGGTTCAGACATAGGATTGCACTGTACATTTATTTTATTTAAAATGGCTGAATTACAGCATATCTGTTTTAGCTTCTTTTAACAATTTTTTAAATTTAAAGTTGCAAGCTTTCAATCCATTGCCAGAGAGAAAGGTGGGGAATAAAATAAATAAGCAAGTAAATTCAGTCTAGAGCTTCCACCTGAAGAGCTCCAAAACAAACAATAAATTGTGGGAACATAAGAAACTGTATTACAGATAAAAATGGATAATGCCTGGATAAAAATATGGTGTCCTTTGCCAGATCCAAAGCACAAGATGGAGTGAAAGCAGCAAGCAAAAATCAAAATGAAGACCAGCTGCCCACAACATGGCCTGATCCTGCTTGACCAATCAGTGGTGTTGCTAAGACTTGTGATCACGTTTCTCTGCAATTGAAAGTATTCACAATCAGAGCAACTTTCACCAACCAGGGTTCCTTGCACTAATGAGATGGAATGCAAGTGGAGAGCCTCCCTCCTTGTCTCTAGCCTTGACGCCTTCTGATCTTCCATGATCTCATCTTCACCTGTGTGCCTTAGTTCCATTTTCTAATCTCCCTGGGGACTTCAGTTTCCAAAAGCTTCAGTAAGTCTCCAGACATTTCTTTTCTGTCTATGGCCTGACTAGGCCCAAAAGCCCGAATCAAAGTTTTTAAAAACCAAGAAATGGACCAGCAAAGAAGAATTTCTTGACAGTTCCTCGTGAAATGACTTTTGCTATACAAAAACAATGGAATAGGCCTCTTTATTCATACCCAAGGCATCCCTTATTAGGGATCCCAGACCCCCGGTGGGGGCGGGGGATCCCCTGCCCCTGCTCCCCACACCCCGCCCGCACTTACCTGAGCAGCGGGGGGTGCACACCTTCCTTGCACACTCCCCCACGATGTGCTCCCGTGCGCTACCGCCACTGGAATCAGGCCCATTTTGGCCTGGATCAGGGCCGCTGTGGAGCGCAGGAGCGCTCGTGCGCTCTGCAGCGCTTAAAACAGGCCTGATACATGGTAAACCAGGCCCATTTTCAGCAGCTGCAGAGCCCAGGAGTGCTCCTGCGCTCCACAGTGCCCCAAAACAGGCCCGTTCTCCGCAGCACCCAAAACGGGCCTGTTTCGGCGCAGATTGAGACCATTTTTGAGCTGCTGCATAGTGCAGAAACATTCCTGCGCTCCACAGCGCCTCAAAAATGGGACCAATCTGCAGCAGAACAGCCCGTTTCCAGTGCTGTGGAGCACAGGAGCACTCCGCAGCACCAGAAAACGGGCCTGCCCAGGGGCTGCATGATGACGTCCCTCCTGAAGTGACATCATTGCGTGTGTGGGGGCACGCACTCTCCGCATGCTCACCTCCCTCTCCCCAAAGGTAAGTGCCAGGCCCCTGTCCCCCGCCGGGAGGTTGAGGGGGCCTGGCGACTCTATCCCTTATCTTTAGACAGCAGAAATGGAACCAGAGGCATATTTAAAATTCAAAAAATAACTAATTTATTTAACTTAGAAGGAAAAGGTCAGGTGAAATCAGGGCTTGAAAATTTCGGAGGTAATTCATATATATAGGTAAAATCAGAACATTCACAGACTTCAGTTCTTATGTTCTTTACAGATATTTAAAGGTTTCTGTTTTAAGGCTTTGGTTCCTTGTTTCCCTCCAAGCACTCTTGTATACTTTCTTTCAGTATCCTCTTTTTCTTTTGGAGTTACCCACTTTCTAGTACCCTAAGCCCTTCTCTCCAAACACCAGTGCTTTCCTTCAATTGTTAACTGAATCTGATGGTCTTCACAGGCAGTTTCCAATTGCAGCCAACCTGAGATCTTGTAACTCTCTAGAGTTACCTCCCTGCACTGAACTGTACTTCTTCTTATATGAATAGATGACTCCAGTTGTTTATTGGGAAAAGAAAGATGGGTGGGTGGGAGAAAGATGTGCATGTTATACACAGAAGTGCTGTAGCATGTGCCACATGTACAAATGATGAGCACGTGGCTAACATGCTACCATCCTCCACTACAGGCCCACCAAAACTGAACAGCCCTCTCTTTACAGTTTTAAATTTTCCTCAGGAACCCCTCCCCCTTTCCTTCCAATGTTTGTCAGTTTCACTACAGCAGGCATAATCATGGCTGGTCATCTCATCCTCGACAGTTGCTGGCACAATGCACACCGCCTCGGGAGCTGCATCCAATGAACTTTTTCCCCTTGCAGTCAACAGTCGTTGTCTTTGTCGGATATGTTTTTATTTTTAAAAATTATGCTTCCTTTATACTCCACCTTTCTCCCCAGTGAAAATCCACAGTTTACGTTGTTCTCATCTCCTCCATTTTATCCTCACAACAACCCGGTGAAGTAGGTTAGTTGAGAATGTGCAACTGGCCCAAGGTCATCCAGCAAGCTAGCTTCCATGGTAGAGTGGGGATTTGAACCTGGGTCTCTCAGTTCCTAGTCTGACATGCTAACCACTACGCTAAAGTTATGATTAAAAATATAAAATGAGGGCTGAGTATAGTTTTCTAAAACTATACCAATATCATCCATCACCTGGGTTAGTTATGGGGAAATTCTACTAATATCTTTGCAGACATCAGCTGGCATAAGTGGCTAAACCAGTACTTCTGAATTATTATGACTCAGCAGATTTCTTAACATCACCTTTTCTTTTAATAACCATCCTCACGCAGTTTTTCCAATAGTTTAAATGTCAAACTGCTTAGAACCAGAGTCCCTATGGACTGCCTTCACCCATATGAACCTACCTGTGATCTTAAACTTACCTCTGCTACATGTCACTTTGTAATTAAATTGGTGGATGTATATAACAGGGCCTTTTTGATGGTGGCCTCAGGCTTTGGAAATCCTTATCCTAGAGATCCCATCATGCACATAATTTTTGGCCTTGGACCAAACTGTTCCCTGTTGATTTTTCTGCTGCCTGCTAGTTTTAGCTCTGGTTTCATGCTGTTTCTAGGCCAATAAGAACAATAAAATCATCAAAACATCAAATTTTATTGTTCTTATTGGCCTAGATTGTTGGTTGATCGTTTTGCTGCTGTTTTGTTCTGCTTTCTTGCTGCTAGCATTTTAATATACATGTTCATATTATTCTATATTTCTAATCTTGTTGTAAGCTGCTTCTGAGAGCTATTAAGGTGTTTAAAGGTTAATAAGCTTTGGTTTTCTTACTTAAAGACAAACTCACAATCCTGATCTGACCCAAGAAATGTGAAAAATGAATATTGTGTACTGGGCCTGGAGCTCAGAATAATTGCAGCCCAAAGTGATTTCAGCCAAAACAATGTTCTTTATTGCAAGCCAGGGCAGACAACAGCAGACACTACTCACTAGATGACACCACACAAGCAACACAGAAGTAGAACAGAAGCCCTCAATAAATACACATAAACCCCACCCCAAGAATAGCTGGTAACCAATAGGAACACGTACTTTAGAATGCCATCATTTGCATGAACTATATACAATGTATTATACAGGCAGGCCACTGATTGGTCTTTATTGGAGAGGACCGATTGGCTGCTGCCTCCAGAAAGTACCCAATGAATGTGCAGACGAATGTAACCAATGATAGTGAAGTGCAGGCAATTGTAACCAATGGGAATGAAGTGTATTAGGAACCTTGACATGTTATGAAGCACAACGCAGTGCATAACATTAAATACAGTAGAGGCCTTGTCCGGCCTAACTCAGCCCAATACACAACAATGAACTTGGAAAAAATTGTCATACTTACACAAGGTTACACAATTGTCATACTTACACATCAACCCCCCCCCCCTTCCACAAGACAAAACCTGTTTTTTTTTAAAAATTCATTACAGTGATAGATAAATGTAGGACGACTTCATTTCTCTGGTATAAATCTGGCCCAACTACCTCCTGGAGATATAACTCATTGAATTACTCTGTTCACCTATTTTGCTCTTCCACTCTTCTCTGCCTGAAGCTGCCCATCAGAGAAGTGTGTTTGTGTGTGCATGCGTGTGTGTGTAAGAAAATGTTTGCCATCAGTATTTTTATTAAAGATTCCACATTCTTGCTCCAGGCAGTTGATTGTATATTTTTTTCCTGATGAACGGCAGGATGATCTTAAGGGCAATGCTCCCTGCTATCAGCTGCAGATGACTGAAAATCAGTCCCAGCATCATCAGTTGTAGCCATCTTATCAGCTAAGCACAGCTTCTCTTAATGGAGTGATAAATATTCTGGCATCCCAGTATCACTATCAAGAGACTTAAATCATACCCCATACTCATTGCTGCTATTACTACAGAGTTAATGCCAATGACTCTGTCACTTATCTCTTTCACCAGAGAGGATGAACAGTCTTTTTATGTCTCCACTCCTGGTCACTAAAAGCAGATGTCATACAGAAATGTCCTCCCCACCAATCTGGAGCTGAAAATTTTCATGTGAAATTTCTGCCATTTGACAGCAGTGAATTTTCACAGTACCAGCCTTTGTCTTTGCATGCTATAATATTTTCAAATGAGAAATAAGCACCTTATCTCTACTTATTGGACCTGAATGAACCATGACGTTTGAGCTGGAAGCGTTAGTGTACATGTAACACAAGTAACCCTTTGCTATACAAGCTAACATGCCATTTGTGATTGCAGTTATTGATACTGCTGTTATTCTTGCCACTGAAATAATATTTTTAATTTACAAAGTATTTTTGTAATAATGAGTCTGCTTATTCTTCCAACCTATTGGTTTATCAGTAAGTTTCTTCCTTCATAGAGAATGGGGTGGATCCTACCAGCTTTTTCAGATGATTAAAGAGGATTCTTTTGACTCTTAAAAAGGCAATGCCAGAGATCATGGGACCCCTCCTGGACAGAAAGGGACATAACTGCAGTGCGGAGGAATCATATCATCCTTCTTGTGTCAGCAGAAAACCAGTAGAATCCAACACAATGAATTTTACTTTATGGAAACTATATAGTTTCATCACTGGCTCGCTCCCCAGTTTCCCATCAGCAACCCTTCCCTTGTGTTGCCAGGACTTTTTCAGTTGTTTTTTAATCAGCAACTGAATATTATTCTATCATTATAATTATATAACAATCTGTATATCGGGTTCTCTGAATTGCCAGTTTGCATGCCTTTCCCTTTATATCTCTGCAATGAATAGGCTTTCCATGTGCCCACTTATAATAATAACAATAACAACAACAACAACATTCGAGTTATATACCGCCCTTCAGGACAACTTAATGCCCACTCAGAGCAGTTTACAAAGTATGTCATTATTATCCCCACAACAAAACACCCTGTGGGGTGGGTGGGGCTGAGAGAGCTCCAGAGAACTATGACTAGCCCAAGGTCACCCAGCTGGCTACAAGTGGAGGAGTGGGGAATCAAACCCAGCTCTCCAGATTAGAGTCCTGTGCTTCTTAACCACTACACCAGACTGGTAGGCAATCTCCCAATAATTGGTGCCTCAAGCCACCAGTCACCATCTGATTGGCAGGAGGAGACAGGCTGACAAAATGGGGCACACACACCAGTTTTTCTCAGTCAATGATATCACTTCTGGCACAATCTGGAAGTGACCATGTCGCACCAGGGCTGATTCTTTAACAATCAACCAAAACATAGTGTGTGGAACCAAAAACACTATGGGTCAAGCTAGACAGAAGAACTGATGTCATATGTGCAGGTGGAGTATTCTGTGCACGTGGAGCAGTAAAAATGGGGGGGAGGGACTCCTTTTGTGCTATTGTGACATGGGGAAATGGCTTGAAGGGGGAAGGAAGAGCTCCTCCTTCCCCACAGAGGTATTCTGGGGCTATTTGGGCTCTCTTTTTAATTGCTGTATGGCTGTGGAAACCTGAATTAACAATAATAATAATAACATTCGATTTATATACTGCCCTTCAGGACAACTTAATGCCCTCTCAGAGTGGTTTACAAAGCATGCCATTGTCATCCCCACAATAAAACACCCTGTGAGGTGGGTGGGGCTGAGAGAGCTCCAAGAAGCTGTCTTCAAGTGGAGGAGTGGGGAATCAAACCCAGCTCTCCAGATTAGAGTCCTGCGCTCTTAACCACTACACCAAATTGGCTCTCATCCCAACTCTTTAAAAACCTGCATGTCTAGCTTGGCTCTATGTTTTTGACCAATGGCTAAAGAATCAGCCCTGGTGCTACACTGTCACTTCTGGGCCACGCCAGAAGTGATGTCATTGGCCAGGGTTGATGAGCATACATGCACACTGTGATCAGTTCCTGCCACCCTTCCCCATTTTCTGCTGGAAAGGAGTGAAATAAAATGAAAGAGGCTAGAAACTTACTTTGTTTAAAATAAAAATAAACCAACATAATTATAACCTTCCAATAAAAACTTGGGATATATCATGATAGAAGAATTGATGTCATATGTGCAGAAATGAGAAGTATTCAAGCTACTGCTGCCCAAGAGCCCCGCAAGGACCTGATAATCTTCCTAATTTTGCAGTATGCTTGGACTACAAAAATAGGACTACATGCCTGCTGGACTAGATTAAGCTTGGTGAAGTGCAAATTGTTTAGGGCAGACTCAACTATACTAGAAAATACAACTCCCTGCAACTCCCTCCTCTATCAAATTATGCATTGTTAAAACATAAATGTGTGGTTTGTTCCATGTAGGAAACGCTACTATTACTATTACAAATTACTATTACAAATGGTTGAGAGCTGATATCAAAATAGATGTTTTGTTTTTAAGGTGCCATCAGACTTTAATGTTCCACTGGAATCTCCATTTAAAAGTTCTTTTGACAAATTCTTGCAAGAATAAATGCATCTTGAAACACCTAGGTACATGTAAGGTTGCCAAGTGGTCAGGAAAAGAATGGCTTGTCCTTTTAATAGAGGTTTAATGAGAAGTAAATGGGAGTTGAAGCTTCTCAGGACAGGTCAACTGAGGACGCTAAGGACCGAGAAGGGTGGAACATTGTGAAATGTTGAGCCTTGTTAACCAAGCCCCTATCATAGAGTGTATAAATAAGTACTTAAATATTCGCCAACTTGGAACAGCATTTTTTCCCCTTAAAGCTAAGTAATATGACTGCTGCAACTAAGTTTTAAAGAAGTTTTATAAATTTTGCACTGGTGGAAACTTGGCCTGAAAATCATGTGACAAAACAGTGACACAGTGATTGAAAATCCTCCAAAGGGGCCCTAAAAATGTCTCAATTTTTACCCAGTGGCTTTACTCCACCCCAAATTTTATTATACCTTTAAAGATGACCAAGAGTGGAACTCTTGGTACCAGGGCTCAAATGGTAATAACATTACAAGAAAATTCTCATTCATATTGACTATCAACTTCCCAAAAACTAGTTCAATTTTTCCTTAGGAAGGGAGTAGCATTCTTCCTTTAGCTGGATCCTTGTTAGTTCTTGAAAAAATAAAATTGACCTGGTATCCCAGTATATTTTTGCTATATACTTCAAGTTAAAGATTATTTCTTCAATTACATGATTGGTAGAGGAGAAATAAATCAAATTACATTTTAATTTAATACATTAATTAAAAATAAAAGTAGAAATGAAGTAGAAAGTTAGCAGCTAAAGCCATGACTGGATGCTCCAGAATTGTGGAGATAAGGAAGAATGGGATCGTCTCATTTGTTAGAACAGGAGCTTAGAGTAGGAACTTCCATGAACTTAAAAGAGTATAACTTTGTTTAGTGTTTTGCCGTTAACAAAGTACAGGAACTGCAATGCCTGAAGCACTGTTGTGCCACAATCAGCTGGCAATGGAATTGCAACTGGGATTCCACATCCCATATAGTGCTACTATATCCTCCTATACAGCTCCAGGCCTTCCTTGGTAAGCCTATTTCTAAGACACAGAATGGAATTGAAATAGTAGGTTACATACATTAACCCAAGAGTTGCCAATCTCTGTGTGGGACTTGGAGATCTCCTGGAATTACAATTGATCTCTAGAATGCAGAAATCAATTCCCTTGGAGAAAAAGGCTGCTTTGCAGGGTGGACTCTATGGCATTATACCTTGCCCAGGTTCCAAACTTCCTCAAACCCTGTCTCCTCAAGCTCTACCTCCATATTCTCCACAAATTTTCCAAACTGGAGTTGGTAACCCTAATGAACACTATGGCCAAATAAAAAAGGACTATTATCCCACAAGAAAGTGCGGTGGCCAACTTTTACAGTGGTCCCTCTTGTTATCACTTTAATATTAATTTATTTGCCAGCAATTCTAAAGTGATGTTATTTAATTTCATGTCATGAGGAGCTTCAACTCCCATTTACTGCTCAAAATATCATACTGTTCCACCCTTCTCGGTCCTTGGCGTCCTCAGTTGACTCAAACAGGAAAATGAGGCAGTGGTACTCAAAAACTAGAGATAGGCACAAACAGAAAAAAATGAACATGATGTTTGTTGTTTGTTGCCATCTACGAACAGGGACTCACAAACAACAACCACGAACATGACCCTGTTCACAAACATGTTTGTGGTTGGCTATTCGTAGGGGCCAGCAGGCTCTCCTCCAGCCATCATCCAAGTTTGGTCAAGATCCCTACCGCACCACTCCCAGAAACCATACCTGAGCAGGAAGAAGAAAAGGTACCAATAATAAATAATAGCTTGGCCCCAGAGCCTGGCAACAGCCCTGGAACTTGAAGGGGTAGATCCCTACCACACCACTCCCAGAAACCCTACCTGAGCAGGCCTCAGGAAAGGTACCAATAGTAAATAATAGCTTGGCCCCAGATCCTGGCAGCAGCCCTCGAACCTGACGGGGTAGATCCCTAGCCCACCACACACAAAGAAAATTCAAGCTCTAATGCACTCTCCCTGTCTCTCTATCAAAATGCCAACAGCAGCTGTCTCTCCCTCTCCACTGTCTACAAAGACTAGCCAGAGCTGGGAGACTCCCCCCCTCCCCCATGGTCTTTGCTGTCTTGTAACAAATTTGGAGCTCCACACTTGGAATGAAGACCTGCCTATCAAGCTAAATTGGGCTTAGATTGGGGTTTCCAGGGCAACAGCAGGAGTTCAGACAGAGTTCAGACAATCCCTGCCTAAGTTGCCAAGGGAATTGATTGTAGGTGCCAGACTGTCTGGCTTGACGAACAGCAACAAACGAGGCTTGCAATGACCACCTGTTCATTTAGAATGGGGCCTCATGATTGAACAGCTTGTTCGCAAACAGCAGATTGGGCTGTTCGTGGGGGTTTTTTGTTCGCATTGCTGTTCATGCCCATCTCTATCAAAAACTTGTATATGCTGATTAATACAAATACCTAATGAAAGCAATTAAAATTAGAAATACAAATAAATATATAAACTGTACTTTAATATAGATTTTATGTACTTTAAAGTATGTATTTTAACATAGTCTTAAGTATATATAATCTCAAACACTAGCTGACCCATATAACTTAGAGTATTCACTAGTACAAGATGTGTATATAATCACTAAAATCTTAAGATGCTATCAGCCTCATCCACTTATGCTGGAGCACAATACTGGACTATATCTATCTTGGCTTAATTCCAGAGATTTCTTTTATAAATTATATTTGTTCATTACTTTTATTTTATTTAATAATAATGCAGTAGAAGATGTGACGTGCAACACCTTTTTTAAAAAGAAAAGGCGTAACAAGCTAGAACATAACTGATCCATTACAATCAAACAAAACTGCAATTCTGAGATTTATTCTGCAGAACCAGCTGCAAAACATGTATACATTTTCAAATAAAGTAGAAAGTGAATGTTAGCTGCTTTCACCATTACAGGGAATTACAGGGAAATATTCTGATAGGTAGATATTTTTCTCGTAAAAATTCAGTAAGAGAAGAGAAGGGAAACTAGTAGGTTTCAGCTTATTCCCAAAATATGAGTTTGTGGCCCACTGTTCTCTCCCTAGTCTTGTTCATGCGCTCTCTGTAGATAGAAGGGGCTAGACATTTTCATTTACCTATCCACACAATTTTAGTTACCATCAGTAAGCAAAGCAGGCAGTGTCTATGAGGAGAAGACGAGCAATTTCTATGAGATGTAGAAGCCAGTTCTTAAGTTCATATCTGTGCTACTCAGTTCTGCTGCAGCTAGAATGGTATGGGAACTGTAGTGGTTTGTTTCTTAAGCAATAATCAAATTAGGTGTGGATTCTTATCTCAATGTTTCCTTCTCAGTAGTTCATAGAAACAATAAAATGGAGTAAATGAGGCTCAATGACAGGAAAACAATTCCAGAAAAGTATACCGATCATGATACTGAATGATAATGCAAACAATAGTATCTAAAATAATAGAAAAAGTACATTTAAAAAAACAACGTAATATGATAGAGCAGATTATTTGAGTTATAACATTTGCACCGACATTTATTTGTTAAGCTTCACGACATAATCTATATCCATTAACTAGAGCTTTTAAAACCATGGGCTGAATCCACATTACCTCTGTGAGTCCTGGTGTTGCACTAAATGTTCGCTAAACACCCGGAAGTATAGCATCTTTCAAGCACGATTTCTGAATCGCGCTAGAAAGACGCTATACTTCTGGGTGTTTAGTGAACATTTATTGCAACACCAGGACGCGCAGAGGTAATGTGGATTCAGCCCATGTCAAAACAATATGTCTGTAATTTATTATCGATGTAATTAATTATATGGATACTTTGTTTAACAAAAAAAATGGTTCTTCTCATTCATGTGAATGAGAAAAACCATTTTTTTGTTAAGTGTGTACAAAATAGTGTTCCTCCAATTTTAGAATTTCCATTTGATTAAGAATAGTTTCCCTTCTTGCTTCTTCTTTTCCCCATCTAAGACAGCAGCATCTATGCTGTAATGTCTGTTTTGAGAATGTTTTCAGTCTGCCTATCATGATCTCAGACTGGGTGTTCCCAGGGCCGCCTTCAGTCCATTTGGTTTTCTTCCACCCTTTCTTCTCTGGGCCAGTTTGAGCTTGGAAGCTTCAAAAGATGTGAAGCCAGATTTTCTTAACTGAGAACCTTCTAACATTATTCTATTGGCTCTGCCAATGTGAGTACAGAACATCACCCATCGGAACTCCCATGACATGCTTGCTGTCAGCTTTCTACCCAATTCCAAAGCTACTGCCAAGCCTTGACAGCTCTGGAAGAAAAAGAACCTCATTTGGGACTCAGGTTTCCTCCCAAACATCACTGCTGAGCTACTTGGCCAGTATTAGGAATGTGTTTTAATATTCATTGTTCATTCTGCCTGTTACTGATGTGCAGAGTGCAATTCCTTTAATACTTAACACATGTGGCTTTATGAAACAAAAATCTTTAAAACAGTGCCAATATTTGTTCACCAAAACCTCAAGAACTCTTTATTATCTCTATCTCTATCTTTGAGTTCTTGTCATTTATGTTAAAGTGTTATAAAGATTTGACTACCAAATATTCAAGAAACTCAAAACGTACAAGATGTGTTTTCTTTACCCAAGAACTATTATTTAATCCATTTTACTTTTTTGATTATTTTTTGGCTTACATATTGTTCTGATTACCATACTTAAATAGCACAATGCAAAGAATAGCTACACCATGAAAAATACAGTGAAGACCAGATGCAAGAGCTTCTATGCTCACACCCAGTGTCAGGGCCTGTAGGGTTGCACAAGTGTTGCAGGTCAACCACAGATGCCAATGCAATAAAGTTAGCTGCAGAGATCATAGTTTCCAGAAATTTGCATTTATAACTAAAGATGGCATGAGAAAAATCTATGGGGAAAGGGAGTATCTTGAGTTTGCATTTCATAGAAAGCTAGATGGTTTGAAACTGAAAGTTGATTCAATTGTTAAAGGAATATAGTTTCATCATGAGATTCCTTATGTCATTTCACTTGCATTTTTATATTTACTCATCATTTTGCAGCTTCATAGGAGAAACGAGGGGTTCTGAACTCAAAAACTAGTCATTCAGGACCAATTCACATAGTATTTTGTGCATGCAAGTAGTCCCAGATGTTCCTAGGTATGTTGACAAAGTAATATGTGAACCCTTGAGGGATTACAGTATCACATTTCTAGATGCCATGTTAAAGGAAAATACTGAAGATCCAATTTATACATTACTATTGTTCGGGGAAGCATGTCCATGGATGGTTTGCACATACAAAAAGAGCAGCCCGTGGACTTTCTGTAAAAAGAATGTATGTGGTGTAATGGTTAGAGTGTTGTACTGGGGTGTGGGGGCCCCAAATTCAAATCTCCCCCAGTCTAGAAACTCACTGGGAAGAAACATGCACATCACCACCATCCCAAGCTGCTTTGAGCAAAGAGAGAATAAAAATCGGATGTTTTAAGTCTTTGATTTTTAAAAAATATAAACTGATAGACTTAAATCTCCAATAGATACATACATTAATTACATTTTTGGTTGTATTGGATTCACAGCACCCAGGTTTTTGATTAAAGTCCTTCTATACAGGGGAAACTTCTAGTCTCTTTTTGCCATTTTTAGGTGCTTTGATTTGACTTTGTAGCCTTCATCTCCCTTCTAAGATTAAAGCTTTTTTATTATAAACATAATTCTTATAAAAGGTAAGACTCTCTCCAGTATATCTTTATTAATACTAGTTAAGATAACATTTTGGAAGCAGACAGAAGAAGAGATTTATAAAAAGAGAAAGGAGACAGTTGCAGGTCAGCACAGCAGGGACAGACACTGATACGCTGTGGGAAACTGGTAACAAAGAATTCTTAAGTTGAAAGTTACTCGGCAAGGAAAATTGTACAATAATGTACTTTAACCAATATTCTTTCACTCTTCTTTTGAGTTTTCATGTGCCTCTGTGAGCACTGTCACTTTTCATCCATTATGTAAATCTGTCTTTAGAGTTTTCAAATTATTTAATTCAGACCAAGTGAACCTGAATTGGACTCAGTGGATGGAGAATGTCAGCCCTCAACCATAGTGTATAAAACATTAACAGTGAAATCCTAAACTGAGTTACTCCAGTCTAAATCCATTGATTCCAATGGATTTAGACTGGAGCAACTCTGCTTAAGATTTCACGGTATAGTTTGTTTGAAGGCTGAAATATTTCTTATATATGGTCCATAAAATTCTTACATACTTCAACCAATTTCGTCCCACTAGCTTCAGTAAGACTCTCGTTTCAAGCTTAAATTCATTTACTGTGTAGCAAATGCATTCATTTAAATAGATTGCAGCGGAACCACCGAACATGAACAATTTACTAGGTAGTAGTACTGATTTTAGTGGAAATGGGAATGCTTTCGTTATTACAGCCTCCATGTGGAGGCCACCCAAAATCCCATTGAGGTGAGACAATAAAAGAGTCTTATGAGACCTTGAAAGATTAACAATTGTTTTATGACATAAACTTTCATGAGCCACAACCCACATTTATCAGATGAGGATCTGCCAAAGTGGGCTCTGGCTCCAAAAGCCTTTGTCACAATAAATTTGTTACTCTTTCAAGTGTCACAAAATTTTTAAATGTTTAGATGCAGCATACTAACATGGCTGCCTCTCTGGAATGCATCCATGAAGCAGATTTCAATGCAAAGGCTGAAATGTTCGCAAATCTTCTTGCTGCTTGAGCCAGTCCAGTCAGATGAAGAGTCGTCACACATGGTGGCACATTCCAAATTAGTCTATTGCAGAAAATACAAGGCTCATCAAACTGTAATATCTGTCGGCTAAACACCCCATATCAGATATATCTAATTGATTGAACAGTAGCCTATGAAAGTTTAAACTTCAAGGAATTTGTTAGTCCTAGTTGACACATCATTGGCATGAAGATGCCACATCACTTGGTAGGAGTATATCGGATTATAAATATTGTTACCCTGACTTCTTGTACCACAACCGTGCAGAAGTGATTTTCAGCAGCATCCATGTAAGAGCAACAAGCCATAAAGTAGTGCTTAATCCCCAGAAAATAGCTTACAAACACAGTTTAAAAACCAAAACCAATATTAGATGCTACTGTAGTATTCGTTGTGATTTAATATTTTGCACTTTGGCTGGCTGTATTTAGATATTAGAAACAAAGGTCTATATATGAGTTTCAAAGTACTGCATGAGGTGCTTTTCCAGGGTCTACAGTGCCCCCTTCTAGCTTGGGAGGGTAGTTTTCCCACACAGTATGCTGCCCTTGTTGGGGTACATAGTGTACACTAGAGGCCAAAATTGTGGAAACCTTTTGGGAAAAGAGTATTCTTGAGGTTTGATGGCTCATAACACCACTTTTTTTTTTGGAGTAATACCATAAAATTATATATCAATGGAAAGATAATTTAATCAAGAATGTAATGCAATAATTTTTATGAAGGAAATTTTTTTAGAACAGTAGTTATAAAGAAGAAAATTGAAACACACAGAAAAAATGAGTTATACAATTCTCACCATGTCAGTTAATACTTAGTAGGGTAACCTTTTGCTTTAATTAAGGCCTTACAACGCCTTCCCATGGAGTGAACCAAGTTTTTTAGTTCTGCAGCTGTTATAATGTGAAACCACAATTGAGTTATTGCTTCTATTAATTGTGGTTTATTGCTGGGTTGCTTCTCACTAACCAGTTTCTTTAGTCGGATCCATACATTTTCGATGGGGTTAAGGTCTGGGCTATTCCCAGGCCATTCCAAAAGTGCAATATGATTATCTTGAAACCACTTTTTGCACACAGCAGCAACATGACATGGAGCTGAATCTTGTTGAAATATATAAATGTTTCATTATCTTGGAAAAGATCACATGTGGAAGGCTTCAGTTTGGGCTCAAGTATTTCATTTATGTATTTTGGGGCATTTACATCGTCATTTATCACGCAAATTCTGCCCACACCTTTTGATGTCATACAACCCCATATCATAACACTAACTGGGTGTTTCGTGGTAGGTGTAATGCAATCAGGATGCAAATCTTCTCTCATTATTCTTCTCACATATTTTATGCCATCACTACTAAACAGGGAGATTTTGGTCTCATCACTCCAAGTAACACTGTCCCATTGTTCCGCTGTCCAGTTAACATGGGTTTTAGCCCAGTTTAATCTTTTCAATCTTTGTTTGAGAGATAACAATGGTTTTTTTCGTGGAATTCTAGCATTAAGACCAAATTCCTCCAGTCTGCGCCGAACAGTCCTTGCACTCAACTTCACATTGAATTGCGCCATTTCATTCTGTATGATTTTCGTTCTGTATGATTGCGCCATTTCGTTCTGTATGATTTTCTTCTGTCACCTAGGCTCAGTCTCTCAATTCTTCTATCATCCCTTGATTGTGTGCCTTTACCAGTCTGGTTTTGTAGTGACTGAGTTGCCTTATACCTCTTCAAAAATTTAGAAATGCCACCTTTGGTTAAGTTTCCACCAATTTTTCTTCTAATTTCTTCATAACTGTAGGCTTGTTCACTTAATAGTACTATTTTACATCGCTTTCTGGGTGACCAGTCAACTCTTTGTGCCATTTCTTTAATTTTATTACGTTTTACAAGCTCACTAAATGAAAGAACACAAAACAAACAAACCAACTTGATAGCAATCACATAACACACTGACAAATGACCTCCTCTCAGCTCCAATACATGACATCAATAGCTGAATCCTACTGTGACCTGACTGGCTCATTGCCAAAACAAGATGGCACCTGATTGGCTCTCTAAAGACTCATGCTCATTGGCTACATTCAAATGAAGGAAAGCTACTTCATATCAACCTAAGCAAGTTGTACTCCCTTTTCCTGGTTATTTGGCTATAACATTTGATAGAATACAGATAATTGAACAAACTTTGTTGCATTACATTCTTGATTAAATTATTTTTCCATTGATATATAATTTTATGGTATTACTCCAAAAAAAAGTGGTGTTATGAGCCATCAAACCGCAAAAATGCACTTTTCCCAAAAAGTTTCCACAATTTTGTCCACTAGTGTAACTACTGAGCCCACACTTATCCATCATTTGCAAGGAGTTGCAGAGGGCCTGCGCTGGCTGCTGAGGTTGCTCCATTCGACTGTGTCCTTACAAAGCAAAGGGCATTATAGGTGTGTTTGGTAAGCAGCAGCAGTGGAGTGACTGATAGTCATCCTGGACTCTAATTGTGTCCCCCTACTTGAAGGATAATGGGTTACACAGGCATGGTATCTTGCTGAAACCTCCAAAAGCAACCCTTTGAGTCCAGTTCATGGCATGGTATCTTGCTGATACCTATTTCTGCCTCCATCACCTCAACAAGAAGGCATGATCCACTGTATCAAAGACTAGATAAATCCAGCAGGAGCAACAAAGAGGCATGGCCTTTATCTGCATTCAGACAGAGGTCATCGTCTACAGCCAACAGGGCCATCTATGTCATATAGCCTGGCCTGAAGCCAGACTGAAAAGGATCCAGATCAGAGATGAGTTACCCAAGAAGACCTGGAGCTGGTCTCCTACTGCTCTCTCAGTAACTTTGCTAGAAAGTGAAGACTGGGTGATAATTGGTCACATAATGTTTCTATTTTTTAAAGCAGTGGGTGGATAACTGCCTCTTTGACTGGCTAAGGCACCCTGAGTTAATGATTGATTTATGATAGACACTAAAGGCTTGTTGATGTGATTATTACATGACTTTAGCAGCCAGGTTGGGCAAAGATTCAGGGCCTTCACAGATGATGATGATGATGATGATGATGATGATGATGATGATATACTGCTCTTCAGGACAACTTAATGCCACACTCAGAGCAGCTTACAAAGTGTGTTATCTTATTATCCTCACAACAATCACCCTTTGAAGTGGGTGGGGCTAAGAGAGTTCTGAGAGAGCTGTGACTGATCCAAGATCACCCAGCTGGCTTCAAGCAGAGGAGTGGGGAATCAAACCCGGTTCTCCAGATTAGAGTCCTGCTGCTCTTAACGACTACACTAAACTGGCTCCCAAGATCTTGCCAACATCCATCACAACAGCTGCATTTTTTTTCATTTCCCTGAACCTTTATAAGATGTAATGCTTCCAGCAACATTGCTCCAATACTAGGAATGTGCATGGTGAAGTAGAGGCTTAAGTCAACTAAGCCCTGGTACACCCATGTCACTGCCTGATAACTGCCTAATTCTACACCTGCTCTGATGTTACACCAGCAGCATTTGATATAAGTCTTAGTCAGGGAGGGTTTCTGGGAAAAGAGGTGGCAGAACTCTCAAGAGGGAAATGAGGAAGAAACACACGGGATTCTTTGAAATAATATTATTTTCATGCACTATTGCCAAGTATTTTCAAGAGGTGCTGGAACTCCGTTCCACCGTGTTCCCGCTGAAAAAAAGCCCTGGTCCTAGTTACATTGATTTAGGGCATAGTCATCGTTCAAAACCACTTGAGGACAGGATTTAGGATTGCACTGTAAATGTACTAGAAACCAGAGTGATAGTTAATTGTAAGTGAGAAATGTTGGTTTGGTTTTTTGGAGTAAAGTTGCTTACAGGACTAAGAATTTCATGGTGAAACTGGTATCTAAATAGTGCCAGTTTGGTGTAATGGTTAAAAGTGGTGGGACTCTAATCTGGAGAACTGGGTTTGACTCCCCACTCCTCCACTTGAAGCCAGCTGGGTGACCTGGGGTAAGTCACAGCTTCTTGGAGCTCTCTCAGCCCCACCCACCTCACAGGGTGATTGTTGTGGGGATAATAATAACATACTTTGTAAACCATTCTGAGTGGGTGTTAAGTTGCCCTGAAGGGCGGTATATAAATCAAATGTTGTTGTTATTCCTTCCCCAAACCAACCATGGTGTGGAGATCCTCCCCCGAACACACTAGGAATAAGAGTTTTAGATCTGAACTGTTGGAAACAGCCACATAAATATTTGGATGAAACAGCTCAGAGAATTAGCCCAAGCAGAGAGAAGATGCTTGGCAAAGAAGCTCTTGGAGCTCTCTCAGCCCCACCCACCTCACAAGGTGATTGTTATGGGGATAATAATGACATACTTTGTAACCTGCTCTGAGTGGGTGTTAAGTTGTCCTGAAGAGTGAATATAAATCAAACGTTGTTGTTGTTGTTGTTAGTGACATTTATTCCTGAAATTTGGAATTCTTAATTCAACTAGGCATTCTGAGATTTAATTTCCTTTAACTATCACTACATTGTAGACAGTCTTGAAACTATGTTTTAATTTCATTGTTCATTGATTTCTACATTCTGACTTTAAAAAGTGAACTGGGACCAGTAAATGTAGAATTCATGGTCATGTCCATGTTGAATGTAACATCAAAAATACTCTATATTTATACAAAGAAAAATATGTACATAGTAAACATGTTCTACGTAAATTCACTGTAACATGAGCATGGATGCAGTAAATGTGATTTCTGGGAACATTTCATTTGTAAAAATAGATCAAGTGATAGTGATAACTGACAGTGCCATCCTATGTAGAGTTACTCCCTCCTAAATCTGGTGACTCCAATTAACTTTGAAGGTCGTAACTCTGCTTCAAATGGCACTGTGAATCTGTTTTCCATGGTGGAATACAATTATCTATTCCATGTTGCCACAGGCATAAAAATTAAGAATCCATTTTAATAAGAGTGTGATATACATGTATTGTAATCAACAGAGTATAAACAGGCTTAACTATAACTGGATCATGCTGCATCTGATTTTTTAAATTAGTAATAGAGAAATTTTAAATAAATAGAACTTAATTCATAATGAAATCCTGCGATAATTTAATGATTCCAGGAGTAATGAAACCTGCTTGGGTTGAGCTAATCGTGTTGGGCAAAACATACTCTAATCTACACCATAAGCAAGATTGTAGATAGTGTTACATGTTAATACCTAAATTAATCCTCCTTATTGAAGGAGAAAATTCCAGGGGAATTTACTCAATTTATTACTTTAAATTATTCTGGCTTCTCTGGGGGATAAGAATAAATGTATCTCACTCCCATTCTCTCAACCCACTGGGAAGGAAGCTATTAAACATTAAATGAGATGGTTTCTTCAATTGAAATTACTTACATTATGAAAAATGTTTTAAAACAAACCCACAATTAAGGCATTGAGTAAAAAGGGTATCAGCTGTTGTGGAAGGCAGAGAAACTGTGTTTTCTTTGAACCATTTGGGTGGTCACTGTTGGAAAGAGGATGCAAAATGATCTTTATGTTCTTAGAGGCACACACAACTATAAGTATTAGACGTATAGAGAGAGAATCTCAGCTGTGGAATTCCTTGGGGTGACTCACATGGTAGGGAGGCCACCAGAGCGTATCTTCCCAGGACTTTCCAAAAGCTGGAGTCAGCCTTGATCAGGTCAAACACACGATCTAGAACAGAGAAACAGAAACAGAGAAGTAGGTATACTACTGAAGTACTCACCATGCAAGGGCTTCTAATGACTCCTGAAAGCAGGACAATGTTGCAGAAAATCCCAGGTTCAATAACTGGCACCTCTAGTTAAAAGATCTCTGGTAGAAGTTGTTTGGAAAGACTATACTCGACCTGAAATTCTGGAAAGGCATTGACAGTCTGAGTAGACAGTACTGAGCTAGATGGACCAATGATCTTGTAGAGGTTTCTGGCACACCTCCCTGGGTTCCCAGGGGGCTTCCAGTCACCTTTAGTGATGTCAGAAGGCAAAGTTCCAAAAAGACTGGCAAGTGAAGCCTCACTGCCAAGGTAAAAAGCTGCCACTAGCCTCTCTTAATTAAACCTTCATCTGTGGAACCAAGAGGAAAGTTTCCAGCCCTATCATGTTTTAAACAGGAAGTCAACCTTGCGAGGTAGGCACTTGATAGGTTGCTAGTATAGGAATCCACCAGTCACATAGCATTCAGGAGCAAGAGCAAAAGGATCATCCAGGAAAGTATATTCCCAGGAAGGAGCAGGAACAGGAACAAATGCAGGTGTGGGGTGCAAAAACAGGAACAAGGTAGGAATAATAATAACAACAACAACAACAACAACAACATTTGATTTATATACCACCCTTCAGGACAACTTAATGCCCACTCAGAGCAATTTACAAAGTATGTAATTGTTATCCCCACAACAAAACACCCTGTGAGGTGGGTAGGGCTGAGAGAGCTCCAGAGAACTGTGTGACTAGCCCAAGGTCACCCAGCTGGCTTCAAGTGGAGGAGTGGGGAATCAAACCTGGCTCTCCTGATTAGAGTCCCATGCTCATAACCACTACACCAAACTGGCTAAGAAACAATTCTTTCCAAGACCCGCAATGTGCAGCCGGCTTAGACACTTAGCCAAAGAACCTCCGACGACAAACCTGGCCATAGCCTGTCCTCACATGTAAGGGAAGAGGGAAAGAACTCATCACCCCACCCTGTAATGCTACATGCTAATAAGCAAGGAGGCCAATGCTAGCCTCCATCAAGCTTTGTCCTTGAAAGCTGTTTCAGGTTTGCACCTATGGTTCAAGGTTTCTTCTCTAGGCAGAATAGACAGTGCCGACTAACCCCAGTCTCCCAAAAGGAAAAAGAAAAGTCTCAAAAACATGAACTAAAATGTTTAAACTAAAAAAAAAAAAATGGGGGGGGGATAAATGAGTTTCTGTGCAGGTCTGACCTGGAATAAGGCAATATCTGAATCCAAACATGTGGATGATGCTAGTACAGATTTTGCATTGTCTGCTAAATGTACAGAAATTAACATTGACAATGTCAGGTCCTATTACCTGTTACCATGCTCAGAAAATGTTATGCCAAGACTCCTGATGATATGTCTCCGTTAACAAAACTCCTCTAGTTTGATATTATGCATATTAAAAAGACTGCACCATATGAGAATACTGAGGTATTTTAAGGTAATAGATTGAGTAATTTCTGTTTGGATAGGAGGTCAGAATTCTCTGTAGTTTTGTTTTCCTGATTGAACTTTCCGGTATTCATACATTTCAAGCTGTTGAAAATTATTGTTGGGTCTAATTAAAACCAGCTTTGTAGAATGGCTCAGTGGGGCCACTTGTTTATGAATATAATCTTGACAATGTTTTCCTCAGTTTCTTGAGCGGATCTTAAAGCAGAGTTTTCTGTTAGAAACGTTGGTTTTAGGAGTATGTTAAGAAATCATATTCTAAATTGTATACTGGAGTTTTCACACAATTCTGGTTCAGAAAATGTCATGGTTCTATCCTGATGATGTTTTATTATAGCATTACCCTCAAAGTAATTTAAATTTTCCCCAGAGATAAAAACAGTTTGAGCCTCATTATTACTACAGCCTGACTAAAGTAGGAACTATAATTTCCATAGCAGGAGAAATATATTTCATTACCTCAATAATCTAATTAGACCAGCATGTGTGTTCACCAATAAAAACAATGAGAACAAATGGTTATGTGGATATAATGACATAAAACTGAACTTACTTGATTCAGTACATATGTGGGAACCTCTCTTATCTCACTCTGGTAGAACAAAGCTTGTACAGTAGTAATCTTTAAAACATTAACATTATCAGTGTAGTGCAGTGGCTGCCTTGTTACTATGGTTGTCAACCTCCAAGTGGGGCCTGAAGATCTGGAATTACAACTGATCTCCAAACTACAGATATCAGTTCCCTGGAGAAAATGGCTGCTTTGGTGGACTCTGTGTGACATTAAACCCTGCTGAAATACCTACCCTCCACAAGCCCTGCCCTCCTCAGGCAGTACTACCAAATCTCCAGGAATTTCCCAAGCTGGAGCTGACAAACTTACTTGTTATAGGAGCTCTTTTATAGTCCATTATATTCCTGCAGGTGCTTAAATACTTCAACGTCTTTCAGGCCTTATAGTCTTATTCTATGAGGTGTTGCACAGCGTCAGCCATAGATAGCAACAGACACAATGACCATCTTTTTCTCCTCAGATGGTTGCCTTTATTGCTAACATCAGTATGTACTGCTTTGCCCATCTCAGGCATCTGCTATTAGCTTTCCTCCAGTCATGTAACTATTAAAGGTGGTGATGGGTAAACACCCCTCAGCTTTAGTTGGGTAGCTGTGTTGGTCTGCAGTTAGAAGATCAGGATCTGAGTCCAGTGGCACTTTAGGGACCAACAAGATTTTCAGGGTCTAAGCTTTCAAGAGTCAGAGTTCCCTTCAGATACTCTTCAGCTTGATTAGGATTTGGTTCAATAATGACAATATGCAGTCATCTAAAAAGGTAAATAAAAATGAAACAAAAATCTTTGGGTTTTTTTTTACATTCAGTTAATGAAAAGAGGGAAAACCAAAGAATAGACATATTTAATTGTTTCCATGATTTACAGTGTTAAATACAGCAACACTCTTCTAAGCCCATTAACTTAAGTGGATTTAGAAGGATAGCATGCTCTTTATGATTGAACTGCCAGAGTTCAAACTTGGAGTGGGAGAGACAAAGCTGATAAGCAGAACTTTTGTAGTCATCTAAATCAAATAAATCTTGCAACAGAAGTGACTTCTGATTCCTCATTTACTCCATGTTCCCACCAGTCCGATTGTTAGCTCAGTGGATTCATGAGGGTTTTCGATTCTAGCACAGCCCAACAATCTTTGCCTGAATCTGTTCTATTGTGTATTGTCGAAGGCTTTCACGGCCGGAGAACGATGGTTGTTGGGGGTTTTCCGGGCTGTCTTGCCGTGGTCTTGGCATTGTAGTTCCTGACGTTTCGCCAGCAGCTGTGGCTGGCATCTTCAGAGGTGTAGCACCAAAAGACAGAGATCTCTCAGTGTCACAGTGTGGAAAAGATGTAGGTCATTTGTATCTACTCAGGAGGGGTGGGGTTGAGCTGAGTCATTCTGTAAGAGTTTCCCAGGGTGTGGAATGCTAATGGCGGGAGGCTTCACTGTATCCTGAGGCGGTTCTTTTGCATATGGATTGGTGCTTGATGTGCTAATCTTCTCTGCAGGGCTATTGTCGGGTGTGGAGTGTTTTGTTGGCCTGGTGTTTTTCAGAACTGGAGCCCATGCTCTGTTCATTCTTAAGGTTTCTTCTTTCCTGTTGAAGTTTTGCTTATGCTTGTGAATTTCAATGGCTTCCCTGTGCAGTCTGACAAAGTAGTTGGAAGTGTTGTCCAGTATTTTGGTGTCCTGGAATAAGATACTGTGCCCTGTTTGAGTTAGGCTATGTTCAGCCACTGCTGATTTTTCAGGCTGTCCAAGTCTGCAGTGTCTTTCATGTTCTTTTATTCTTGTCTGGATGCTACGCTTTGTGGTCCCGATGTAAACTTGTCCACAGCTGCAGGGTGGCAGCAGAGATCCCCTCACCTCTGCAGGAGTATACCGTATACCCTGCAGCTGTGGACAAGTTTACATCGGGACCACAAAGCGTAGCATCCAGACAAGAATAAAAGAACATGAAAGACACTGCAGACTTGGACAGCCTGAAAAATCAGCAGTGGCTGAACATAGCCTAACTCAAACAGGGCACAGTATCTTATTCCAGGACACCAAAATACTGGACAACACTTCCAACTACTTTGTCAGACTGCATAGGGAAGCCATTGAAATTCACAAGCATAAGCAAAACTTCAACAGGAAAGAAGAAACCTTAAGAATGAACAGAGCATGGGCTCCAGTTCTGAAAAACACCAGGCCAACAAAACACTCCACACCCGACAATAGCCCTGCAGAGAAGATTAGCACATCAAGCACCAATCCATATGCAAAAGAACCGCCTCAGGATACAGTGAAGCCTCCCGCCATTAGCATTCCACACCCTGGGAAACTCTTACAGAATGACTCAGCTCAACCCCACCCCTCCTGAGTAGATACAAATGACCTACATCTTTTCCACACTGTGACACTGAGAGATCTCTGTCTTTTGGTGCTACACCTCTGAAGATGCCAGCCACAGCTGCTGGCGAAACGTCAGGAACTACAATGCCAAGACCACGGCAAGACAGCCCGGAAAACCCCCAACAACCACTGTTCTATTGTGTTTGAGACTATGGCCATTTTCACACTGCTCACCGGCCACGGAACATCGCACCGAGCTCCTGGACCGATAGTGTCTTCCTGGCATGATTTCGCGCAAGAACTGCCATTCTAGCTCGAAATTACGCCAGGAAGATGCTGTCTTTCTGGGAGTTCGGCACGATGTTCCATGGCTGGTAAGCAGTGTGAAAATGGCTTATGCTTTGTCAGGTTCTTGATGGTGCTTTGCTGGGTTGCTGGGTTGGATCCAGCCAGTTTTTCCAGTCACAGATCTCTTAAACCTTGAGCAAGGAATTAATTATGGTAGAAAAACAAACATATTACAGCTAGAAATATGATCTACTTTTAATTGCCTACAAAACTGAAATCTGTGTTCCTTACTGAAATTTGATATGGAGAATCTCTCAAGTGGGAAACAAGCAATTTATGGCTGGAAATGAATTTCTACATTAAAGCAATGAGAAACAAAATGAAAACTAATGTTATCATGAGTCAAATAAAAACAAATTAAATATTTCAAACAAATACAAGAAAACATCTTGCCTATCAAGTCCCAGTAAGTACGAGCTTTTCCAGCTAGAATTCAGGAAAGGGCTCATTTGTTTTCTGAGAGTTCATTCCTGGTGCCTAATGCTGGCGCCTGCACATGTTAATCACCTCCTAACAATTTGAGCCACTTTGGTGTAGTGGTTAAGAGTGGTGGGACTCTAATCTGGAGAACAGGGTTTGATTCCCCCCATCCTCCTCTTGAAGCCAGCTGGGTGGCCTTGGGTCAGTCACAGCTCTCTGGAGCTCTCTCTGCCCCACCCACCTCACAGCGTGATTGTTAACATACTTTGTAAACCATTCTGAGTGGGTGTTAAGTTCCCCTGAAGGGCGGTATATAAATAAAATGTTCTTGTTGTTATTCCTTCCCCAAACCAACTATGATGATCACGTAGTGATCAAGTGGAGGGCAAGTGAACAGGGAGGAATACATGTGAGTCTGTTCATTTGCCAGGCAAGTGTAATTCGTCACTTGTAGCTTGGCTCTGAGTCTCCCCAGATCTAGTCCAACACTTTAACTACTACACTAGCACTAATTTGGGGGAGAAGTGGCATTCGTTTCATAACACAGCCGAGATTCACAACAACCTGGAGGAAATAGGGTTCCATTATACAGAGACATCACAATTTAAGGCACAAGAGGTCTTACTAGAAGGTTAGCAACCTTAATGAGAAACAGTTGGGAAGAAGCCAGCATTAGGAATGAAGAAACAGAAATATATATTTAATGGGTGAGAGCTTAGAAAAGGCAACATATTAAACACGCAAAATCCCTATTAAAGTACAGCTGTCTGCATGCAGAGCATACATTCTTCCCAGTTAAAAATAGTTAACAGGCATAGAGTGAGTGCATGCAGAGCTAGGAGATATGCCCAACTGAGTAGATCAGTTTATATATTTTAATCCTCCTTAAAACAGGTTTATCTTCCAAAAGAGTCATTCATTCCTTCTTCTTTCCCATGATTTAGCAACTAGAGAGCCTACAGACCCACTGTGCTTAGAAGGGGGCTCTCATTTTTATTTCTAACATTTTTATTTCTAACAAGTCTTCCAACAGATTTGGAACATTATTGAAGTATAATTTGTATTTGAACTTTACCATCTTTGATAATGAGCACATGTGGGATGAAATTTCAAATCTTGAGAAGCAGGGAAGACAGCCTTCAAGAGCTTTAAGCACTGAGAAAGGCATATTTGTTGCCTACAGCATCTGAGACATTTAAAAAAGTCTCTTGAACAGCAGCATCACTTGCTATACACTGATCAGAGCTCCACATGAATGCCAATGTATATTTTGTCGTCCTTTATGTGTACACTACCCCATTCTTTTCAACTGAAGGAAAAAAGCACAAATGACGGATGGACCAAAATGCCCCTTCCACTAAAAAGGAAAAAAAGTGAATCTCTTTGTCCACTGGAATCTTCACAACCATTCCAATCGTTGCAAATTACGATAAAGGCACAGAAATGTAAATGATTGTGGAACCATAATCTCCGTAAAGTTTGTGCCAACAAATTTTAATGCAAGAACAACCATGTGCACTCAGACAAGGATTCCTTTTATCCCTCCTATTATATATTGGGATTAACAGCTGTTTATTAAGGTAAACATCTTTATTGGAAGCTGGAAGCTGAGTGATACAACACTCAGGCTCAACAGTAACTAATTTATACTTTCAGAAACCACGCCCACTTTTAACAACAACCAACACAACGTAAGCAGCTAGAATCCTTCATTTGCATGAACTATATACAATGTAACTACTTGCAGCACAGTGATGGGACTATAAGGCAACAGTTAATGGCGACTCCGGACTTACCCGGGGTCGTGGTTGCCGCCGGGGGGGGGAGAACGGCCGGGAGGATGCAGCAGCCATGGCCGCGGGATCGCCCGGCATGCCCCGGGCGGGCCCGCGGCCAATCAGTTCAAACCCCGGGCAGCCAATCGCGGCTGCTCGGGGTCGGAGCGGTGAGGGGGCAGGGCCCGGGGCCGCGGTCTTCTCCAAGGTCCGGCAGTCGAGTATTTAGCTCGCTGCCGGACCCGCCCCCCCTCACTTTGCTCCGAGGAGCTGACACCCACCCTCCGCACCCTATCTTTTATGTTTTGTTCGATATGTTGTCACAACTTGCTGGCGTTGGGGCATTGGATCGGATCACATTTTGGGGGAGTCGCCCCCATGGGGGGCTCCCCATTGAGGGGATTCCAATAAGGAATCTTGGGAGGGAGGTATGAAGGCAGGCCCAGCTCGGGGGGCTGCCGGGGCATCCTCCCTCCCAGGTGGCAGGGGGGGTCACATGAGGGTGAACACCGGGTGACCTCCTCCTGAATGCCACTCCTTGGTCCCCCCCCTCAGCCTGGGGCTGGGGGGGGCGGTGGGGGCATCGGCTGGCAGGCGGGTCAGCCGATGGTGAGGGATCCGATCCATATGCTGCGCCAATACTCCTTGTCGCTGTTTGTGTTATAATAAAGTTGTGGCCATGTTTTCCCCAGCCTTGGTTTGTGTCCTGTTTATTACGCTGCGTCTCCTCCCTGGCCTGTTTTCTCACTCAGCCATAGGCGGCAACCAGCACAAAAGACCAAAAGTCTTGTAGGTCTCAGGAGCCTTCATTCATACTCAAATGTATAGTAGCTGAAGTCTTTAAATTACCCTCAATTACTTCAACAATGAAAACAATCATGTGAAACACTTTAACAGCCGTTAGCTGAACTGTATTACCAACTATAGACAAACAAAATGTAGCAGAGATCATGACTCAATATACACAAATTAAATGCAAGTAAGTTACGAGTCCTTACAGAACTTATAGTTCAATGAGTTCTTATTTAATTTTTCTCTTGTTTGTTCTTCCAGATGTGTGAGAACAGTTCTACTCCAACTTCAAACTCAGCAACTTCATTCATATTCCACTGTAATGATGCAATAAAATGATGATGTATTCCAACCTCATGTAGGATGTGTGATTTTTCACAACTGATTGAAGTCAGAGTAGGGGAGAGCCTGGATGGCCTCTTGATAGCGTAATGGGCATGTGCCAGCATTCTCTTCCCAATTCGTATTGGTCACTTTTTCAAAGGCATAACATTAAACAATCTTCTATCCCCGGACATTACCGTCTTGCACCACTGCTTGCATCATTGCTTAATATACAAAGTCAGTTGGTTGATATTAAGCAATGATGCAAGCAGTGCACCACGGTAATGTCCGTCGAAAACTACATATGGTAACTGGATGAGAAATGACCACTTGTAAGTAAGCGGTTTGGGATTCTCTGACCGTACATTGAGGTGTATGAGATTCTTGTATAGTACGTTGTTTGAGATATAATATTATCTTTTTGGATAGGGACCTATGAAATCCTTCTGATATAGATGGCCCTCTGACGGTTGGTTCAGCGTTTACAATGGCCTCTGTCCCACTAGAAAGGGAGGAGTTTCCTGGACTCAATTGAGTTTCTGGACAACTTGGAGCCACTGGACAATCTCCACTCTGCTCAGTCTCACAGAACCAGTGTAACCCTGTGCACCAAAACATAACCGTTGCTGGAGCGCAGGAAAACTCAAGTATAATATTGACTTTTTGTTTTGAATTGTCACTTCTACCAAGCTCCATGATGGAGTTCAGACCTGAACTGTAAAATCCTGAATTAAGCCTTTTCTATTGGAACCAATGTGTGTTCACTGGAGAGGGACTGAGGGATCTACCTGTCAGGAACTGACACATAGTCATGGAACTTCTTGTCACCAGTGACCATTGCAAGAGCCTGTTTGTCGATCTGAGCATAGTTCCATTCTGCCCATGATAAGGTCCTAGAAAAGTAAGCAATAGGCGCCTTCCACCCCTCAGGCATTCGATGGCTGAGGACTGCACTGATTACATAAGGTGAGGCATCGCGGGCTTGAGTTCATCATAATGGGTGAGCACACTGTCTGCCGACAGGAGTTCCTTAACTGCAGAGAATGCCTGGTCATGCTTCCGACCTCAGACCCAGGGTGCTTTCTTCTCAAGTAGTCTATGCAGTGGCTCGGCTAGTGATGCCTTGTGCAGCAGGAAAGAGTGGTAGAAATTCAGGAGCCTGAGAAATGCTTGGAGTTCTTTCTTGGAGCGAGGTGTTGGTGCACTGCAGATGGCCTGCACTTTACTGGCTGTGGGGTGGATGCTGTCAGCATCAATCAGGAATCCCAGAAATTCTATATGAAACATGCCGAACTGACACTTTTCCTTCTTAACCTTGAGTCCAGCATCCTGGAGGTGATGGAGTACCTGTTGCAGATGGCCAGTGAGTTCTGTAGAGGACATTCCCATGATCAGAACATCATCAAAGTATGGAATGACACCAGGGATGCCCTTGAGCAGTCCTTCCACAAGTCCTTGAAAAATTCCAGGTGCCACACTGACCCCGAACTGGAGCAGTTTCACCTTGAACATGCCTCAATGAGTCACAATGGTCTGTGCTTCCATGGTGGTTTCATCTACTGGAAACTGCTGGTATGCTTGTGCCAGTTCAATCTTCACAAAGATCTTGCCCCCTGCTAGCAATGCCAGGAGATGACTCACTACTGGCACTGGATGTGTGCTGTTGCAGTGCATTATTTAAGGTGCACTTATAGTCTGTGTAGATGTGTACTGCCCCGTTGGCCTTGATGGGTGTGATGATGGGAATCTCTCAATGGGTGTGTGACAGAGGCTCAAGGACCCCTTGTGCAACCAGCCAGTCCAGCTCCTTGTCAGTGTGTGGCTTGAAAGCAAAGGGAACACATCAAGCTTTCAAACCAATCGGCAGCAATGTAGGGTCCAGGTCAAAGGATACCAGCAGTCCAGTGTACCGCCCCTGGACCCTGGACATCTGTCAAGTGTATGTCGTGTGGCTTGAGCTGTCAATCTATTTTTCTGGGACACACTCGGTGGAAGGTGTCCATCAAGATGATTGTGAGCACCAACCCGGTGGCGACCTCCATCTTGCATGGCATCCCTTCAATGTGCACCGTTACCCTGATTTTCTCTCTGGTTGGTATTCAGGTGTTCAGGACTGTGGTTCGGCTGGAACACTTCGTCATGGAGTGTCATTCTTTGGGCTGGAAAGAACCCTTCCATTTTGGCCGCTGTCGTTTACCTTAGAGACAAAACTTAGCTGCCGGAGTGGAAACCCACATCTAAGGAATCAAAAAACAAATGTACCAATAATGAATCTTACAGTTTTGCTATAAATATTTTTATAGAAATTTAAGTGATTTAAAGTGATTTAAAATAAGTATATATAAATATATAAATAGTTCATACAAAATTCAAAATTCATACAAAGCTAGCAGAACAGTTACATTCAATAGTAAATGGCCAAACATAGAAAACTATCTTATTCCAACAATAATTCTTGGAGATTCAAACGGAGATGCCAGAGGGAGCCAAAGTAGATTCTTAGAAAACTGTGGAGAACCACTGCTCCTGTTCTGGAAAATATTTATACTGATGCTCTCATCTTGCTTTCTCTTATCAGATGGAACAAGGAAGATGGCAAACTCAAAAAGGACCGAAGACCCGACAAGGAACCGGTCATCAAAACACTTGTTTCCAAACTGCATCAGGGGTCAACAGACCTCCTCATCATACATCTCTAAAGGCTGTAATAAAATACATAGTTTCAATAAAGCTATGAACCTTTTTTTTGCCTTATTACATTTATTTCAACGTAACAACTCACCCACGCTAACGCTTTGTCAATTTCAAGCTGCAATCTGATGCACCTCTCTTTGGCTGTGCGCAATTAATTAGCATAAGAAGCCAACATTTAAGAATTATCTTAAAGATGCCAAACTCCCTAGGAAATATCTAAAGTTATATTAAAGGTACACATACAATTAAGTATACAGTTAGCCACTATAGTACAACTAGTTTGTAAATACAGAGATACCGTACAAGAAACAATACAGATACAACAAGTTACAGGAAGCAAGATAAATTAAAGTCATGGTTCAGCCCAAAAGGTTGCATGCTGTTCAGGTAGTGAATCCATCTTGCATGGCGTCCCTTCAATGTGCACTGTTACCCTGATTTTCTCTCTGGTTGGTATTTGGGTGTTCACGACTGTGGTTCGGCTAAAACACTTGGTCATGGAGTGGCATTCTTTGGGCCGGAAAGAACCCTTCCATTCTGGCCGCTGTCATTGCAGAGTCTGCAGCAGGGGAACCTCTGCTCTTGGGTGCCCTGCATGCACATGTGATGTGCCCCTTCTTTTGGCAAGCTTGGCATTTGGCATCTCATAATTTGCAGGACTTCCGGTCATGGAGTCCTCCACAGCTGGCGCAGGGTAACCCGTTAGTGCGTTGCGGATCAGTTCGCTTGGACTGTACCACTTGAGTCTTGTGAACCTTGTCATCATCCCCCAAATCACTCTCGATGCTCTCATGGTGGACCGGTTCTGCCTTTTTTGCTAGGGGAGGACTCCACGACTGCTGCACCTCTCTTGTCAAGTGGTCAGCTGCTTCCACTGCTAGTGCCTCTTCGAAGGCTTCCTTGAACATGAGTTCCTTCTTGGCAAACAGTTGACGTTGCAGCTTCTCATCCCGCAGACCACTTACAAGTTGATCTCAGAGTGCAATCACTAGGTCAGTAAAATTGGATTGTTGTGCCACTTGCCAGAGAGCTGTAACGAAAATAGTCACTGACTCACCCTGGGCTTTATCCTGCTTGTAGAAAGCGTGCCGGCTGGTGATTTCTGATGGCTGTGGTGAGAAGTGGTCCTGGAGCCAGTCTTTGATGACGTTGAATGTTGTACCTTGGAGCTGTACTGGCCCCACGAGTGCCCGGGCTATGTCAAAAGTGGACCACCCACAGACACTGAAGAAGGTCGCTCTCTGGAGGTCCGCATCAGTGACCTTGTTCGCTTCAAGGTAGAACTCGAACCTCACAATGTATGACTCCCAGTCCTTGGAGGTTGAGTCAAAAGGCTCAAAGTGGCCCTTGGTGGCCATAATTCGCTGTCAGTGAATTGCAACAGGGTGGCTGTGTATTAGCTATGGGTTGGTTGGCCAAGGAGACAGTTCCCAGCAACAGGAGTGATTTAGCTCTTGGCGTCGTGGGGGTACCCACCTGCCTTCAATCCCATCCTCGTTTCCAGTATTATATACTGAGATTAACAGCTCTTTATTATAGTAAACATCTTTATTGGAAGCTTTAAGCAGACAGACAACACTCAGGCTCAACAGTAACTAATTTATACTTGCAGAAACCACACCCACTTTTAACAACAACCAGTATAAGGTAAGCAGCTAGAATCCTTCATTTGCATGAACTATATACAAAGTAACTACTTGCAGCACAGTGATTGGACTGTAAGCCAACAGTTATGATTGGCTGTGACCGGCACAAAAGACCAATAGTCTTGTAGGCCTCAGGAGCCTTCATTCCTACTCAAGCAATACATAACACCTCCCTACTTTTGATAAATTCTAAATACCATGACTTGCTTAGGTTTATGCCCTGCCCCAATTGACCAGGGCCCCTGGAATTTTGTCTTCTCCCAGTCTTGGCAGCCCTGATTTGATATATGGTTACAGAGAAATGTGTCATTGTATTCACTATGGCACCCTAGTAAATGTGAGCGGATAACACAAAGGAGCCATTCATGAATCTTCTTAGTGTACTCCAAAATAAGACTGGAAAATATAATTTGTCATAGGTTGAGGCTATTTGGGACTTATCATGAGCAACTACAGCTTGGCCTATGCAATTTGAGGTTAAGATACCCCCTAAGATCCACAATATCTGATGTTCATTATTTTTTTATTCATGACCTTGCTAGACAACCCTGAACAATCAATGAGATTAGTGATATTTCATAGTTTTGTAAGTTCAATTATACTCACTTTGAGTTTATTTTAGCAACTGAAAGGACAGGGAAACAATTCTTATCCCTACTTATGTATTATGGCTTGATTTTGTAGCCATTGGCAAAAACATAATTGGAATCAGTGGGGCAGTGCTGAGGCTTAGTAAAACATAGTTCATGCTGTTATTCTGTATAAATCTGTCTTGAAACTAATTTCCTCTTCTGGCAGTTGAACTGTTTACTTGTCCCTTAGGAGGGAAAACGTCTTTCCTAGGCCTCTAGGCTGGATCATTGCCAGTCTAATAGATGTGTTTAAATGGTGATAAAAAATTCCTTGTTTAGAGAATTTTAACAGAGGGAATCATATCCCGAGGGAATTTTCACTAAGAAAATCATATTCTTCTGTATCAAGGTATACAGATCTTCAATATGATTAGCACACTGTGATTTGATCCAAGAGGATGTGGTAATTCAGCAACCATTCAGAAGGGAATTATGTTTGGAGCCAAAATGGAAATACGTGGGCAAAGCCATTTACTTCAAAGCATAAAAATATTTTAAAATACACAGACTACTCGCGGAAAGTCTTAGATTGACAGCAGAACATGCTGAAATGATTTACCTACAGAACATTCATAATAGAAGAAACCAAAGGGCTTCTGCTTGGTATTGCACATGCTTCATGCTTAGTACAATCAGACTCTTAGGGTGGCTTTAGACATTACCATTTCCACAAATGTGAGGATAAAGGCATGTTAAAAGCACACCTGCACATAGCATAAAGAAGACATGCAAGTTTAGGTTTTCTTTTCCATACTATTTCCGACTTCCTGCCTGCCAGCATATGCACATGAAATACTCATTTTGGCTTCAAACAATATGGGTGGGCTTGATTTCCTACTCTAAGCATACCTGTGTTTAGGGAATCGATGGTTTCTGAAGCCACATCTATTTCAATTTCTATTTTAATAGTGCTCCTAATTATGTACATCTTTTCTCAAATAAAGTGAGCTTCTAACATTTAGAAATATTTGGTGTAATTTTACATTTATGCATGAGGAAAAGAGGGAGCTGATAGTTATGCTGGGGTTGGGGGAGTCGATATCTGTTCGAGAAATTTAACGTTAATTACTTTTTGGCAACAAATTCTAGTTTACTTTTTTCCTGTTGATGAAAACATATGCATATAAAATAGAGAGGCAAAAACTTCTCCCCTTTTTTGCAGTAATTAGAACCATTCTTTGAAACTGCAGTTCCTGAAAGGTAATAATTAATATCTTAATAATAACAATTTATTTTGTGGTGTGGTAACTGCTACGGTGCCTTCTGGTTATATGAGCTCTATCTGGGTCTAGATGAGGTCAAAGAGGTTAGCTGAAAGCTTGTTTGTAGTGGACACAAAGCAATCCGCTCCTAAGGGTAAGGAAGACTGGCCTGACCGTATTTATAGCATTCCCCTGCTGCCTGAAGAAACACAAGCTCCAAAGGGAAATGGTCTCCCACATATCCAGCTAGAAGGGGAAAGAGTAGCAAAGGGTGAGGGGAAGGCAGCAAGATGGAAAAATTCAGGACAAGATGATCTTTGCACAGAGTGAAGCTTTTGAAGCACAAAGGATAGTTACTCGCCTTGGTTTAATACTGTCACAGCTGAGAGATATATCTGATTCTGAAGAGTATTCAGGTTTGGCAGAGTTGGTGGAAATAGAACTTCTTACCACCCATGTAAGTTTTTCATTTAAATCTTGAGCAAGAGGCTGACATTTCTCTTTGTTACTTGTAATATCATGTGGCAATTATTTTGCTTGCAGCATCTATACCTATAAAAGAGAAAGAGTGTTCCTGACAACTCATCTCAATTCCACTGCGCAGGCACGCTCTCGCATGCCCTTAGTGGGGATGAGAGATGAGAGGCTAGAGCAGGAGTGTGCCATGCTGCCTGCTCCCCTCCCTCCCTGCGCCTCCAGCCACCCGAACATGGCCGGGTGGCTGACAGGTGCAGGAGCGCACTCACCCAGCTGTCTGCTTGCGTCCCCCTCACCCCCACTGTTCGCTCCATTACCTGCTCCCCTCCCCCATCCCAAGCCCCGCCGCAAGCCCCATGCCTGCCAGCCTTCTCCTGCCAGCCTTCTCCCCTCTCCCACCCCCAGCCCCTCTGCAAGTCCCATGTTTGCCAGCTTTCTCCTTCCTGAACTCTCCCTGCCTGTCTCCTCCCCTCCCCTCCCCCCAGCCCCACTGCAAGCCCCATGCCTGCCAGCCTTCTCCTGCTGGAACTCTCCCTGCCTGTCTCCTCTGCTCCCCCACCCCCAGCCCCACTGCAAGCCCCATGCCTGCCAGCCTTCTCCTGCCTGACTTCTCCCTGCCTCCTTTCTTCCCTCTCCCACCCCCACCCCCACTGCGCCCCCATGCCTGCTAGTTGCCTGGTTCAGCCCTGAAGGGGGCTGAACTGTGTGGCTATCAGCTTCATGCAGCTCCAGCCTAGGGTTGCCAGCTTCCAGGTGGTGGCTGGAGATCTCCAGGAATTGCAAAAGATCTCTGGGCCACAGAGATCAGTTACCCGGGAGAAAATGGCTGCTTAGAAAGGAGGACTGTATGGCATTATAGCATATTGAGGGGCCCACTCTTCCCAAACCCTGACTTCTCCAGGCTCCACCCCCCCCCCCAAATCTCCAAGAATTTCACAACCTGGACCTGGCAATCCTATTTCAGCTGCCCAGTTCGACCTGAACGGGGCCAAACCGGATGACTGCCAGTCGCACGAGTGTGCCAGGCTGCTCGCCTCACCTCCCCCCCAAGCAGCGCTCCTGCAGCTCCAGCCACCTAGTTTGGCCTAAACGGGGCTGAACCTGGTGGCTGCCAGATGTAGGAATGCTGCAGGGTGCCTGCCCTCCCATCAGAGCGCTGGGGGGGGGCAATGCCAGGCCCAGCCGTCCTGCCCTCCCCCCACCTGATCAGGGAACGGCAGAGGTGGCAATACCTGGCCTGACTGCCCTGCCCTTTCTAGAGCCCGTTGTATTGTTTCCCCGCAACAGCCTTTGTTACTAGTTATACATAAATTGCTTGGCTGTTTAACAAGTAACTGAAATACTCTTTAGGACCAGATAAATCACTATGTTGTAGAATTAACAACTGTGGGTGGGAAAATTCCTGGAAATGTGGAAGAGAAGCCTGAAGACGGAAGGGTTTAGGAAAGGGAGGGACCTCAGCAGGGTATAATGTCTTAGAGTCCAGCCTCCAAAGTAGCCATTTGCTCCAGGTGATCTGATTTCTGTCCTTGTAATTCTGGGAGATCTCCGGGCCCCCCCAGAAAGTTGGCTACCTTGCTGTGTTGTTACCATATTGAACCAACTTGCGGCTCAAGGATCTCTATCTGTACAATGTCAGAACGCAACTGCTACTTTTGCTTTTTATGTTAGTGATTTCATGGGTAGATACTACTTCAAAGGACTGGGGGCAATTCCCACCCCAGTATTTCACACTACCCCTTTCGCTTCCCCAGCTGTTATTCACAGACTCACAGTATATTGAAGTTTAAAACCTGTCATGTTAAACAAAACTTCATTCATTCACTTCTGTTCTCGCCCTAGCAGCAAGTGGAAGCCATTGCTGTTCCAGTTGGGCTGGGCCAATCTCCTTGCCAACTCTGTCTGACTAGAAGTATGGACAGGCAAGCTCCTTCGGATGCAGTTTTAGTACAGAGGCATTGTGGCTCTTGATTGAAAATCTATCACACTAAATTTGTACAATCCAATTGTAAACATCTATACTCAGAACTACATCCTTCTATGCCCACCATGTAAGCAAGCAAAGCACTGGAACCACTGGATTAGATCCAGAGGTTTTGTTCCTCTAATGGTAGAGCCTTTGTCACGTGCATTGATCCTTCCCCTGGTAGGATAGAAAACTCCTTGAATGGGAAGAAGTCTTTACCATTACTAGAATGGAAACTTTATTTGTTTGATGGTTGTTGGGGGTTTTCCGGGCTGTATTGCCGTGGTCTTGGCATTGTAGTTCCTGACGTTTCGCCAGCAGCTGTGGCTGGCATCTTCAGAGGTGTAGCACCAAAAGACAGAGATCTCTCAGTGTCACAGTGTGGAGAAGATGTAGGTCATTTGTATCTACTCAGGAGGGGTGGGGTTGAGCTGAGTCATTCTGTAAGAGTTTCCCAGGGTGTGGAATGCTAATGGCGGGAGGCTTCATTGTATCCTGAGGAGGTTCTTTTGCATATGGATTGGTGCTTGATGTGCTAATCTTCTCTGCAGGGCTATTGTCGGGTGTGGAGTGTTTTGTTAGCCTGGTGTTTTTCAGAACTGGAAACCATGCTCTGTTCATTCTTAAGGTTTCTTCTTTCCTGTTGAAGTTTTGCTTATGCTTGTGAATTTCAATGGCTTCCCTGTGCAGTCTGACAAAGTAGTTGGAAGTGTTGTCCAGTATTTTGGTGTCCTGGAATAAGATACTGTGCCCTGTTTGAGTTAGGCTATGTTCAGCCACTGCTGATTTTTCAGGCTGTCCAAGTCTGCAGTGTCTTTCATGTTCTTTTATTCTTGTCTGGATGCTACGCTTTGTGGTCCCGATGTAAACTTGTCCACAGCTGCAGGGTATACGGTATACTCCTGCAGAGGTGAGGGGGTCTCTGCTGTCTTTTGCTGATCGTAGCATCTGTTGTATTTTTCGGGTGGGTCTGAATACTGCTTGAAGGTTATGCTTTTTCATAAGCTTTCCCATCTGATCAGTAATTCCTTTGATATATGGCAAAAACACTTTTCCTGTAGGTGACTGTTTTTCCTTGGTTGTTTGATTCATCCTGGGTTTGATTGCTCTTCGGATTTCATTTCTGGAGTAGCCATTTGCCTGAAGTGCGTGGTTTAGATGATTAATTTCCTCATTGAGAAAGCGCGGCTCACATATCCGTCTTGCACGATCCACTAATGTTTTCATTATGCCTCAAAGGAATTACTGATCAGACTTTGTCAGACTGCACAGGGAAGCCATTGAAATTCACAAGCATAAGCAAAACTTCAACAGGAAAGAAGAAACCTTAAGAATGAACAGAGCATGGGCTCCAGTTCTGAAAAACACCAGGCCAACAAAACACTCCACACCCGACAATAGCCCTGCAGAGAAGATTAGCACATCAAGCACCAATCCATATGCAAAAGAACCTCCTCAGGATACAATGAAGCCTCCCGCCATTAGCATTCCACACCCTGGGAAACTCTTACAGAATGACTCAGCTCAACCCCACCCCTCCTGAGTAGATACAAATGACCTACATCTTTTCCACACTGTGACACTGAGAGATCTCTGTCTTTTGGTGCTACACCTCTGAAGATGCCAGCCACAGCTGCTGGCGAAACGTCAGGAACTACAATGCCAAGACCACGGCAATACAGCCCGGAAAACCCCCAACAACCATCGTTCTCCGGCCGTGAAAGCCTTCGACAATACATCTTTGTTTGTTTGTTTGTTTATTATATTAGATTTTTAGTCCGCCCTCCCCACCAGGTGGGCTCAGGGCAGAGTACAACATTCCAGTTTACATAAAATACAATTTAAAACAGATAAAACATTACAGTAAAATTAAAACAATTGTATACAATAAAACTTCTCAAAATGGCAACGGTAAAATACTGCATTTCAGGCATGGCCCATATGTATATATGGTGGTGGACAGACCTTCAGTATGGCTGGCGGGGGCCCAGCCTAGCCTCCGCCATATGCCTGGCAGAACATCTCGGTCCTACAGGCCTGGTGAAAAGATAATAAATCCCTCCGGGCCCTGGTTTCATCAGACAGAGAGTTCCACCAGGCTGGTGCCAGGACCAAAAAGGCCCTGGCTCTGGTCAAGGCCAGGTGAGTCTCCCTTGGGCCAGGGACCACCAAAAGTTCTTTATTTGTAGGATGAAGTGTCCTCTGGAGTACATATATATCTGGGTCTCGCAGATATACTGGGCCCAGTTCACATAGGGCTTTATAGGTCAACACCAAAATCTTGAACCAGACCTGGTACTCAACCAATGCAGCTGGCGTAATATAGGTGTTATATGTTCCGCAGTCAAGACTCTTGCTGTTACTCGCACAGCTGTATTTTGAACCAGCTGAAGCCTCTGGATCAGGCCCGGGGAAGCCCTACATAGAGCAAGTTGCAGTAGTCTAATCTAAAGGTGACAGTTGCTTGGATCACTGCCGTTAGGTCATGGGTCGACAGGTAGGGGACAAGCTGCTGGGCTTTTCTTAGATAGAAAAATGAGGACCGGGTAACCACTGCAACCTGTGCCTCCATGGTCAGGGGGGCATCCAGGATCACCCCCAGGCTCCTAACTCTCAAAACTGGCACAAGCGGCACTCCATCAAGAGCGGGGAGCCAGTGTCCCGTGCCCATGGACCCCTGACCCACATGCAGGACCTCCATCTTTGTGGGATTTAGTTTCAACTGACTCTGCTTCAACCACCCAGTCACAGTTTCGAAGGCACGCTCCAAGAGATCCGGGACAGAGTCGGGCTGGCCGTCCATCATCAGATATAATTGGGTGTCATCAGTATATTGATGACACTCAAGTCTGAAACTCCACACCAACTGGGTGAGGGGGTGCGTATAAACATTGAACAGTAATGGGGAGAGTATTGCCCCCAGAGGTACACCGCACACTGAGTGGCGGGATGACAATTTCTCTGCAAGCACCACCCTCTGTCCCTGACCGTGGAGGAAAGACATGAACCACTATAAGGCAGTCCCTCGTATCCCCACATCGGCAAGGCAGTGGGTCAGTAGGTTGTAATCAACCAATAATATCGTAAATCCAATACTATCAGAAGCATGGATCCACCATGATCTAGCTGCTTGCGGAGATCATCAGTGAGGCCGATCAGCAAAATCTTCATCCCGTGTCCCAGGCAGAAACTGTACTGGAAGGGATCTAGGGATGAGGAATCATTCAGGAAACCCTGTAGCTGCTCCACCACTGCCCACTCAATCACCTTACCCAGAAACAGGAGGTTCAAAACTGGGCGGTAATTGACTGGGTTGGTGGGGTCGAAAGATGGTTTCTTCAAAAGAGACCTAAGCACAGCTTCCTTCAATGCTCCAGGAAAAGACCTGGAACTCAAGGAAATGTTCACAATGGCCTCCAAGGCAGTCCATAGCCCATATGTGCTGGCCTTCACCAGCCACGACGGGCATGGGTTCAAGGAGCACGTGATAGGTTTCACTGCTCACAGGGTCCTGTCAATCTCATCTCCAGAGAGTGGATTGAAATTATCTAATATCTACCCAGTAGACGGCCAAGAGGCCTCTATCAATTGTGGCTGGCAAGTCACAGCGGAGAGACAAGATTTTGTCAGCAAAAAAGCTCCCCAAAGCCTCACAACTAATATCCAAATTCAAAATTTGATGGTCTCCCCCCGACAGGGAGACCAAAGACCAAACCACATGAAACAATTTTGCTGGGCATGAGCTAGCTAGCTGATGCAATGCACAGAAATCCTTCTTTGCAGCTTTCACCGCCATCTCATAGGCTTTCATAAACGTCCTATAAGATGTTCTTGCTTCTTGTCACGAAATCGTCGCCACACTTGCTCGAGCCGTCTTAGCTCCCACTTCATCCATTGTAGCTCCTCTGTATACCAGGGAGCCAGTCTGGTGTGGGGGCAGAGAGGGCGATGGGGGGCGATTTCGACGATGGCTTTGAAGAGACAGACTTGCCAGTCTTCCACCAGTTCATCCAATGAACCGCCAGAGAGTATCGGATCCTGCAGAACATTCTGGAAACCAATTGGATCCATGAGTCTCTGCGGGTGAGCATAAATAAGCTTGTTGCCCTTGCTGGGAAGGGGGGGGTGGACCTTGGTGTGTCTGGGCTCTTGCTTATTTTCACATTTGTATTCATACTAAATAATAAATAGGATAGAGCATAATCCAATTTAGTCATATAAAATTTGTCTCTGTTATTTCAAATTGCACTAAGCATCTGACCATTTGTTACAATGAGTGTTTTTGCTTTCTTCACCATTTTTCATTTAATTCTAAAGTAAACCCTTCTAAATTGACACACCCATGCATGTTTACTTGATAGTAAGCCTCAGTGAATTTCATTTGTTTGATACTAAGCAAACATATGTGGAATCAGGCTGGAAATATGGTGGCATCATCTCCACCATGTTTCATAGGTGAGCAGATGTACATCTTCTGCTTCTGCCAATAGGAGTCTTGTGTTTTCTCAGGTCTCAGAACTGTATCCCTAAACCTGATACTCAGTTATGTTTTTTAATTGTGTGTTTATGACTAAATAAAGAATTGAGGTATGAAAATAAACTACTTACAAATCTATTTTATTTCAAAATTTAGAACTTTTTTTTTAATCCAGCATTCAAGAAGAGAAAGAATAAGGTAATAAAATTTATCTAGATTAGGAACCTGAGGTTGGTCTTAACTCTGGCAGGGAAGAACATGAATAAAAGGACCATTTGAAAGAGACTGTAGCTTTATAATTCTCCTGCAACTTTATTATGGCAAGACAAAATAGAAGGATATACTGAGTAGAAGAATATACAAAATAGAAGGTATATACAGAAAGCAAAGAACTCAGTTCATAATGTGCGTAAGGTTGCCAACTTTTTTAATGTCTCCTTTGTCTTTAACAGCAACCTAATATGCCAAGTTTAAGCAAAATAAACTTTCCTGACCACTTTATCTCCATACCTTTATCTCCATATATCAGGATACTATTAAAAACATACAAACAGAATGGTGAAAATGTTGCTAATCCCAACAGAGTCTGCAGATGGTGTTTTCAAAGGGTGGTTAAGTCCATAGCTGAATTGTGAAAAGGTGTGTGGAAGTTCAAGTGACAATTGGGACAAAAATATGTGAGTTTCTCTATGTACGGTTATGTTCGTTCATTCAAACAAATGCATGGGAGTCAGAGCAGGACTCCACAGCCAGTCCTCACTCAGGTCTACAGAGCATTCAGCAGGACATGTTTTTACAAACATGCTATCTCTCAATTCATAAGCAAGGACTCCTCAAAAGGCAGAGTCCCTAGTCTCTGTTTAGTCTTTCTGTTGAACAAAAGGAGGTTGGTAGGGGTAGGGCCAGTGAGTGAGCCCTGCTTTCCTTGCCACATGTTTGACAAACACATAGAATCAATGTGACCTTATAGTGGTATGTAGGTTGGAGAAATTCACCTAAGGATCCTAAAGAAGCCTTCTCCAACTGATGGCTCTTCCACTTCAAAGTGGTTGGTTGATCAGCAGTAACATTTCTCAAGCTCCAAAGAGTGAAACAGTCCAGTGAATTAATTCTTGAAATATGTATGGAACGATTTCCATTATGTGACAGCTAGGAAAAATAACTAGCGGGTTTTCTTTCTTTCCTGCATGTAACACAGAAGTATGTTAAGCAGGCAGCATCATTTATATGTAGCACAGCGTGTTCTAATCCCTACGTATTAGTAAGGTTAACTGCTGTTCACTTGGTACTGATGTTTGCACAGCTGGAAATGTCAGATAGAATGAGTTTGTCCCTTCAATGATGAGCTGAAACCTACAGCCCAGCAGAGTCTGTCTTGTTTACACCAACCACCATGTTGCATTGTTCACATAAGCTTGACTTGTTTTAATGATGTCGATGTTCCGCCACAGGTGCTTAAAAGCCAATAAACCTTGCTTCACTGTTAAACCAAATGTCATCCCTAAAGACAGAAATGTTAAGCTTTTGATAAAGGTCAGGAGCATTGTGTTCTAGTACACAATAGTTAATGTGACATAACATTATAAAAAGTGTGCAGAATTTACTGATTCTGGTTCATATAAAGAGTAATTGTATTGACATGATAAACAGGCATCTGAGTTCAAACATGCTAGTATTTTTTTAACAAAAAAAGGCATACAATGACATGGCTGTATTTCATTTTTAAGGCACATCAGTGAATATTTGTCATTATACTTGTTGCCTTGGGCAACAAATTAACTTCCCAATTCTATGCATCAACTTTAGCATTAACACTACAAACCCATGAGGAAGGTATCATTCTGTTCTCAGTAAGAATGGCGAAAGCATCCAGGTTAGGTCCTGCTTGCCAAGAAAACCTTCATGCTCTTGCTACTTTCAGACCCGCCCAGCAAGCATAGATTCCAACTAGTTTTCAGAATTTATATTTTGTAGAGCTCCATTGCATGTAGCTTTGACTGAAGGAGGCATTGCTGGCCCCTCACCTTGATTTATATCTAATCCTGCAAATGCAAGGCAAAGACTGGGGCAAACTGTTCATATCAGTGCGAAATTGTCTGATTGTGAATGGCACTGGAGACTGGATTGGATTTCAGTTCCAGCATGTAGACATGGCTGGTGACATCAAATCCTAGCATCAAGTCTTCCTGAAAGACATGGGCCAAAGTCCAGCGGTTGAGCACAAGCTTTGTACAAGGTCCTAGTTTCATTTTCAGTTAAAGGTTACAGCCATAGAGTTGGAAGATATCTTGGAGGGCATATAGTCCAATCCTCTGCTCAGTGCAATAATATACAGCTACTGCAGTCTGTTCTACTGTTAAATAGCTCTTACTGTTTCTCCTAGTCTTCAGTTCAAATCTACTGTACTTCCATGTAAATTTCACCCAGTAGTTCTAGCCTTACCACCTGTAGCAAGAGAGAACAACTCCCCCATCTTCTACATGACGGCCTTTCAGTGCAAATGAGGCCTTGCCAGTGCAGAATAGAGTGGAACTGTTATTTCCACTAAAGTGAACACCATGCCTCTATTAATGCAGCCCAATATCGCATCAGCTTTTTTAGCAACTGCGTCACACTGTCGGCTCATATTCAACTTGTGATCAACACTGCAGTCCTGTGTAGAGTTACTCCAGTCCAGTCCATACTCATTTCAGTGGATTTATACTGCAGTAACTCTACATAGGGTTGTGCTCTAACAGTAGATCTACCCAGAGTTACAACCTTCCATGAACTTCAGCATCTATTATACTTTACAAATTATGACTCCCTCATCCCATACCTGTTTCTTTGGGGGGTTTTGTACCAAAATCTAAGATTTTACCTTTATCCCTCTATATTTGTTGGGTTCATCCCAGTTTTCCATCCTGAATGTATCTTCTTTTTTTGCTTGCTATTCTTTCCATCTTTGTGTCGACTCAGCTGCAAATTTGACAAGCACCCCCTCATCCATAACATCCAGTTCTCAGGTGGCAGGACTAGGTATGACCTCTGACTGATCTAACTACTGCATGCTTGGTTTCAAAAACACAACACAGGAGAAAGGAAGGGCTTAATGATGAAGCAGGATCTCAGTTTAGAGAGGCGGGAAGACCCACAATGATATAAATTCAGGATCACTTTAGCATGTACTCTGAACAAGACTGGTATTCTGATTAGGAGAGAAGTAGGATGTAAGTTTACGGTAAAGAAAAAGAAGCTGCATATTTCTAGAAACAGAAATGGCTACAATTTTTGCACAACGGGATTTGGTATAATTCCTTAAAATTGTACAAAAGTACAAAGCCTTGCCTACAGTATATCCTACAAATAATGATCATCCAGAGCTGGTTGAATTATGTGAAGGTAAGTTTTGTAGAACAATCTGCAAAAACTGCAATCGCTGAGACCCTTTTCACACTCTTGCCTTGGTCCTGATCTTTTCAGAAGTAAAAGTTCATTTATTTGGCCCACTGTTCCTTGTTTCATTACACATCTGTGCATTGGGCTCAGATTTCTCTCCAACATGAATTGATTGCACATTCCCCTCCCGCATTGGAAAAAGAGTTCTGATTGGAAGAAAGATTCTGTGAAAATGCTGACCTCATTGTACACAAACTGCCAAAGCAACCAATTGTCAAAATTCTGCCTGAGAATGTGGTGTGCCCTACCCACCAGCTGGAAAGAAGCATGCCACCCAACCCTGCATGCTGCTGCTGCTGCTGAAGTAGTGAAGGGAGGAGTGTAGGGAGTGCGCTTCCAGGCTTGGTTCAGCAGAAACTGCGGAAGTCTGGAGAGCCCGGGGAGGCTTCCCCGCAGGTGAGCCACACACACACAGTCCCTAAGCCCACTGGAGGCAGGGTGCTCACCCCAGCAAGATAAACCTGGGCCTAAGCGTTGCAAGGCCAGTGCAACCCCACCACCATGCATCCCCTGCTGGGAAAGAGAAGCAGAGACAGTGTGTGGGAAGACAACTGTGAGGCACACCTCCATCGCTGGAGTAGAAAAGGCCATAGCAGACTAGAGAGCTGGGGAGGCTGTCTAGCAGGTGAGCCACACACATGATTCCTGAGAGCCAAGCTACAAATGATGAATGACACAAGGACTGCAGGTAAAGGGAGTCGCAATGTTAGCTAGGAAGCCCAGTTTTAAAAGAGATCAGAAGGCTTTGTCAATTTCCCCTCCATACAGAGCTGGGAGATTGCTCCTCAGAGGGTTTGTTAATTTCCTCTTCATCTCCCAGAATGGGAGGTGAAACTGACAGAGCCCTCAGGAGGCAGAGGAAATTAACAAACCCTCTGAGCAGCCATCCCCAGCATCTGTAGAGAGGGGAAAGGAACCAAACAGACCAATCCTTGTGCAGGGAACAGGTGTAGGGCAGGTGAGTGAATGTTAACATTTGCATGGGAGTCAGACCCAACATGTTCTCACATTTAAGAAAAAGCTGGAGAAGCCAGCATCTGTTTAACTTGGGCAAACCCCATGATAGTGTTGGGATCACCACTTAAGATACTGAATGTTATGCATCTATCAGAAAAACATCTGAAACAGTACAGACCCAAATGGGAAGCAAATAGACTGCATAAAAGCTTAGAGTGGTAGAAGGTAGCTCCGTGTCATGAGATCATTTTAATAGTTTGGATGCTCAGTGCTCTGAGTGCTTCTGTGCTTAAGGCTGGCTAAGGAGGATGTGTCAAAGCAGCAGCCTCTAGAACCGAGCTGTTTATTTGAGTCCAAGATGGAATCTGGGGTTCAAATTAGAATCTGAGAAATTTGGGTCAATGGCTTGTAGCCAACCATTCCACTTAGTGAAGTATGAAACTTTTCCTTTGCCTGGACAGCCACTTCCTCTGAAGACTCTTCTTAGTAAAGGTTTTAATGTCATTAAAAAACCACGCTCAGTTATTCCACATTGAGACTATCCTGCCTGCACAGAGTAAAATCAAAAAGTGAAGGCCTAAGGCCAGGAGTGGGAAAGGAGAGGGGAAACCTCTGTTGGGATCCTATCCCCCCCATGTTCCCTCTACACCATATTCCAGATATGAAATTATCAAGATAGGGAAAGGTACAGCTTCTCACAGGTCAATGCCTTGTCAGGACTTAGATGGCCAACCTAGTCTCCATCTGTTTCCATTTATCATTTTGTGGAGAAAATAATTAAATACTTTACATAGTTATAATAAATATAATTTCTGTGTGCTATGTTATAATCTTCTACATAACTGCACAGGGAGTATATCCTATGTTTCTTCAGCTTGCCTGGAATAAAGAGTCAAATGCTCCCTCCCTTTCATGCTCATAGTTGTGGGAAAGGCATAAGAAAATGGTCTGTAGGGATCCTATATTCATACTTTAAGGATTTTTATTTTCAGACCTGGTCAGACTTTATGGCTGGTGCGTTTTTGGCAAATGCGGTGCTTGAGCACTGTGTTTCATAATGATTTCTCCTTATGCTATTTATCTCCCTTCTCCAGTTGCTGCGCATTTATCCTCACACAGGCAGGAGCATGACAGGAGAAGAATGAAGACGTCAAAAGAGATTCTGCCAGACTGAGAAATGAGGATTCTCTTTTCTGTCCTCTCGCGAAATGACATTTTAAAGAAAATGCATAGAAATATTAGCATTCCAATACAAGTTAGAATGTTAAAATCTCTCAGTACTGAACTGGATCCATTTTTTGCTGAGGAAGAACTGCAAATGGTGGAACTGGGGGAAGGAATGTTTTGCCATCTCTTTTCCTTTCTGGCACTGAGCCTTACATTTCCATAATCATATTCCTTTACAACTCTAAAATCACATTTTTGCAGATTTTATTTCCTACTACTTGAATTACTTATCTCCTGTCACTGATTTCCACGCTGTTTAGCATTTCTTCATGCCTTCATTCAGCATAGTTTCTTATGAGAAGCAATGTTTGCTGGATTGAAGTCACTGGAAATGTTATGTCATTACATGCCTAAAACGTTTTACATGTACACCTAAAAATATAGTGTGTGCATGCTATAAATAGATATTTTAGCAGATATTTTTCTAAGTAAAAAAAATGGCTCTGGAACTGACTCCCTTCTGCATGTCCACATGGTGGAATGCCTCATTTTCACTCAAATCATGTTTCCTTATACATATTTTTTACAATCATTACAGGAAATGAAGTGTTAGTTTAGTGATGCTTCATTTCAGCATTATTGAATTCAAGCACTATTCAGCAGTTTTGCAACACCCAAATTCTGTAAATATTCATATTGCTTTCAGGAAGCAGTCAGCTGTTGCTTTGTTATCTGAAGGACACAGGAGTAAACTAGGTTGAAATTCAAGCTAGATTTGTGGTTGTTTCAATTGCACCACTTTAAAGATTTGCCCTAACATTCCCAGATGTAATAAATAAAGAGTTCTATGTCTCAGAATATTCTCTGCTCTTCTTATAGTACAGTAAGATCTAGAGGTGTTTAGAAGGCAATGTAAAAACTGAAAAATATAAATATGCAAAACATATGTAAAGGTATGAAAACGGATCTAAAGAGTGTGATAAAGGGGGGTGATCTCTGCATAGGCCACTCTGGGAAAATTTTGAACGAAGGACTTGGAGCACAAAGATCTGCGAGATCCAGGTTTGAATCTCCACTCTACCATGGAAATTCACTGGGTGACCTGGGGCCAGTCATGTTCTCTCAGCCTAACCTACCTCACAGGGTTGTTGTTGTGAGGATGAAATGAAGGAGCAACGAACAATATTGTAAGCTGCTTTGTGTCCCTCTTGAGGAGAAAAGCAAGTTATAAGTAAACAAATATTCTATTAAAACTTTATCTTTCCCTTTCATTGCTCCCAGCCAGCCACCCTCTAGGATAAAAGCATTTAAAAAAAAAAAAAACCTTGGTGCGCTGACCTTGCTCCTGGTCCTTCTATATTTATTACGGGATAATTTTCAGTGTATCAGTTTAGGTTAGTTTCCGGAACAACATCATTCCTCAGTGGCTTTTCTGTCTGTTATGGTGAGTTTATACATGTTCACTCCGGGGATATTCTTGACAATGGCAGTGCTTCTTCCCAGATGTAGATTTTTGTACAGCTTTGATATAAACCTGCTGAGAATCCTTAAAGCATGTGTCTTTTATCAAAACGTTAACTGTGTAATATTCCTTGCTTTTCTCTATACAGTGTGGTTATTCACATCTCTCTCTCTCTCTCTCTCTCTCTCTCTCTCTCTCTCTCTCTCTGGATTGTTTTGTTGTCTAAATAGTCCGACAGATTTTTGCTTTCCAACCTATTCTCCGCAGGTGGAATTAGTTACCCTTTATCTCAAAATAAGAACAGGAAAGTCCTGTTGACATATATAGTTATTCAGGACTACAATTTGTGATAAAATTTGCAAGGAAAATACTTTGTGGTTGGAGGACTATGTATAATATTTTGCAAGATTAAAAAATGAATTGAGATTCATATTTGACAGTACATTCCTTAATATGGCCATTTATTTACAAGTAGCTAAAAAGAAATAATTGGGGTCCGGGAATAAAGACATTCATGAGCCATTCCCCAGTCTACTCAAAATATTAAGTCGCTCTACTAATTTGCTTTCTCTGCTTGGTTTGCATAGAAAGAAAGAAAACATTTCTTGTTGACTGTGTCAAGGCACCATGAACAAACTCTTCAATGATGACAGGAAAGAGCTTGGTTTACCCTCAGGTTCACACAGTTCTTCCCTCCCTCCCTCTCCCCTCATAGAAAGATCTGAAATTAAAGATTTCTTGGTTTTAAATAAATTACATTTTGTTGCAATAGCTGAATGGGGTGCTTTTTTAAAATTGTCATTTGCTTCATGACTACGGATTGGGACTATAAGCTATGATTCAATATCAATTTGTAGGCAAGTACCAAGTATGGCTTGTGTGTAGGCAAGTGTTCCAATTAAGATGTCACAACAAACTTCTCTCAAAGCAGGAATTCTTCACTCAGTCATGAGTCGTGACTCTGTATTCAAGGGAAAGGGCAAGGAGGTAGAGGAGAGGGAGCAGGCTAGTCTGAGAATGTACTAGGTTTATTCTCATGACAAACAATCAAGTTTATTTGGTGTAGAGGTTAAGAGCACAGGAGTCTAATCCGGAGAACTGGGTTTGCTTCCCCACTTGAAGCCAGCTGGGTGACCTTGGGTCAGTCACAGCTCATCCAGAGCTCTTTCAGCCCCACCCACCTCACAGGGTGTTTGATGTGGGGATAATAATAACATACTTTGTAAACCGCTCTGAGTGGGTGTTAAGTCATCCTGAAGGGTGGTATATAAATTGAATGTTGTTATTGTTTATTCATGACATCTGAATAAGTAAACATCTGCTTGATCATTCTTCTGGGGCTCTAGTATACTAGTTGGCCTGTATCAGTTAAGACTGTAAAGGGAAACAGTTCTCACTCTCAAACATCTTCCATCTCTATTGTTTGTTTCATAAGGTAGTGTTTCGTTTTTATTATTCTTTTATACATAATGATAAAGCTCTTCACAGGCCAGAGAAATGTGTACTGGGTTGGAAATCTCTGATTTGAGATTATTAAAATGACTTTCATTCCAGGAATCAAAATGTCCTATTTCAGCAGCAGGGATTAGCAGGAACACCCGAGGGCTTTTGGTGCCCTAAGCCAGCCAGCTCATCATGCTCCTTCCCATTTTTGGATCCAGAATACTCCAAGCTGCTGTCCATGAGCTGCCAGACAGCTGGCGGGTAAGCCCACAGTCACTGCTCTCTCCCCTTGAAGGAGGGAGAGAGCAGTGCCCAGTGACACTGCTCTTTGTCCCTCCTGCTCTTTGTCCCTCCTTCATGGCTCACAGCAGGGAAAGGCAAGCTGGGCCAGCTGCCACACTGCCACAAAACCAAAAGGAGGAACCTGGCTGTAGAGCACTCTGGTGCTATACAACTAGTGGGTGCCTGCTCTCCTTCCCTCCCTTCCTCCTTCATGGGGATGGGGTGCAGCAGTAGAAGGCAAGCAAGGTCACCCAGATGGCAGTGCTGAGGCATGGGGGCACCACGCAGGGCTGCCACTCACCACTGGCAAGCCTCTTATAATGCCCCTGGTGCCCCCCACCTTCTGGAGCTCTGGGCAATTGCCTAGGTCTGCCTAGTGGGTGGGCCACCCCTGGGGATTAGGTATTCAGGATTAGATTGGCACACATTCCTTCCTGATACCAGTGGTTGACAGAAACCAGTGCAGGCTGAAAGCTCCACACAGTTGCCTTCCCATTCTCATGGCGAAAAGACGCCATTGGGAAAGATACTTCTTTATAGGTTTTCTGGAAGGAATATGGTTGATTTGTATTATATTGAAGGCAGCATTGTGAGAAACTTTAACATGACTGCTCTTGAACTTTAACATAACTGCTCTTGAATCAATAATACTGTTTGACCCTTGGGGTTGGATCCAAACATGAACAAAAGAATCATGAAAGGCAGGGGTCATTTCCTAGAAAAAGAACTGCAGGAACTCATTAGCATAACTCATTAGCATATCTCATTAGCATATGTCAGGCCCCCTGACATCACCGGAAGTTTGTCAGAAGGCAACATTCACCCCTCAGGCCCCTTTCCACAAAAATCTCCAGGTATTTCCTTAAAGCAGAATGAACTCAAAGCAGCTTACCCTCCTCTGGAGAGCCAGCCCTGCTTGCACACACGCACTCACTCACTCACTCACTCACTCACTCACTCACTCACTCACTCACTCTGTCACACAAGTAAAGCAGCAGAGCAGAATGAATCCAAGCAGCTTATGTTCCTTTGGAGCCCAGCACCACTCGGTTTGCACTTGGAGGAAAAGGAATCATGTGGGCGGGGCCAAAACCCACGTGACCTCTTTTCAGATCTACCAGAACGCCATTCCTGTGCGTTTTGCTTCCAAATGAGCCCTGATGAAAGGGATGTTTTCTGCCTTCAGTGCTTCTGGGAAAACTCCTACTGATAGTTGGGACAGTCAGTAGTAGTGTGGGATAGGGAGTTACAGTGAGATGGACAGAATTGTCAGCCTGGAAGAATTTGCACAAGAATGTGGTAATTACTGATGAGTCTCCTTTCTCACTACAACCTACAACACCCCCCCCCCAACCAACACAAAATTCCACGCAAGCAGTGGCAAAAGAACAGAAAAATGGATAAGGTTCCTTCTGAGAGTGATTCTCTGTTGCAGACATTTGGATATAACCAAGGGTTTGCTTTTCTTTCATATCATGAACCAGATTTTCAACTGGTGAATGAGGAAGGATGGATCTTTTGGGACTGACAAAAAAAAACAACCTTTGATGGGGATCATGGGACTGGTATGCACAGAAGCCAGGAAGGATGGGGACTGTAGCAATAAGGACCATTAAGTAAGATGAAAAGGAAAAAGCCGGCTAGATCCAACTCAAAATGTTTAAGAATTATAAGCACAAAAAAAATAGAAGACACCTCAGAATAAAATGTGCTACAGCACCAAGCTTGGGGCACAATTAAGTGCTGTTCTAACAAGTTGTTACTGTTCATGCTACTGAAGCCAGAACTACTGATCTGGGGACAGGCTTCCCTATCTGTTCAAGCTGCTGCAAGTATAAGACATTAGATATAAGCACAAAACAGAACTTTTCCCCTCCATCCTGAGAGTTAGGTGGGAATTATTCTGGTGTGCCTAACCAGAGCCATTGGCACAAGAAATCAGGTGGGTTGATTTAGCAAGTTACTCTGGCCTTCGCCTAACTGTTTTGCACATATACTTTCATAAGAGATTAAGATAATTGATTTGCTACAGGATCTCAAGGCTCAAATTCATGCAAAGCAGAAGAAATTCGCAGTATTCTGAAAGTCAAATTCTGAGAATGTCATGTCACCATACAGAGACCAAGTAATCTATTTGTTGAATTAAGCAGATTGTACAGTAAAATGACCAATAAGTCTGCTTCGTTGTCAGCACTGTAACCATGACCATGACAAGATTAATCCTTGTCATTAAAAATCACTCTAATATATGTTGAAATCGCTATAGTATAGTTTATTAAGACTTTAATTAAATTAATACTTAGCATTCACCACAATGTTGTTGTTATTGCTGTTCAATCTCTTTATGGAAGTAGGTCTCCTTTATAAATGGCAGAGTAGGGTTTCGCAGGACATGCCACATTGGAATCAGATAGTATATCTTCAGCTAAAGCCTGGCTAAGTTGCTGTCATATTCTCAACTGCAAGCTGTTTCATGGACATAGCAATGTGGAGCTGACCTGCCCAACATAACATGTTGGCAACCAGTGTTTCTTGGTGCCAGTGCAGGGACTCTTTTTTTTTAACTAGCTGAGCATGGCAATGATCTGTTGCCAAGCAACATAGACTGTCAATACTGTCATGCTAAATCAGACATTATTTTATCTGCGGAGCAATAAACACAGAAATAGTCAGTGTGGAGTACAAGCAAGTCAAGACATATGAGAAAGCTTTCCAGCCCCAGTATAACAGGTTGTGGGCTCTGGGAGGTCTAGATGGAAATAGTCTCATCTACACTATATGAATCCATTTAAATATGGATCTAGTTTCTGTACATTTCTTATCAAATAGGGCAGAGGTCCCCAGCATGACACACATGGGCACCATAGCACCTGCTGTCACCTTTCCTGGTGCCTGCCCGGGGTTTTAGAAAGTGGACAGGGCCAAGTGGTGCTTTTTCCCAGCAAGTCTTCTGATTGGCCATTGGAAATCTGATTGACTGTGCAGATTTTTTTTAAAAAATTGCTTCATGAACCACAATCTGCTGCTAGCTTCCCTGCCACTTTGTTGAAACATGCCTAGGAGGGAGGGAAAAGCAGCTATTTAATTATCTCATGGCTTTTAAAGCGAGGAGGAAAGTGCAGTAATGCTACAATGTTGCTATATTACAATGTTAAACATTGCAACACTTTCTTGCCTTTGAAGAAAAAAAGAGAGTGTGTGTGCATATCCCAAAGGAGGAAGGGAAAACCAGACATTTAGCTCTTTCCTGGCTTTTAAAGCCAGCAGGGAATAAGCAAACTCCTGCAAACATGGGAAGCAGAACAACTGGCATGCAGCATCAAGGAAAGGGGCATTTAAACTCTGAATCAGTGGCTTGTCGGGAATCTCCCCGACAAGCAGCTGATCTAAACCCATCTCCACTTGCCTAGGAAACTGATTTATCGGTGCCAGGCAGTGACAAACTGAAAACAAACCAGCCAAATGTTCATCCAGGTTCATCAGAAATAGGCTCTGACTAACTGCAAGTTCACATACCACAAACCAGCCCAGTTCATGACAAACTTTGGTTCATATTTCAGTTTGTGCCCCTCTCTAGTGGCCACCACAGCATAAGGATTGTCACTGAGTGACTGAAGGTGAACTGTGTGTATGCAAGAAAATATTTTAAACAATATTTTCATTTTAAAAGGCATCATGTTAAGCAGAGCTTCTACATTGTATGCTGAATAGTTAATATTAGAATTATGCATGTCCTCACTCCCTGACATTTTGTGGTTGGCTCCAGTTCTTGTGGCAGCCATTTTGTGGTTGGCTTCACCTTTTACAGCAGCCATTTTGTAGTTGTGCTTACCACCCTGTGTTAGACCTCAAAAGTTACTCATGGACTCAAAAAGGTTGGGGATCCCCATTCTAGGAACAAGAGGTTTTCTACAGGTTTATATCTGCCAAATTTAAAATAAAGTCAGATCCTAGCCAAGGATAGCTTTCTGGAAATGCCCTGAAAAATGGTGTACCTTCCCATCACAAATTGTGATGAGATATACACATATAGGAATAATTTGCATAACTACCAGCATTTTATGCATGACATAGTAAATATTTCACATGCAGTTCAGTTAAAATGGAGTTAATAAAAATTGTAAACCATTTTCGGGTGTGCTAAGGCAGTTCTGTTCATTTTTTAACTTCCCATTCTTGGTTTAGGCTTTGCCATTTCTGCCTGAGAAATTGTGATGCAGGACTTGAGAAGCTGATAAAATTTTAATGACATTTGTACTTGAAAGGCATAAGAGGTAGCTAGCTGCATACACCTTGAATTAAACCCACTAGTGTCACAATGTACATATAATTCATATAAGCATATATTTGGCCCTTTTTGTATGATTCATGGCACATTTATTTGTGGTGACTTGCAGGGTAATTCATTACTGTTCTGTGGCAGAATTGATAATGTACTGAGTTTTAGGCAAGAAATTTAAGGACTGTGAGAAGGCCAGTTTTATTTTGTCTTGTCTTGTTTTACTGAACATCTCCACTTCATCCAGAAGGAGTACTCTCAAAAAGTATCCATAAAGCAATAGTATTTATTTAGATGTTTAAAAAAATACTTTCTATATTAAAGCTACATATATAGGTCTGAGCTCCAAGTCTGTCACCATTTTCCCGAGTTTCTGATACAAGACTTCATTTGTCTGCACATTTGGAAACAATTAGTTAATTTGTGTGATGATATTCCCCTTGCTATCCCCTTTGAAACCTGACAGACAAGTAGACCATTTGGGAGAACTACACTGCATAATGATTTTAGTCACTAAAAGATTTTAAAATCTCATAATGGAGAAATATGTGTGTTTATGCACATTACAAATGAGACATATTAAGTTCCATGATGCTTAGATCCCAACTGTGGAAGATATTAAATAAGGACCCGTTCACATCTTTGCCCTACATGTGGCTGGCTCATTTTTTGTTTGGTTTGTGAACATGACTAATAGATTTGGAGCTCTGGCACGTATCTTACTGTTCAGCAAAGTCTGGAGCCACCTTCATCCTAAGAGGTTTCTTCCAACTCAACTGGCTCTTCTGCAATGAGAGCACGGTTTATTGTCATTATCATTACTATTTTCATTATCATTATCTGCTTTTATCAGGGCCACCAAGGAGGCTAACAGTTCATAGAATCATAGAGTTGGAAGGGGCCATACAGACCATCTAGTCCAACCCCCTGCCCAGTGCAGGATCAGCCTAAAGCATCTCTGACAAATATTCATCCAGCCTCTTCTTGAAAACTGCCAGTGAAGGGGAGCTCACCACCTCCCTAGGCAGCTGATTCCACTTTTGAAGTACTCTGACCGTGAAAAAGTTAAACCAAAGCATTATAAAAACACATCATAAAAATAACCCAAACTAAAATCCATGCATAAAAACACAGAAAAACAGTAATTAAAGCATAGGATAATCGTGAGAATGCCAGAAGAAACAAAAAAAGTCTTCACCTGCTGGGAACAGGCAAATATCATGGAGGTGGGGAGTTCCATAGTGCATTATTTATTATTATTTATTTAGTTTATTTCTACTCTTCTTTCCTCCTAAATGGGAACCTAACACAGCTTACATCCTCCTAAACGGGAACCTAACACAGCTTACAGCTTATATCGCCTATCTTTCATTTTATCCTCACAACAACCCTGTGAGGTAGGCAAGGCTGAGAATGTAAGATTCCATGGCAGAGTGGGGATTCAAACATAGGTCTCTCACATCCTGCTCTGATACTGCTTCACTGTTCTATTGCCAAAGATTCAAACTCATCTGTCATGTACATGTGTTTCACAAAAAAGAAGCTAGTCACATGTAGGACAGAGATGCAAATCAGCCCTTATTTAGTGTCCCCTGGAGAAAATGATTTCACAAGTACCTTTGTAACATGGTTGGAACAATAGTGTGAAAAAAATAATTTAATTTAATTTAATTTATTATATTTATATTCCGCCCTCCCCGCTTTCGCAGGCTCAGGGCAGATAACAAATACAAACATCATTAAAAACATTTAAAAACATTAAATAATACATTTAAAAACATTTAAAAACATTAAATATTACAATTCATGCTGCATAGTGGTTCTTTTGCAGCCACTACAAACAGTGTATGTGTGTGCACACACTAGAGGGAGGGGAGAGAGAGAGAGAGAATATGAACGACCGGGACACTATTGATCAGATAGTCATTTCTTTTGTCGTCTAGATGTTCAACTGTAATCCTGCTTTGGCACTTCCTCCCTTAACCTTCATCAGTAGTTGTTTAAAGTCCTCACTATTTTCTGCCAGTAACGTGGTGTCATCTGCATATTCAAGTATTTTCTGCATTGGTCTAAGGTGTCCAGTCCTCTGCAGCATTACATCCTGAAATATGCCATCATGAGAACTCTACAGACAAATGGATTTTCTGTATAAAACTGAATTATGTTGTCCAAGCAGTCAAAAAATCAGCTAAGCTTAGACTCCAATTTTCCTTTGTGGTTCAAGGTGGTTCAAAATACCAAATTAAAACCATACATTTATATAATAAAATCTCATTCCCTTCCAAAATATGTCTGCAGCTTAAACCCAATTATATATTGTAGCAAGTAAAATTGCCTTACAGTATCTTCTAAAAATTTCCAAGGATGGTGCCTCTCTTACCTTCTTAGGAGCCTATTCTACTATGAGACATATGGGGGCGGGGGAGTCTTTAGGATATGTCTGTCCTAGGGCTTTAAAGGACTTCAAAGGTCATGACTGACACCTTGAACTAAACTCAGAAACAAACTGACAGCCAACATAATTGCTTTAAAATAGGTGAGATGCATTCCTGTCAACTAGTCTTGATGATTGGGCTACTGCATTCTGAACTAATTGCAATTTCCAGATTGTCTTCAAGGGCAGTTCCCCATAGAAATTACAGTAATCCAGCCATGAAGTTACAAAAACATGGATTAACATCATCTGTTTGACTGAGTCTAAGAAACTATAGCCGTTTTTACACGTCCAAATAGTCTGCTAATTTTGTGCTATGATTCCATTAGCTGCGATCTCGCTATCATGACACATTGCCTTGACTTGTTCAGCTTCATTGCGCTTTGTTGTGCTTCCAAAAGTGCACGTTCCACTGAAAAAGCGCAATAGTGGGCAGTGGATTTGCTCGAGCCACAGTTGAGGAAAGCATATTCCCGCCCATTCCCCCCCCCTTTTTTAAACAGGCACTGAGGTTTGCGCTATTGTGCTCTCACTCTAAGAAAAATTTTAAAGGGGGGGGATGTTCAGTCATTTGCAAAGTGCATCGTTAACAGTGCACATTAAACTTCGGGTGTGCATGGGGCATTTGAAAGCAGCGATGCTGCTTTTAAACGCTCCGTGTGGCTAGCCGCTCTTTCCAGCCATGAGATGGGGAGGAGGGACCCCCTCCTACCCCTCCCATGGCTAGAAAGAGCAGTGCAGGGTGTCCGTTTAAAAAAAAAATGTTGGGCATCATTGTTGCAACAAACCCACAAAGGCTTGTGAGATTCCTGGTCTTGGGCAGGAAAATCTTTTCCTGACGGTTCAGAAAACAAACAAGGAGGAGGGGTTGAGTGGGTGGTCTCTGGGGAAGTGTTACCAAGCCTTACCCAGTGTTCTCATGCAGGCGGAAAAAGCACTAAAGAAGCATCACAAACCAGAATAAACAGAAAATCTCTTGTTAGAGGAAAATGCAAGGAGGATAACATGTATTCACGGGTGGATATGAAAGTATAGCGGAAGAACTGCGACATGATGTGTTAGTATGGTGCTAGTATGGCGCTACAACTGGATATGTGAAAATGGCCAAGAATGCTGGTGAACCAGAATCAGCTCACAAAAAAACACTTTTGGCTACCCCATCAAGCCGCTTCTCAAAGATTCAGTTGTTCATATTGGTTCACAATGGAAACTTTCCCGATGGAAAGCAAGATGGAGCTCAAAAGATGACACACATGTTTCTGAAAATTATGGCAAATTATTTCACCCAGAAAGTGACATGTCTCCAACTTTAAATACTAGTTTCTACTGCATATTTTTATTAGTTGGACAGAAACCAGACTAGTTCAGCCTAAGGAGGACGGATGTTCCTTTGATCAAATTAATAATTTGTAAAATCACTGAACACAAAACAGGGTGGTGGCGACCTATTTATGGGCAACCTGAGATTATGCATCAAATTTAGGCATTGTTACCACTTGACCCATTTACTTACTGTGTGAGCTACATTGTTTCATGACTTCATTTTTAGAGTAAGTATTTCTTTACACTGGAATATTTGCTGATCACAATGACTGGAATTCACATCCATCTTTAATTCTACTTGGACAATGTCTTGCCTTAGGGGGCTGTGTGGTTGACTCTGCCAGTTGCTTCACTGACTGTACCCTGGCACTATCAGCCTGAGACTAATGATTCATCTGTTCCTGGAAATATAAAAATTGGAAAAATGTAAACCCTTTCACCCTTTGTACTTAACGGCATAACCTTCAATCAAGAAAAATATTTGAGTTGTAACCTGTCCAGCCAAAAGCTCCAGACAGCTAAAAAATGTTGATTGTTTTCCGGGGGGGGGGGGAAATAAAACTATCTATTGCTAATTTCAAGCAAGAACTATCCACAAAAATGTTTTCATTTTCCTCTGGGATTTTTTTAAAGGATAAATCCAGATTTTTGTTTTTCTTCCTAATGTTGTCAGATCATTTGCCTTTACAGCAAGATGTTCTGGGAGTTCCCAGGGCATGACTTTTCTTTCAGCTTTACAGGTTACGTTGTTGCATAGGTTGTTCAGTTACAATTTTTTAATAAAGTCCATGGACCTCCCTTGAAAAAGTAAATTTGCAGATACATAAAAGTATTCAGGAACAAAATATGTACATGACAGAGGAAGCCAAAAAAATTTCTTACACTTGCAGCTTTGTACTGTTGGTTTCTATTGCTAACAGATGACTCTGTCTTCCTAAGTAGAAGTAACCCTTTAGAGTCTCCATTAATTAATTAATTAATTAATTAATTTCATTGACACCCTATTTTTCTCCCCAATGGGGAAACAGAGTGGCTTATAACATTCGCTCCTTCTCCATTTTGTTTTCACAACAACCATGTGAACTAGGTTAGACCCAAGGTCACCCAGCACACCTGCATGGCAGAGTCGGGTATCCCAGATCCTAGCCTTTCTAACAACAACTACTATATCCTGGCTGTCAATGCCAATGCCAATTATTCAAACCCATTTGTCATGTGCATAGGAAAAACACAAAAAAGAAGCTACTCACATGTAAAGTAGAACTACAAATTAGTATCCCAGAAACAACAATTTTATACATATATTTCAAACGTGATAGGAGCAACAGCTATACCATGCTAGCTGTCAATGAAGTCAAAGAACTAGAAAAGGCATGACTCTCTTTAGGATGGCACTGTTAGTGTTTTGAAATTTCATTTCATTGTTTTATTAATATGTGTTTGTAACTGTTTAAATCAAGATTGCCAAACTCCAGGTGGGCCTGGAGTTCTCCTGGAACTACAACTGATCTCCAGACTATAGATAACAGCTCCCCAGAAGGAAATGGTGACTTCCAAGGGTGGACTCTATGGCATCACATAACTACTGAGTTTCTTCCTCAAGCTCTGCCCTTCCTAGGCTCCACCCCCAAATCTCCAGGAATTCTCCAGCCCAGAGTTGGCAACCCTAGTTTTAACAGCCATTCTTTTTAGTCCAGCATGCCAATATGTAAATATTCTTTTGAATTTAAAAGCTCCAAGTTAAAATGTATATACTTTAATATAATTTTGATATATGTTTTGTATAACTTTACCACTGGTACTGAGAAATTGGGTTATTGATTATTTATGTCTGCTAATAGTAACTGAAGGTAAACTTTGTATAGTGAAATAAACATACAATGCTTCAGCACTCTTTTATCTCCTGCAAGATGAAATTTACTTAAAGAAAGAAAATGAATTCACCTGCTCATAGCATACTTCAGTGACTTAAAAAATATGTTCTTCTAATACTGGAAGGCTGATATGATTTTTTTTTCAGTTGCCGGGGGGTGGGGAGAGTGGACTCTCATAACCTAAAAGAAAGTGGCCAGTGGGATGGGTGGAGCTGGGTCTATCAATCATCTGAGAATGTTTTGTTCTAGGATCACAGCTATGTTGAATTAGCACTGTGGAATTGTTGTATGCAGACTCTTGGAACACGGCTGGATTCAGAAGAATTATGGAATGATGTTTCCTAGAGAGATCCACTGTACACAATCTTGCCAAGATATTTAAGAGTATTCGAGAATACAGTAGTTTAACAGGTTTAACTCTCTAAAAACATTGTGTTGGATGCAAAAATTCTGTTTCAATCATTGTGGAATCATACCATTACAGGAGCCTTGTTTCCAGGGAAAAGGTCTGTCTGTCTGTCTGTCTGTCTAAGCATTTATCCCCTCTCCTTTACTTTCCACCTAGTTTCGGACGGCTTACAAAATAATTCAAAAATTCCCAAATTAAAACCAAGATGAAATCTCTCCCCCATCTTAAAAGATGCCTGCCTTTCACATATCAAAAGCCCTGGCGAACAAGAAAGCCTTGCAGTGTCTCCTGAATATCTCCTCAGGGATCCCATTCCACAGAGCAGGAGCCACAATAGAAAAGACCCAGGCTCTGGTCAATGCCAGATGGTGGGCCCTAAGTGGTGGGAAAGCCAACAGATGGCTGCCTGAGGATCATAGTTGGTGCACCAGAACATATGTTCCACCGGTAGAAGGCTCCATTGGCCACCATGAGGCCTCACCATTTGCATAATGGAAGCTTTGGATCTAACTCATCCTCTAAGAAGAACTGAACAAAGTATCCATATTTTGGTGGCATAATACATGTGCCTGAGCACCCGTAGCACTTTTACCGTAATGATCAGCACTGAGTGGGGGGATCAAAAGTGTGTAATTAATGTTACAATGTTTCATTAAAACATCATTCTTTGTGGGTCATACAAGTCACATGCATATTTTATTGAACTATTCAAAATATTTTTTCTTTATCTGACCCTTATCCTTGTGCTTGTTTTGAAGTTAGAAAGGCAGTGGTATAAATTTAAAGAAATTTAGAAACGATTATAGAGTTAAAAGGTACTTTTGATGCTTGTTCTTTCTTTTCTATCACAAGGACATTCAACAGCATTGGGAAGAGGAAAACATTAAGACAGAAGATATTTCCTGGGCTATCATGATAATTTAACCCTTTCCGATCATTAGCATTAAGGGCTAGTAGACAGCTATTTGTTTAGTAAAGAGCATAAAGAGAGAAATACAAATTTCCATTTAATTGCAACAGATTCTGATGTTTTTATTCATTTTAATAGGGATTGCACACAAGCATTGAGAAGGGACCCTTTGTTCGCTTAGCCCAGTGTAATGGCTCCTTTCCTTCACCTGGCGGATCTGGCCAGGTAGATCCATGTCACAGTAACTTGGAGGCTAGACTGTTGTAATATCTGCTACATGGGTCTGCTTGTGAAGAAAGAAGCTTCAGATGATACAGAATGCTGCGGCTCATTTACTATTAGGAACTAAGCAGAGCATATGTATATTACATCTGTTCTGAAGTCACTCCCTTGGTTATCAATTACTTTCTGAGTTCAATTCAAGGTGCTGGTTGTTACCTACAAAGCTCTTATAGGTCTACTTCTAGGGTTGCCTATTCCACTTTGGGAAATTCCAGGAGATTAGGGGTGGAGACTATAGAAGGTAGGATTTGGGGAAGGGAGAAACCTCAATGGGGTATGTCCAAGAGTACAACCACCAAAGCAGCCATTTCCTCAGGGGAACTCATCTCTGTAGCCTGGAGATCAGTTGTAATTCTGGGAGATCTCCAGGTCAGAGCTGGAGGTTGGCAACACTAACTGACTCAATGTGCTCTTCTGAGGCAGTTCGGCTTATCTGAGCAAAGTCTTCTGACGGTGCCACCTTGCAATACAATACAATAAGGACTGGTCTCAACCATCTGAATACACAAAGGGACCACAGGTCCCAGAAGACCACACTAACAATATATAATTTTATTATTCAAAGTGCAAGTGCAAAGTGCAGATTTTCAAAGGAGATTATAAATTATGTTCTACACCATACATAAATATTCAGAACCAATGCTCAGCAATCCAATGTTGCTATTCCTATATAATAAGCACCAAGAGTCTGCTCCGATGAATACTAAATTCATATGATGCAATGTCCGATATTAAATCTGTTGTTTCTTCTTCCTGTTGTTTCTTTGCCTACAGGAAGAAGAAACAACAGATTTAATATTGGACATTGCATCATATGAATTTAGTATTCATTGGAGCCAGGGTTTTTTTTCTGGGATAAGAGGTGGCAGAACTCTTAAGAGGGAAATGAGGAAGAAACACATGGGGTTCTTTGAAATAATATTATTTTCAAGCAGTATTGCTGAGTATTTTCAAGAGGAGCCAGAACTCTGTTCCACCATGTTCCCCCTGAAAAAAAGCCCTGATCGGAGCAGACTCTTGGTGCTTATTATATAGGAACAGCAACATAGGACTGCTGAGCATTGGCTCTGAATATTTATGTATGGCGTAGAACATAATTTATAATCTCCTTTGAAAATCTACACTTTGCACTTGCACTTTGAATAATAAAATCATATATTGTTAGTGTGGTCTTCTGGCGCCACCTTGCAAACAACAGCATTCTGTTGTGGCTCCTATTTGATGGAATGGCCTGCCTGATGAGATCGGAATAACTCTTCAGTTGTTTAACAGAATGTGTAAATCAGAATTGTTCAGAAAGGCATTTTTATAAAAAGAATCATCTCTTAATTACTAATTATCTGTAAAAAATTGTAGGCAACCTCCGCTCTTCCCCACATATGTTGTTCACTGAATTATTGTACAGTCTTTATTTCATTGTTCTTTTATTATGTCATCCATTTTTGCATTATTGTATGCATTAAAAAACCCCAAACAAGCCGTTCATTGTTCATTGCCATCCACGAACAATGAACAACGAACAGTAACTAACATGACCCTGTTCACAAACATGTTCGTTGTTCGTTGTTCGTGGCCCCTTAAAGATCCCTTTAAACTATCAGGTGGCAGGTAGCAGGGGGAATTCCCTCCTGCCATCTGCCAGCTGATAGTTTAAAGGGCCCTTTCCTGCCATGTGCAAGGGGCAGGGCCCTTTAAACACCCCTCAAACTGACCTTCCCAATGTCCAATACCCACCAAATTTGCAGGGGACATAGTTCTCACTGTCCTACAAAGACCCCCCCCCCAAGTTTCAGAGAGATTGCACTCCGTAAAAGACATGATTCATGTGCCCCCCCTTTGCTGTCATTTTCTCTTCACAGTGGCAAAAATGGGACTGCCTGTTGGAAGGCAGCTACTTTGAGGGGTTACAAACTGACCTTCCCAATGTTCAATACCCACCAAATCTGCAGGGGACATAGTCCTCACTGTCCTCTGAAGACCCCCCAAGTTTCAGAGAGATTGCACCCTGGGAAAGGCATGATCCATGGCGCCTTCTTTTTGGTCGAATCCACATTCACCCATTACCCGCATGTTTATCGGATATCTTCCGTTTGCCTCCAATCCGCAATTTTTTCCTCTTCGTTCACATTCCTGCTTCCAATCCATCTTTCTCGCGCGTCCCTCCGGTCACACGGCCGCTCGAAAACCGCTTTTTTGGGCAGGACCTTTTTTCCCCGCCCATTTTTTTTTATTTTTTTGAGCGCACTTTTCCGTTATTTCGATCTTGCCTTATAAAGAAACATCATTGAAGATAATTACGCCTCTCTTTCCCCCACTGACAGCACTGATGGCTCTCTCCCGTTTTTGGGGGTTTTTTTTGGAAATTTGGAAGCATGTGGGAAGCTTTCGTGGGCATTTCCTATGCAGGACAGTTCAGTGCCTGAATTTTACTGAAGTTTCACTTCCTTGGAGTGTCATTATTTCAATATTTCATAATTTCGATATTACAGTAATATAAAATAAAAAAAATAAGAAACAGTTAAAAAGGAAGTTTCGCGAGTCCGTTCTGAGGATGGATTCACCCCAAAATGATTTTTCAAACTACCAGATTTGATTCAGAAACAGCATAATCAATAAATCCAATGCTATGAAGTCAAAAACAGTCTTTTGCAACTACGGAGCACTTGCAAGTTGAATCAGCCAATAGGAACTTTCGGAACGGCCGGAGAGACAGGAAGGGGGGTGGTTTTTTTAAAAAACGCGTAAATTGCGCATTGGCCCATTCACGGCCTCCGTGAAACTCCCGTTGAAAACCTGTGACCACATATTCGGGAGAAATGCGAATGAAATGAGTCTGTTTAATGAGGTAATGTGACCGGCACTCGGGATTGCGTGGGGAATGCAAGGAACATGCGACTTAGAATGAGTAATGTGGATTCGACCTTTGTTGTCATTTTCTCTTCACAGTGGCAAAAACGGGACTCTGGTGGAAGCTACTTCGAGGGTTTACAAACTGATCTTCCCAATGTCCAATACACACCAAATTTGCAGGGGACATAGTTCTCACTGTCCTCCAAAGACCGCCCAAGTTTCAGAGAGATTGCACCCTGGGAAAGGCATGATGCATGTGTGTCCCCCCTTTGCTGTCATTTTCTCTTCACAGTGGCAAAAATGGAACTGCCTGTTGGAAGGCAGATACTTTGAAGGGTTTCAAACTGACCTTCCCAATGTCCAATACCCACCAAATTTGCAGGGGACATAGTCCTCTCTGTCCTCCAAAGACACCCCCCCAAGAGTCAGAGAGATTGCACCCCGGGAAAGGCATGATCCATTGGTCATTCCCTTTGTTGTCATTTTCTGTTCACAGTGGCAAAAATGAAACTGCCTGTTGGAAGGCAGCTACTTTGAGGGGTTACAAACGGACCTTCCCAATGTCCAATACCCACCAAATTTGCAGGGGATATAGTCCTCACTGTTCTCCAAAGACCCCCCAAGTTTCAGAGAGATTGCACCCTGGGAAATGCATGATCCATGGGTCATTCCCTTTGTTGTCATTTTCTGTTCACAGTGGCAAAAACGGAACTGCCTGTTGGAAGGCAGCTACTTTGAGGGGTTAAAATCTTTCCAAATTACAACCAGCCAGCCTACAGAGATCTATTTCCCTGGAGAAAATGGCTGCTTTGGAGGGAGGACTAGGGATGCCAGTTCCCTTGCCCTCCTGGCAGGAGGGGTGACCCAGCATTCACCTTTTTGGACATCTCCGTATGTGCACTTCACACACGCATGCTCCTGGGGTGGCACGATGACATCATTTCCAGGAAGTGATGTCATTGCTGTGACACACGGGAGCGCTGCCAGGGTGCGATGGCATCACTCCCATGAATGACATTGTTACACCACCCCAGGAGCACCAGGAGGCCTATTTCCCCACCCTCCCAGCCAGGTGAGTGGTGGGGGTGGGTGGGTGGAAGCAGGAGATCCCCCATCCCCACTGGGAGACCTGGGTTCCCTAGAGTAGGCTGTATAGGATTATACCCTGCTGAAGTCCCTCCTCTCCCTGAACTCTGTCCTCTTCATTCCTCCTCCCTCAAATCTCCAGGATTATCCCTACTCAGCCACCAAGCCACTGTTTTGTGATTGGTAGTTTCCAAGGCGCTTGAAAAAAATTGAGTAGCTCCCAGAAACATAAAGTCTGCACTCCAGTGTTTTGATGAATTCTAATTCTAGAGCAAGCTTCCAATAATATTAAGCAAGCAAAGTAAAAGATAGGCAAAGGACCATAAAGTTAGCTGGGCAATTGCTAGGCATGGCAGATTTTTAAGCCAATCATCTTCCTTACATTGCAGACTGAAAACAAGCTTATTAAAAACAAGTATTTTTAAAAATTAGACAGAACATATGCAATTAAGAGCATTTTTCCCCCTCTGAACATCAGTCATCAGTGGGACTGGCCTTATTTTTTTAACACTCACTTTTCTTTATGCTGCATTGCCCCTGAAAAAGACCTTCATTCCACAGAATAAGGAAGTTCTTTAGGAAGCATGAAAAACATCAGACTTTAAGTCTGAGGCTTTTGATTTCCTATGTAATTTAGCTGCAAAGCAAACCATCCACAGTCAACAAAAAGCAGAAACCAAGTGTGCTGATATTCTAGCATGCCAGAAACAGGAGCTGTTGTTGGATCAAGGATTTCATTTCCCTCCAATCATTTGTATGCCACCTGAATCTTATTAAACTTCCTTTGACCAACCTAGAGTAAAAGTTGGCTTATAGATGCAGAGAATCTCCATACAAATAAAGTAGTCTTTAATGAAGCACAGATGAAAATTAAAAAAATGATTTCATAGATACCTGAATGACATTTTGGCAAGGTCCTTTATTATCAACATAGATTAACAAAATAAATAACTTTTGAGCTAAGAAATTGTCGTCTGCAGTATCTCCATGTTCTAGTCTGCACATTGACTGACTGTCTTGTGCCAGAATATTCAGAACCCGAAGCCTCAGTGTTCAGTCTCCTGTATCGTGCAATAACTTCTAAGCCAAGAGTAACATCCTGGCTCAGTTCTCAGTGCAAAACACAGTAGGAGGTCAACAGTGAAGCTGGATGATGAATTTGGCTTTTTTTGTATAATGTCACACTAGCAAAAATTTATTATTTGGCGAGCTTATGAAACAGCTAGTATATCACAGGCAAGTTACATGCATCATCCGATTTAATCCCTGATGTTTCAGAGCTGTGTACAGAAATGAAGGCACTCCTCTGCAGTGGCACATGTAACAACATTCGATTACAAAGCTGCATTTAAGCTGTGAAACCTAAATCTGGTTTTGGTAGGAAATTGCCAGAACTACTGTAAAATGAAAAATGGCTGTCAAATCTTGAAGTAAAGCAATTTTAAAGGTATAGGTCAATCAAATGTTGCCTTCATTTGAAAATGAATTTTTTTTCAACCCAGTTTGCTACGCTAACATCGATTTAAAAAGAGCTGGTTCATGTGCTCATCCCAGTGGCAAATCCAGTGTGCCCGCTGCATAAAACAATGTGGAATATTAGGATCTCTATATGTTCCAGGTAGTGTGATTCCCTTCCCCAGGAAGAGTGAAGATCTACTTAACCCTTAACTGGGCCTACACATGATCAGTAGTTAGGGTTACCAACCACCAGATGGAGCCTGGAGATCTCCCAGAATTACAACTGATCAGAGATCAGTTGTCTTGGAGAAAATGGCTCCCCTGGAGGGTAGACACTATGGCATTATAACCCTCTCCAAACCTTGCCCTCTCCAGACACCATCACCAAATCTCCAGGAATTTCCTAACCCAAAATTGACAACCCTATAAGTAGTGCTTTACATTGAAATGGATCCAATGACCCCCTTGTGCTCAGTAAAGGAGGGAGGGAGCCTTGTTCCATTAAAAGAAGTTTCCTTAATGTGAGACTTTTCCTTCAAGGGAGTCTCTAAGTCCAACCCCTGATGCACATGATGGAAGACCACTCCTTCACCTCTCAAGTGTGATTATTGGCTGAGACTGAGAGTACTCGAGCCAGGACAGAGCTGGTGAAAGACAATATTTTATTAGGATAAAGTTTCAGTCTCATCCTGCAAATTCACTTTAGTACTCAGCTGCATAAGTCATGTCGGATATATGTCATATTGGCTACCTGCTAGAAGTGTCCCTTTCCTTTGCCTAGCCTAGACAGTTTAGTGAATGTGATGGCTGTGCACATAGACACTCTCTCATCCTGCTTTTCATCATCTGTTTTTATGAAGTGGCCCATGATGATTGGACTAGTAACCAATTTATCATTAATGCTAGGGATGCTTGCACACCAGCTGGCTTATGCTGATGTTCTTTTTGCCAGTAGAAAAAAGAGAGCCAATTTTTTTTGTTAAGCAGTTTGCTGTTTGCCAGCAGCTTGAGCCTTTTCATGTATTCAAGCAATACAGTATAATGCTTACTATCAGCATTTCATTCATTTGCATTCTCACATACCCAATGGAAGTCTTACTCCTACCCCCAGACATGTCATTGTTGCTCTTCACTCAGCAGCCAATCATATAAATTAAAGTGAGCAAATCAGTCAGCTAGAGTTTATAAACACTTTTTTTTAATTAAAAGCCTTACCATTGGTGATAGTTTAAGTCCAAGTTATCAATGCTCTTTCACAACACAGTTTTAGATGGGTGCCGTGTTGCTCCGCAGTAGAACAGCAGGATTTGAGTCAAGTGGCACTTTAGAGACCAACAAGCTTTTCAAGGTGTAAAAACTTTTCAGCTCTGACTCTCAAAAGCTTACACTCTGAAAAGCTTGCTGGTCTGTAAGATGCCACTGGACTCAAATCTTGCTTTCACAGCATGTGCATTTTTGCACAGCCTTATGGGAGTCAGAGTCCCAACTTCCCACCCCCAGCATCATTTAAGTGCCTAATAGAGATGGGCATGAGCTGGGAAAATTCCAAACTGTGCGGTTTGTGGTTCGTCGCGTTTCACAAACCATGAACTTTCATGAACTTGCCCCAGTTCACAAACCAGTTGGTTCGGTTCATGAAAATGTCACTTCCGGGTCAGCAGAAGGTCTGTAGAGAAACCATTCCCCCCGCCATTGCCTAGGAAACTGACACCAGGCTGTCTGCAGTGACAGACTGAAATATGAACACCAAAAAAACCGGGCTAAAATTCATCACGATTCACGAGAAATGAGCTCCCATGAACCACCGATTTGTGAACCATGAACCAGCCCGGTTCATGACAAACTTTGGTTCATATTTCTGTCCATACCTACCTCTAGTGCCTAACCATGATGTCGGGGGAGATCTGATTTCATCCACTGCACTGGAGCAAAAGTACCTGCAAGGAAATGAAACTGCACTACCATAGCTACTGTGCAGCTGCAAACTGTCCAAGTTGGATGGGAGTGAGGTGAGGAGATCCGAGTCTCAGTTCACAAGTGATTGTGGCTGTCAAATACAGTATGTTCCTCTGCCAAAGATGTTTTCTGCCAAGTTTGCAGCATCTTTAATTAATGCCCCTGATGATGAGACCACCTCTCTGAAGTGGCATCCTGAAATTATGCATATTGTTGAGATAGGTTGCATAAGGTTATGGAACCACGGGTCCCTACTGCAGCTTGATGAATGTGAGGAACCAGGAAGGGAAACATAAAGATGAGCCTTTTGAACTTTAAGCTCCTTAAGCCCAGATTTCTCAAAGATGTCTAAATCAAGGAATAGAAGGGTTTATCTAGTGGGGGAAAATGAGATATTTATTGGCCAGTGGAAACGTAACCTTTAAGCAGCTATAACCATTTAATTAGAAGACACTTTTTACTTGCTTTTCATACTGATTTAGTTCCAAGTTTTCCATTAGATAAGTTTAGGGTACAGGCTTGCATCACAATTCCGCTCCATCAAACACAAAGAAAAATTATAACTGCTGATGGTACCTTTTTTGCCCTTCAATCAGGAGGGGAAATCTGATGCTGTCTCTTGAAACATCCCCAGAAGCAGTGGGCTTCTAAGCCAATATCCTCGGGGACAGGCTTTGTGGATCAGCCTCAAGCCTGAGCAAGAACAGCAGGTGGCAGAACAGAATGTAGCCGAACAGTGCCAACAGCCACCTGGTGGGCTGGACTCAGCAGCCTTGCTTGGCAGGAAGATCAAGGATTTGAGAGTAGGAGGAACTGTTACACAGAGAGAAAGAAAAATAAATGTCAGAGGTAGGTAAAGAAAAGAAATAAAAATAAGAGCAATGTTTTAGCAATAAATGTACTTTGAATACAGCAAAGACCAGTTTATGCTAAATTGAAACGGTTACTAAAACTTACTCATCGTCTTCTTACATGGCTTTAGGGTTTTGCATCAGAACATGTATTTACCACAAATGCTTCCAAGATTCAGGACGGACAACAATAGTCCTTTAAATACAGGCACAAATCATATTGTCTGCAATTCCTACTTAAGCAGCAGCACACTTAACACAAAATTACAAGTACATCATCAGAATTACCCTTCTCAAACTACAGAGCTCAGAAAAACATAATGCTTATGCACAGCCACAATCAATCATGCATACGCCAAGACCTGAAATAAGAGGAGCACACCACAAAGTAACAAGAAGAAAAATGGAATACTTTTTAACTGGGACAAAAGAGGGTTTTTTCCCCTATCCTTCCAGGAATCACATTACAAAGATTCATGTTTTTAGCAGGGGCACCATTTAAAAGATAGAGGCCTCTGCTGGCACTTCAGGCATTATGAAAAAATTCTTCAGGAAAATTTATATTTTAGCCAGCTGGCTGATTCTCTATAGAGACCATATTGCTATAAACTGAGCTGAGGTGTTGTGTGTATACATGACAAATGCACAAATAGCTTTCAAAAAAGTGTGGCTGTATTTATTAAGAGACATTTTAAAAGTAACTGCAACAAAATATATTTGAAAACCCATTTGGTTTATAATCTTGTTGAGAATTTTGTTCAGCCATAATAATGGAAGACAAATTTAGAATCCTAGTCTTGAACAGTTTTTTTGGCTACCTTCCTAGTAGACTTAACAGCACATCTGCCATTAATAGAACCATGCATTTAATCAACATTGCCCTAAAAGTTTGACCCAAGAAAAAATAGGAGTCTTCTACTAGCAGTATATTAAACACACCTCTCTTGAGCATTTCTCTCTTTAAAGTATGTTATACCCTGATTTCCTCTCCAATGTGGAGCCAAGAAGCTTACAGCCTTTTTACCCCTTCACCATTTTTTTCTTAATAGCAACAACCCTGTAAGGTAGGCTAGGCTAGGAGAAAGTGATGGCCAAAGATCACCCAGCAAGCTTCCAGAGCAGAGTGAGGATTGATGAGAATGCTAGATCCAATTTATTTTAGTATTCTGTCCTTATTCAGGGGCAGTTCGCACAGGTCATCTAGGTAGCTGCCTCAGGTCCTATGCTGGGGGGGGGGCATACCGGGAGCTCCCACCACCTTGCAGCTATTTGCCCCAACATCATCCTACAGCTGATCATCCAATGCTGCCTGAGACTCAAGCAGCACTCTCATCATCTATACTGCAGTCAGGGGCACTGCAACCACCAAAAGATCACCTACCCTCCACTTTATGAGTTATCCATTGGCCCAGAATCACTACGACTCCCTCTCCCTTATTCATTCAATCCATTCAATGCTATATATTTTGATCCAAACAAGATTTTGACTGAACTTTATTAAGATCTTCATCTTAAGAAAGATGAAAGAAGAAGGAATACATTGTATTAACTGTATAGTACATTGGGAGGGGAGGCTCTGTGTTCACAAACCCATCAGCTAGACAACATAGTCCTTTCCATAGGCTGGGAATGAATGTAGTTCTCTTTAACATATTTCATATGCAAATAAAGCTGCAGTCCAGAACACTTGTACTCCGTTGTAAAATCTTCTTGAACTCAGTAGGAGTTGCTTTTGGGTAAACATGCTTGAGGATCAGACAAGATCTTTCATCAACCTACTTCAAGCAGAGTGGCTTGGATCCAATAGCTTCCATCTGCAAAGCAAGGAATCTTACACTGGAAGAATGCTTTCCTTTAAAAGGAGATTTCCTCCAATGGAAGATTTCATACTATGCAGGAGGCAACAATTACCCCCAACCCATAAATTGCAACCTTTTCTGACAGCATAATTCATAGGTTTTACAACTTTTGCAATTGCATTTTTAACATAGGATATTCAAAATGGAACCACACTTGTAATTCTTATTTAGGATAAAGAATTTCATGAAATCATGGTTAGGCTGTTGTTCTTCAATGAATATTCCAAAACAATCCAAAAAGCCCGTAAGCTTTAATACAAACCATTGTCCATTCGTTTTTATTTTTCACATATATTTACAGTGTAATATCACATACCACTGGTTGGAGTTTTTATTTATTTCCTTTAAGATGATTTGAGCCAATCATTTAATTCCCATTAAACGTGGATTGCATTTGGCAACAGATTTTTAAAAATAGCGCTTTTAATCTATATCTATATCTATATCTATATCTATATCTATATCTATATCTATATCTATATCTATATCTATATCTATATCTATATAAAACTGCAAAAGAATTATCAATGGGGAGAAGGTCCTTTGCCAGGTATAAATATTTATTCACAGGAAGAGCCACAACAGTACAATTTTGAGATTAGAAAAGCATTCTTTTCAAAATGTGTACACATTAGTTTACTGTACCTAGGTTGATAGTGATGGAATCTTATTTTTCCTGATTCTAGTGTTAAGGAAAAGACACAATTATGCCGTATTCAGATTTAGCATGCCTTTTTCATACCTGGCTTTACTTTAACAAGTAATGTAAAACATGCATAAACCAAGCTGGAAGGTTGAAATCGAAGACCTATCCAAGAAATGTCTTTCAGTTTCAGTGTAAATACAGATCAATTGGTAGTCCTTTATCTTCTGCTGTGACAAATGATAAGGCTGACAAATTAATATAGAATTGCACACTGCCTGCAGGTTGCATTGTTCACTTGTCACCCAGAAATATGATTGCTTTTTCTAACCTGAACACAATTGTTCATCTGCAATACACCACTGTTGGCCCCAAATTACAGAATCAGTAAAGGTAGTTGTGTTTTTAAAGGAAGTGTTCCTCTTCTTGTTCCAAGTGATATAATAAATAACTTCTAACAGTACCTCTTTCACCTTTTATTTCATAATACGATTATTTATTTGGTACCTTTGAAATATGTGTATTCACTTTATATTAATATTGGGACATACCTTCTAACATATGTGTCTGGCTGGTAGGATGCAGCTTTCTGGCTTTGGTAGCAGAACACACGAAGCTGCCTTATACTGAATCAAATCACTGGTACTTCAAAGTCAGTGTCTACTCAGTCTGGCAGTGGCTTTCCGGGGTCTCAGGCAAAGTCTTTCACATCACCTGCTGCTTGACCCTTACACTGGAAATTCTGAGAATTGAAAATGGAACCTTCTGCATGCCAAGCTTCCTTGAGAGGTGGTGGGCTCTCCTTCTATGGAAATTTTTAAGCAGAGGCTAGATGGCCATCTACCAGCAATGCTGTTTTTGTGAACCTAGGCAGATCAAGATAGGGAGGGCAGGAAGGTTTACATCAGTGCTTTGATCTCGTGGCCCCGTCTGACCTGCCCAGGGTAATGCCAATCGCCACTTTTGGGGTCAGAAAGCAATTTTCTCCAGGCCAGTCTGGCCAGGGATCTTGGAAGGGTTTTTTGCCATCTTCTGGGCATGGAGCAGGGGTCACTGGTGGAGTCGAGGGGAATGTAGTTGTGAATTTCTTGCGTTGTGCAAGGGGTTGGACTAGATGACTCTGGAGGTCCCTTCCAACTCTATGATTCTATTATTCTAAACAGATGCTCTACCTCTGAGCCACAGCTCCTCTCCTGTAGAACTCTGCAGAATGCTGCTATCATATGCATAACTTGGAAAACATGAACATAGATTTGATTACACCACCACAAAATATACACTTTGTTTTTTTAATGTAAAAATATGATAATGAAATGTACGAAAATAACATGCTAACATTTATAAATGGAATGCACAAAACTTGAAGTATGCCTGTTCACACTGCAGGTTAAGATTACATGAAGCACAGCTGGATTCCAAGGGTAGTGTGGCAGTGTCAGATTGCTCCATGGGTTTATCTCTCAGATACACTGGTATAGCAGCTGGGCAGCTGCCTGTGTGCTTTCAACCACCTGTCCCCTTCAGGATTGTACTGTGAATTATCTCTGTTTTAAAATAAAACTCCTTGAACGTTGAAAATTGGATGTCAAGAAGAAAAGTTCTAGCATAGGTGTTTCCCTAACATGCTACCTGTTTTATCTTCTAGGAAAGGTTTTCATACCATTCTCTGACTGGCCAGTCTTTGAGCTAGACTTTTCTATACCACTCAATGGACAAGCTCATGGGATTCAAAATAGAAGGTAAATTTTATGATGTGTGCTTGTATTGGTGATAGCCAAGCATTGAAGTTAATTTCTTCTGGGACAGAACAAGTGGCTCTGAGAGACCAAGTGGCTGACTCCATCTTCATATGACTTGAACATAAGTATTTTTGAAACCAAGTAAGTGTTGAGGGCACTTTTTAGTCTAATACCCCAAATGGACAGTGAAAACTAGAGATGGGCACGAACTGAAATACGAACCAAAATTCGTCATGAACCGGGCCGGATTATTTTGGTTTGCAAACTGGCGGTTCGTCGGGGCGCATTTTTGACAAACTGCAATGAACTGCTATGATTTTTAGACCGGTTCACTTGGTTCGTTTTTCAGTTTGTCACTGCAGACAGCCTGGTGCTGATCAGTTTCCTAGGCAATGGGGGGGGGGGGAATGGGCTTTCTGCAGACCTTCTGCTGCCCCAGAAGTTACGTATCCACAAACCAAATGAACCAGTTCTCTAACCAGGCAATTTCCTGCTGGTTCATGGTTCACGGTTTGTGAAACACGATGAACCACGAACCGCAATGAACCACCATTTTCCCAGTTCATGCCCATCTCTAGTGAAAACAAATGTCTAAGAACTTGTATTTTCCTGGTTTTTGTGTCTTTTTATTTTTTAGAAATCATTTGCTTTTTAACTTTTAATGCCATGTTCCTTGGCAATTTCATTCTGGTTATCACGTACTATTATGGTATCAGGATGAAGCCCATGCAGTATCGGGGTTCTTTTTTAGAATAAATATAAGGAATAAATAAAATAAAATCTGGCAGCATGGAATAAGCATACAGTGATAGTGAATAGTTTTTGGATCCTTGGTGGGAACCAGAGAAATGGATTGGCAGGAGCTTGGTGAGATTTTCATTTCCCCACCAATTTATTCAATTTTTCTGCAACTGGGAATGTGGTCACTGGAGCTTTGTTGTGGAAAGGGAATAACCACTGCATTATGTGATACTGAGAATTTAAAAGAAAAATATTCATGACTGAAAATGTCATCACATCGAACTGAGAAGTAACAATCATTTGAACTTTCCTGAATGAAAAATTTCTCTTCATTTAAAATATTAATTTTAATCATAATTGCCGGTTTACATTATGAAGTACTACCAGTATGCTCTGTGACTGCTTCCAGAACACAAGCCACCAGTGCCTATTATCTTTGGTTCACAATAAATTGTGACTTCATAGTAAGGCAATATTTCCTCTTGTTATCTCTTAAAGATTGCCGGCAGCATGTAACTATCAACTGCTAGCATCATACACACTGGGAGGTGACCAACAGAATGTGTAAGGAGAGATTAGAATGCATTTTTGACATTGACTTTGCCTCATAAACTTGAGTCTCTGCAGTTGCAAGTTGGCCATTTGTTACATTTCTTTTGCATCCAAAGGCAGTTTTGTCTTATCTGATACTGAAACTCTTCCACGGAGCTTTGAAAACAGAAGCAAAAAAGAGAGAAATCAGTTCGAAATGTGTTCATGTCTACCTGGATGCTTGACATTTCTCTACTGATAAGGTTCAGCTAAATATTGACTTTTTGGTTAAGTTCAGATTAGCCGTCTGGTCCAAAAGCATTGATCATAACTTATTATCTTTTCCCATTTTAGGCCTCTGAGCTTGACTGCCAAAAATGAGAGACAAAGGAACGGCAGGAAGAAAATTAACATACAACAAAGATATTTTTCTGGGCAAAACTATAGTGTCTGATAACCTTTGATTTTTATTTCCAGTCATTCTTACATTCCAGTAAAGTAATTCATGTTTGGCTCATGCTTCCTTTTTTCAGGGAACCCATTTTTCTTCTAGAAGAGATTAACAACAGAATTGGGGGGGGGGCGGGGGGAATTGTTAGTGATTACATACAACAAGCACCTTTAAATTGCTGTATACAACTCACGAATTAAAATTTGAACTAATTTTAATCCATGAAGATGACAATATGTCCAAAAAAAGAGGGAAGATGCAAGGAGAGCAGAAAAACAAGTTACTTCACTAAATGACTTTACCATGTCTTTGAAAAGCTGCCTCCCAAGAGACTTTTGAGGAAATTAAACATGGGGAATTGTGTATATACAGAATATCCTCCCTGGCATGGATTAGAAATTGACTCAAAGGTGGGGCTTAATCAGAAACTGTAAAGCAGGCATATGAAAGTGAGAAGTGTCTTATTAGATCACTTCCTACCTCTCACATCAGGTCATATGGCACCGCCCCCTCTGCAGAGGTCCCATTATCAAACTTCTTAGGAGAGAAGGGATGGGTTAAGAAAGCCGAGGCAAATTCTTCTCAAACTGATTAAACATTGGGATCAGTTATTTCAGTCAAACATGAGTAGAGGGAGATTGAGCTGGCAAGGATCCAAATACTGGAGCTACTATTGTATTTGGTGTTGTGTACACAACCAGTTAATGAAGCATGAGATAATCAGTTCAACATGTTAAGTATTCTCTCAAGACTGCTTGTTAGATAACATAAGTAGATTAAGCATTTTCAGCACCTCCTCTTTTTTGTCTCTATCCTGTAATTAAACAATATTTAACCTACTCTGCAATGTGAGATTCCTTCCTAGTGAATGAAAACAGTATGTGAAGAAGTGTAGAATATTAGGAAACAGATTGTCATTTAAAATGTTATGTCTACACTCTCTCTCCTTGATTTCTCTTCTATTCCCAATTATAGTGCATTACTTCAGACCAGGCATTCATGGTGAAGTAAAATATATGGCCGTTTCCGCACAACTTACCTACCTGCGGAACATCATGCAAAAGACCCGGAAGACAGCGACTTCTCGTGCAAAATCGCGCCAGGAAGACACTGTTATCCAGGAGTTTTGCGCAAAATCGTGTCCTCCTGGCATGATTTCATGCAAGAAGACGCTGTCTTCCAGGTCTTTCGCGCAATATTCCGCAGGCAGGTAAGTCGTGTGGATACGGCCTATATCTCATAGTCATATTCCTTTCTGAATGCAGAGGTGATTGTACAAGTGATACAGTGGAGTGATTTGCTATGTGTGCTTTCACAAATCAAATGAAAGCTGCTTTGGCCAATGGGCTAATGCTTAGGTCAGTTTATTGAAGTAATTAACAGTTAAATCCTAAACAGAGTTACACTCTTCTAGGCCCACTTTCTAAACCCATTGACTTCAGTAGACTTATGTGTGTGTTACATGCCATCAAGCCACTTTTGACTTATGATAACCCTATGAATTAATGACCTCCAAAACGTCCTATCATTATTAACAGCCTTACTAAGATCTTGCAAACTGAAGGCCATGGCTACCATTATTGAGTCAAATCTATTTCACACTGAATCTTCTTTTCCTACCTTCAACTTCCTCTTTTCCTGCTTTCAACTTTTCCTATTATTGTTTTTTTCCAGTGAGTCTTGCCTTCTCATAACATAACCAAAGTAAGGGAGCCTCAAATTAGTCATTTTAACTTCTAGCTTCCTCAGAGAATTCAGCCTTGATTTGATCTAGAAACCCACTTAGTTGTCTTTTTGGCAGTCCATGGTATTTGTAAAATTCTCCTCCAAAACCACATTTCAAATAAATCAATTTTCTTTCTGTCTGCTTTCTTCATTGTCCAACTTTCACATCCATATGTAATAAACAATAGATTTAGAAGGGTGTAACTCTGTTTAGGATTACTGTTATGAAATTCACATCCCCACGACTATTTCAAGTATTTATCCATGAAGGCAAATCTACTTTGATCTTCCCAGCAACTCTGATTTCCCCATCCTTTTTCTGGGTGTTCTGCAGCCCACAGCCTTCAGATCTGCTATAGCCTGATCACAGAAATTTTTGGCGGTAGTTCTGCCCCTCTTGAGCAATCTTTCAGAAGAAGTGACAAAAACTCCCACTCTGCAAGTTTTAAGATGCACTGCAAAGCAATGCTGTCCAGGAAGCTTTTGACAGTAGCTAATTGTTGTTATCCATGGTTACTTTGAGGGAATGGAAACTGAGTGTGTGGATTCCTACAATGTTATTGTTTTGGTTTCAATGACTTATGCTGAGCCTGTTTTCCTGGGTGCTTTTTTTCCGCTGTGAGCCCCCCCACCCCACCCCCAAGGCGCAAGAACCAGAATGATGCAGTGGCTAAGATCTGGGAAATCCAGTTTCAGATTCACACTCTGCCTTGAAATGCTCCAGATAACTTTTAGCCATTCAGTCTCTTAGCCTAACCTACAGGTGTGGTGTGAGGATAAAATGGAGGTAAGGAAATCCATGTATACTAGCCTGAGCTCCTTGAAGGAAAGACTGGATAAATTTATTAGACAGATACAATTATTATAAATTTTTAAAGTCTACTAATATTTACATTATCCCATACTAGTGACAGTGTCTCTGAACTGCTGGTTTCCTTGCCAGCAGTTGCCTTCACTAAAGATATCCTTTCTTTCTTATTAAGGGAACTGCATTATGGGTGCAAAATGGGCGACAATATGCAGGTACATATCATTTAAACATGGGGAATGTACTTCTGGATTTGAAGTTAGTGGGTTAGATCCTATGGGTGCCTTCCACTGAGAGTGGTGCTCTTTTTTCACGAGTGGGCTTCCCATGACACAAGAGACTCCTTGTTCCAGAGATTAGCACCATTTGCAGAACAGAGCCATAGAATCCAAGCAAGTATTTTAAAAAATTCTTCGGCAGGGCTTACAAGACCACTCCGGAAGTGGTTTGCTCTGTTGTGCACTTAGCATGGTTTCTCTTTTCTCTATCAAATTTTGGAAAGTAGGCATTTACCACCCCACTTCCTTGCAACAGTGAATCCTGCATGTGGTACAGTTCTGGGTACCGAAGGACCAACCAGACCCAGGGCAAAAAATAAATAAATAAAAGGAAATCACACTAAGCCCCAGACTAGAAGGAGAGTTCTACTGTGCTCCGCTCCTTTCAGCATTTGCTGTGCAATCCTAGGCAGAGTTACACCCTTCTAAATACATTGACTTCAATGGAGTTAGAAGGGTATGATTTCGCTTAGGATTGCAGAATTAATATACCAGCAGGAAAAAACTCTTTATTAGCAAAGCATTCACATCGTAGCTGGAATCGAGCATGAGTTTGGCAACAGCTATACTTGTCAGTCTGATCTGTGTAATATATAAATATAATCCTTTTTTCTCCTGACATATGCCTTTAATCATAGTCTTACTACATTTAATAAAGCCATGCTGGTCTTTTGCATATTTTACAATTTACAAGCTTTTCTTTTTAACATTGTAATTAACAGGGTTTTTATCAGTAGTATTGTATACTCAGCAATGTTACTTTTTCTTTATTCAAAACAAGAATTTAACAAATCACAATATAATAAATAAACTATGGGATTGAGCTTTAATTTTGCTGTCCAGTATGCTTGGCATACTTTACTTTGTTTTGTTTTGCCTGTGACCTGCTTTAGTTGACTGCCCACATCCCCGAATGGAGCACATTTGAGCCACATTCCCTTAGATCCACAATATTTCTTGAAGTTGGCAAAGCACTGGCTAGTTTCAGGGTCTGGCAGCTATCCGAGCAGGTTGCCCAGACCACTTGGGCAATGACGCATAGGAGCTGGAGAGGAATCATGCACAATTTGAGAGTAGGACAGACACCCAGGCTGGTGTCCCCTGTTTTTGCTGTTAAGACCCAGCAGCATAGAGGAGGGCCTGGGTGATATTCAGCCTCATCTGTCCCACTTCTGAAGCTCATCATGAGGCATGAAAGAGTCCTTGGCTTTTCCTTCTAAGTGATGAAGAGCGCTTTTGTGGACCTTTACATTGATGTTGTCCTCTTTAATGTAGATTTGATTTTTATTACATTTTAGCGAAGTATACAGAAAGCATATAGTGAACATTTACCTCTCTTAACATCTCTACTTAGAATATTACCATAGGTGGGTGGAAGATCAGTATCAGTCAGGGTTTTTTAGCAGTAACCGCAACATATGTGCCGTCAAGTTGCTTCCAACCTATGGGGATCCTATGAATGAAAGACTTCAAAAACATCCTATCATTAACAGCTCTGCTCAGATCGTGCAAACTGGAGGACATGGCTTCCTTAAGTCAAGCCATCTCATTTTGGCACATTGTCTTTTCCTACTGCCTTCTATTTTTACTAGCATTATTGACTTTTCCAGAGAGTCTTGTCTTCTCATGATGTGACCAAAGTACAATAGCCTCCATCTTGTCATTTTAGCTTCTAGGGAGAATTCAAGCTTGATGTGATCTAGAACTCACTTTTTTGTCTTTTTGGACATCTATGGTATCTGTAAAAGTCTCCACCAGTTTGGTTTAGTGGTGAAATGATTAATAGCAGCAGGACTCTAATCTGGAGAGCCGGATTTGATTCCCCACTCCTCCGCTTGAAGCCAGCAGGGTGACCTTGGGTCAGTCACAGCTCCCTCAAAGCTCTCTCAGCCCCACCCACCTCACAGGGTGATTGTCGTGAGGATAATAATAACATACTTCGTAAACTGCTCTGAGTGTGGCATTAAGTTGTCCTGAAGGGTGGTATATAGATCAGTTTTGTTGTCGTTATTTCTAATGTTGTGCCTTTTTAAGGAGACAAGTGAAGTCCTTTACATTTTTCTAGATATATTTCATTATTGATCACAAACTACTATGGAAATTCTAATGTTATGTTACTATATTCTACCAATTGTATGCATTTTTATGCCTTGTATTATTTTTAATGGCTTTGCTTTTTAATGGCTGTGTTTGGATTGTTTTATTTTATTGTTTAGTTGTAAGCAGGTCTCTGGTAAGGCAGCATATACATTTTCAAAATTCCAAAATAAATAAAAAACAATTGAGAAGATCGGTAAATATAAATTATTGTGTTGATTATATATATATTGTTGATTTTTGTTAATTTGTATAGAATTATTTTTAAAACTTTGGTAAAAAAAACTTTATAAATAAGAAGTTTTAAAATGAAAACAGAATTTCAGTGTTTTCAGAATCCTTATTGCTTTCTACAGCAAGTTCTGGAGAAACCAATGCCGTATTTGTGAAGGAAATTGAGTGTATGCCTGGAAAAAAAACCTCCTCCAAATTAAATTCCAAGCCTAAGCCTGTAAAAACCATTGGTTTTTATATCTCTGGTGTTCTAACTTGAGTTTTATAGCTTCTGTACATTTTTAGAAGTTTGACCTTTTAAAATCCTGTAGCAAGTAATTGTGCTTATAAACCTTGGAGCCCCATTTGTATTTGTCACTTTAAAATAATCACCTTCTTCCGTGTCTTCTTAAACAATAATTCTCTCTTCCTTTTCCCCCTTTTGCCCATCTTATATTTAGAATTTTGAGGTGGGTAAATTAATTTTCAGAAAATGATCCCCTCTGAAACTAAACGAGGTGAGGCCTGAACTTGGCTTTGGCATGAAAACAAGCATCATACACAGCTTGCAAGCAATTGATTTTACTATTATAAAGCGCTGACTTTTTCCCAGTTACATGCAGGGCTAATCCCACAATGATTCACTGTTACAAGTGTCTACTTGTTATCCATTCTAAAATAATCTATTCATGCTCTGAAAAACAAAAATGGATATGTGCCAGGAATTCAACAGAAAGCCTGCTTTTGTGCCTGCTATTGAAGTGTTGAGTGTGTATCCAAGACAGATTCACACTGAGAGTCTCTTTCCATGAGACACCTCGGTGCGTGTTCGTCAAGTGTACGGAGGTGCAATGTTAGCCGGGAAGCATAGTTTTAAAAGACAGAACCAGCAGAGATCATTCTTCAGAGGGTTTGTTAATTTAATTTCACTTCCCAGAAGGCTCTGTCAGTTTCACCTCTCCAGTCGAAAACTGTGTGGGATTGCAACCAGACGGCAGCGAGCAATGGAAATGGGCTGGAGCTGCCTTCCAGAGCCAGGCTTGGACCTGGAGAAGTTATAATGGGCTGAAGTTTCCCTTCTGGCATTTTACAGCCCCTTCACACAGCTCAAGTCTTTGCCGTGCCACCGCTCTGTCTTTTTAACCTATCCTTCCCAGCTACCATTGCATCTCCTGACACATATTCTTCACGTGTCAGATGTCTCACGTAGAGAGAGTCTCAATCAGATGTCAGTTACAGGTCTGATCTGCATGGAGTGGATAAGTGTAGTTGGCAATCACAATGAAAACGTAGAAAATGAATATGCAAAATTTCTTAATATACCAATAGTGCAATCCTAAGGAGAGCTACAGCCTTCCAAGTCCTAGAAGGCTCTAACTCTGTTTAAAATTGGCACTGTAAATATGCAAGAGTCTCCCAAGAGAACTGAAAGTATACTACTCAGAATCTATAAATTTTATTTTAAATATAAAAATGGAAACAAAAAGTTGAGTCAATGAACTTCTTACATTCTATTAGTGGTGCTTCCTATGACTACCTACATATTATGATGTGAAGGATATGTATAGCAAATAAATGTATTTGTTAAATGTAATATTTGCTGTGTTGGTTTAAGTGTGTTCTGATATAAAAATAGCTAGACGCAATGAGTCCCATACCTAAAATGAGTAATCAGCAAAGTATAGGCACAATCCAATCAAAGTTAGGCACTCCTGAAACTGCCAGTGAAATCTGACATATCATCATAGGCTGATGGGAGTGAATGACGCCACCAGAAGATAAGGAGGGGGGAGGTAAACACTAGATATTCAGAGATAAGTTTTGCAACCAAGTAATTAAAGAATCTTCTTCTTTTACTGTGCCATGGTACCAATTTCACATTTGAAACTTACAATCTAAACCAATATTAACTATATACATCAAACTCTATTGTTGTGTGTACTCAGACTCAGTGGGTCAACGATTTATGTATTTCTATATTTATGTCATTTATAGTCTGCCTTTCTCATTGAGACTCAAGGTGGATTATACAATATAAGATTAGTACAATAAGTATCAAGTACATTTTAATACAGTATCATGGACATTTCCATAAACAATGCCTTAGGGTAAACAGATACAGTTTAAAAGGCATAGCATTAGCAAGAATCCAATACAGAGCAGAAAAAATACTGAAACAGAACATAATCAATTCTAGGACTGACATTAGGCAATGTGGAGCACTGGTGGTACATAGGAGTACATATTTAAAGCAACAGATAATATGTTAAGCAATATAATGATGAAGTCTACGGTCCCTAACTCATTAGCGAAGCATCTGAGACCCCATCCCTACAATACAGCCCTCCAATTTGAGTTAAAAGCCTTTTTGAATAATTCAGTTTTGAATCATTTGTGGAAAGCCAGGAGAGTGGGGGCTCTCCAGACCTCAGGAAGGTCATTCCACAGGGTAGGGGGCCACCACAGAGAAAGCCCTTGTATGGGCTGCTGTTGATTTCATTCATGTGCAGCCTGGCATCTGCAGGAGACCCTGTTCAGATGAGCGAAGCTGTCGTGGAGGAACATAGAGAGGAAGGCAGTCCTGTAGGTATGCTGGACCAAAGCTTTGAAGAACTTTGTATGTAATGACCAATACATTGAACTGAGTGTGGTAACTGATAGGTAGCGAATAGAGTGACTGTAGGATGAGAATGATGTTCATGCTCCTGCTCTCTCCTGATAACAGTCGAGCTGCAGCATTTTGCATTAATTGGATCCTCCTAGTTAACTTAGATGGGAGACCTATGTATAGTGCATTACAATAGTCAAGCTTTGATGTTACCATAGCATGGATCCAGGTGGCCAAATCGGCCATGTCAAGATAAGAAGCCACCTTCCATGCTAGAGTGAGGTTGTCGAAAGCATTTTTTTGCCGCTGCCTTAACTTGTTTTTTCAGTAATAGCGCTGGATCCAGTATAACTCCTAGGCTCTTAACTGAGTCTGCAAGGGTCAGACAAACTCCAGCAAAAATGGGGAGTACAATATCCTTCAAGATCTCTGCCTTCCCAACAAGCATCACTTCAGTCTTGTCTGGGTTCAATTTCAATTTGTTGTTTTTCAACTATTTCACCACGGCTGTCAGGCAGCGATCTAAGATTTCTACTGCATCCTGGAGGAACCTGGATAGTGAGACATAGAGTTGGGTATCATCTGCATATTGATGACATCCAACTCCATAGCTGTGAATGAGTTCTCCTAAAAGCTTTACATGGAGGTTGAATAACATGGGAGATAAGATTGCACCCTATGGAACCCCACAAGATAGTTCCCATTCTGGAGACAGCTGATCTCTCCAACAGCAACCCTTTGACACCTCTCCATGAGAAATGATTTAAACCAGTCCAGGGCACATCTTTTGATTCCTAATTCTGTTTCTAAATGCCTCAACAGGATGTCACGATCTACTGTATCAAAGGCTGCAGTGCCGATATATCCAGGAGAAGCAATAAGGAGGCATGGCCTTTGTATATATTTAGATGGAAATCATCCACTAATGCTACTAGTGCTGTCTCTGTCCCATGCTCTGGTCTGAATCCTGACTGGAAGGGGTCCAGAGCGCTAGAGTTATCCACGAAGATCTGGAGTTGGTCAGCTACTGCTCTCTCAATCATTTTGCCCAGAAAGGGCAGATTAGAGACTGGGCGATAATGGCCACATCATTTTTGTCTAGGGATAGTTTTTGAAGTAGAGGACGGATAACCACATGTTTGAGCTGCCAGGGAAAGCTGCCCTGAGTTAGCGATTGATTTACAATAGACCTCAGTGATTCACTTATGTGATCCTTACTTGATGTTAACAGCCAGGATGGGCAAGGATCGAGTGCACAAGTAGTGGCTTTTATAGACATCAAGATTCTGTTAGGATTTGTCATTGTTCAAGGCAGTCCAAATGTAAGCTAGATGGTGTATTAAGCATTACTTCTATCTCATTTGCATTGCAGCTAGCATCTAGATCAGAGTGTATTCATGCTATTTTATCAGTGAAAAACTTAGAAAAGGCCTCGCAGCTAACTATCTGTTCTTGGGACTATAAAGGTTCAGATTTAGGGGTTAGGAGGTATCTGGATATCTTAAACAATTGGGATGGTGAACTAGCCGATGCAATGGTGGCTGAGAAATAATGTTTCCTTGCTGCTTTCATAGGTCCTCCAGTGGGTTCTGTAGCATGCTCTATCTGCTTCTGCATGAGTTTTTCACCAGCGTCTTTCTAGACATCTTCCAGCCCTCTTTAAGTCAGCCAGCTCTGTGGTAAAGCATGGGGCTGGTGTCCGTCCCAATGGCCAGAGTGATCGACAAGAAGCAATGGTATCAATAGCTTCAAGGAGCTTTGCGTTCCACGCTCCTACAGCAGCTACCATTAAGCATGTTTTTGGAATTCTAAAATACCCCAAGACATTTTTGAATCTAGAAGGGTCCATGAGCCTTTGTGGGCAAATCATTTTAACTGGACCCCCCCCCCATTTTGTGGGGTATTGGGACTATATTCACTTTTGCCTTCAACAGATGATGGTCTGATCATGGTTCAGGCCAAATCTCCAACGCTGAAACAAGATTTTCTCTTAAAGGCTTAGTGCAAAATATTAAGTCTAAGGTGTGGCCTCTTTCATGCATAGGGCTTGTTACAATTTGAGGGAAGCCCAGGGTTACCTGGGAAGCTATAAATTCCTGAGCCAGGCCTAACTTTGAACACTCAGCATGGATGTTGAAGTCTCCCAGAACAATAAGTCTAGGTGTCTTTAACACCATATCTGCTAGTAGCTCTGCCAACTCAGAAAGGGTGCTTATGGGGGAGCTGGGTGGTCTATACACAAACAGGATACCCAATATATCTTTAATTCCCAGAGACAGGTACTTGCAGTCAATACCAGCTACAGCTTGTATTGGAGATTGACAGAAGTTGAAGGGCTCGAGGAGAATAAGAGCAACCCCATCTCCTCAGCTACTATAGAGAGGTTGGTGTAGGACTGCATAGCCAGGGGGAGTTAGTTGGGACAGACACACCTTGTCATTTTCCTGCAGCCATGTTTCTGTTAGGCACGCCACATTAATTTTCTCTTCCTGCAACATCCCTGCAATGCATGCAACCTTGTTCCTAACAGATGTGGTATTGCATAGGATTGGTGTAACGGGGGTGGGGGGTAGAAGTAGCCCCATTGTCAGCAGGTGGAATACTACAGAGGTTGGATAAGCAGCAAGCATTACTGCTTGGTGCTGGGCATCTTTTGTAAGTCCCGCTCCCATATCTACCAGCTCTCAACTGCACTTGAATAGTAAATTTGCCAGACATTTTCTACCAAGCAAAGTAAGTAAGAAGCTCAGGGTTGCACTCCATAACCACATATTGGAATATGAAACATACTGGTGTTCTCAACTCAAACATCAGTCTAGGGCTACACTCATGGCATATTTACACAAGCAGTGTTGATCAGTTGCAACCATCTCAGAAGAAGTTTCTTCCTAACCTCTCGTGTCCTCCAACTTGTGTAGCCGATGACTGCTCCCTGGCTGTGCGCCCCGGGCTAAGAGCCACGGACCAAGAGCCCTTGTGCTCTCACCCTTCGGTTCAAGGGAGGACTGTGTTCTGTGCAATTATGGTACTATTAAGAGACAAAACAGCTGCCTCAGAGATTTGTTTCCCCAACCCCCCTTGAAAAGAAGTGTGCATGTGCACATGTGCAGCCAGTGCTCACCTTGCACACACACAACAGACCAAGACTCATGATAATGGAAAAAAAGCAGAGTAGATCCAAACCAGCACTGACGCACCCAGAACAAACTAATAATGGAACAGAGTTTGTTCAGAAACCCCAGATTCAAACTGAAATGGAATTTGTTTTTAGTGTGCAGCAAACCCATTCATTCTTCAAGAGGATGTCAGTTTGAAATCTGATTCTGATGAGGAAGTTTTGTGATCGTTCTGGCCAGCTGTAAACTGGTGGCTCTGACTCGTCAGAAAGGCGGGATATAAATGTTGTAAGTAAATAAACAAACAGCAACATCAGCTGGAAATGGAAGAGGACTGTAATACAAACCAGCAGGAATTAATATATGAGTATAAATGCAAGAATTTCTTCCTTGTTTATTGAGTCTCTTTTCTCAAAACTCTAGCAGTGGCTGTTAAAGAAATATTAGAAAGTTTATTTAAACTACATTCCCTAACAGACTGTAAAATACCATACCAAATTAGATTTTAATAATTTTATTGACTTGTAGGCTTTTCCTTCTTTTTACGGTCCTGGAAGGCTCTGATCAAAAGGAAGAATGGCAACAATTCAAAACACAACTCATGCAGCAGACTAGTGTTGTTTATGACATACAGATCCCAGAGAAAATGTGCGGTAAGGATGTTGTGTGGTTAGCAGTCCTCTCAGGGGATTTGGAATCGGGGCAGGGGGGAGGAAATCAGATTTGGTGTAGTGAAGCCAGAAAGTCTCTGAAAGAAAACTGCCAGCATTGGAATTAACTGAGGTAGGTGGCCTGTAGAAGAGGAAAATAATTAAATAGAATAGTATGTAGAGTCAAGAATGAAGTGCTGGAAGAAGAGCAAAGAGCTGTGGTGTGCAAAGACAGAGGAGTTACAATAAAGTCTCGACTTTATGTTTAAACAGTATTATGAGTGTATGGAGTATATATTTCACTGCTCTGAATGGGGTTCTAATTAGACATGGGCAGGAACAGAAAAAAAAATGAATATGATTTTCGTTGTTCGTTGCCATCCACGAACAATGAACAACGAACATTGACAAACATGACCTGTTCACGAACATGTTTGTTGTTCATTGTTTGTTGTTTGTGGTGGCCAGCAGGCTCTCCTCCAGCCATCAAGATCCCTACCACACCACTCCCAGAAACCCTACCTGAGCAGGAAGCAGGAAATGTACCAATAATAAATAATAGCTTGGCCCCAGAGCCTGGCAGCAACACTGGAACTTGAAGGGATAGATCCCTACCGCACCACACACAAAGGAAATTCAAGCTCCAATGCACTCTCCCTGTCTCTCTCAAAATGCCAACAGCAACTGTCTCTCCCTCACTGTCTGCAAAACCAGAGCTGGGACCCCCCCCTCCCCCTTGCTCTTTGCTTCCTTATAACAAATCTGGAGCTCCACACTTGAAAAGAAGACCTGCCTATCAAGCTAAATTGGGCTTAGATTGGGGTTTCCAGGGTAACAGCAGGAGTTCAGACAGATTTCAGGCAGTCCCTGCCTCCGGTTGCCAAGGGAATTGATTGCAGGTGCCAGGCTGTCTGGCTTGACAAACAGCAAGGAAGAGCAACGAACTAGGCTTGCAATGGCCACCTGTTCATTTAGAATGGGGCCTCACAAACAGCTTGTTCACAAACAGCTGATTGGGCTGTTTGTGGCTTTTTTTGTTCATATTGCTGTTCATGCCCATCTCTAGTTCTAATCTGTCTATACGAGTGGTATATAAGTGCAATTGTTGTAGTGGTGATGGTGGTGGTTGTAATATTGGGAAGAAATTTCAAAATTGCTTTTGCTTCCTGCTCCTGATTCCTAATGAACCCCTGCCTTGTTCCTTCTAGTATTTTAACAGATGGCACTGTGCAGGGCTTTGAGGAGGATGGTACTCACAGGTAATACTATTGAATACTGGCACCTTTTTTAGGACTAGTAAATCAACAAGGGAAGAGTTTACTGCACAATTTGGAAAACTGAGAAGAAATAAAATCCAAATATGTTCAGATCTACTGAAGTCTGATCCCCCCCCCCAAATGCTTTGAACTCACAGGAAGCCTTAAGTCAGGCAAGCTACAACTTTTCAGTCCTGGAAAGTGCTGCCCCTCCCCCTGCCTTTTACTGACATAAAGTAAACCTTGAAGGCTGGCACTACTGTATGGTTGCATAGCAACAGCAACTGTCTCTTGAAGCTACAAAACAGGCCCTTCTTTTTTAAAAATTTCAGCATTTTCAGCGAATGTTGAGTTTTTTTCAGGTTTGTAGAAAGATGTGTTTGACTATCCATGGCTGTCTATGGCTCCAGGCTCTGGATTTATGTATCCAAAGATTCAACCATATTGAGAATTAGATATATTGATATTGTGTCAAAGTGGAGAAAACACCACTAACTGCTAGACTACAAAAAAAAGCTATTGCTTATATGTTTCCTAACCTTTTTGATTAGCCCTTTTAAACTACAGACCTCTATTTTCCCCGTGTCTTCAAAATAACCCTTCAAGACTACATGTAAGAACTATCAATCATTGTGTGCCACACTAGGCCACCACATTAAACAGCAAGGTTTCCAGGTCACCCTTTTAAAAACTGGGGTGCAGAGGGAGTGTGTGGGGTACAGGGGATGGGGAGTAGAGATGGGCATGATCCGCATTATGATAAAAAAAACCCACGATAATGGCGATCGCGCGATCATGACCCGGTGGATTGTTATCATCCACAGCCAATGATCCAGCGATCGGGAGGGGCCTGGATCGGGGCGATCGGGCTCGGATCAGGGATCCAGACACTCAGGCGCCAGCAATCTATTCCCCTGGCAACGGAGCCAGGGGAATGCCTGAGCTCCGTTTGCCCTCCTTCTGTCGTCCTGGAAACCTGAATGGAAGCCCAGCTTTCCTTGATCAGCAGGGCTTCCTTCCAACCACGGAGCAGCAAAGCAGTCACCAGCTGGGAGAAGACACCCAGGGGAGGGAGGGGGAAGGGGTGTTCTGTAGCCATGGACACTCCAATCTCATCCCTGCAAACCCTGATAGGCAGCTCTGGTGGCCAAACACAGATGGCCAAACACAAACACAGATGCCGCCGGCATCACCCACTGTTCCTGTATCGCTGGGAACAGCGGGGCGCCCCTCCGCTTTTGCCTCCACGATCCACGATCCACGGATTGGGAACGGGAGATGATTGGTGCGGGTCATTAAATCGGGATCGTCGTCGGCACCGATCCACGATCAGCTTGATCATTAATTTTTTTTGGATCATGCCCACCTCTAATGGGGAGCAACAGATACCTTTCCTTAAAAATCATTCCTGGTGAGACCTGTCACTTCTGGGTTGTGCTAGAAATGGCACAGTCACTGGGGGATGTGAGTGTACCCATGTGCCCACATACTTCCTGCCCCTTTCCTGATGTCTTTTCCCCCACTGACCAGGTGAGGGGGGCAGAGGGTGACAGCTGAAGGTGTGTGATCCCTATTAAACAGCCCACTTCAATCTAAAGTGACTGGAGACAGAGCAAGATCCCTTACCTGCCTAAGGAAACTATAAACCCTCTCTGACACAGACAGCAGTTAAAGGGCTTTTTCTTATATCCTCTGCTTCTCCCCCTCCCTTCTCCCCACAAAGTTTCCAAGGGTCCTGATTGGTCATTGTTGGCTTTCTCTTCTAACCACCAGGGTACAAAGGGAATCTGCAGATATGAAAAAGGAGACTTTCTTGACTCTATCTATCACAGTGGTTGACCCTATGCCAATCACTAAGGCACCAAAATTGGGCTACCCATATGCAAAAGATTATCTGCAAACCCTAGTTATCCAGAAAAATATTATTTTTCTTCTTAACCTCCACAATAGTGAGAGAAATCCTCCAAAAGGCATAGCATGCTTATTGCCATCACAAATTCATGGGAACCAAGCAGTTTGAAGGCAAAGGACAAACACATGTCATCAGTATTCCTTAGTGCACAGGAATGAGAAGGAAACATGCATATTGGTTAGCAGGACACCATAATCTGGCAGGCTTCCTCCCTCCACACCAAAAATCAAAGGCAGGCACACCATCCCTCCCTTGACCCCAGTGATTCCCTACACGAGGCATTAGGATTCCCAGATATAGGAGCTGGAAGGTATTGTTACTTTTAGAGAGTGTGAGACTGTCCACGCAACCAACAAAACAACCAGGGGGGTAGCAAGAAAAGTAACCAGAAGGATCAGATTCTTCAGAAAGGGCCAACACCTATAAAACCCGCTTCTTGTTTCTCATGTGGGGGAAAGAGAAGTGAGAAAGTTTCAGAGAAAGCTTGGCTGCCAGCCTGAGGAAATCAATCTACAATTAATTACACATTAATCATTTTCCTCAGGCAGGTCCATGGATGAGGATACTCTTGGGCGTTTATCATGCTCAGTTTGTGGTTTCTAGAAAGCAGGATCTCCAAGTCCAGAGATTACTTTTGTTAAAGATTTTTGTTGACAGTTTCTATCATCTACTTAAAACCTACACAGTGCAATCCTAAGAAGAGTTACTTCAGTCTGAGCCCATTGAAATCAATTGGCTTAGACTGGAGTAACTCTTTTTAGGAGTGCACTGGCACTCATGTAGAAGAGAGAAGTGGGAAGAGCCATTAACAGAATGAAAGAACAACTGCTGATGTCATTGTAATAAGCCAAGCCAAGTAAGACAAGTCTTTTCAAGTGAAATTGTAGGGAAGAATGTGAGTCCCTAATCCAGAAACATAAACTCTCTTCCCATATCAAATGCCTACGAACATATTCACATGATCCTTTGTGTTGCAAAATTTCTTCATGTTTTTGGCCGCGTGCACACTCACAACAGTAGCACAATAGTTTGTGGAGTGTTGAACAGATGGTTCATGCAACCATGGTTCTTACACAACTGTAGTTACAAACGTTGCTGCAAAGTACTACTGGTTAATACAGTATTTGTCACACAATATTGTAGCCAAGGATGGTCTGCTCTGAGGAGAAAAAAAAAGCAGTCCCAAATTGCTATGTGAACTGACCCTAACTCTCCTAGCAATTTGCTCTTCCTCAGAGATTTCCATTGCTGTATTTTTTTAGTCTCAGTGTCACTGTGGCTCTAATATACCAGTGTTTTGTGTCAGTCAATAGCCGTTTTAATGGTATAAAGTGAGCCCCATTAAGAGACAAAGATGATCTCTGTAGCAACTTCAGTTGCCTTTGCTAGAGCATGATAAAATGTGAAATGACATCATGAGAATCGTCAAGAGGATTTCTCTTTCAATAACTTCAGTAAAGGCTATGCTAAAGACAAGAATTATTTTGGGGTTAGGAAACGGAGCAGACATAATCCATCCTTCATTCCAGTCTGAAGGCTGCAATTTCGTGGTTATATTCTATTTCTAATGCCATGCCCTGACTATTAGCAGATGTCCTTTGCATACTGGATGCAAGTAGATGTGTTTCAGAGAGCCTTCAACAACATCCTGAATTCCTAGTAACAATTGTAAATATGTGGCTTTTTTATTTGTTGGCTGTGGGGTTAATGTCTACTTTAAAAAAAAACCCTGTCAAACTTTTTGAGCGACATCAGTTAAGTATGTCACAGAGTGAATGAAAAAGTTGGGACCAGTCCGTTTGCCCAGGGCTCTCCAGGATTCAGCACAAAGGAGGCAGAGGAGCCTACTTAATGCTCTACAGTGCAGTACCAAACATGAGTGTTCCTCAACCATATTAAAGCCCTCACTGCTGTACATGTAAAACAGACCTATGGAAGGCTTTGCTATAGTAGTAGCTGAAAGGATCATGGGGCAGGGTCACAGGAACAGCCCAAAGGGCAACCCATTTCGCAGTGCTAGGACATGAGCTGTAGTAGTACAGCAATATTATGGCATGGCTGCTCTAATATTCCCCACTAGAATATTTGAGGAACAGCTGTGGAGGTTAGGTTGGCCCCTCCAGCCATACATCTTGTTCCCCATCGCTACTCAGTAGGGGAAAAATGGGTTGGGGAAAATGGCTTCTCGCAATGCTATGACATCACTTCTGGCTGCATAACCATAGTTTTGGGTGAATCTTAGAGAGTCCTTCAACATGGTGACATCGCTTCCAGTAATGCAGCTGTAGCATAGTGGTTAAATGGCTGGGATGCAAGTCAGCACTCTGCTAGTTCAACTCCCACTACTGCCATGAACTCTTCAGGTGGCCTTGGGTATATGCCACTCTTCTCAGGCCCAGCTCCACAGCTGTATTGTGGGAATAATAATAACACTGTGGGATGCCATTTGGGTAAGTCTCATCCAGTGTCATGGGGGTTACCAGCCAAAGGTTGGCAACCTTGATCACAACTGTACTTGGAAGCCCCACTTGCCTCCAAGTGGTGTTTCTTTGTGCCTTGCTAAGCAATTTAGCCAGCCAAAACAGGCAAGCAAAGTCTATCCCTCTTCCCCATTCTCATTTCCCTTCTGCTACAAAACAACAGGCTGCACAGGACAGCCAACTAAGCACTTCTTAGCAGTTGCGGAAGATAATTGGTGCATCTTTAGGAAGATCTAATACAATAGTATACAGAGTACAATGTTCCTAGCTCTCCAGCACAACCAGAGAGAAATTAGAAAATACTGCCCATTTATGTGTCTGGTCTTTTCTGAATTTATTTGCCAGACTAACAGGGGAAATACTGAACTATCTGGGCCAAAACCAGACACCTGGCAACCCTAGATAACTAAACTAGGATGACCTGAACCTATGGAAATTTAAAGCAGCAAGTGTATCAGATTTGCTGCAAATAACTAAGGAAATTTACCCCTAAAAATAGTATTGTTATGTAATATGAAGAGAAAGTAGGGATGTCAATATTCTCACCATTCCCTCTTGTCGCCTGCCAGCACCTCAGGTGCTGGTAGGAGCAAATGAGAGAGGGAAATGAATATGTACCAGTGTCAAGCCTGCATGCTTAGTCTATTCCAGTAAAAACACTGGTAAAACTAAATGCTAGAGCATCAACTATGTCACATCCAGTTTTAACCAGAAATGACAAAAGCATGCTGGTGCAATGCTGGTGGATCAGGCCCTGCCTCCAGTTCCTCCTGGGGGGTTGGTGTTGCAGTCTGGCAACCCTAAGAGGAGGCTACTCAAAAGGTACATAACCAACAAGTAAATGGAATGTAATTTTGAAAGTAAACTAGGAGTTAATTGAACTGGCTGCTAGCAAAAGCCAAACTGGAACTCAACAGTGAAATTGCTCTTGGTAAAGAGACTGGATTACAGCACTTCCTAGTATGGCAAGCCAGGAGGGCCAAAGGGCTGTCACTCGGCAGTATGCATGTATTCCCTAGCCATTAGCTGAGCTGTAGTTGTGAAAGCCTAGATGTCAGCATTACTAGGGTTTCTTCATTATTGACTGACCTCTGTGATATCTTGGAATGTTCATACATACTAATGCTTACTTGGAAACTAACAACATAAAGGGCTTCAGGATAAAGGGATTGTACTGTGTACACGGGAAGAAAAGTAGAAGAGACAAGGCTGCAAGGTCACCCAGTGAGGATATAAAGGGCTGGGAAAATCCAGTTTTCCCTTCCTTGACCACACAGAAAGAGGATATAAATAAGAACTTTTATGGGACCCACTGCAGTCCGCTATAGGATGCCTTGACCTATCCCTTACCTGTATTACTGTATCTAAAGCAGTTGCATTAGCTTTAACTAGGTTCCTATGGTACCATTATAGATTATTCCATACCCACACAGAGGACATTGACAGCTCCTTTGATACATAATTGATATAGCTACTGAAGACCAGAAGCAGCAGCACTAGCAATATAGTTATTCAAAGTTTTAGGATTATTTCTATCCAAGGTTTTCTCCTCTATTCAATTTCCTCCTAAGCTCTGATCCATTCAAGCTGCACTTTTCATACAGCTGAAAGCAGATTTGATTAATATGATTTTTTTGTGGAAATATGAGACGATTAAGTAATGGTGATATGAGGAGCACATGCCCTTTCTCAACATGACATTCTCTTGCACTATACAAGAGTCTGAGATCCTTCCATTCTTTTTATTGTTCCCACTTCCTGTATCTAAAGGGGGCAAAATCTATTATCAGGGAAGAATTACATTTTTTTCCATATTACAGCGCCAATATCATGTTCAGGTCAACAAATCTGCAGCTGCCTATCGATTTCACTTGGTAACCAGACAAGAAAGGCATTCAAGGAACCGTTTGCAGATTGGCTTTTTCTTTGTGATAGAGACTTGTTTCTTGTGAGGAGGAAAGCACCCCTTAGGAAAAAAGTTAAGATTGCTCAGATTTCCTCCGTGGTCACTGAAGCAAAATACCAAGTAAATATATTTGCTGCTTGACTGTATCCTGTCTCTATGTATTTTCCAGCCATGCAAAAAATGTCCAGAAAAATTGTTAGAAGAAAACAGTTCAATATTGGTTCAATATAGTTTCTCATCTGATTCACTGACCTTTTCTACAATTTTAATTAGAAATTGATACTTTTTTTAAAAAAAAGAAGATACAAAGGAAACAGAAATAAGGTATAGTCTAGTCTTGTATTGTAAATTGTGATGGGTCAGGTAATCTAACCCAATTCCCCTCTCTTTCAAAGGAAGTGGCTGTTATAGTCCATATTCAAAACAGCAATAGCATTGTCTTTGTATACTACATGCAAAGGGAATGCAACAAGCAAAAGGAGAAACATAATTGATGCAAATCCATTCGTTGTCAAAACAAACATTTCAAGCTTTCAAGGCTCCTGTTCAAAGGATGAACAAAAATATGCAATTTGTGCATATATTCAAATTGGATCCACTAGCACACGTGAAAACGTACTAATTTTCATATGGGCCTAATCAGTTCCTCCCAAAACATGCCATTCTAAATGGCAGTAAAAGTAATTCCAAGGGTCAAGGTAGCTGTAACAGTATGCTTAAACAAAAAACTCCTGCAATCACACATAAAAAGGTACAGGAGTTCAATTTTAAGAGAAAAAATTAGAACATAGGAGGAGGACAGAGAAGAAGTGCCCGCCCATTTACTCTCCACAGCCTGATAGCCAAGGTTATATCTAGGATCAGAACTTGGCTCAGAAGAAAAGCAGCAAGTATGAACACAGCGAAGCTCCCTTATGCCAACCAGACCCAGGGCTTTTTTTCAGCAGAAACGCGGGGGAACGGAGTTCCGGAACCTCTTGAAAATTGTCACATGGCTGGTGGCCCCGCCCCCTGATCTCCAGACAGAGGGGAGTTGAGATTGCCCTCCGCGCCACCGAGCGGCGTGGAGGGCAATCTCAACTCCCCTCTGCCTGGAGATCAGGGGGCAGGGCCACCAGCCATGTGACCATTTTCTCCGAGGGCAACCCACTGAGTTCCACCACCTCTTTTCCCATAAAAAAAGCCCTGACCAGACCATTAGTCTATCAAGGTCCATACTGTCTACTTTCACTGGCAGAAACTCATCAGCGCCTCTGGTAACAATTTTCCACATCACCTGGTCTTTTTAACTTGAGATGGTGGAAATTATGCCAGCACTGCACTGATCATATGCATGTCCCAGGAAATGAATCCAAAAAAAGAGAGGCTCCTCCAAACTAAGCACACTATGTGGAACTCCACACGTGGAAGGGAAAAAATTAAACAAGTAAAGAAACACTATCAAGTAAGGTCTACTCGGATGTTTAGTGAAACAGTGCCCTTGCAAAATTTATAAGCCAAAGTCAATTAATAAATGTATACATATCAATACAAGCCACGAAAGTTCTCAAATGAATACGTATCTAGTTAATTTCAAAAGTCTAAGTTAATAGAACAATCCAACAAATCAAATGGACATTCATCCAAAGACGTGTCTTCAAAGTAAAGGTAAGTCTAAGTATAGATGTCACTTTGTAAAAGCTTATTGTACATTTCTCTTCACAGGTGGTGCCAACGGAGTCAGGACGTTCAAAGGATGCTGCCACCCACCGAACATAGAGGACCAGCAAGGAAACCTGATGTTTCGTCACAAAGCCCTTCTCAGGGGCGGTTGAAATATCCACCAATATGAATAAATTCATAAGTCAAAATATCAAGTTGAGATTTTCAAAGCACCTTGGAGCACCCAGGAAATCGGCTTACACAAGAAGAAAATCAATTCAATATCCATAGTTATCTCATAGTCTGACTACTGGAATCCCTCCTGCCAAAGAAGGGAAGAAATTGTTTATTTTATTTATATAAAAATATTTATATACCACACTTCCAGTTCACTGAAAGTGGCTGAACTTATTGCTCTCCTCAGTTTGAGCCTGTTCTGAATTCCAGAACTCAGTTCTGGTAAATATGCTTCAAAGAATGTACATGATTAAACTTTAATTACTAACTAGTTTAAGGCTGCACACACATGCATGGTACAGTATCTAGAAAAGATTGGGCTCTGCATTTCTCACCACCACCCCAGCATCTATTTCGATCGTTCCCTTTCTCTCGCTTTATTTCATTATAGATGAGTCCAGGGCTTTTTTTCAGGGGGAACGTGGGGGAACGGAGTTCTGGCACCTCTTGAAAATACTCGGCAATAGTGTTTGAAAAGAATATGATTTCAAAGAATCCCATGTGTTTCTTCCTCATTTTCCTCTTGAGAGTTCCGCCACCTCTTCCCCCCCCCTAAAAAAACCCCTGGATGAGTCCCTATTCCATGTACACAGCAGCCATACAAATATGCATTAAAGGACATTTCTGCAAACACTGCAATGGGTAATCACTCAAGAGGAGTCCATACAAAACCAAGCATGGGAGACTGCTTTGCTCATGGCAAGTTACCTTTCATTCCCACTTGGAGACGTACCTGCCAGATGGCAGAATCATCTACTTCCAAATCCAGCCCTCTTTTTGGAAGGGACTGCAGAAACAGATGGGAAGGACTATTGCAGTTTGACTTCTCCAGCATCAGCTATCTCTGTCCTTTATAATTTGTATATGCTTCTGAATCATTCAATCTACTTTTATCTGGAAACTAGGAAGGAGTACCCATACATTAAAAACATTTTCTGCATCTAACACAAAAATCTTATGTATTATATCAATACTATTTTATTCAGCTAGGGAATTAAACCTGGCACTGTCTATGCGTGACCTGAACTAGCATTTGCATTTCCAATATTCGGAAAGAAAAAAATCTGTGCGTATGACAAAAAATAAGGGCTGATGGCCTAACCTAGTAACAAACTTAGGTTATGCACATTTAAAACTGCCTCTTCTTCAGCAGGGAGTTTTGCAGTGTGAGATCACAATGTCTGTTTCAGTATAAGATTCTATATTTTGTTATTATATACTTCCTGCACTTTAGATGGAAACAGTCATGATACAAAAAGACATATGTTGCCACCTTATGGATAAAATGAGAAGGATTTTTTTTTTGCCCTGATGTCTGCTTAAGCCCAGAATCAAGATTCATTCAGAAACATTTGAAGTTTTCTTCAATGTGCACTTAAAAAAAATTGGGGGAGCTTTGTTAACTTGCAGTAAAATTTCCTAGCAGTAAACAATTACACTATTGAGGGGTTTTTGAATATATTATTGCTAGAGAGAAGAAAATATCTGTTAAAATTCAACAATTTGTTGGCTGATATAGTGAATATGAGGATTGGTGCTGCTTTGGGCTGCAAACTGTCTCCTTCTCACTTCATCCAAAGGCCAGGTCAAACGTCCATGATTTGGAGTGCTCCCCAGCTGGCCAGCAGCACAACTTCCCTTTAGGTTTCAAAGGTCCATTTTTTTCAGCGGGGCCTCCCCAGTGAAAATAATAGACCATTAAAGTTAAAGGGCAGATGCACCACCAACCAGCTGAGTGCTGGGGACGCCTCCTTTCTCTCTCTCTCTCTCTCCCTCTTCATTTTAATTCCATATCAGAAATTCAGGATGGGCATGATCAGGGCTTTTTTTTTCAGCGGGAATGTGGTGGAATGGAGTTTCGGCACCTCTTGAAAATGGTCACATGGCCGGTGGCCCCACCCCCTGATCTCCATACAGAGGGGAGTTTAGATTGCCCTCCTCGCCGCGGCGCGGAGGGCAATCTAAACTCCCCTCTGTCTGGAGTTCAGGGGGCAGGGCCACTGGCCATGTGACCATTTTCACTGAGGGCGATTTAAACTTTAAAAAACTCCCCCCTTGTTCCAGCTGACCCAAAGTAATGTCATTGTGTGGTCCTGAGTTCCACCACTGAGTTTCACCACCTCTTTTCCCAGAAAAAAAGCCCTGGGCACGATTGTTGTTGTAATTCAATATTGGTAGTAATGTTCTGATATTTCCACAACAACTTTGCCCAATGCTAACAATACTCCAGAGACTTAATGAAAATAATCATGACTTTCCTAACTTTCCAATACACAAATAAAATGATAATTTTGCTAGTGAGACCCTATTTACAGCCAATTAGAAACACATTAACAACACTGTTAAACACTCGAATTATTGAAAACATTTTCATTTAAAAAAACTTAATTCACAGCCCTTGGACCAACAGCTCAAAGTCACCTATTAAAGATCTAATAAGAGCTCATAAAATGTTGGTGAGAGATTGGTATTTATTTTAAACTGCTTGATTGTCTATGATTTTATGCTCTGATTGACTGTTTTATGCTGGGTTTTAATTAAGAATTTTTAATGTTTTATGTTTTTATCGTGTTTTATTTTGTAAGCCACCACAGGCAGGTTCCCTGGAGATAAGATTGCCAGGCCTGCACTGGAGGTGGGGGATCCCCTGCTCCCACCCTCCACCCCCCACCCCCGCTTACCTGGCTGGCAGGAGGGAACACGCCTCCCAGGGTGTGCTCCCAGGCCACACAGCAAGCTCCCGCACAGCGTAGTAGCCAGATCCAGGCATGAATCAGGGTTCAACCAGCCAAAATTGGCCCCAATCAAGCCACTACAGAGTGCAGCAGCATTCCAGCACTCTGCAACCCAGGCCCGTTTCAGGCCCCTGCGGAGCGTAGGAATGCTCTCAGGGTGGCCCTGGCTCACGCAATGAAGTCATTTTGTGGAAATGATGTCATCGTGCAGGCCAGGAGTGTGCGCACACACATGACCAGTTAAGAGAAAGGAAGTGCCGGGCCTCCTACCTCCCACCCAGGGCGGTAGGGGGACCTGGCAACCCTACCTGGAGAAGTGGCAAAAAACCCCTATCTATCTATCTTACATAAAGAGAAAGAGAGAGAGAGCTGACCTCAGGCAGGTTCCCTGGAAAGGAGGCATAAAAATGCTCTCTTTCTCATACACATACTCAAAGCTGAGAGTATAAGAGAAGGCATTCTCAGTTACGGGATATAGCGTCATTGATATGCTGACATTATCCAACTCTTTTTTCATGTTACCAGAGAAAGCTACTGAAATCCTGAACCAGTATGTGTAGGCTGTAATGCACAAGCTACAATAAAGTTAGATAAACGAATGTTTATTTCTTACAAAATTGAGCTGTTTGAGGAAATGCCTGGAGTTTACATTATCCTTGAAGGATCAGGTTCAAAATTTTGGTGTGCTCCTATCTCTATCCTGCTTGTTGCATCTATGAGGAAGGATCAGAAATAAGGTTCCCAGCCTCTAGGTGGTAGCTGGAGATCTCCTGGAATTACAACTAATCTCCAGGCAACAGGGATCTGTTCCCCAGGAGAAAATGGCTGCTCTGGAACATGGACTCTATGGCATTATACCCCACTGAGGCCCCTCCCCAAACCCCACCCTCTCCAGGTTCCATCCCCCAAATTTTCAGGAATTTCCCAACCTGGACCTGGCAACCCTAGAAATGTAAATTTTATGCTAATCATGATAGGATATTACCACAGTGACCTAAGTAAATGTGTGATGTGATCACTATGGGAGAGTATAGGAGAACTGATTTGATTGGAAAAGGAAATACCATACATCATGGCCTAGAATAAGGTTGTTGAGCAAGGATCGCATTCTTTATACTGAAATCACTTGTTTGTTGAAAGTTACCATAATACAATTGTTGCCAGGGGACACCCCCCCACACACACACACACTCCTGTTATGGGGCCTGCCATGAACTATGTCATTTTCCTGCATTGTTACCTTAAGATCTTCCAAGGTCTCTATCTAAGGGCAGCATTGCCCATGCCTGTATCCTGTTCTCCCTGCTGCAAGGGACTGTGCCATCCATGTCTGTCTCCTGCCTCCTTGGGCACCTATCTCACCTGGGCCCAGAGCCACGCTGCCAGCAGCACAGTGCCAGCCGGAGGCAATCTCCATGAGCCTGGCCAGGCACCCCCTGGTCAGTCTCCACAGAGAGCCCCTTGCAGGATGGTCACTGAGTCTGCCCTCACCGCTGGGCAGCCTGCTAGCAAGCCCAAACCGTGCCAATGGACCTACAACTATCCTTAATGGGCCACTTTAGTGTCTAATTGTGTGATAGTGACACCTCAGGAAGAGGGAACAAAGGAGGGGAGTGCCGGGTGGGTTGACTGGATCTGCCAGGAAGCTGGAGTTGTCTTGATGGCATCAACTCTGGAATGTGGCGGTTGTATTGAGATGTGTTCTTAGAGAACAGAGATATTCAATTGGAGAGAAATATAAAGCAACCAACCAAGAGAATTAATGTAACTGCATTGAGAAAATACAATAACAGGAATACAGACTACAAGAAGTATTAGAGATCTCTATTTTTCCCAAGGAATTTTGATATGAAGTGATATAATTACACCATTGTAGATCCTATATACAAATGAAAAGTGCTTTTGTACAATAAATATATAAAGCTACATTGTTTTGCTATGCTTTGCTGCTCAGCTAAAGAAAATTCATAGCCATTTGGTTTCCAGGTATAGTAGGAATGGTTTCAATTACCTGATGTTGTGGTTTAATCCATCAGAAAGGCATTAAAAACATCAAGACTTGCCATACCAGTAAAACAGGGGGATGTTTATAGGAAATTTAAAGGTATGTTCACATATTCTTTCCGTATAGCTGGCCATGGCCCTGTGTAAAACAGAGGGGGAAATATTAGTTCTCAGGGAGCTAAAAACGTAAGAATCTAATATTAGAATAATATTTTTAATTTGTTTATGTAATAATTGATTTAACTGCCCAAGTCATGTTGACATTAAATAAATAAATGCATAAATAAAATTAAAATTCTAGTTTTTAGCCTGTATTTCAGGACTGTTGCATCAAAATTTTAAAATAAGGAATTTTGTAAACCAGTTATTATGTTTTCTAGCTGTACAGGCCTATATTGTTCTAAACATAAAAGTCATATAGATCTTTAGTGTTCTGGATTAAAGTACCAATAATAATTGCTCTCGGTATTTAATTCCAGAAGTCAATGATAGTGGAGAACTCCAGAACCTCTAACAGTGGAGAACTCCAGAACCTCTATCTCAACATGAGATTGGATTTGAAAAGTTTGGGACCTTATCGCTAGTAACAACCTGTCACAACAGGTTAGGGCCCAAAAAGGGAATATAATTTTATGAAATAGTGGCTCTTTTTGGAAGAGAAGCCAGCCAGTAAGTTGGGGGAAACAAAATAAATATAAAATGGTATCCCTTTGTTGATTTTATAATAAGCATGTTATTTCAATAATGAATGGTGTGAACAAGCAATGCAGTAATGGAATCAATATTTATAGTTATCACTTAAGCTATGTCACTGTAAAAATGAAAATAAGAGCCAAAACACAGGAGAAGAAATACCCAGATTCAGCACGTGTTCTCTTACCTCAAGGTTTGCCGGGATCTGTAGGCGTCCTGGAAGCTTAAAGTTTAGCATTTACAGAGCAGCAGGAAGGGAAATACAGGCGCCTGTATTTCCCTTCCCCTTCCTGCTGCTCTGTAAATGCTAAACTTTAAGCTGCCAAGACACCTACACTTCCCAACAAACCTTGAGGTAAGAGAACAAGTTTAGCATTTACAGAGCAGTAGGAAGGGGAAGGGAAATACAGGCGCCTGTATTTCCCTTCCTGCTGCTCTGTAAATGCTAAACTTTAAGCTTCCAGGACGCCTACAGATCCCGGCAAACCTTGAGGTAAGAGAACACGTGCTGAACCTAGGTATTTCTTCTCGTGTGTTTTGGCTCTACGTAGTTTAAGAGGGATTCTGTTTTATGTGGATTTCAATATTAAGTGAACAAAGGAATTACCTAAAATGAGAGTTCAGACATATGAATCCCTCCTCCATAAAACTAAGGATCAGCAACTCTTAAACTCACTTGCACAATTTTAAACTTGGGACAGGCTGTATTTTATATATCCTCTTTGGCTCCCTCATATTACATTTATTGAAATGTCAGTATCACAAGGGCTGTGTCACTTTTCAAGATTAATTACTGAATATACATTTTGGCAGGAGATATAACCATAGTGAGCCAAGAATTGGCTGAAACACACATGTTCTCTCTTCATTCAATACCACTTCTGCATTTTTGACCAGTTATCCTGACTTTTTAATAAGTACAGACATGTCTTGTTTCCAACAACCAGCTTTCGAATATGAACTCATAGAACATTATTCATAATAGGGCTATTCATTTGTTGCTTTTTAAAATAAAGGACAATCAACGATGATGTTTTTATAGTTTTAAAAAAGCCATTACACGTTTTTAGTTGAAGTTATCAGAATGAAAGACTCAAAGAAAACTGGAATTAGTGAGTCACAGAGAAAAGAAAGTCTTTTCTCTGAATATCTCAAAACGTCAACATAACCACAAATGAAAAGAAAATGTGACATCCGAATTAATAGGCATTAAGTACTTAAAACCAAAACTTGCTGTAATACAAAGTAAAACTGGTTGAACTTCTCCGCACATTATTCCATACTGAAACATAGAACAAATGCTATTACAGTTTTTGTAAATACCAATAAATGGAAATGAACAACACAGTTATTTGAAACAAACCCCAATCATTTTAGGAGTATAATCATAGTAAAGAGTCCAGTAGCACCTTTAAGACTAACCAATTGTAGCATAAGCTTTCGAGAACCACAGCTCTCTTTGTCAGATGCATGGAGAGTATGAAGAAACTGGTCAGAGATAGGGGGGAGAGGGTGCAGGGAGTGAGGGTCATATAAATGTAAATCAGTTGCAAAAGTCATGAAAGAGGTGGAGTGTGCAATCCAGGCTGGGTGTGACCCCTTCCTTCTATTGCTAAATCTGAATGGAATGCCTGAAGGCAGTTACTTTTACATGACCCTCAATCCCTGAACCCTCTTCCCCCTCCCCTCACCACCTATATATCTCTGACCAGTTTCTTCATACCCTCCATGTATCTGATGAAGAGAGTTGTGGTTCTCGAAAGCTATTGCTACAATTAAGCTGGTTAGTCTTAAAGGTGCTACTGGACTCTTTACTACTTTGCAACTACAGACTAACACAGCTAACTCCTCTGGAGTATAATCAAACATTCAACAGGAATTCAAGAAAAGCCTTTTTGCTTCCCCAACCCTATGTATTTCTGCCCTCCATATTTCTCCCCTTAGCCTGCATACAAGGCTGAGTGGGACGGCCAGTCCACCAGGAGGTTGTCTTCCTGAAGCTTGCAAACAAACCAATTGGATAGATTTATATGCCATTTTGTCTTTCACATGTGAGTATTAAATTGCCCTTGAGTCTTGAACCATTATTCATGTGGGCTAAAATGCAGGAGAGGAGAATTCGAAAGCAAACAAACATACTCAAAATTTATTTGTATGCTATCTTTCCCCCATTCATAGCAGCATACATGGCAAATCCCATCCTATCTCCAACCAGACCAAGATCTGCTGGGCTATATTATGTGACTGGAACCACACATAGGTACCACAAGATGTAGATTTTACATCTGTATTATCAGGGCTTTTTTTCTGGGAAAAGAGGTGGTGGAACTCAGTGGGTTGCCCTCGGAAAAAATGGTCACGTGGCTGGTGGCCCTGCCCCCTGCTCTCCAGACAGAGGGGAGTTTCAATTGCCCTCCACACTGTTCCAGCAGCATGGAGGGCAGTCTAAATTCCCCTCTGTTTGGAGAGCAGGGGGCGGGGTCACCAGCCACATGACCATTTTCAAGAGGTTCCGGAACTCCATTCCACCATGTTCCAGCTGAAAAAAGCCCTGTGTATTATAAATCCAATGGGAAAAGAGCCATCCTATGTGCAAAAAAGCAGCCTTTCACTTTCTCTTCTACATCAACAACCATCACCAGCTATTAACATGTGAGAGAGTCACGGGTAATGTAAGCCGCAGATATGAAAACAGCACATTATGACATGTTATGTTTAACAAAGTACAAATTTATCTATGTTCTCATGCAGAAGTTATTTGTTCTTTGATCATACAAAAAGTTATTTAATGTACTCTACATGCAAACAGTTTTTATTAACATGGATGTAATGCCAATAAAGGTGGCTGCTGCTGATTCAAACAGAAAAGTGGTAAGATGAAAAGGATATAGAAGAAATTTAAAGCCATTGTTCTTCTTTCCATATTGTAAGTTTTTCTGTTTATTCTATGGCAAGTTGAGCTGAAGGTGTTTTAAAAACTGCCATGAATGTTGTTCAAGAAAATCCTGTTGTTTTTCCTATGATATCCTCTGTGAACTCATCAGATAATACATGAAATTGCCTTATACATCATCAGAGCATATACTGTGTCCAGTCCAGTAGACTACCAGCAGCTCTCCAAGATCTCAGTAAAGGGTATTTCACAGCCCAATTACCTATAATCATTTCACAAAAGATACCAGGGAATGAATCTGACTCTAAGCTATGGTGTCCTTGATTCATAAATTGAGACTAGCTGTTGGAGAACAAGCCTTGACATTAGCAAGTAAGTAGGCTGAAAAAATGGCTCATAATTATTTAAATATAATGTACAAATAAGAAGTAAAATCTCAACCTAGTAAGTTAATGGGAGGCATTTTAACAGGGTTTCTATGCAGTCCATATTTCGCCCACTGATTGTTTTACCCAGGCAATTTTTAAAAAATAAATAAACCTCTCCTGTTTCACCTATAATCTCCTCTGTCCCTGACATTTGCACGTTACTTTTCCATTCAAACAATGACGTTATTTCCTCTGAAGCAAATGTTTTGGGGTGAGAGTTGTCCTGATAACCTCTTAACATTCAGTGTTCTTTAAACCTTGATTCATCTGAGCTTGCGTAGTTGGTTCTCATTTATGTTCTTTTTGCAACCTACATTCTGTTTCTCATTAATCTCTCCCCCCGCCCCGCACCTTCTAAGTCAGCTGTGTCAAAATATGGAACTTTCTCACAGCTGGCGCTGAAGTGGTAAGGCTCAGTTACTCTTGATAGATACAGATTTTGCAGATAAAATTCTTTCTCCCTCCAAACATAGACTTCTACTGGCTGTCTCCCAGGCTAGCTAAGCAATTTAATATTGCCTTTTCTATTCCAGACCTACTTCTTTTAATAAAGGGCTAGTTGTATAAAATCATCACCATTCACAGCAGAGTAATCTGAGTCATCTGGGAATGTGATATAAAGATTGTATGAGTCTTTGACAAAGATATAAAGCAATATATATATATATATACACAGAGAGAGAGAGAATTATTTCATATATTTTATAACACTTGAAAAGAATGAAGGTGCATATCATATGGCTTCTTATCATGCTCACAGAGCATACTGGGGCATACAAAGTTCTCAGTTGTTTGGCTGTAGCATTTTTGTGATTCAAAAGTAGTGCTCTAGCATTTTCCTTTAAAATCCTAACCTATACTTTAAAATATATGGGGGGTGGGAGGATGGCCAGATACAAACACAATCAAGCTTCTTTACCTTAGAAGATGAAATTATGGCAGATGAAATGCTTTCCCACTAAACCCATCCACAGCAGTTTTGCTCTAAAATTGCTGTATAGTGTATGGCCTCTTTTACTGAGGCGAAAGAGTGATTAGTTCAAATATCTCTTCATTTGCAAAGGAATAGAGATCTCTCAATGATGCCACAATTTTCCTGATTGGACAACAACCGGTTTCAAGAAAGTGAAACCGAAAAGCAAATTAAGAGGGCTAAACCTCTTATTTGCTTTTCGGTTTCACAATTTTCCTGATTGGCTACTCCAAGTCCTTGAATTTCATGGACCTGTATGATATGAATTGGTCAAATTTGTTTGTTTGTTGCATTTATATCCTGTCTTTAGTTTCCTCTTAAACTAAAGAGGGCATACAGAAGGTTCCCATCCAGACACTAACAAGACCCAGCCCAGCTTAATTCCTACAAGTTTGCTGTATGATGTGCTTTCCAACCACATCTTGGGACCAATTCCTAAATGGAGTTTCACTAGTCTTCTCTATCCGATTGCTCTGTATTATAGTAACAAACTCAAGAAATTCAAGAAGTGTTCCCAATTGGAACTGGCTGACCAAAAAAGCAAATTTCTTGCATCTCTTTTTTTCTCCTGAACATGGGCATGGGTGGCTGGCAGACAGCCATATGCCTCCCAGATTTTAAAACTAGATTTGGAAGATTAACTTTATGCATTTTACGGTGTTTTGCTATCTAACGCCAATAACAACTTTGTAGATGGTTTTGGAAATACTTTCTTCCTTTCCTGTTTAAATTCCAAGAGATCCCTGTTGTGTGTATGCCACTGATAAACAGATATTTGGGTAGGTGGGTTTATAAAAGAATATGATACATTCTTACCAGCAAGAACAGATCAGATGGTAGCAAGCAATAACATTTGCTCTTTTTGTGCCTTCTGAATATTTAAGTGGAAACTCATGGTGAGTATAAGGGAAGATACTTCCTTATTTCCTTGGCTTGTCACTTCTGAGCACCAACATTTTGTTCAACACTCATCTAGTTGCAGATAGAATTGCAATGTATGGTTTATAGGGTTGGAGAAATAGAAACATCTTTTAAATTTATTTTTCAGCCCATTGTACACGTTTCTAGTCATCTCAAGAACAAAATCCAAAATGCGCATAAAAAAGAATTACTGGGAAAGATTTCTCTCTAGCAAACTGATCTCAAGCTTTAATTTCAGTAAAATGGTTTTTTTTTAAATGAATGGCAAAATAAAATGAAATGAAGGGCAAACAGGCTTTGAAGTTCAACCAACATTTTTATCATCCTAAGGGGGAGGGTGGGTGCGAATTCTCAGTTTTGGTACATAAGCAGATTTATACACCTGCAGTTTTCAGTTTAATTGGAATAACATTTCTCCTGTTTTGTCTGTATTATTTATGCCAATAAAGGTTGCTGTGCTATGTGCAATTGGAATAATTATTCCTTTCCTTTTCACTCTCTTGCTTCATTGAACTTTTTTGAAACAAATATGGCTGCCTGTAAACTGTTTTTGGAACATGCAATTCAAAGTGAAGGAAACACTTCCTGAATGAATTTTAATATTATCAAAAATATATCTTTTACATTACCAAATACTGCTTCTTGGTCTCAGATCTTTGCTACCTAGAATTAATATTCTTATTTTACCACCAAGAACACACATTTTAAATAGCGGTCGCCAGTTTTCCCAAGTTAATCCAATAAAGATGAAAAAGCTAATTGAACCAGTCCTTACAGTCAATAATTTTATTTATTTATTTTGTTGTGCTTCATTTTTCTATCCTTATTCTTTGTCCTGCAAGCATAAATATGAAAACATTTAAAAAGCCATTATATCAAGAATGATTGGGATAAAATTCAAAACCAGCACTGTAACTATCAGAGTACAAAAAAGGCAAAAAATAACCAGACCAACCAAACCACTTCAAAAATAAATGTGTTTGACTAAGGCCGTTTCCACACAGCTTACCTTTTGCTGGAACACAGTGTCTTCTTGCGCGAAATTGCGCCAGGAAGACACTGTTATCGTGCGATTTCACGCGAGAACACGCTGTGTTCTGGCAAAAGGTAAGCCGTGTGGAAACGGCCTAAATGCCTAAAAGCCCTCAATTAAACTAGCTTGGCAAGATTCTCTAGGGAGAGAGTTCCATAGAGTTTATGCTCCTCCCCTCCCCCCCCAAAAGTCCTGCTGTTTGTAGCTGGAGTTGCCCACTAGAGCCAAAGGTACTGGAAAGTGGAAACACTGGAAGAGGAGGATTAACTTAGAACTATCTCTTCCCTGAGATCCTGGTCCCAAGTCATTTAGGTGATTTTGATTTACTAATAGCTAATCTCAATCAGCAGTCAAGTTGTTACCTTTTTGAATTAGCTGCCAAATATGTATTCTCCTTCACTCCCCTCTAAACTAGTGAGATATTACATCTGACCATCACTAATACTGGTAAAGGGCAAGCTTCTCCTGATTAAGAGAGTCCCAAATTCCAAGTCAGAACCCAGAAGCATGTTTAACTAGGGTGAGCTGCACTTAACCATACTTTTTGACAAAGAGATGTAAAGCTCATCCAGCAAAAAGAATGGAATGAACTTTAATTTTATGTCTATGAATAAGCAACTCTGGAAAACAATTTTGTTATCTCCAGTCATTAAATCTTAGTTGTTTTAATACTTCTATTAGCAAAATGATAATTTTCTTTTTCAAAGAATAGGTCTGTTCACTCTTCAGTATGGGTTACAACTCCAGAGGAGAAGCTGCATTTCACTGAATCTGCACATTTAGCATTAATGGGAGATGCATGGCGCAAAGTATTTTTGAATAAAGTATGGCACTGAAAATAAAATGAATCCCTCATGCCTATGAAGGAAGGGTTGAAAAATACACCATATGTCAAACTACCATGAGCAAAGGGATTTGGGGAATTCAGGTCAGGTCACCAAGTTCAGCTACAAACTGTTCTTTGACTTTCATTTGGGTATGCTTCTTATTTATTGAATGGGTTTTTCCATTCAATAAATAATAGGAGCACCATATTTCAGAAACTTTAAAAGTCTCCTCATACATCCTTGTTTCATAATCACTGTTCATTGACATTATATTTAAATAACAGCCATCTTTTAGGTTAGATTCTTTAGTGTTATCACAATTACAAATGCAACCAAGTTTCACGAACAATTTCAGTTTGAAAATCCAAGCTTGTAATATGATTTCTCCCTGCTTGGGATAAAACTACTGTCTTCTTTCCCCCTAGCCATACCAACACCTTCCAATGCAGGTAGGACCTCTCATGTTGGATACTCTGCAATAATTTTTTTTAAAGTATGTTAATACAATAGCACATATTTTTCTAAACTTTTGAATTAACTCTAAGGATGAAATCCTAGAAGCACTTTCCTGGGAGTAAGCTCAATTAAATAAAATGTGACTTACTTCTGAACAGATTTTCTTAGGATTGCTCTATAAATCTTCAGATTATAGATTTCTTAGGTACACTTTACACAAGATACTTTTTGCCTTGGTTGTGGCAAAATGCCTGATGGAGAGAAGGTACAAGTTAACAAATAGCTTCCTGTTGCTGTCCCCTAACTAACCCTCACCAGTAATGTCTCATGTCCCATTTGCATTGATTTGCATTTTCCACATCAGCCTACAAATCTTTTATGTAGAAAATTTGGACTTATTTAAAGTCTCACTAGTGGTTTGATAGAGAAATATACAAGATTTATGAAACTTTATGGGAATGTAGCTGGCACTTTTTAAAAATTTACATGTCCACCATGTTTATATTTAAAATGGAATGTGTGAGGGAACATCCAAAAGAGCATGTATATTTATGTATTTACTGCATTTATTTATTTTATTTAAGGTATTTTTAAGCCACCATTACACCCAACTTAAGGTTCCCAAAGCAGCAATTAATAAAAGCATTAAAACAAGATTAAAAAGAAATATAAATATATGTTAAAAAAATTAAAAACAATTAAAACACATAAGTACATGAATGGAAGGAAGGGTTAATAACAACAACAACTTTTGATTTATATACCACCCTTCAGGACAATGCCCACTCAGAGCAGTTTACAAAGTGTGTTATGATTATCCCTACAACAAAACACCCTGTGATGTGGGTGGGGCTGAGAGAGCTCCTAGAAGCTGTGGTTGACCCAAGGATACCCAGCTGGCTTCAAATAGAGGAGTGGGGAATCAAACCCAGTTCTCCAGATTAGAGTCCGTATATTGATGTTCAGCTGCAATCCTGCTTTGGCACTTACTCCTTTAGCCTTCACCAATAACTGTTCCAAACCTTCATTATTTTTTGCCAGTAATGTGGTGTCATCAGCATATCTCCAATTATTAGTATTCCTTCCACTTCCACCTTCATCAAAACCTAATCCAGATTTCCTTATGTTACATTCTGCATATAGGTTGAAAAGACAGGGAGATAATATACAACTTTGTCTGACAGCTTTTCCTATTGGAAATCATTGTTTCCCGATAGTCTATACTAACAGTAGCCTCTTGCCCAGATTACAAGATGCTATGGCACACCTATTTCTTTTAACACCAGCCATAGTTTGTATAAGCCCCTAAATAATATATATACCAGCTTATTGCAAGAGTGACCATTAGCACAGTCCTAATGCCACACATTCCCACAATTGAAAACATATAGATTGCATTGAAGTTCGTTATCTTCTTAAATGGTATCTGTATGTGATACAACCTTTAGTTGAAGGGCCATTTCTTAATCTATATCCTCAAGCAGTCCAGGATTATTTCTTGACAAACTTACTGTAATAAAGATAAGGAAGTAGTGATGATAGCCAACTATTTAATTTTGAATAACAGTATCACAGAGTATATACACAACATAGTCAAGAACTAATTCAGGTTGAATGCTATATAGATCAACAGAATGTTCACTTTATACTTCTGAAAATCATGTCATTTATACATTAACTGTGTAGAAGCATATGTTTATTTTCTGTCTGTAAATGTGTATTTTGCAGTTTAATTGCTGAATAGTTCTTTATTGTGGTGTTCAAAGCAGTGGCTGCCTCTTCAGAACTAAATCAGGTTGCAGTCAATATACATATCTGGAAATCTTTAAACTATATGTTTCTATATAAACTAGCTTCAGTGGAAACTTGAAAAATAACAAACAAAACAGTTCCAGACTGCTACTGATCCAGGGGTGGTGGTGATGGAAAGAGTTAAACAAGGAACTTTGCTTAGCTATTTTAATAGTAAGCCTTCACTTTTCATATTAAAGGATACGGTTTTTAATTTAGACTGAATAATATACAAAAGTAGCTAATTGAGCTCCACTTTGTGTACAGTTTTAAGTATGCTAACTGGATTGGTATATCATTGGAATTATTGAGCACTGTTGTTTTTCAGTTGTCTATAATTATTCATTCAACTAAGTGGGAGTGATGAGAATTTTACACGAGTCCTGATAAAAAGCAGTAAAATGTGCCGATTGGCTGAACAGAGAAAAGGGGAGAATTTGGAAGACTTAGACCAAACTACCTCCAATCTGCAAAATAGATTATCAGTATGATTACTGCTTTGGGGAGTAGAAGTATCTAAGGAAATGATCATGGAAATCCTAAGACATATAGGTCACCTTAATAAAACCTTTCTTTCTGAGCCATGCTTCTAATGTGTAAATAACAATACTGTCCTACAAGAAAATGTGTGTGAAATGTTTTGAAACAATATAAACATTGCTGTTCAAATCAGATTCTAATCACGTGGCTTGACATTTGGATTAAGAGAAGCGTTCCATGCGGAGCATGCACATTCCTGAGTGGTTCTTTATCCATCTGGGAAACCAAAGGGATTATAACCTGCTGAGCTCCAGTCCCTCCCCAAACCCCATCCTCTCCAAACTCCATCCCCAAAATCTGTAGGTATTTCCCTAGCTGGAGCTGGCAACTTTATCACACAATCCCTGGGGACAAGGATTGTGGGATCTTTCCTGCCTTATTCTCCCCCACCCCCAGTAAGGGCCCTTTCAAACCATGGGAAAGTTTAGTCCTGGGATCAAAGGACCAGCATGGAGTAATAGCCATGTGAGTCAGGTATCTGCAGTGAGAAGGGGCCAAAAAGGGTTATCTTGTTTCCCGTCCCCTCCCCAATGCAACTGACCAGTTCTGCAAATAAATTTTTCCAGGGTTGGCAAAGGCTTTGGGCCAATAGTAGGCACTGAAGTCCATCAGTGCCTTCTGCTGATAGTTTGCAGGATCAAAACCAGTATCTTCAAATATGGAATCATCTGCAAATTGTAAAACATGCTTTGTCTCTTCTTGTAGTGTATTTTACGAGATAATAGTATCAGAGCCACAATTAGACACATTTATGTTTTAGACTGACCTTATCTGTAATACTCAAGAAACTACAACAAATTAAATTTGTTCTCCTGAAGTGAAGCAACTTGCCATTACAAGAACTGAATAGCAGTTCTATGAATTCACAGGATCAGGCTATTATATATGAGGTCATATATGGCAAATTATTTGTAGTTATCTACTTGTGTTTTCCACTTCAGTATGTCTGCTGAATCTTTTAATTTCATTAGAGAAAACATTCCAAGTAGGCTAAAAATGTTGTTGTAGTTATACTGTAAACAAAGATCTAATTTCTAATGTTCCATTAACCTAATTTTTTTTGAAGATATAAAAATATTTTAATTGGATTGTTTTTAAAACATTCATTTACAGTATCATAGAAAATACTTGCTTTTCTTTTTGACCTATTTCATTTACGTTCCTGTGTGACTATGTATGTCATGTCTGAAGCAGCATAAAATAACAAATGCTTGGGTCATATAAATACTTGGTGTTTTTAGCAGGAACCACTGTAAAGCAACAAAACCAACTTATGTGTGAGATTTAGCACATTGGAAGAAGACAGGAAAATAGTTACTGATGACAATGAGAAGAAATAGGGGGAGTTCCTGACACACACAAAAATCAAAATCTTTATTTCCACTCTCCATTTTCTAGTGTAAAACTTACTAAAAGTGTTTTGTTGCTGAAATTAAAACTCACAAGCAAGTACTTTCTGATCACAAAAAAAACTTCAATCAGTTTGGTGTAGTAGTTAAAAGTATTGGACTAGGATTTGGGAGAGACAGGCTCAAATCCCTACTCTGTTGTGGAAATTTGCTGGGTGACTTTGGGTCAATTTTATTTTTTTTAATTTAAAAAATCTAATTTTTGTTATATACCTGAGTGGGCTTTTCCACAAGCTTGACTTACTCCTGGGCTTTTTTAGTAGTTGATCCACAAGCACTGAAATTGGCTTGGGCATGGTGCTTCCATACATCTGCTCTTCCTCTGCATTTTTAGAGTTGTGGAGTTAGTTAATTTTTTTCCTTCACATGCCTTAAATAACCAGTACTTTCAAGGGAGTGTCACCAGTGTTGTCACAGCACCTCCTTTTTATTTTTTGTGCACATCTATATCAACATATCATTATAATAGCTGAATTCCAGAAGTTCAGAATTAAATACATGATAACTCTTTTTTAGGGTATTTAATATGCAGCTAGAAGGAAAAGAGTTACCTCTTCATCTTCTTGTCTGTGATGGATATTCAAAAGTTCTTCTCAGTTGAGGATCAAAGGTTATGAGTCATAGGCTATGCAAAAGGCATGCTGCCTAATCCAGAGCTACCAGATGTGCTCTCAATTCATCAAAACCATGGCAAATTAACTCCTTGACACACAAAAAAAGCAGATGTGTTCTTAATCACCCAAGCCTGACTTCTGTCTTCAATTATCCAGGATGGATTCCACGCTAAAGGCAGCAACAGAGCATTTTCCATAGGATGAGAGAGAGGTCTGGGATTTGTTTACTTCACAGTTACTTTGATCTTTCATCCAATCCCTTTCCTCAACTGAATCTCTACACAATTTCTTAACATTTATTTATGAGGGAATGGGAGCCTTGTAGAATGTCCAGAGTTCTATTAAGTGCAGGATAAAAACATAAACCAGTAAAGTCATACCAATATAATATTTTGAGCACATCTTAAATTTGCTTAGCTCAAGAATTTTATAAATAACTACTTGTATTATTAAAACTGTTTTATCAGATGTACCTTATAGACAATCTACAAAAAGTAATTTACTTAAGAATAATACATAAAAAGGAGAAATGTTAAATATTGATATAGTATTTTGGTTATAAAAGGTATGTGGAAACGAGGATATATTCTAAACTTGTTATTTGACTTGAGCATCACACCATGCATGGCTAACTATTACTGTATTATTTTATTAGTGAATGAGCCAGATAATAAGATATCGAGTTTTCATCCAATGGAAAAAGAGAAACTCTCCATCAGATGAAGTTTTTTTCCTCTTCAGGAAGGTTTCTCAGAAGGGAATCATGGGATCCAACCATCCCTGAGGTGTTTCTTTTCTTTTTTTAATATGAAGTTATGATTGCCCTTCTAGGTTCTTAAATATCAATTATAAAATAATTATAAAACATCGATAAGAAGTTTTTAAAATCAAGGTTAATATATATAAGCTGCGCACGCCATATATGTGTGTGTGTGTGTGTTTGGTATCACTCAAGTCTGTGGTACAAAGCTATTGTATTTCCAATGATGAAACACTACAGTGTCAGCCATCTTAATCTTTTCACTTTCATGATTTCCAGTATTTCTCAGTCACAACTTGTCCAAACTGTCTGCAGATCAAATTCTTTTCACTAAAAGTTGTTTCACTTTTCTTTGGTATGTGGAAGCTCTTAAAATCTAGCATTATTAAATTTGTCAGCACTGAATTCCACAATGGCAATAACATAACAGTTAGAGGGCTCTTTATACAGTTATAATGATAATTCCAGCTGGTGGCGGTCCTCCTTCTGTCCCATGCCTCTTCCAAGTGAAACAACATTTTTAAAACAAATGATTTTAAGGAGCATATGGTGTTCACCAGAAAAATAAATGTTTGGGAAAGGGAAGTCTCAAGTGATTTTAGTATTACTGAAAAGTAGCAAATATAAGTTTACTACCATTTTAGGCAGTGCCATGAAAAAGAAGAAAACTATTGTTACTGGTTTGCAGCTGTGTTTTGTGTTCCTTCCATCCATTACCTCAGAAACAAATACAAATAATTAGCATACCAAGGGAGATACCGTATGTCTAGGATTCCTGCTCTTGGCTCTCCAACTCATAGCTGCATCTCTATCATTATCCATCCCTCTGGGCAAAACAACAATTGGATATAATACCCTTCTGTGTGTTCCTTGTTACTGCCAATATCTCAGCTCTCCATAGAGCCTTCCCTGATAACAGAAAACATCACATTTGTGGCTTCTGTAACTCTTAAGTACAGCAAGGTGCATGTGATTTATGAGCAATTCCTAATGATCCAGTTTCAGATGGGTAGCAGTGTTGGTCTGCAGTAGAAGAGCAAGGGTTCCCTTCGTTAGATACGAGGAGTGGGAAAAGCTTTTTTCTTTTTCCATTCGTCTTATCAGATGAAGGGAGCGGTGACTCTTGTAATCTCATACCCTGGTGATTTAATTGGTCTTTAAGATGCTACTGGACCCAAATCTTGCTCTCCTAATGATCCATTTTATTAGTTTTTACTTTGGTTTCAGTTGAACTTTTTTCCTAGGTATTGGTTTATTTTTTTCTGAACTTTACAGGCATTGAGGCAGATATTTCCTAGTGTGGCTTTCTGCAGCAATAAGAGAAATAAGGAGGCTTCCACTGACAGCATGTTATAGTGACAGCAGCTGTATTATTTATTTAAAATATGTTTAATAATAGTAATATTCGATTTATATACTGCCCTTCAGGACAACTTAATGCCCACTCAGAGTGGTTTACAAAATATGCTATTATTTCCCCCACAACAATCACCCTGTGAGGTGGGTGGGGCTGAGAGAGCTCCAGGGAGCTGTGACTCGCCCAAGGTCACCCAGCTGGCTTCAAGTGGAGGAGTGGGGAATCAAAGCCGGCTCTCCAGATTAGTCCCGCGCTCTTAACCACGACACCAAACTGGCTCTCTTTAGCTTTTACTAGATTCTCTGGGTGGGTCACAAGAGATTAAAAATAATATAAACTAATTAGTAATAATAATAAACCCCACACACAAAAACACTAACCCCAGAAACATTAAAACGCATCGGTGTTTTTTTTTAAAAAAAAAATAAACTGCGCTAAGAGCAAACAATGCTCAAAAACAATTGCAATGCCAAAATACTGCCTTCTCTATAACCTCCAAATGCTCACCTAGAAAAAAAAAACCAACTATTTTCTAGCTATCTATCAAAAAGGCCCTTAGGCCTTTTGTCTTACAGCCATCCATCTCAGATGACCACTGAGAAGCCCTATAGAGCACAAGGCATTCCTTGAGAGACACTTGTCCCAGATCTTAGAGGGTTAACAGTGCCATCCCAAGCACTGTTACACCCTTATAGGCCCACTGACTTCAATTAACTTAGAAAGATGTAACTCTGCTTAGGATAGGCACTATAATAACAACAGTTTGAAGTAGTTAACTAGTACAACTGATAGAAAATTGGGAAAACGTGCTTCTGGCAGGTTGTATTTAAACCAGTAGCAGTTTCCTGGCAAACTTCAAAGGTATATGCAATATGGATATTAATCAAATCTAGATGTCACAAAGGCATGCATAACCATAGCTGTGAAGATACTTCTAGTGAAAACCTCTCAGTTACTGCCACCATCTGGCCATCTATGAGCAGTGATGGATTCAGAAGCACCCACAAGTTGCAAATCTGGATTTTCAGATAATGTCTAATAAAGGCACAACATCTATTCCCAAATCAGGCTTGTTATTAACCAGTATGTCCTTCTTTTTCTCTGGATTTTCTGGTGGCTTACACCCATCTGGTCCTCTTTCATTCACACACTACACTATAGGTGTAAATAACCATTGTTCTGCCTAGATAACTCCAAGAGCATGGTAAAAATTCTGAAATTGAAATATTAGTCGTTCAGTACCCAGGTCTCATTTCAGGCTCCTATGTCCACAGGCATTATCTCTGGTAGTGCCACTTTCGAAGCAATGTCCAAATGGCCTGTCAGCCTTAAGCCAACATGTTTAACTCCTGCCTCAAACAACCTTACGAAGCTCAAGACAATGCATACACCTGGATTGAATCAAGACCTAGGTTTCTGGTCTCATTACCAATGCTGATTTCTCCACCCCCACTACCCTTTGCATATCCCACCCTATTCAATCACGCCTGCTATTGTCATTCACCAGTTATTGTCATTCGGCATCTGAAATCACTCCACTCTCCAAGATATAAGGACAGAGGGACTCACATTCTAGCTGTATCTGAATAAATGAGCTGTGATTCACAGGAGCTCATACTCTACCACAAATTTTATAAGTCTTATAGGTGCTACTGGACTCTTGCTCTTTTCTACTGCTACAGACAGATTAACACGACTATCCATCTTTAACTGTTAATCTTGTACTGGCCCAAGAACAGCATAACCAGTTCGGCAGTACCAACCTCAGCAACAAGATAAATTTGAGAATACAGTCAATTGTACTTGGCCGAAATGAGGTGAGTTTTGCAACTCCAACTTTTTTTTCAAAATAATAGCTGGCTCACACATTAACACACCAAGTTAATACAATACTATCATTGTGTTTAAAAGAATCCTGTTGGAACTTTTCTCAATGATCAGGGTAGTTTTCAAGACTTTTTCCATTGAGGTGGTATATCTTGACACAGTGCATAATTCTCACAACGCAATGCTTACTAAATAGGATTGCCTTCATCAAAATCGGAGGTCTCACCTCAGCAAACAGCATAGCATTGGCCTTTATTTCCAGTTGTTTGTGGAAACCCTCCACAATTCTTGCCTTGCAGTTTTTGCATTATTTTCTTCATTTATGCTTTCTGTAATTATGCACATTTTAAAAGTGATGTGTTTAGATCAAAGGAACTGCACAATATTACACAAGCCTTGCTGGAATTAAAAGGGCAGGGCCAGAAATTGCATTCCTGGCAGAACCGCATACATCTCTTTTTAAAAAATGTTCACAAGTCTTCTGATACCGTACTCAGGATATTGGAGGCATACTGCTGTCCGTAAGAACATGTTACATAATCTTTAAATTTTTAACAAAGGATATTCGTATCTGTAGAAAAGCATTAATTCACCACAATTTGACCATATATCTTTGACAGCAGGTATACCTGAGAAGCTTCTTGGGAAGAGATGGCAACTCTCTGAGCCCATCTGGGGGGAGGCCGGGGTAAAAACCGAATAAAATAAATAAATAAATAAATAAATAAATAAATAAATAAATAAATAAATAAATAAATAAATAAACTCCACTAACACCCAAGAGCAATGCTGCAATTTTAGATGCTCATCTTTCAGAATACTAGATTCTTTTTCAATCAAGATAGAGCTATTTTTCAGACCTCTGCATCTGACCAATCTTTCAGGGTATGATTTTATGGAAACTGTTTTTATACACATATTAGTCTTTAGACCACAAGAATACAGGGGCCACTTCAACTTATATTACATTTCATACACATAAACCTGTAACTACACCTAAAATATAATCTGTGAACAGTACAAATACATGTTCACAAATGTGTGTCACATAGTCATCGAAAGAGCTGTACTTAGTTGCAGTTGCCTATTGAGCACCCACAGAGTGGCAAACTCAGATTTGCATCTGTAACAAACCAATGGTACAGAATTCTGTGGTGGCATCTTTCTTGCTCCAATAGTGATTTAGTGGCATCCTAACCAGAGTTACACGCTTCTAAGTCCACTGAAGTCTGCTTATGACCACACTGTATATTGCCTTCACTAGTCTTATGGTCACACTCATGTGGAGAACAAATACATGAGGGAACATGTGAACGAACAGTGGGTATAGTGTAAACTGCCTGGGTCAGATGCCCATCATATATGTGCCAACCAAGTGTCTGTACAAAAAATAGATTTTGTTCATTTTTCATTAACTGTAGGCAATCAGGTTTTATATATTAATTTTGTATAATAAAATAAACTGCTTATTTAAATGTGAAACCTATAATATAGGAATTTTTAGCAGAGGTTTCCAAAAATGGATATATGATAGAAAATAGAAGAGCTGTTTGGATTTCCAAACTGGCAATACTGTGAATGGGAAATGAATAATTTATAAATTGGTTGTATATTTGTATTTATGTAGTATTAATTTAATGGCTATTATATATTATAATACTAAATAAAAATTTAAAAATATGAATTACATTAATACATAATGTTGTTTTGGTTTAGATCTGGATTAGTTTTCAGTAAGTTCCAGTACCCCAGGACTATCTTCTGGGGAATAAGCCTGTCCAGAAGAGCCACCTGAAAATAAACAGTTAAAACTAGTTTTTTCAACTGCCTAGAACAGAAAAGAAGTTCCCATCATAAGCTATTATCCTAGAAACTGTCCTACAAGTTTTTTTAAAGTTTGTTGTTGTAAAACTGTAAATGAATTTAAGATATATAATTTAACAACATATACTACTTTGTAGTTTTTAAGAATTATCACTATATCAACAGCCTAGAGTACGTACAAATTAAGAATCTGGCTCACCATTCCCTTTAAAGTCCCTCAAATACAATCCATGTTTATAGATTAATTTTTTTAAAAAAACCTCACAGGACAAATTTCTCATAAGCAAACAAATCTCTTTGAGGAGCAAGAAATCAATGTATTTTTTTCCCCTGAGGAAAAACAGCATGAGAACAAGTCTGAGGACACCAGGGGAGAAGGGCATCCAAGATTAGCTCTCTGTGATTTGTTTGATGATGTATCTGATTTCAAAGAAAGTTCCTCAAGAACACAATATGAGTTCAAATCAGCCACAGGTACATAATTGCTTGGAATTTACAATCAAAAGGGATCTTAGCAAACCCAATAGATTATTTTTATCATTTAAAGGCCAACATGTATTATTCCTCAGTTTTTACAGCATGGTGCATACTTCATGACTACAAGTAATTAGTAGCAATAAATTCTAACATGAATTACTCCCCAAAGATTTGCGCCCTTTTATCTTATGAAAAACTTAACCACAAGAGGCCGTTGCCCTTTATAGTTGTCAATTACTCTGCTTTTCACTTGAGAGCCATTATCACTATATAGCTCCTTTGTTTTAATAAAGTCTTCTTTAACATCTATTTAACTATTTATAATCTTAATGGAAATATTGGGTTACGGCTGGGCTGAATTTAAACCTTCCATTTTTTGCACCTTTATTTTAATTAAATATATTTCCTCATAAATATGTTTCTTTTCAAATGTGTTTTGTCTCAATGATCTATTATATTAATTCACTCTAAATAACTGCTGTTCCACACACCCTTTTTCATTCCCAGCTAAAGAATACACAGGCAGCTTAACACAGTGGAGCATCCAGAAGTTTACACCAAAGCCTCTGCAGTAAAAGAGTGTTTTACAGTCCAGCCGTCTGCTTTTCTGGCATTAATCTGCATTTATTACAGCAATTCAATTATTACAGCTTGTAGATTTGCTTTGTATACCATTCAAAGCAACAACACTTGAGAATTTACCACTTTTTAGTAAGACAAGTCATACCAAATTATTATTTTCAAAAATACACTATTTGTAAGATTATTTGTCTTTCCCCTCCAAATGTCCGATTCCTCTTTTGTTACAAAAGGTAACTTTTCTGTCATTACGTACAATGAAACTTTCCCAGTTTAACCGCAAACCGTGGTTTACTCAGTGCAAGAATCCCAATTCCATGGACTGTAAAATTATAGTCCAGTTTCTCCAGTTCCTCAATTCGGCTACTTAAAGTGCTGATACTTTTGTCTAGAACTAGAGGGCTTTTCACTATTTGCTGAATGCTAATATTGGCCTGTAATAGGAAATCTATTTTATCATTTAGGTTCTGGGAAGAAAGGTATAGAATGCGAAGGTGCTTCATCACAAACGTATCCACTTCCTTTTCAGTGCACCCATGAGATAACAGTTTTTTTTTCACATTTGCAAATGTTTTTTTAAGGTATTCATTAGAAAGATCTAGAACATCACCTCCTTCAGCATGAAGCAGCGTCAATAACTGCTGATTGTTCAGATCAAAAGATGATTGAAGAAACTGAACATTAGCTTTCACTTGCTTGCTGCTTCGTAAGAAGACGAAAACATTTTTAGAAATCAACTGCTTAATGAAGTCATCTGAGTTCTCGCCACCTAGAGATGAATAGATTTCATACAACAGACCTGCCATTTGTTTATTGAGCTCCACACTGTTAGAAAATACCCTTGGAGCTCTTGTAAGCATCTTGCAAAGATCACTGGACGTTAGCCCAAGTGAACAAAAATATGATATATTTTTCTGCATGTTTGCATTATTTCCAGAACGAAAAAAGGATTCTGGGGAACGCTGAAGGATTGTTAAAATTTCCTGGTCAGTCATCAAAATACTTCGCCAGATTTCCCAGCGTTCTTTGAGAGATTGATATGAGCGTGTAATGGCACGTGGGTAACGTGAGATAATTCCAGCAATAGTTTCTTTGTTAGCTCCTTTGGCTTGCAAAAATCTTGTCAGGCCTTCTTCGTTGGTCACTTGCTTCCTCAGAATCCCAGGCTGTCGTTGTCTTACCATTTTGATATCCACACCCATAACTTTCAGACTGCTCACTAAAATGTTGTTTTCTTTGTCTGATACATCATTGGCCCTCCCAAGCTTAAGACAAAAACCCCTCCTTGATGCTCCTCTAAATACTATCTCGGTAGACAATTTGATAAGCCAGGAATTGTTCATACTGGAAAGGAACAAGTTGTTTGTGTTCATCATCCTTCTCATTGCCAGGATCATGTTCTGCACATCTCTGAATAAAACTGTATGTCCAATCAGTTCAAGCACTTCAAGAAAAGAGAAAAAGAAGTCATTACGAGCAACCATACTACAGCATTCATGAACATTACTTATTTATCTACTAAAAATATTTCTGTGCTGCCTTTCCGCTCAATACAGGGTCCCCAAATGGCAAACACTTCAAACATTAAAACAACATTTTAAATACAAATATAGAAAATATTTAAAACAAATAAAGCATATAAATACACAAACATATAGACATACAAACAAGGATGAGAGCTAATAAGAGTTAGTGAGGGAAGGCCAAACAAAACAGAAAAAATTCTTCACCCACAGGTGGAAGGACAATGAAGGGGGAGACAAACAAATCTCCCTGGGGAGAGAATTACAGTTTTGATGGCACAATTAAGAATGGCCTTTCTTGGACTGCCACTCTTCTAGTTTTAGACGGCAGGGACACCTGAAACAGGACCTCTGAAGATGACCGCAATACTTCTAAACAAAATGCATATTCATAGTGAGTAAAAAATTAAAGATCAGTAGCTAGCTACATAAATTTCAAAATAATTTGCTCTTGCCTTTCTGATAAATACAAAAAATACTATAGTTCACAAAACCATGTCCTAGCTTTCTTGTACTTCAGCATTTCTCACATTAGGGTCTGGAGTCCTGTGAGAGTCTGCAAGAAGTACTCCAAAGCATTTGAACATGCTTTGTGAAGACAGAGCCCCTCTCATACCCATCCAGCTAACATGAAACCAGAGCCCCCTCTGGGCAGGAACGCTCCACCTCAGGGGAAGGAGACGGAATCAGCTACCCCATCCTCTAAAGAGCAGGAGCATATTCAGCAGCCGCCTGCAGTCACCTGGCTTCCAGATCACCGCAGAGCACTCACCACAAAACGTGCTGACTGACTGCTGGCTCAGTCTGAGGAACTCTAATTAGGCAAATGGCCCAAGGAGATGGAAACAGTTGTCATAGTCACTTACTTCAGGTAATAAATTGAACTGGTTTTCATTCCAATTCAAGTGATTTCACCACAGAGATAGACACCATTCCACACCCACAGATAATAATATGCAATAGAGGGTTCCAATTGAATACAAGAAGTTCAGGTTTTGCACGATGCTGGTATTTCCAGAGTGAGCATGGTATTTCCTTGTCTAACGTATCACTTGGCCTCTCAATTTTAAGATTTAAAAAAACCATTGATTCTTCTCAATACTATCTCTGCAGACAATCTAATAAGCCTGGAATTGTTCATACTGGAAAGTATAATTTCCTGGAAAAACAGCTCTTGTGAGTTTTTCCAGGCCCTTTCAAACAAACCTTTGGCTAGAAGTTATTAACCAAGAAAGGATGTTTTTTGCTGTCTCAGGCACAAAATCTCTTGCAATCAAGACTTCTGAACATAGATCAGGGCCTTCTGAGTTGTGGCCCTATAGAATTAGCTATTCTCTGACTCCATGTCATTGTACACCATATACAGTCAATACAAACATTATACTTAAACATCACACTTAAAAGTTAAATTTTGAGAACTGTTGTACTTGAACAGGAGCGACAGAGTTTGTTTAAAGCTGTGTGCATTCATGAGATCAGCAGTTAAGTCAAGACGCTGTTTACAATTGTACTAAATAATCAGGATTAAATTTATACTACCCTAAATCAGTTTAGGATAAGTTAAAATAAGTTTTAAAAAAACTTCTGAATATTAAATGTCCTTAGTACTGTTTCTTTACTACATTCCCCCAGAATGAACTTTTTTGCAGGGTGACTGATAGGATTGACAGCTGCCTGGAGATCTGCTGTAGCACAGTGGTTAGGCATCCGGACAAAACATCTCTCTTTATCCAGGTCTTTCATTGAGGGGGTTCCATCTTTTTTGTTTTATAATCTGGTGAAAGCCTAACTATCATTATGACTATCATTTTAAGTTGTTCATTGTTTGTTTTATACTGTTTTTATTCCCTGGTTTACTTCATTTTAGCTGCTAACCACCTTGAGCCAGTCTCTGGAGAGGCACTATACTAATTTTCCAAACATATAATATACCATTTCCCTATGTTTATTGCTCCAATTGACTTTTATTAAAATTGACCTTCATTAACAGTGGCAGAGAACCAAAATTGCTTAAATATTTTCACAAGTTGTCTTTTGCATAGACATTTAAAGTAGGGTAGCACTAAATAAATATTCAATTGCATTTTTCCTAGACAACTGCAACCTCACTATCCTTCAAGGAGTTGGAAGCAGCATGGCTGTAGTTGCCCCAGCTTACCTTCACAACAGTTCCATGGGATAAAGTAGGCCAACTCACTGGACTAGGGCAGGCCACAAAATCAAACCTAGGCCAAACCATACCAACTACAGGTGGCACACAATAGACACCTACATTTTCAGCTTTGAAGTTATGCTTTTAAAAAGCTTGATTTGTGACTGGTCAATAGCAGGTAACAATGACAACCTCCATCCTGTGAAAAGTTTCACCTGTACCTCATTCCTGCACATCACACTGCCATTCACATGAGCAAGCCTGAATTTTTTCCCCCTTGGTTATTTAACAACCCTACTAGAGTTTCCAACTCTGGGATGGGAAATACCTGAAGATTTGGGGACAAAGCCTGGGGAGGGTGGAGTTCGGGGAAGGGAGGGAGAGCAGCCAGAGTCAACCCTCCAAACCTGCCACTTTCTCCAGGGGACCTGAATATCGGTTGAAATTCTAGAAGTCCATCCGCCCCCTGGAGTTTGGCAATCATAAACCCTACACGCACACACACGGGGAGAGAGAAAGAGTACAGCGTGCATATTATTCAACAGCCAGATGCATTTTAAACAAAACATTGCACACACTCCCTCCCAAAATTATCTCCATTCAAAAGTCAACCTTTAGAAAGAAAGCGTGTTTAGCATCCCCGGCCTCTTCGTCCACGCAGCGCCGTCATCTTCCTTCTCCTTTCTTTTTGTTTCACTTTCCCAGCCGCAGCTCTCTGAATCACATCCCATCACTAAAAATGCGATACTGTAATTTTTTACAATATAGATACACATTTAAGAAAACAGGCTCGGTGGATTACAAAATGAACGTTCCTTAGCAACAAACGACCCCAAGAAAGCTTGCTACATAAACTCATTATCACGTTGCGAGTGCCCTACGGGGTTAAAGTTGAAAGCCTCGCCAACAAGCGGAAAGAGAAAGCCTGAGAGAGAAACGGTCGCGCTTGGTTTCGGTGCTGCCCTCTAGGCAGACAGAGATCCGCTTGCATTTATTTTATGAACAAAAAGCAGGGGACCACCAGAGGGCGGCATTAGATAACACAATTCACACAGCCTTTGCTGAGATGTTTTGTGGAGTATAATAAATGCGGCGATAAGTTAATGCGTTCGCCTGTGATCTGATGTTAGAATCTGTGCAGCGTTGCATTTCTGAAGATCACACTTCCGAGATGCTGCTTTTGTTCTTTTGTGTATATACTTTAACAAACTTGATTATCTTCATGCAATATAACTACATAGAAATGTGGAGGCAGGGAGGAGCGCCGTACTATTGAACACTGGTTTGATTTTGGTGTGAGTAGCAGGAGACTGTAATAATTGCCTTGCATAGTGATAATTCCACATGGGTAGCCTTGGGAGTCTGTAGCAGCAAACTAAATATAAATCCAGAGGTACCTTAAAAACAACAATAACAAAACATAAGCATGCATGAGTCACAAGTGTTTTCCCGAGGGAGACAAGCTTGTGTAGTTTGCCACCAATGTGTAGTTGGCCCCTTTTAGACAAGCTGGTGGTTTCCAGTCTGGCAGCCACCCCACCCCCCATGCCACCAGGTTTTTCTCTACAGTGTTTTAAAAATCAGCAACTGAAAATCATTAGAACCGTACAGCAATCTGTGTACCAGGTTCTCTAAATTCTCCGCTTTTGGTTGTTGTGGGTTTTCCGGGCTTGTATTGCCGTGGTCTTGGCATTGTAGTTCCTGACGTTTCGCCAGCAGCTGTGGCTGGCATCTTCAGAGGTGTAGCACCAAAAGACAGAGATCTCTGTGTGTCACTGTGACACACAGCCCGGAAAACCCACAACAACCATCGTTCTTCGGCTGTGAAAGCCTTCGACAATTCTCAGCTTTTGCTTTTAAAAAATAGTCTCTAGACTCTTTTGTTGTTAGTTTGTTGCAGAGATAAGCCATTCTCTTATATCTCCACAAGGAAAAGGGCACATACTTTTAAAAATGAAAGCTAAGAATTTGGAGAGCCTGGTACATAAGATTGTTATTATATCATTACAATATTTAATCACCTTTTTTTAAAAAAAAACGGTGGCAGGGGAGCACATAGCTACTGTGGGGCCAAAGGCAGAGAAAATGGATGTTGCATGGATGACACTGGGAATATCCAAACTTTTGGGCAGGGGGCGGGGCTTACTTCCTAGTAAGTATGGTCAGGATTACAGCCAAAATAATTCCAAGTATGAAAACAAATATTCTTGACTTATTAATTCTTATTCAGCATTTTTAGATCAAGATGGGTAGCCATGTTAGTCTGTGTGTAGCAGTAGAAAAGAGCAAGAGGTTGGCACAATAGAAATAAATATATATCAAATAGTTGAAAATAGTTAAAATATAAATTAAAACACTGGTATAAAGTTTAATACGTATACATAGATTAGAATAAATGCATCATATGGTTGTATATATATATGTACTAAAACCTTGTATATGCATAAAATGAAATCCTTAATATACAGATATAATAGTACAACTAATAGCCAGAGGCAATAAAACCAGAGGCATTTTGGCCCAAAGGCCTTCCTCGGTCATACATAAATATCAAAGACCGCACCCCAACTATAAAATGCATAAATAAAACATCCATGACTTAGCATAAAATAGAGAAAAAAAGCAGAAAAAAGGCAAGAGACTTCAGAGATGGTTTGCCATTGCCCACCTCTGCATAATAACCTTGAACTTCCTTGCTGATCTAATCCAACTACTAAGGGCTGACACTGCCTAGCTTCTGAAATCTGAAATCTGACAAGATCAGGCTAGCCTGAGCTATCCAAGTCAGCGTAGGGTTGTCAGACTTCTTCACTCTCCCAGCAGGGGGAAGTGGACCCCGCACTCAGCTTCTTTTTCTTCTTCGTGTGAGCATGCTCCTAGGCCTGCATGATGATGTCATCGTGCAGGCCTGGGAGTGTGTGTGCACTTTGTACCGGGCCAATTTGGGCCCCAAATGGGCCTGATTCAGCCTGTTTGGGGCTCAAAACAGCCCTGTGCAAGCACGAGAGAGCTCCCAATGTGGCACAATGATGTCATTCCCAGGAGTGACATTGTCACGCTGCCCCGGGAACATGCTCTGTAGTCTGGGAATCAGAGGTAATTCTGGGGAACTCCAGGCCCCACCTGAATGTTGGCTACTCTGAAAGGAAAGGAGGCTTACGTTTGAGCATCCCATAAGAAGCTGCGTTTCTGTATAGCTATGGCTTGGTCAGAACTTGTTGTTATGTCCAACTGCAGCCCTAGTGGGTTTTGGACAAGACGGAGGACTACACAATGAACCATCAGTCATCATTATCTGCTGAAACATTTCCGAAAGGAACAAGCAGAACTACTCAGTCCTTTACTACCTTGCACATTCATTCATTAAAATAGTTATACTCCACCTTTCCCTCGTGGCTCAAGGCAGCCTACAATTCTAACATTTAAAACAAGGAAAACAATAAAATCCCATTAGCACCCACCCCACCCCCACCCTCAATGTAATTCCTGCAGTAATCTCTCCAACCCGGCTGGCAGCACCTAACCAGATTAATAGCATACAGCGTCCCTTGTGCATTTCCAGGCATCAATCAATAACCAGGGCAGCAGATTCATGTTTACAATAACATATTCAATGTTACATGATAATTGCACAGGGGGAAAAAAAGATAAATCTATACTACTAGGGAGAGAGATGAGGCATTTCTTTCTTGACATACTGCTATTTCGCCCCAATTACCTGTCAAGCCTGTATTGAATATCATGATGATTCTATCCAACATTTTGGTTTTAATAATTTCCAGTCATTCATTCCTGAATACTTAGCATGGTTATCAGCTAAGAACAAGTAATGTTTAAACACTTAATATCTTTAAAGAAAACATTCAAATATTTAAATAAAAGATATACAATCAATCATAACAAAGATAACAATAAAAAACCCTAGACACAGGCTTCTTAACCAAATAAAGTATGTCCTGTCTTCTTAGAAAAAGGAGCTTGCATATAACAACAACACATTATAACAATAATTATATAAAATCTGGAGAAGTATCCAGAAGGACTAGGGTTATCAACCCTGGGTTGGGAAATTCCTGGAGATTTGGATGTTGAGCCTGGGGTTTAGGCAACTCAGCGGGGTATAATGCCATAGAACCAACTCTCCAAAGCAGCCATTTTCTCCTGGGGAACTGATCTGTGTTATCTGGAGGTGACTTGTTATTCCGAGAGATCTCCAGGCCCCATCTGGAGGTTGGCATACCTAAGAAGGATTAATCCTGTCGTGAAAGGCATATAGGACAATCCTACACAGCTTAGAATTCTGCACAGGTCACTTCATTAGGGCTTACTCCCGAGAAAGTGTTGTTAGGGTTGAACTGAATAAAGTCACAGTGGATTCAAAGAATCATTCATGTTCCTAGTTCCATAGGCCCAGAGACCTTTAGATTGATTTTTCTCAAACGTCCTCCATGGCAAAATGCTTTTAAAACTTGAAATAACTTCAAATGATATTTGAAAGAAAGAAAGAAAGAAAGAAAGAAAGAAAGAAAGAAAGAAAGAAAGAAAGAAAGAAAGAAAGAAAGAAAGAAAGAAAGAAAGAAATGCGATTATGCTAGTGCAGGAACCTGACCAGCATTTTTGGTTCCTAGTTACAGTCTCTAACAACCTGGGGTATAAATTAACTGTTGTACATGGTTCAGCCATATATATTGCAGTGTGTCTGAGTAGCAACAAGTTAGCGGCAATACAAATTAATATTTTGTGCATAATTTGAATAATAAATGTCAAGAGGTAAGCCAGGGCAGTTAATTAATTATAAATTACAGTCTTTCTTAAGTTACCCTCTTTGATATATTATCTCTGGCAAAATAAATTATTCATCCTCTCACAAACTTTCTTAGTTGTAGGAAGCCTTAATCTCCTTTTCAGCCAAAGTGCTGTAACCAGCTGAACGGCCAGCCTATAGTGTTGTTGCCTAGAGAAGGAATAATAATAAAATATGTCCAAAAAAAGATATGTAGAGCTTACAATCTGTCAAACTATAAGCTGCATGACTCCAGGATCCAGAAAGCAAAGAGAGTTTTCTTCAGAAGGTATGTATCGTTGCAACATTATGAGTGATCTGTGCTATACTGTTTATTTACAAATTATTTAATTAATTATTGGGTTGGATCCAGACAGCTCCTTCATCAGTCTCATCAAATTATCCTCCTAATTATAGCCCCTCTCCTACATGGTTTTATCCATTCAGCTCCCATGATCTCTGACATAGCCTTTTTGGAAGTCAAAGAGGGCCCTTCCCTTCCTTTTTCACCAATAGAAAAGCTGGTTGGATCTTAATGTCTTCTACAACAGGAGACAGATGTGTTGATATGTTGATTAGGGAAAGTAGTGTATGTGGATTGTGCATTTTATGTGTAAAAATACATGTGCATTTAATATACATATTTGTGAGTGTGCATGAAGGTTAAATATGCTTGTAATATATAGTTTGAATCCAAAGAAGCATGAGCCCCATGGAATATTTCTGCACTGCCTTCCTCTTCTTGCTGTGGTACCCTGTGTTCCCACCACAACTGCTTAGGAGATCTTGCAGAGATATCTTATTTAAAAAAATGTGTTTCTACAGGGTGAAAGTGTCTAGGAGTACAGTTCTAAGATGAGTCACACCCTTCTAAATGCAGTGACTTCAATGGATTTAGAAGGGTGTAACTGCTTAGCATTGCAATGTAACCCTAAACAAAGTTACACCCTTCAAATAGCTTAGAAAGGGGTAACTTTCTAACGGTTTAGAAAGGTGTAGCCTTATTTAGGATAAACTTCCTACTGTTATACTTCCTACACCAGTTTGGTGTAGTGGTTAAAAGCGCGGGAATCTAATCTGGAGAGCCGGCTTTGATTCCCCACTCCTCCACTTGAAGCCAGTTGGGAGACCTTGAGCTAGTCACAGCTCTCTGGAGCTCTCTCAGCCCCACCCACCTCACAGGTTGTTTTGTTGTGAGAATAATAATGACATACTTTGTAAACTGCTCTGAGTGGGCATTAAGTTGCCTGAAGGGCGGTATATAAATCGAATGTTGTTGCTGTTGTTGTTATATTACTTGTACTATCTACAGCTGCCAACTTCCAGGTGGGGGCTGGAGAGCTCCTGGAATTACACCTGGTCTCCAGGCTACAATGTTCAGTTCCCCTGGAGAAAATGGATGTTTTGGAGTGTGGTATTATGAGGAGGTTCCATCCCCTCCCTAAAACCTGCCCTCCTCAAGTTCCACCCTCAAATTTCCAGGAATTTCCCAACCCAAGATTAGCAGCCCTGTGAAGATTGAAATAAATTATTGTAGAGAATGAAGATTGGCAACTTCAATATCAAAGGCCACAGAAGAAATTTAGTGGACTGCTGTCTGGGGAGGTGGAGCCAGCTTATAAAGCCTTTGGCTCCACCCACCCCAACCAGTACCTGGATGCCTGGGAAAAGGCTCACTGCCATTTTTACCTTCTGGGATGGCAAACTCAGCCCCCAGCTTCAGCAGCCTTAGTCTGCTGTCTGGGAGGGGCCGAATTACATATAATCTGCATATTGGTTGCATGACTATGATGCATGCTAATCAGTAGTAGCATTGAGGCTTGGTTTGAGAAGAGCTCACGTGCAGATGATTTTGCCTGGTGATCCAGAAACATGGAAAACTTAGTTTTAATCATCTTGCTTGGTTCTTGTTTAGTATACAACATTGGCATTGCAGTTACCAAATTTTCTACACAACTATGATTAACAGAAACCAGTTTTTAAATGCACAATGGATTTTAACTAAGACCCAGATGAAGGGTTTGTAAACGTTTTACAAGGGCAGCAAAACTGTTTCTTTCGACACTTGGTACAGCTTAGGGGTGAGACTCTGTTTTGCTTAAGAAGAATACTTAAGGTCAGTAGGCCAAATACGCTCAGTATTTCAGTACAGGCATATGCTCCCCCAACAGAGCCTCTTCACCTTATTAACCCCATTTTGGAACACAATTGTTCTTCTGGAACACTGCACTTTGCATGTATTTCCTAAATTCATTCCTTATAGCTCCCATGGCAACAGAAAACCCCACTGATTGCTAGAATACTCTGGTGTAAAGCTGTGCTCAGCTTTGTTATTAAACGATTACTTAGTGGCAGACAAACAGGAAGGGAACTTGTGTCACTAACTGTGGTGACTACTGAGGTGAAGGAATTATAAACATTAACTTTCCCCCTTGCAATTACTACATTTTATAGGTATGTTTAATATATTACCTGGCAGCTGGACACTGAAGTCCCTATTGTCTCCTTCCAAAAGCAAGATGAAAAAAAGATTGACTGGTTTTAATGGAAACAGGAGCAGGCCCTGATCAAATAACGCCTCAGGCACAGTCACTACTCAAATAGGTGTCCCTCTTGTTTTCACATCACTTCAAAGATTTTATTCACAGATCTCTTTGCATTTCCCCCGTCAAACAGAATTTAATCCCATTGGCAGATCACAGGAGTAAAGATGCAGCAACCCCCAGACATAAAAGTAGAGTTTCTCTCCAACCAATACGCTTATGCTTAATACACTTATTTACAGGGCTTTTTTTCAGGGGGAACGCGGGGGAACGGAGTTCCGGAACCTCTTGAAAATGGTCACATGGCTGGTGGCCCCGCCCCCTGATCTCCAGACAGAGGGGGGTTTAGATTGCCCTCCGCGCCAGCTGGCGCGGAGGGCAATCTAAACCCCCCTCTGTCTGGAGATCAGGGGGCAGGGCCACCAGCCATGTGACCATTTTCTCCTAGGGCAACCCACTGAGTTCCACCACCTCTTTTCCCAGAAAAAAAGCCCTGCTTATTTATAATATACTCTTGTTATCTTCATTTGACATTTCGGGGCCCTGGCCAGGAGCAGGGGGCAGTTTTAAGAACTGCCAGAACGCTGTTCTGGAGCGTTCTGGCAGGAAAAAAGCCCTGTGTTGGGATATTGCATGGTTCAATGGAGAATTTGGATATCTCAACTGCCCTGGCCAGTTCTATGGTGTGAACATTACATAATTTCAGCAATTTACATAATTATGTATCTCATCTTACAATATCAGAAAGATCACAAATGAAAGAATCCTCCTAGTGGATTCTAGTTCTATATCATGTTCATTGCTGCTTTATTCCATAGCTCTGTAAATATGCATATAGCAGCTTCATGAAAGACTTTATTAACACAACGCAAAAATTCTCCCAATAGCATTATCCTCAGATATGTCTCCTGATCCTTAGTCCTAATTGAGTAAGACTTAATTCCCTAGGTATCCTCCTTTGCTCTCTTTGCATTAGAACTATTTTCAAAGTCAATATAATTAAATAGACAACGAAACTGCTCAGTTTTTAAAAATTCCTGTGTGTGGTATATATAGCAGACTAGATCACAAGTAGATATCTCTTGTTTCATGCAGTTCCTTTAGAAACAGAATCTGATCTTGCTAATAATTCCTAAAAAACAACCAGATTTTGATCCAGCCAAAATCACTGACAAATATCACTGACAAAAAGGTTTAAAATGGCAGAAACATATAAAGTACTTGTCCATGTAAGTGTCCCGCACATGTATAAATGCACTCATTAAATTAGTTGGCCAATTTGCTTGTTGTTAGTATGTCAGCAGAATATCTCTGGCATTGATCACTTTGGTACAAAAATGGCCATGTCTTTTATGTAGGGTTGCAAGGGACCTGGAGTCACTAGACAGGAGATGCCCAGGTCCCTAGACTCTCCCTGCAGGGGAATGGGAGCTGGCACTTCTGGGAGTGACATCATCATGTGGGGGGTCAAAGGGCGCCCCGGTAAAAGGGGGCCCTTGTCTTCACCGGCGCGGGATGCTTTCGCCACGACCGTGGCCAACTCTCACCACTGCCACCGCAGCCCCCCCTCGACACTATTGCCTCACCCCGCTCTCACCGCCACCACAGCCTGCTCTCAGGGCGTGGGAGCACCCCACACACACTGGCCAAGTAAGTGGGTGTGGGGGGGGGAGGGGGAATGGGAACTCTACTTTTATGGTAAATTCACTTATATGATAAGCCATACATGGAAGACTTACCTAATCAAGTAGTCCTTTATCAATAGTCTAAATCACATTTTGGCCCTATGTTAGATAAAACTGGATATTCACTACAGTTTGGTACTTCTTTAGTACTCTTTCCCCCACCACCCATTTTTCAGCTCTTGTTAAGTGCAATTAGTGTTTTTCCACAAAAATTTTTATTAGTGACATTTTTGCCTGCCCCTTAGATCTCTTTCCCATCGCGACCTTTTGTTCTCTGAAGATTGTTTTTCAGTCCAGTACATATTCTGCCCACTTCCTTCAGCTGTTCTCCTTCGTTTCCTGTCTCTTACATTTCTTGCATCTTGGGCCCACTATTTTCCAGACCTCGGGCTGTCTTTGAGGGCTTTACCAAGCCACACAGTTTTTATCAATTCTCCTTCAAGAAGCTTATGGACTATCAGCAAAGTGGGCTCAGTTGAATCAGTGACTGTTGTTAGCTGCAGTTACCTGCCTTCTCTCAGGTTGCTATTCATCTAGCGTCAGAAAACAGGGGCACTTAGAGCAGGACCAGATTAGGGTCGCCAGCTCCAGGATGGGAAATTCCTGGAGAATTTGGGGGTGGAGCATAGAGAGGGCAGGGTTTGGGAGAGGGAGGGACTTGATTAGGATATAATGTCATAGAGGCCACCCTCCAAAGCCATTTTCTCTAGGGGAACTAATCTCTATGGCCTGGAGTTCAGATCAGTTGTAATTCTGGTAGATCTCCAGCCACTACCTGGAGGATGTCAACCCTAGTGCAGAGCAAGCCAAGCTAAGTGGCCGTGTGGTCCTACAAACCAGCACTGCAGGGCCTCTCAGTTCAGCATGGCAAACAATAGGCATTAGCTCACTCATTGGATCTTCCTCCCAACTTGCAGTAGTGCAGGAAACAACTGATGAGCTGACACCAATTGCCATTGCTGATGAACTGTCTGAGCAAAGTGGTCTCTGAGGCACTGACAGAGTTGCTGGGGTTTGGCTCTGCCTTTTCCTGGCAACCAGCAGCTTTCTTGGGTAGTGGCCTACCAGGAAATTCCCCTGTAAGTTAAATGACCAATCTTCCCCTGCCAGCAACTTGAATTAGGAGGGAGGAGGCAGACCCAGGAGAAGTGCTCACAGGGAGGAGGCAGGCAGCTAAATGGGTGCACCTCAGCTGGTGGTCCTTACTGATGATGTGATTTCTGGCATGACCCCGGAAGCACCGTGTTGCACCAGGGCCTTAAAAAAAATCAGCCCAAAACATTGTATTGGCAACTTTAACCAGTATAGATGGACCAAGAATGGAGTGGAAATATATTTAATTAACAGATATGCAAGCAAAATAAATAGCTAAATATTGCTTATTGACAAATCACATTTTTTTCATTGACCCTAAGTACCTTTACTTAGAGATCACAGAAATTGATAGAATTCTACACAAAATCTGCAATCCTACTTTAATAGTCTGTATAAACAAATTAGATTTTTTTAGAAAAGTTCATTATAGCCAGCAATAGAACTGAGCAGCCTGAGCACCTGTTTTTGAGTGCAAAGCTCAGACCATAGGATACAGATAAAATCAGGATATAAAAATGATGCTTCATTTGTGGTACCCCTGGAATCTTGCTGTAACAAATTCAATGGCCTGCATGAATGACTGGTGCTAATCCTGTTGTTTGTAATGTCACTGCATGGTTCTAGATTTTTTAAAAAACTAGTATTTGACTCATTTGTTGAAAAATTTCTCTCATAATTTTTTGATATTGCCTATTTAAAGTACCACTGGAATTTAATATTTGAAAAGTATGTTAAAGGTGATATTGTTTACAGATATCTGAATAATTTATTTATTTTAAAAAAACAGAAATTTAACAGGAAACTCGTGGTATATGTTTGTAACCAATGCATCAGTATATTCATTCTGTTTATAATTTGTATTATATCCAAATATTTTATTACAGTTTTGTGTGGTTGTAGGATTGGATTGTATGAACTGTGGGTTAGAAGTGGCGCCTTTTAAAATTTTCCTTCATTGAACAGCTTTTCTTACTGTTGCAAGGCAAGCTACCTCCAGGGGTCTGGAGATGTCCCAGAATTACAAATGATCTCTAGGTGACAAAAATCAGTTCCTCTGGAGAAAATGGTTTTCTTGGGACTTTATGGGATTAAACCCAGCTGAGCTCCTCCCCAGGATTCCCGGGGCCCCAAGCTCCAGGAATTTCCCACCCCGGAGCTAGTAATTCTAAAAAAAATTTCTCCTGGATTCAATGGGATACAATATACATGTTGTTCTTTCATCAGTTTACTTTTAATTCAGGCGGAGTTTGGAAAACGCCTTTTAACGCCAAAGCCCTGCTCCCTAGAAATTGCGATAATTAAAGGAAACGTACTCTGTATGTGCCTAGAGGCTCTCCCAACTTTATCTAACTTAGATCCGACTTCTTGATTAACGAAAAGTTCAAGGCGGAGCTCAGTCACTCTGCGGGCAACCTTTGCTCAACCCCCGCTGTTTGTGAAGGGAGGGGGAGACGACTTGCGCCGTGAGGGGAGCGTTCTCGCTTCCTTGAGGGGCAACTCCTGAGGCGGGACCTGGGCAAGCTTAGAGGAGTTAGCGGCAGGCAGCTTGGTAAGTGGAGGAGAAGGCGGCGGCGCGGACGTCACTTTCCCCGGCCGTGTGTTTACGTGGAGATGAAGATGGCGGCGCCGGTGGGTCCGCTGCGGAGCTTCTGTGCTTCGTAACACGAAGAGCTCGAGAGAGCTGGAGTTAGCCGCCCTTTCCCGCCTCTGGGGACGGTGGGCTCCCCCTTTCCAGCCTGGCGCTCGGTGACGCTGTGGTCTCTCCGCGCAGGGGCCATGGAGGACGAGGAACGGCAGAAGAAGCTGGAGGCCGGTAAAGCCAAGGTAAGAGATCCGAGGCGGGGGGTGGAAGGGAGGCTTTGGAGAGGGTCGGGACTGCAAGAGGGACAGGCCTGGACGCTGTCGTGGAAGGACCGAGGACGTGGCGAGCGGGATTTAACGAGGGAGAGGAGAGAAAACCTGCCTGTTCCCCTTCTGGCGGCTGAACGGAATTGTAAAGCTCCAGGGACAATTGTGCCGGCGAGGCGTGCCCTGGCATCTCTCCTGCGCTGCGCTTTCTTTGTTTGACAATCTCTTTGTGCGTTCTGCAGGGATGATAATTCGAAGATGGGCCATCCTTCCTCGCTTAAAAAAAAAAAACGCAGGATGCAGATATGGGAGCTGCCTCATCTTTTTTTAAAAAACGTGTATGTGTAGTAATGCGATTGGCTTGTGACAGCTGTTGCTGGACAGAGGCAGCACATGCCTTGAAAATGCCACAGGTGCCAACTGGTGCGCGCAAGGCTGTGTCTTCTCTTGCTGAATTAATCAGTGCAGGAAAGCTGCAGATCTCACATGCGCATTGATCCATACACTGGAATACAAAGGGTATCAGGAATGCTATACTAACCCCCCCCCTCCCAAACATGGTAGTAGTAACAGATAATGTGGGGTTTATGCCTATCTTATTCCTGTCATTCTTCCACCCCTCTTATACAAGTTTATTTGCCTGTATTTACCGTTTATTACATATTCACCCCATTGTATTTCTAGGATGGCTAGATAGATGACTGAAATGGCACATGCAACAACATATTATTACTATGAAAACAATTTAAATGATGCTGTTATACAAATAACACTGTTTTTTTAAAAAAAAAACCAGCAGTCATTATGCATAGGAATATGCTTTTTAAAAGTCTTTGGCATTTTTTTCCTTAGGGGCTACTGCAGTGTTCTTAAAGTGCTCAGTAATCTACATTCCTTTTTATCTTTGTAAATGATAGTGTGAAGTAGGTCGCTGTTAATTTTTAAGTCAGACCATAGGTCTGTTTGACTCACTATTTTGACTGGCATTAGCTGTCTGAGGTCTTTTACAAACCCCTGCTACCTGAGATCCTTTAGTTGAAAATGTCCACGAACTGACAGATTCTGCCAAGCGTGGCTGTGTGTGTGGGTTCCTCCCAGCCCTCTCTGGAGGGTGACCAGAGAGGAACATCATGCATACTAAATTTGGAACATCATGCATACTAACTAAACCTGTGCCGCATTAAATAGAAATGCGAACTTAAATTGTTTTTCAGTGTGCTTATAAATAATGTAGCACCATAAAGCTTGTATATCCAGCTGTAAGTAAAGCTGCCAATTACTCAGTGCCTGTCCTTGATGTATTAGAGAGCGAACAACTTATCATGTTTAGAAGACTTCAGAGGACAGAAATGGCTGGTAATTTTAAAGCGTTTAAAAGGGTTAAAGCAATCAGCCAACATCAAGATGTTGTTATTTGAAACTGGATAGCTGTTAATTTATCAGTATTAAGCAGATTTAAAGGGGTCTTTGGCACCTTCATCGTAAGCATGTTTCTCTTTGGTGCTGAACTTTATAGGCTTTATTTCTGTCGGAACAAATCTTCAACCAGGCTATTGCCTTAAAAAAGAGTTTTAGGAATGTTTTCTTATGTATTCTAGAGGAAGTTGCTTGAGCATAATATAAGGTTGTTTACATAGAGCAAAAAGAGGAGAGATAAAAAACAGAGATGAATGGGAAACAAATGAGTAAAAATAGTATGAGGACTAAGGTCATGACCATTTATATCTAAGCTCTTGAACTGGCTGTCTGACTGTATGGTTCCTTTGTCTTTTGTCTTTCTCACACCCTCAAGTCTTTTAACATGTATGACTTCTATAGGGGACAATTTTCCTGTCCTCTTCCCATCAGACAACCACCTTTCAAGGCTATGCATGATTCTGTATAAGTGTATCAATGTCAGTCTTATGTGTATGTATGAGATGGTTGGTGAATGGTACACTGCTGCTCCTTTGTTAAAGAGTTGCTGCTGTTAAAATGGCTTGCTGCCAAAGATTTTTACACTGAAAATAGTTTAGACATCTGTATTACTATACATAGTTAATACCAGTCTTTTTTCTATTTTGATTTCATTAAGCCAGTGGTATCTATACTTGCCATGTAACAGTTAATGCTAATTTGGTGATCACAGTAGAGTTGAAAGATAAGAGTGCATGATATGGAAATTATCAGCCATTCTTGTCAGTGAATCCCAAACTGCATCCCTGAACAGGACTCTGCAGAGATGGCCTAAATAAATGAAATAAATATATTTAAAATTCTGAAGTATAAATAATAGTTTGAGGATCTAGAACCAAAGCTAGTACTGATCAGGAAACAACATTAATATACATTCATTTGTCTTTTGAGTGCCAGACTTTCACATCAGTTTTCTAAAACGTTCTTTAAACTGAGGAAAGTTTGAAAATAAATTTAGAGAAGCTGTGTAAAATTTTCAGCAACTTACTTATGTTTCTTCCCATTTTCTGGGAGTCAAGTGAATAAAGGTCCAAGGGTTAGGAATAGAGACTTTTTTTACATTAGGCAGGAAGACATTTTGTGATTATTATATTAAAGATGGTTACTCCCAACATTGAGTCCTTAGTATGTTTGATAATTTTGCTATACATTCTGCCTGTCTAGAAGGAAGCATGATAGTTTCCTAAATCATGAAACCCTTTGTGTTCATGTTCCATGTTCGTGGCCAGTTGTAAGAAATAATGGCAGGTATTCTTTCCTGTCTTTCTTAATAGAGCAGCAACTCTAAATATAGATTTAGACATGATTCTACATGTCCACATAACATTCCCTTGACAGTACTGTCACAACTTGCATTGGATCACATTACTTACACTTGAAATGCTTATTGAAGATTTCCGAATGATTCTTGTAAATATTCTAAGAGAGTACAATAGCAATCCTTTAGGATGGCCATTATGCAAGATACCCTTCTGTGGAAGGATGTGATCTCAGCATGTTCTTGAGTATTTTGGATATTATTGGTGAGTTGCTGTACATTGTTTCATATTCCTTCAAAATCAATGAACAATAGTTTTTAACTGCTACATATGGAAGACTATATGTAGGAACTTGGTATGGGTTATTTCACATGCATTTTGGCGTAGCCGAATTTGCTCTGTGTGATTTCCTCTGACTTTTTTTTCACAGAACTTTAACTGATTGTGCGGTCCTGTGTTTGCATAATTTTGTATGTATGTACTTCCAATTAATATGAACCTATCTCCATGTGGGTTGGGACTGTAAATTTAATGCTATGGATGTGGATAAACTTGGTGATAACATTTCATGCATGACCTGCACTATTATACCAATAAAAGTGATTCTCATTAACTTTTTATATCCCATAACTATTTCTTCTTTAATGGTTCACTTAATTGGTCAGAATTTTTCACATCTCTCACATTAATGTATTAAATACTTTTATTAAGAATGTTCCTTTTTATGGCTGAATTGGCTTGACAATAGCGTCTTTGATAAACTGCTTTCCCCTTTTCAAGTCTAGATAGCCTCCTGACTTCTTTTCTTTGCCACATATGCAGCAAAGACTGTTGCTGTCAGCCTTCTGCCTGCTTTCCTTTGTTCTTCGTTCCCATGCAGAGGTGTGTCTCCTTTCCCTGATTGCCTAACACAACCAGCTGCTGACAGAGCAAATCACCAGCAGTTATTTCTATTATTCCCAGATTTTTTGCAGAAGCAGTGAAATTATAGGAAACGAACAGACAGTTTTAATTAAGTATCAAGGTCTACGCATATGGCTTATGTGCCTGTGGAGTGCATATAACCAAACAAAGCCCATTCAAGAAGAGGTGTCAGTGCAAATCTTATTTGTAGACAATTGAACAAACAAAGGTACATGCAAGTCCCAGAGTGGTATTGGAGAATAATTATATCCAATACAATATCTGAGGTTGTAGCATTTGATTTATTGTTATGGAGATGTATTGGGGGGTGGAAACTATCTGTACATTTTCCATAAATACAAAAAAATGCCTAGAAGGCATATTTCTTAAACAGGAATACTTGGTTTTTAGCTTTAAACCACGTGTGTGTTGTGTACTTGACAGCTGTCACTGCCAAGTATCTAAAGGAAAGGAGTTCAAACGTTAAACTCCTGTATAAGTTTGGGCAAGTCCATTGATTCTTAGTACCATAAGAATCTACTGTTGACATAGTTGTAGAAGATGTTAGCTGATTAATGTCAATTTTATGATGTCTAACTTTTAGATCTTAATGGTCACAGCTAAGTTGTGTGGATTTTGGTATTGCACTTTGAAATACAAACCACTAGCAGATGTCTCCTGTGAGTGAAGAGTATGTCTGAAGACATATCCTCAGTTACATATACAAACCAGACCTGAAATCTCTATATCCCATTTCCAGTTGCTTAAATGATCTAGTTCTATAGTAATTTGTTTTTAGCACTCATAGGTTGCAAGAGACTAGTAATCAGGTTTTAATTTATAAAGCACCTTTAGACATTGTGGGTAGATTTATATCACTGCAGATTTCTTTAACAGATATTTTTAATTAGTGATCTAATAAATGATAGTGTCCTCTTGACTATATCTCACATTTTTGCAGGAAAAAAAGATGTTTCCTTAATTTGTATCCTAGTAAATGTCTTTGAAAATGGTGCATGGCCAGAACTCTGCTAATACATAGGTACAGCATTCAAGTATACCATTTTCTAGAATTTTGGGATAAAACAAAATAGTAGAATATCAGCATAATGCTCAACATGTCCAAATCTGTGGTTACTTAAATCCAGAGACTGGACCTGTGGACAGATAAGATAGAGCTTTCTTTTGTAGAAAAAACGGAAATTAAAAAATATATTGGGGGATTAAAATCTCCCAAAATAATAGAAACTGTCCCTGTAGCTTTAAGAAACAAAAGTCCCCAGTGGCCATTACTAGGCAACCATAACAGTATTGCCAGCCTTCAAGGCTTGGTCTCTGTCAGTAAAAGGCAGGAGGAGGATGCAAGGCCCTTTCCATGGCAGTTTTGGCCTTTGAGGACAGTTTTGTATCAGTTAAGCTGATACAGGGACAGACCCAAAAGTATAACATGTAGTAAGGCCCCTAACATCATATGTAATTTTTTTTTTAAAAAAGCATTAATGAAGTATTTAGTTTTCTGCTTATGTCTCTACTCCATACAGCTCTTGCAATGAGTGGAATACCTTTAACATTTTTGAACAACCTTTTTGTATTATGTAGACATTTATGTAAAAGTATATTATTTATATCTAATATATATTAGATATATAATATTAGATTTATTTGCATGCTGATTACCGGGATTTCTGTGAAGTAAAATGCACTGCTGGGAAGAGAAAGAAAGAAGCTCTTTTGCGTGTACTGAATTTCTTTTTTTTTTTTTACAAAATTTTTTTATTAGGTGAGTACAGATTACAAATATAATTTTCAATTAAAAACCTAAATATCACTTTTCCCCCACCCTTTCCCTCCCCCCTTTTTCATAGACTTCCAACAGCTTTCCAACCCATATCTTATTCTATATCTTACTTATCTATTCCCTCTATATATTATTATCTCCTATTTTGTTAATAAACTAAATGATATCCATTAAAATCAAATCTATTCAAAATTTAAACTAAACAATAATTAAAACTTCACTTTGAATGGTAAAGATCCCTATCCCTAGTAGTTTCCCCAGTTAATAACTTTCAAATTGCCATAATTTCCCCTTCACATCCCACTTTTTCTCCAAATACTCCTTCAATCTCCCCCAGTCCTTGAAAAATTCTTCAGAATTCTGGTCTCTCAGCGTTCTTGTCATTTTGTCCATTTCCGCCATGTACAGCAACTTTTGTATCCACTCTCCAATAGATGGTATTTCTTGCACTTTCCATTTCTGCGCATATAGAATTCTTGCCGCTGTTGTCATATAAAATAACAATGTTCTGTATTGCGTAGGAACATCTTCCATATTTAAGTTCAGTAGCAGGAGTTCTGGGTTCTTTATTATTGAAATCTGCAAAATCTCATTTATCGCTTCTAAAATATCTCCCCAGTACTGCCTAGCGACCTCACAAGTCCACCACATATGATACAATTATCATTCATGACTTTTACATTTCCAACACTTATCAGACATCTTAGCATTTCCATAAGCTATTTTTTTTGGCGTCAAATACCACCTATATATCATATTGAAAACATTTTCCTTGATACTGGTACAAGTTGAAATCTTCAGTGTATTTTCCCACACATATTCCCATGCCTCCATTGTTATGTCTCTTTGACAATTTATAGCCCACTTCACCATCTGGACTTTAACAGCTTCATCCTCTGTATACCACTTCAAGAGTATTTTATAAATTTTTGAAATTTTCTTCTTACTTTCTTGTAGTATAACTTCTTCCAATTCTGAATCTTTCCATTTAATTCCATCTTTTGAACGATCCGAGTTATATAAGTCCTTTATCTGCCTATATTGAAACCATCCATAGCAAAAAGCTAACTCTTCGCGTGCACTGAAATTTTTGTGCATGTATAAGCTTTCAGGATCATACCCAGACCTCTTATCCTTTGTTATTAGATGTAAACTTCCTTTTTCTTCCCTTCCAGACTTTGTGGAAGCCTGATTCTAGAGATTTTGTTGAAATACATGTATTTGAGAAGTTTGATTCCTGCAGAGTTGCCTCTGTGCTTATGAGACTTATATTTGTACAGAACTGTTGAAGTTTAAGGGCAGAATGTGTTGTGCAGGTGACAAGTAAATTTACTTCCATATTTGCTGCAATTCTTGTTTGATATTATTTAAAATATGTCAAGCAAGTCTTAATGTTGCCCTTGACTTATTTTTTTTTAATATTTTTGATCAAGATATAGCAGATGGCAGTCTTGTAAATGGTCCAACAAAATAGTTGGCTTCTTGTTGTCTAAATAAAATACTTTTTAAAAATTTAAATAACTAAATACAATAAGTTTTTTTTAAAACACCAGTTCCCAAACTTACTTGGGGGATCCAGTTGCAAATTGTGAGGTGGAGGGGCGCAGCCACCATGTTCTGAGGGAGTAGAGGCTCCCTGCAGCTTCTGCGGGGTAGCTGTTGCTGCTGCAATTTGAATCCCAGCCAGCCAATCAGAGGAGGCTGGCCTGAGTGACGGGGAGTCAGACTTGAGAGATGCGGTTTCCTCTCAAGTCTGCTGCCAGCCTTCTTAAGGGGGACTGGCCCCACCTCTCATCATTTAGCTTCTGGCAGCCTTCCCACCCAGCTCTCCCTTTGGGCCTTTGTTGTCGGGACTCTGTTTGCAGTTCACTGATTAATCAAATTGATTTTAATTGATTAAATCTGCATACAATTGCATACAAATAAAATAATCTCAAAGGAACTATTTTTATTTTTTTACTGGTAGAATTTTCTTTATTTAAGCTAATAACTATAAACAATAAATATAGAGAATAAGAAAAAAACATTCTTAACATAAGACACACTAACAAAACATACATCTATGTAATTAAAAAGACCCCCCCCCTCTAAATTACACTACAGGTTGAGTTCCAATTTTCTCCGCAACAAGTATATATAATTTCTAGAGTCACACTTACTCTAGGTTTGTCACAAACCCCCTCTTTTTTCTATTGTTCATGTTTCTTAATCCATAAATCCAGATGTCATCAAATCTTTGTTATCCACTTCATGCAAAAAGTCTATAAACAGTTTCCATTCAGTCAAGAAGTTAACTAATGTCCTTTCTCTAATCAATGCAGTAAATTTTGCCGTTGATGCAAACTCCAAAACCTTTGCAGTTTACTGCTGTGGGACTTTGAGTTGATTGCGGCTTGTCATGGGGAGTGCATGTGGGTAAGGTGTGTACTTGCTTTCTTTTTGTCACAACTTTGGAGTCGGTGGTTTGGGCATTGGGCACAGATCCATTTTGGGGGAAGCTTTACCTATTACGAGGATTCCCTTAAGGAATCTGGGGAGTGAGGCATGGCAGGTGCACGCCCTACTCTAGGCAGTTGGGACATCTTCACTCCCAGGTGGCATGGGGTCCATATAGAGGCATACACCCACTAACTGTCATCCCATGTCCCCCCTTGCCCCCAGCAGGTGGTCTGAGGGGGATGGGGGTCATTGGCTGACTGGCAGGTCAGCCGATGGTGGGATCTATGCCCTATGCAGCGCCAATATTCCTCGAGCTGTAATCAGTAAAGTTGTGGCCTCTTTCAACTTCATCAGGGTTGTCTGGTGTGTTCTGTTGCCTTGCCTCTTCTCCTCCAGACAGAGCTGGCCTGCAGTCAAGGTTTGACTTTTTCCAATCATGTTTAAGAACCTTGATGGTTTGTTATTTGATTGACAAGCACTGCTTGGAGATTCCTGCAGCTCTCACTGGTGTTTCATGTGTTTGCATGTTTTATAATTAGCTCCTATGTGGAAAATACAGATGGCGTAGAGTTACTGTGGCTTTCGGTATATTTCTGACTAAAACAAACCATATTTACCTAGTAGAACTTGATTAGAAAACTAATATATGGATTGGATCTGATTCAGTAATGATTGTTACTAATTTCTAATTTTTATTTGGGAAGTGCTAATAAAAGTATTTTGAAAATGAGTTACTTCAGTCCAATGTTGTGTTTACATTTAGTATCTGTGTTCTCATCCTTCAGCCTCTTATTCCAGTATAAATATTATTTATGTAGATACTGGAGATGGGACCTTGGCTCCTCAAGGATATTGAGGACTATTTGTGCATATTAGAGACATTGTACCTGTCAGCAGTGTGGAATGTGTCCTGTTGTAGCATAGCGGTTAAGTAGCTGTATTGTGAATCAGCACTCTTTTGGTTTGAATCCTACTACTTCCATGAGCTCAGCAGGTGGCCTTAGGTAAGCCAGTCCTCTCAGTCCCAGCTCCCCAGCTATATTACAAGATAGTAATAACACTGACTTTGTTCATCACTCTAAGAGGGGCACTAATCTGTCTAGATGAGCGATATAGAGGAGTAATTATTATTATTAAATCTAACTATAATTATGCAGTGCTGTCAAACTAGTCTTTAGTGTTAATAAAACAACTTTCTATTTTGGCCTTAGATCATTTCAGGTACACTCTGTGTGAAGGACTTCAGTTTGATAAAATTCAACAAAGTCTGCAGTGCATATTTGACACTGAAACATTATAAATTCATCAGGTGTCTTCCTCTTTCAAAAGGATATAGTGTCACTAATGAGGAGTGTGATAGAAACCAAACTGGGTAGTATTATTTTGTATTGTGGGAAAATCCCATAAGCACAACCCCTCTTCTCTGTGGGTATGCATGATTGAAGTGGGTGTAGCATGGATCAGAGATCAGACACACCCCCATGCAAAATGCTAAGAAATGCATTAAGGGAAAAACCCCCACATATCATATGTGAACAGGACAGACTGACAAAGGACAAAGGAAAAGATCTTAAAACAGCCATTCTCTGTAATGGAAAATTTGGATGGGCTATTGTTTCTTGGGAGTTGCAAGCATTTAGAAATCATCCATTACATTATTCAAGTGGTTTGGGGGGTTTCCCCCTTTGTGGTTTCAGCAACATGTTCTCAAGATGGACTCAAGGTGACTGCTTAGGCTTGCTGCAAAGGGGAGACTGAGTTTAAGAGTTAATCCCTCATGGTGAATGACTCAAGAGAGCTTCTTCCTCATGTCCAGGAGTTTTATCAACTCCTTTCTACCCACCCCCTTCAGACTTTCCTCCTCTTCCTGTTTTGTTTGTTTTACAGTGAAAGATATAATCAGTCCTATGTTGGTACTTCTTTTGGAAACTCGATACTACTCAGGCAGAGTTTCAAAGTAGATAACTGTCCAGCAAATGAGTAATTGATGGGTGATGCCAACTGGACTCACACCTGTTCCTTACAGCAGATATGAAGTGAAATAACTATCCAAGCTGTCAGTAATTTTTTGCATGTAATAAGAGGTTGCCTTTCTGATTAACCTCCTATGTGCCAAAATCTCCAGTTGTTTGTTGCTGAATTGGCAAGTTATTTTGTGGATAACAAAGATTTGTTGTCATAGCAAAGAGCAAGTGCACTTCAAAGGTCTGCTTTTGGTGTTCGTGTAGGTTCTGCCTCTCCCCCATCTACTTTGCGGTTTTCCAAATGTTAGGGAACCATGCTTTGGAGCTTTGGAGCTGAGTTTGCTAGCAAGGTAATAGGCATAATAGGTTTTTGACTAGCCATAACAAAGAGTTGAGTGGCATTGCTGGCAGTCACCAATGAGTGTAGTTGTGCTTCTAGTTGCTGGGAAAGTAGTTTTACTGTCATGTGCTGACTGTGAGATGGTGAAGCTCCAGCATATCTGTGTGCCCCACCCCCTGCACTGTGCATACGTATTGCTAGCAACTGTTGAGGAAAGCAAGGTTATTCTGTAGGTATATGTGGAGCATAGGGGGGACAGTAACAGCTGTCACAGTCTTGAGACAAGAACTCCCCTTTCCTTGCTTATCTGGGGGTGTGACCAGGGCTAGAGGTTTAGAATACTAAGTCCTGCTCTAATCATGATGCACTCCTGATTAGTGGCCTTACGTCTGTGAGGTGCTGCTGCTCAAAGATACAGGAAACACCAGTGTAGAGATTAGTTGCTGTAAATTTTTGCATGTAGTGTATTTAATTTGTGTTTTATTTCTGCTTGTTAATGTGGTTTTTTAATAATTGTGGCTGAAAGTTTAAAAGTAGGCCTCTGAGGAAAGCAGGAGGAGGAGGGCTGGATAAATGAGTGGAGTGTAATCTGATTGGCTGGCAGCTGTACCTTAGGGGGTGGAGTGAACTGTGGTTTGTAGTCTCTGCTGAGAGAAAGTGTTCATTCGGGTCAAAACAGGCCAATTGCATTGAAGCCTGAAAGGGGTCTCGTTCTTCCAAGTTCAGTGAATCTGTGTGGTGTTCTGAGAATTTTTGTCTTAAGTCAAGCAAACTGTATGTGCACCTCAGGCAGTCTGTGTATATCAGAGTGAGAGATTGATCTGTCTAGTTCAGGCAAACTGTGAGGAAAACCTGAGTGATTCTGCATCTGTGTGGATGAGAAGAGAGTTTATTCTGTTAGTGAAGAAAATTACGCTGTGCGAGTCTGTGAAAATACCTTTAAGAAGATATAATTATTTTTTAAACCACCAAGCTTAAGAACTATTCTGAAACCAATACGCTTACCAAACCTCTGCAACAATTATGCTTCTGTACTTACAAAAAATTCTACTTCTGATTAAGCAAGGAAGGATCCTTTTATTACCTCACAGCCACCCTCACATTCTGTCTGTTCTGTCATACTGCCACCTATAACAAAGCCTTCCTATAACACCTGTTAAACAGATGAGAGCTAAGGTGAAATCCTTTGGAGGCTATGAAAACCTTTTGAGGAGGCAACAATATATAGGTTACACAAACAGAAAAAAAGGAATGTGTTCTTGAGGTATAAGCCAAGGTAAAATTGAGAACACCTAAAATTCTGTGTGAATGGAAATATAAGAAGTGTTGATTGGGGTCCAGAGCCCTCCTAAAGTATAAGGGTAAAGTAAGGAGAAGCTGAACTAAAGGTCCAAAGCCAACGTTTTAACAAAAGGTTTAAGGTTAAATAGCAAATTATTTCAGGGTGGTTCAAATCTTTCCTGCTGTAGCATAGTGGTTATGTGTCTAGGTTGCAAATCAGCAGTCTGCTAGTTCAACTCCCACTGTTGCCATGAGTTGTACAAGTGGTATTGGGTAAACCACTCCTCTCAGTTCCCGCTCCCCAGCTGTATTGTGGGGATAATAAGAACACTGACTTTGCTCACCACTCTGTATGGCACTAATCTATCCGGAAGGATGGTATATAAGCACACTGTTGTTGTTTTTGTTGTTATTCCAGAGAAAGGCTTTAGAATTGTGTTAATCTATTTGGTGTTCGTGCCTGCTGTGATCTAGTTTCTTTTTTATGAACCATGTTCCTTACATTTGAGATATACAAATCACTAATTATTAATTCTTAGTCAAGATTATTAGTTTGCAAGATCAGTTGCTGGGTGCTGTTTTATTAACTGCATTGCCTTAAAACAAATTAATATATAGATGGTTGAACAATTTTTAACTTTAGTCAAAGAAATAGACTGAAATGTGTATAATGGACCTTGCTGGATTTATATCTGGCATTAGTCAATGTATTAATATTTGTATTTTTCATTTTATTACATTTTACCACTTTTTTAGACATTTTCTACCCTTTACCTTTTGCCTTTCTAAATGCTTTTTAACTCCTCTAAATCATAGAGTTTCTGGTGATTCTTAGAGAGGACTGACAGTTTCTTTGGAAGTAATGTTGTGGTGTCACCAACAGCCTTTTTCTCCCTTTTTACATTATTTTTCTCCTGCTAGCCACAGGAACAGCTGTGGGCAAAGGGAGCCGGGTGGTAGTGGTGGAAGATCCCCTACCCTCAGCAGTAACCTTGTTAAGTCTGTTGGTGGGGGAGGTCAGGGGAGAAAAAAATATGGGCTAGAATCATACATTCTGTTCTACTGCTTTTTTCATTCTAAACTGCTGGTTTTGTATCTAATGCTTATTCTGCATTTAATTGGAAAGTTATTGATCCCTTTGTGTGGTGTCTTAAAATGGTTATATGTGTATTCTGCATTTGGAATTTCACAACTTCTCATCAAAAAGTTAAGAATACTGTGACTACTCAGCCAAGTAAATTCCCCCCCCCCGAGAATCAAAGATAAAGAGTTGCATCTGTCCATTGGTTATAATTACTTTAATGTGTTTTTGTACTAAAAATAATATTATGCATTAAAATCTTTTATGGATATGCAAGTGGGAAGATTTGCAGCCTTAAGTAGCTGTTGGATGTCAGTACTGGCTGTATAAAAGGCTAAGGGAACTGAAAGCCATTATTTCCTCTGTTAAGAAGATAAGTCTCTTGAGCTTTCTATTGCTTTCCTGAGCTTGGTGGGGTTAGCAACAAATTACTAGGAAGGATAATTAAGGGAATCTTTACTTCTGTGGGGCACCTTTTGTGGTTGTTTTTATAATATTAATGAAATGTTTCAGGTTTCCTACATTTATAGTAAATTTATAAACGCTTGCTAATGTAGAGTAAAAAAAGCTATGTTAATTGGGTAAGCTAATTAAGGAGGCAGAGAAGAGCAGGAGGAAACAAGTACTAAATACGTTGGTGAACATTTTTGGCTCAGCAAATCTCAAGGTCCTTCTGTGAGTGGAGCAGGAACCATATGCCAGCTTGTCAGCCGTCTCATCCAGGGCCAGAGACTGTGGAATCCTGCTGGGGGAACGGAAAGCCTGTACTTGAAGAAGGACAAAAGTCCTTCGCTGTGCAGCATGTTGTGGCTGGTTTGCAAATTCAGTAGCCCTCTGGTGGCATTTCTGCTAGTTTGAGGTTGGCTGATAAATAGAAGAAACGACTCACTTTCTATCATACAGCAACTAGAAAGAAAGATTTTTTTTGTGTGAAAAGTTTGAATCCTTTTGAGTCATTTGAGTGTTGACAAGGACCTTGAATGGAGACCTGGCTTTCTGGATTGGTGAATATCATGAGCAGAGTATTCTTGCATTGTATAAGATAATAGTACTGTCTTTTGGCATATGTTTGCCAAAAGGCATGGATTTTTTTTTTGTATTTATAATATAGATCATTGCTTGTGTATGTATTTATTTTCTGCATTATAAGAAAACATGGTTATTCAGACTGTGATGAACCTTTCAAAGGAATAAAATTAGTTGATAAACACTGATGGAATTCCAGTGTTTAATCAAATAGCAAATCTGTAACTTTCTTTGAGGGACCTATATTTGCTTTCTTCTAAGAAAAATGTATTGTACAGGTTTAGTTGTGAAAATCCATTTATATCTCATTAAAAGTGATAAGCTGTGTAAAAGGCATTGACTCACAGTATTTGAATAGCTTATGTGCTAATTGGTTTTCAGCTGTTCTTTGTCTGGCTCACCTGCGACTTTTGTTCATAGGCATGTTTTGCTACAAGGTAGGGTTTGCTTGGTATCTTCTGTTATACAGCTACGGAATTTACTTCTGTGCAGAAGAAATTGTTTAGAGATAATTTCATTTCTTTAATTATGACCTCTTAAAAAGTTACTCAGCTTTATACCAGTTCAAATTCTTCTCTTAAAATTTTACTGAAGTGCTTAATAAGTTATAAGATGGAGGTGGGGAATGCAGAATGGGTGAATATTAGATCATAGTTTGTGAACTAATTATATGCTTTTAAAATGTGAGTTTTGAGGTCATCTCTTTTGAAGTAGGGAAGATAATGGTTAAGTATAACGTTTGAACACATTACCTGATTATACCACGTTTTGCTGTACTGGTCATATTACATGTGGCTGTGTGACATTATTTTCATATTAAACTGTAGCCAGGGATATTTAGGATATAGGACAGTAAACCTCTAGCTTAGTTTTTATCAGTAATTACTCTGGAGGTTTCTGTAGCACAGTTGGTAAACCCTGATAATTAGCGTCATTTGCAATAAAGAGAGAAACTTTCACCCTAATGAGATTTTCTTTTATGTACAGCTTGCTCAATTTAGACAAAGGAAAGCACACTCTGATGGACAGAATGCAGCCAAGAAGCAGAAAAAAAAGAAAAAGGTCTCAAACACCAAAGATGAAGAATTGGTCCAAGAAAGTCTAGATATTGATCATTCACAAGGTGAAGATGTATCTGCACACAGCTGCCAAAGAGGAGCAGCTGCTACACCTGACTTTGCTATAGTGAGAACTTTGCACAGTGGTGAAATGATCAAACATAATCAAACCTATACTACGGAAGTAAGTGTTTCTAACTTAGAAGAAATGTTATATTTGTTACTTAATTTCCAACTGAGATTTAAAAAATACACACTGTCTTCCACAATAATGATGAGTGATAAAAGTTTCCATTTGAATGTATTCTGGTTTTGTAATTTTTCTTACTGCTTTATAGTAATCCTTGAAGTTACTTTGCTATATATGTTACAAAAAAACCTTCTACTTGAAACAAATGACTTTTGTAGTCTTTACTGTTGTTGTATTGAAATAATATGATATGTTTTTAAAAATAAATTAAAAGTTAGGAAAACTGAATTGTCGATGAGGTGTTAGCAAATACATAGTCTGCATTTTATTATGTAGAGTATAAAGACACTGAGGGCCAATTCACACATTATGAAGTCCATGTTGTGGGCAATATATGTATAGGTAAAAAGTGGTTTCTGTGGGCCATAGCAGGGCAGGAAGATGACCGCCTTTTAGGGGCTGTGCTCCCAATCCAAATTGGCTTGCACACCCCTGGTAATTAAGTTTCCAGCTGGCACCTCCCAGAATATGTCTGTATAATATCCACGTGGGCTTTGTAACATCTGAACTGGCCCGTACAATCTAAAGGTTGAGTGATATATGTGCAGAGTCAGTTAGATAGGGGGCTAGGAGGGCAATTTGGCCTGGGTCGAAAGTTGAAAGATTTTTATTACAGCTAGGAGTCTCAAAATAGGGTCTCTAATTCCAGGTTGGGAAATTCCTGGAGATTTGGGAGTAGAGCTTGGGGAGGCCAGGGTTTGGGGAGGGGGGGAGTATAATGCCATAAGAGTCCTCCTTTCAAAGCAGACATTTTTCTTGGGAAACTGGTTGCTCCTGAGAGCTCTTTAAGACTAGGAAATGTATTGCATTGTTACATGTGTGGACTTTGAAAAGATCTCATTCAAGATAGGCAGAATACTCTAGGGACTAGGATTCCTTTCTCTCCCCCCTGCCCCCCATGTTTGGTGCACCTATGTTTTGGGCTCTTTTTTTGTTTCTTGAATAGATGTTTCTCTTTCAATGACATATCAAAAATGCTTTTAAAATTCCTTGTAACGTGGAATGGGGAAAAGAGGCTAGAGCTTGAGAAACATCATCTCCTAGTCCCCTTTGGGCACAGAGAACTAATTGTGTGACACTTTGGACTATAGCCAGTCAGATTTAACCCAGTGTTAAATGCAGATGCCAAATTTGTTACTATATTAATTGAAATCTAAAACAGTGTCTAAAGTACAAATGCACACTATGTGTGGGTGTACATAAAATATAAATACCCCCCCTCTCCAAACTGTACAGGTTGCCATTAGGTGCAGGCTCTGAATTTTAATTACTGTTTTGATGTTTTTGTTTGCATCAGAAGCCTTTCCCTCTCCCAAGTCTTTTGATCATGCAAGAGGACTTGGAACAGGCAAGATGCGTAGCCGTGTTAATCTGTCTGTAGCAGTAGAAAAGAGCAAGAGTCCAGTAGCACCTATAAGACTAACAAAATTTGTGGTAGGGTATGAGCTTTCATGAGCCACAGCTCACTTCTTTAGATACCTGGTATCTTGCTCTTTTCTACAGGAACAGGCAAGGAAGGAACTTGCTCTGGATCTGTGTTCAGCGTTCAGCACAATGTAAAGAACCTTCCCTGGCCCTCCACTGCATGAAAGGGGTGGGGGAGGAAGTGGTTTTCCCAATTGCACTAGAGGGAGGCAAATTTCTACTGATGCACTCCAGAGTCCTTGGCACCCACAGAAGGGATCTTTTTGCTGCTGAGCATCCTGCTTTGGGGGAACAGACTTGTGGAAACTTGCTATAATATATCAAGCATGAAGAAATTCTGTTGCAGTCTCTATAACATATAGTAATAATAGTAACATTGAAATGCTATCCTTGAAACAATTGAATTAATAGAGAAAAGTTATTTTCTTCAAGAAAAACAGCCATTTGATTAGCCTAATGGATCTAGAAGAATAAAAGGTGGGGAAAAAGATCTTCTGGGAAGTAATTAACAAAACATTGAAACTAGAGATGGGCATGAACTGGAAAAAAATGAACCGTGCAGTTCATGGTTTGTCACATTTCATGAACCACGAACCTGCCCCAGTTTGCGAACCAGTTCGTTTGGTTTGTGAAAACGTCACATCCAGGTCAGCAAATCGTCACTTCCAGGGCAGCCAAAGGCCACTTCCGGGTCAGCAGAAGGTCTGTAGGAAGTCCATCATTTGTTGCCCAGGAAACTGATTGATCAGCGCCAGGCTGTCTACAGTGACAAACCAAAAAATGAACCAAACGAACCAGCCTAAATTTCGTGGTGGTTCTTCAGAAATGGGCTCTGACGAACCACCGGTTCACAAACCACGAACTGGCCCTCATCACGAACTTTGGTTCATATTTCAGTTCTTGCCCATCTCTAATTGAAACTATTAAGACATTGTGCTATTTGTTTTTACTTAAGTTGCAATAAAATAGCAGGTTAAAAATTGAGCTAAAATTTTACCTGAGTATTGAGTATTTGTTAGCCCTGATACAGACATGTATGTATACTGTGATTTTTATTAATTAATAAATTTTTAAATTAAAATGTTCATATCCTGCCTTTCCACATGGTTCAAGGTGATGCATGTAAACACTGAGGTCTCGCTGCAAATGAGATTTTCCATTCATTTTTACAGGAAGAGTCTACTCTGTGTGTGCTGAATGGTAAACCTAAAGCCTACCCATCCATAGAAATGAATGGGGAAGTTTTGCACATTCATCACCACTTTGTATGTTCTGAGCTTGTAAAAGGCACCATAGGATGGGAGCACTTAAACTCCTTTAAAAATACGGAATTTCAGTCATAAACATGCTAGTTTTAAGTGGCATGCAGGTAACATTCAGAAAAAAATTAAGTTCCCGAACTATCGTTGAAATGATCAGTTGAATTCAGATGATGGTTAATAACCATAATTTTCACAGTCAGAGCTTACATAATGTATTTCTCCATAGGGAAAGACCAAAGGTACTATAAAACCCAGTTGTCTTTACACCTGCTATTTCTTGACTGAAGGATCTTAATTTTGGTTCAACACAGTTGTTCTTAGTGCTCTTAGAAAGAATAGATGATTTATTGCCTCTTGGGCTATTGAATGTTGTCTTAGCATACTAGAAAAAGTCACCAACTTCAAGTCATTTATTTGTCAGGGAACAGTGGAAGTATAAAGGCATGGGGAAGAATGATGTGTGTATTTGAAATCTGTTATAGCTGGATGTTTATTTTTGTCCTTTTATTTTGTCTTCTTCTAGCTGGAAAGTGAGATTTCCACTACAGCTGATGATTATAGCTCAGAGGTAAGACTAGAATTAAATTCTACAAAAAACCATTTGGTGCATTGACTTCATTAATGGATTTTCCCAATTTAAACCCAAAAAATCATTTCATAATATATTAATTTTAATCCTATGTTGTATATGATATGCTCGTACTTGCTTAGTTGCAGTCTTATTGGTCATGTGCAAGAGAGAGGGAGGCTTGTGTAATATTATATTGAATGTGATACTTGCTTTCTAAGCTCTGCCCGAAATGAAACTAGGAAATAAGAAATTAGAACCTTATGTAAATATATTAAGGAAAAGAGGCTTTATGATATTATGTAGCAATTCTCATCTGCAAATGTCCCTTTTTATTTCATTGTGCTTTTTCAGGTTCTAGTTATGAAATACTGTTGTATACGTATACATTTTTTTGCAGATTAATTTTAGCTTATTTACTAACCTTGCAGTTAATTTAGAACAGTGAAAGATTTTTTTGAGATAATGGTAGCTGCATAAATACTTGGCAGGGCCAAGATTGCAGTGCGGTGGTAATACTTGCAAACTTACTCAGCAACTTTGTGCTCAGCAGATCACGAATAAGTTGATTTGAGTTTAGTGAATCTGGTCACGTAAACAGGCCTGGTGGAGGCCTAACTCACTGTGAGCTTGCACGCATGCTGTCTCTCTCTCTTCCCTCTTCTCTTTTTTTATAAATTTTTATTAAAGATTTTAACATAATTATAATAGGAAAAAAAGAACAAGAAAAGAAAAAGAGAATAAAGAGGGGGAAAGGAAAAAGAAAAATGCATATATATAGTAGGGATATATACCAATGTTCCATTTGAAGAGGTCTATCAACAGTACATATTCTATACCAAATCTAACGTTACCATTAGTAAATATTTATCCTTTCCATCGACACATTCCTTCGCTCTCTTCAGAAGCATGTCATTAGTTCATCACATTCTGTTGCATACAAAAAGTCGATAAAGGGTTTCCATATAATTTGATATTTCTTTAAGTTCTTTCCCCTGATCAACGACGTCAGTTTAGCCGTCTCAGCATAGTCCGTTTTCTCTAGCCACTCTTCTGCTTCCCATCCCCTCATCTCTATGGATTTCCTCCTCCTTTCTCTTGTTAGTGTTAGTCACTGAACAGATTACTTCTGCAGCTATTCTCCGAGTTCCTTTAGTGTCTCAGATGGAGTGGATATAATGAATGTTTGCGGTGCCATTGTCTTTCAAATTTTATTACTAGATTAATTTGTTAAATAGCAAATTAATAAAATTATTCATTTGAAAGCCCTTACTTTTGTCTTGATCCAGTTCATTTCTTAGACATACTGAAAGATGCTTATTTAATATGAGCCACACAAGTAGGGACCGCCTGAGGTATTGGAGCCTCTCTCCTGTCAAAGAGACTTTATCTTGTCTCTCCAGTAGCAGTGCCATCATTTCTGTGCCCACCAATGCTTGCTTGAAGAAGCCCCAGGCAAGCACAGCCTTTTGTAGACTGCTGTTGTATACCAAAATTGAAAGCAATAGATTTTGTCAGAAATTACTAACAGCATTCTAACTTTTAATCATACTAATTAAACACTCCATAATGACTATGATTGAATAGTGGTTATGAATATTCAGTTAGAGATACAGTTCTGAGATTTACAGAGACAGCTGAATAAATCTTGGTAACAAAAATGTTCTGCCTTTGCTCTGTACATCCTTCTAAGTGTCATGCCTGCCTCCAATGCGACAGTTCTGTAAGGAGTCGTTAAAGGTTATTCTTAACTACTGGTTATGTACATATCTTTTACCACTGATAAGGTTTGATCCAAAGGTGCCCTTCAGTCAAGGAGGATTCACTGAAGGTGAACCCTCTTCTTTAGGAAAATTTCTTTAATGAACATAAAATTCCTTCCTCATTAGAAGGATACCTTTGATTCCAGCCTATGGAAACTGAATGTTGTTTAAAATGACTGGATTTTTGTAGCAGTGAAGAAACCCACATACGTGTCCATTAAATATGTAGGCTTTCAAGTTCCACTTAATAAGCTTACAATGTATGCAACTATAATTGAAGAATAAAACTACATAGTGGTAATGAGGTAGAATAAATGTCCATGGTCTCAGTTTCCAGCATTTTCAGTCAAGTCAGTGAATTGTACTGGGGATGCTGGATATTGGTGAGCTGCTGGTGGTGTAGTGGTTAGAGTGCTGGACTAAGATCTGAGTGCTGGACTCGGGTTCAAATCACTGTTTTGCCACGGAAGCTCACTGGGTGACCTTCGGCCAGTCACACTCTTTCAGCCTAACTTCCCTCACAGGGTTGTTTTGAGTAAAAAATGAAGGAGAATGATGTAAGCTGCTTTGGATCCCCATTGGGAAGAAAGGCAGGGTATAAAAGATCCACTTCAAAAGATCATGTAGTAGGTGATAGGAATGAACTCAGTTTGAGAATCTGGAGAGTAGCGGCCATTATGAGGAAACAATAGTGATCTTAAAGGACCAGTGGTCTGATTTTGTATAAGGCAGCTTCATGTGTTCTTATGTGTGTTCTACATGTAGAATTTATTCTGATTTAATTTTTTGTTTAAATCACCCAAGAGGTAACATGATAGAACATGACATCTTCCTACATGAGATAATGTGAGTTTAAAAGTGTAAATTATTAGGTTATGCAATCAGTTTAAAGAATGAGCAAATCCAAAGGGAAATAAATATTTGCTTCAAACAATCACCCAGAAGTAAAACTTTCACCAACGGATAACAGTATTAAACATTTTCTGTTCTGAGGTTACTGAAGTTCGTAACAATTTTTTTTTAATTAATCTGTTTAGGATTTCCCTGTTGGTCATGCACATGAGCCCTTTTTCATGTGAGTGACCAACAGGGAAATCCTAAACAGATTAAGCCCATTGATTTCATGGGCTTAGACTTGAGTAACTCTGTTTAGGATTTCACTGTAAGTTGCTCAAGTGATAATGTGACAGCTTTAGTGCTGGAGTAATAAATTTAGGAGGTAAGTCCTAATTTAAACATTACCAGATGGTTAAAAATTCAGTGGAACAAGTAACTATTTTAAAATGGTAATTGACTTCCATTTAAAAGATCTTATTACATATTTAATGTGTATTCTTGAAATGTAACACTGATCCCTTCTGGTGATAGTTTTATGCCTTGATGTGTCTTGGATATATGTCCTGCTTAGTAGATTGATATAAAGGGAATTGTATTTTGAGTAAATTTGCCTTAAACATTATTTTGTATAAAAGCATACAGATATAGATTAAAAGTTAAAAATTGAAAGTTAAAAATTTAGTTTGCTGCTGAGAAAATGTTAAAGGCTAGTCTGGGAATTGTATCTGAAGAAGTGAGCTGTGACTCAAGAACACTCATACCCTGCCACAAATTTTGTTAGTTTTATAGGTGCTATCGGACTCTTGCTCTTTTCTGCTGCTACAGACAGACTAACACGGATACCCATCTTGATTTATCTCTGGGAAATGAGTGTGTGCTGTGAGATTACATGTATTAGAACCTAAACTGGAGTTTATGAGGACCTGTTGCCAGGGTTAACACATATATATTGTGGATTAGTATCAGGTAGGCATCACATAACATCAAACTAGGCTGGTTTGGAGAGGGGCATTTATGTATGAGAAGTGAGATAATGGATGGTGGGGGGACTGGTATACCAACCTCTGTCCTGATACCTAAGCTATTTATATATTGTGTATTGTACCTTGAAAAGGCTTTGCTGGATTGGAATTGGTGCATGTCATAGTGTTGTATCTGTATATAATTATATAGATCAGGGTCCCCAATCTTTTCGAGCCTGAAGTATCTTCAGAATTCTGACATAGGGTTGTGGCACAACTACAAAATGGCTGTCACAAGAGGCAGAGCCAATCACACAGAGGAAGACCAAGTGCAGAGGAGAAGGAGGTATTTTAAAAACACACTAGGAAAGAGGAGTGAGAGAGAATAAAACCAACACTGGTGATTGCAGCTGAAATAAAGTCGTAATCTGCACAGCCGATGAATCTTCAGTAGGCAGTCAGTCAGAAGCCCTGCTGAACGAGCGGCCCACCTGGCTGTACCCACTTCCTAAAAAAACTTAGTGGGCTCCATGAAATGTGTCAGTGGGCACCAAGGCACCCATGGGCACTATGTTGGGGATCCTTGATACAGATGTGTTTTTCTTATGCTTTTTACTGCAAAGTGGAAATGTTGAAGTACAAAAAGGTTTAGTAGAGACAGCAATACAATAACAAGTGGTCTGGGGAAAAGATTAATTGTTGAGAATAAGTAAGTTGGTTTTGATTTCAAAGTATATTAAAATTATAATGAGTCAAATGTATTGAGTATCATGAACAGTTAACTTGTGTTGTGTTATTTATACTACTTGCTTTATTTGATCAGCTCTCATTTATGGCTTCTGGACTGTGCTGTTCAGCAACAAATTACAAATACACAAGTAGGGTACTTGAGTACTAGCAGAGGAATTCCTACATTTTAGTAGCATTCATCTTTGACATCAGTTTCCATATTCTGGATTGTGAGGGTAGAGCAAAATCTTTTTCCACAGACCTAACTAAATAAATTTGTAAGTGGAGCTAGAGTTTGCCCTCTCACCTCACCCTCTTACATTTTGGATGTCTCCTTCTATTTCTGATTTGCCAAGAAACCTGAAGGGAGAGAGTGAATCAGAGTGCATGGAGAGAGACAGGAGAAACAGGAATGGAGGAAGATTGTGACCCTAGGATTTGGTTGGGTGCTGTGTTCAGACTTGTATTGTCTTTCGTGGGCTTTTAATCCTAGTTTGTTTAGGTAATATCGTGATCACCTTCACTTTGATAATTATGAAAGCTGTAGTATTATTATTCTTAGCACTAATCAGCGCAGATGTGCCAATAATGCAATAACAACTTGTACTGAACTTTTTTGCTGCTAAAATGTCTGTTTTTTAGTAGATAGATTTAGTGGACCATCTTTGATCATCTTCTGCTGCCCTATACTGAAATTATCTTTGGACAATACTTATTGACAAGTGGTGGATTAGCAAAGACTTGCGGAGTTGGAGATTTCATTTTTTCTTCCTCTACTTTTTTCTTTCCCTTCCTGAAAACCCCCATATCCTTTCCCTGACACCTCTTCTTCCTTCTTGCCAGCCAATCTACCTTTATTCTCCCTATCCCAGTCTTCAGTTTTCCCTTGTTCCCTCTCCTGGCAGCCTCTCCCTGGAAAAAAGGCTAGACCCAGCTATGTACTGGAGAACCCTCAAGAACTTGAAGGGGTATTGTCGAAGGCTTTCACGGCCGGAGAACGATGGCTGTTGTGGGTTTTCCGGGCTGTATTGCCGTGGTCTTGGCATTGTAGTTCCTGACGTTTCGCCAGCAGCTGTGGCTGGCATCTTCAGAGGTGTAGCACCAAAAGACAGAGATCTCTCAGTGTCACAGTGTGGAAAAGATGTAGGTCATTTGTATCTACTCAGGAGGGGTGGGGTTGAGCTGAGTCATCCTGTAGGAGTTTCCCAGGGTGTGGAATGCTAATGGCGGGAGGCTTCACTGTATCCTGAGGAGGTTCTTTTGCATATGGATTGGTACTTGATGTGCTAATCTTCTCTGCAGGGCTATTGTCGGGGATAGAATGTTTTGTTAGCCTGGTGTTTTTCAGAACTGGAAACCATGCTCTGTTCATTCTTAAGGTTTCTTCTTTCCTGTTGAAGTTTTGCTTATGCTTGTGAATTTCAATGGCTTCCCTGTGCAGTCTGACAAAGTAGTTGGAAGTGTTGTCCAGTATTTTGGTGTCCTGGAATAAGATACTGTGCCCTGTTTGAGTTAGGATATGTTCAGCCACTGCTGATTTTTCAGGTTGTCCAAGTCTGCAGTGTCTTTCATGTTCTTTTATTCTTGTCTGGATGCTACGCTTTGTGGTCCCGATGTAAACTTGTCCACAGCTGCAGGGTATACGGTATACTCCTGCAGACGTGAGGGGGTCTCTACTGTCTTTTGCTGATCGTAGCATCTGTTGTATTTTTCGGGTGGGTCTGAATACTGCTTGAAGGTTATGCTTTTTCATAAGCTTTCCCATCTGATCAGTAATTCCTTTGATATATGGCAAAAACACTTTTCCTGTAGGAGACTGTTTTTCCTTGGTTGTTTGATTCATCCTGGGTTTGATTGCTCTTCGGATTTCATTTCTGGAGTAGCCATTTGCCTGAAGTACGTGGTTTAGATGATTAATTTCCTCATTGAGAAAGTGCGGCTCACATATCTGTCTTGCACGATCCACTAATGTTTTCATTATGCCTCTTTTCTGTCGGGGGTGGTGATTGGAGACACTATTGCACTTATTAATCAGATTTTCCCAGAGGATGTAACAGCCTTATTCCACCATTGTCTGACAACCAGTTACTTCCAATGGGACAACGAATTCTATGAACAGATGGATGGGGTGGCCATGGGGAGCCCACTCAGCCCAGTTATAGCAAACTTCTACATGGAACATTTTGAAAAAACAGCTCTAGAATCAGCACCCCACAAACCTAGTGTATGGTTCCGGTTTGTGGATGATACATTTATCATTTGGAGCCATGGGGAGGAAGAATTGATGGGGTTTTTGAATCATCTCAACAACATCCACCTGAACATACAATTCACCATGGAGAAAGAAATCGAGGGAAAACTCCCATTCCTGGATACCTTGGTCATCCGCAAAGCAAACTTTCAGTTAGGTCACAAGGTCTACAGGAAACCAACTCACACTGATCGGTACTTACACAAAAACTCCAATCACCACCCCCGACAGAAAAGAGGCATAATGAAAACATTAGTGGATCGTGCAAGACAGATATGTGAGCCGCACTTTCTCAATGAGGAAATTAATCATCTAAACCACGTACTTCAGGCAAATGGCTACTCCAGAAATGAAATCCGAAGAGCAATCAAACCCAGGATGAATCAAACAACCAAGGAAAAACAGTCTCCTACAGGAAAAGTGTTTTTGCCATATATCAAAGGAATTACTGATCAGATGGGAAAGCTTATGAAAAAGCATAACCTTCAAGCAGTATTCAGACCCACCCGAAAAATACAACAGATGCTACGATCAGCAAAAGACAGTAGAGACCCCCTCACGTCTGCAGGAGTATACCGTATACCCTGCAGCTGTGGACAAGTTTACATCAGGACCACAAAGCGTAGCATCCAGACAAGAATAAAAGAACATGAAAGACACTGCAGACTTGGACAACCTGAAAAATCAGCAGTGGCTGAACATATCCTAACTCAAACAGGGCACAGTATCTTATTCCAGGACACCAAAATACTGGACAACACTTCCAACTACTTTGTCAGACTGCACAGGGAAGCCATTGAAATTCACAAGCATAAGCAAAACTTCAACAGGAAAGAAGAAACCTTAAGAATGAACAGAGCATGGTTTCCAGTTCTGAAAAACACCAGGCTAACAAAACATTCTATCCCCGACAATAGCCCTGCAGAGAAGATTAGCACATCAAGTACCAATCCATATGCAAAAGAACCTCCTCAGGATACAGTGAAGCCTCCCGCCATTAGCATTCCACACCCTGGGAAACTCCTACAGGATGACTCAGCTCAACCCCACCCCTCCTGAGTAGATACAAATGACCTACATCTTTTCCACACTGTGACACTGAGAGATCTCTGTCTTTTGGTGCTACACCTCTGAAGATGCCAGCCACAGCTGCTGGCGAAACGTCAGGAACTACAATGCCAAGACCACGGCAATACAGCCCGGAAAACCCACAACAGCCAACTTGAAGGGGCACCACATTTCCCCTTGTATCTCCTTCCTCACACTATTTCCTCTTTCCCTCTAACTGGCAACCACTATATCATCACTTTTCCCTGTTTCTTTTGCTCTTTCCCACTCACCAACCTCCATCTACAGTCTATATTTTTCTGTCCCCATCTTCAGCTATATTTACTACATTTATATCCTGCCTGTCTCCACATTAATTTGTGTATCCAAAGTAAATTGTGTATCCAATTTGTACATCATTTTCTGATCTTTACAACAACCCTGTGAGGTAGGTTAGGCTGAGTGTGTGTTTGGCCTGAGGTCTCTCAGCATGCTTCCTTGGCAGAGTGGGGATTCAAACTAGGATTCCCCAGTTCCTTGGCTGATACTCTAACCACTACACTACACTGGCTTATGTGTGGTGGCTGCTGTTAAATAGTAGGAAGCCTAGGTAAGTCACAGAGCTCTCATGTTTTTAAGTTGCCTGGTTGTTTCTGCCAATCCTGGCCACAGTGAGTTCCTCCCTCAAAGGCCAAAACTGCCCCTCCCCCTGCCTTTTACTGACAAAAACCAAGACTTCAACTAGTAATACTATTGTGGTTGCCTAGGAGCAGCCACAGAGATCATTTGTTTGTTAAAGCTACAGGCATTACTTCTATTATTTGCTGGTTGGGGAGGGGTTTTAACCTCTCAGTGGCTTTAAAAAAAAGATTTCAGGTTTTTCTGCAAACCTGGGGCTTTTCTCAGGTTGTAGAAAGATCTGTCTTGTTCACAGCTGTAGTCTCTGGATTTAGGTATCCAAATATTCGGTCATGTTGAGAATTAATAACAACAACAATAATAACAATAATAACAACTGCACTTATATACCCCTCTTCTAGACAGATTAGTGCCCCACCCAGAGCAATGAACAAGTTAATGTTGGGGAGCTGGGACAGAGAAGAGTGGCTTACCCAAGGCAATCTACTAAGCTCATGGCAGCAGTGGAATTCTAACCAGTAGAGTGCTGATTCGCAGTGAAACCACTTAGCCACTATGTTTGAGGTCATTAGTATGTAGGTTTATCTAGTTATGATGTCACCTTGTAAATGCAAAGATTCTACATGGTATATTGCTCTGGAAACCTAATCAAAGAATATGAATATATCATAATTATACAGGTTGCTTATCCAAAATCTTTTTCATGGCTTTGGCTTTTGGTGTTTGGTGCTCTCTGGAAAATATGGCAACATTCGTTATTTACTGCCCAAAGAGCTGTTGACCAATAGTACTGCGATTCTGCATAAATCAAGCAAAAATTTAAAATGCATTTAGACAAAAACTAGAAAGCAAGTTGTAATGCATCTAGCAATTATTTTTATACAGGTAAATGGTTGCAGTTTTTTGACAAGAACGGAGGTACCCACAGACGTTATCAGGGTATCGTATTGAACATTAAATTATGGCATTGAATACTAACACTAAATTACTTGTATTGGAGAATATAAGAAGTACTAACAGTTCCTTTTTTCTTGCATGCCATATAAGTTTACCAGCATACACAGTCTCATGTATGCTGCCGCTTCTTGTATAATATTTTGGAGACAAAATTCAGTTTAAAATTGCGACATGCACTAGTGCTGTGTTGTTACTGCTTTTGACGAGCAAATTATACTAACAAAGCAGGTTTCCATAGCAATGTACTAAAGGTTTATCTCATAACAAAACTGAAATGGTTTTACGTATCCTCCTCTTGAACAAGCAATATAAAGTGGTGGACTGTTAAGGAACTTGGATTGGTTTAGGAAGAAGAATTTGGATTTGGAGAGAATTATTCTGAGCTTGGGAGGCAGCATTCACTGACCCGACTGGAGATGATGGAGAATGAATTGACTGGAAAACAACAAGAGATTGAAGAGCTAAACCGAGAGCTAGAAGAAATGAGGGCAGCATATGGTACAGAAGGATTGCAACAGGTATAAATACCTTATGTTGCTTTCTGCATGCTTCATGGTAATGCATACCATCCTTCATTAATGCCTGGCATGGTTAAAGATTATTTTGAGTATGCGGGAGAAAAATTTTCATTAATGACTTTGTCATTGGTATTGTTTTTGCTTTTCAGAAAAATCTCATTTGTCTACCTCTTTCATCTTTTTCAGTTCAGTGTTTGATTTCTTCCTTTGGCAATAGTAGCGGTGGGAATAGTAACACATACTCTGCATAGGAGACTCATGGTTATTTTGGAATATAGACTGTTTCTTTTCTGTTATGCACACCATGACAGGGTAAAACTTATTGCCAGCTTGTTTTCTCAGTCGAGCTACTGACAGAATTGAGTTCCTAGTCTTAAGAATATGTCTGCCTGATTTATGAATTTCTCCATTTAATTCAAGGTAACTAATAAAAGTTGCTTCAATAGAAAATAGAAGCCTTGAGGACTGACAGTTCACTCTGCTCTGAGAAAGCAGCACCGACATGGTTTCAGTAAGGCTGATAAATTGACGGTTCTCCACTCTACTGAATGAGAGCTATATCTGTATAGAAGTATTGAAGTGGTGTGTGTGAGAGTAGTGACTTCCACATGGGGATTTTGCCCCATGTGGCCAGCAGATCCTCCAACCCCTGCTTTAGGGGGAGCTTCTACATGACATCACGGTCTTTTCTAAATATGTCTTGTGGTGCTTCCAGGGTTTTTTCCTTTGAGCTGGAACCAAGGAACAGTTTCCTTTGCTCCAGTTTAAAAGGGGAAATGACACGATGGCAGCAGAGTGGCTGCCAACAGAGTCTCTTTGTGAAAGCTCTGCCTGCAGCCAGTCCAGGAAGGGGGAGTCATAGCTTAGCTTTACAATGGCAGTTACTCTCCCTTCCCCATGGGTTTTTCCCCCAGCTGAGCTGTAGTGTCCCCTTGGCTCAGCTGTGATGCAGGAAAGAGGGGCTGCCAGTAAGTGTGTGTGTGTGTGGGGGGGGGGGTTGATTGGTTGTTGATTTGTTGATTGTGCCATCTCAAAAAATTGCAAGTAGTGGGGAGTGGCAGTTTTAGGGCAGCACCAGCAACAGGTATTATAGGCACTAAGTTATGCAGAGGCTGTCCCCACCTGCTTTTGCCCTGCTTGCTGCTGTTTCTGCAGCAGCATTGCCATTTTGCCACACTCTGTGGAATGTACCAGTGAGTGAAAGATATAACATGATGTGCCTCCCAAACTTACCATATGGAAAAGTTTCGTTGTGTGCATTTTATGACGCATCTATTGGTATCACGGGAGATGACTATGTGAACAGTATATTTGAGCATTTTGTAGGAAGATACTGATTTTTTTAGGAGTACCTGTGTTGTCCAATTTCTTACTTTTTATGAGTAGTACAGAAGTGCTTCATCAAGTTTTAAGTACATTCCTTTGTACTGTATATTGCTCTTATAAAGGCAGAGTTGTTTTGGTAATAATTTACATTAAAAGTTTGGTTCTGCAATTTTATATTTTAGGAGATCTCTAAAAAGAATATATTTACAGACATAAATCTTTTCTCTAAGAATGCTTTTGAGTATGTGGGAAAAGCCATAATTTAAATGTGAATTGATCACTATGTTAATTGGATATATCATATATACTGCATAGCCTAGTACCTGTATCTTCTTGAATTTTGTCTATAATCTTACCATTATAGCTTCTAGTATGCTCATTTTTCAGTGTGAGAGAAAAGCAGTATGTTGAAACAAATTGTGTTAGTTTTTTAAAACCCCTTTTAATGTTAAAGCAAGAGTTCAAAGGTCTTTGAATTGGCTATGCTATCATGAAAGAATACTTTCTAGAATAAACAAATTTACTTTTCTCATATACCCTGGTCATGTCTAGATTTTCAGAGATATTGTCTGTTTTTGTCCATTTAGCATCCCATCTTGTGCTTTTTGTAACATTAAAGGGGAAAGTTTATCAAAATAATAATAATAATTTATCAAAATATGTAGCTGAATATACCTGAGAATATGTACAGAGATCAGAAATACATAACTGTTTAACATAACAGTTAGAAATATGGCATTTAAGTATACTGCAGTGATGCTTAGTAATTTCACATTATGTTTGTTTTAATGTAGCTGGAAGTTTTTGTGTTAGTTTTTTAACTTAAAAATATCAATGTACGAGCCGTGGAAATTTAATTTATACAAACCTTTTCACTTTCTTACACTACTTCTGGACTAGGAGTGACTTGCTGTTTAAATAAGGCATTCATCACTTTGTATACAAGCTAATGATCCATTAAGTTTGATCAGAAAGAAAGAAGATTAGGCTGAAAAGTTCCAAACCCTTCTCTAACCTTGTTTCACACACACAAACACACACAAACACAGTCTGCACTCCCCTACTTTCTCATTATTATTTCTCACTGTCTTGGCCTCCTTGAGGCCCAGAATTTGGCAGAGCAAAATATGGGGTCTGCTTTTTCTGGTTTAGTCCTGCCCATTGTACCCCTCAAATGCAACACAGCCTCCAGGCTCTGAGGAGGTGGTAAGGAGTCACCACCTTTCTTCCAAACTCAAAGACATATATGGTTTGTGGGCAAGGGAAGTAGTACTTCTAAATGAAATTTGCATTTCCAGGCCTTCCATCCCTCAAAATAGAACTTTTGTTTTGATTTCTTATTTAATATAGTCTACTCTTACCTGAAATATTTTCAATATAATATTTCAAGTATCTTTGTTAAACTGTGTTTTCTAATGTTAGAAAATATTAACAGTTTTCAATAAATATTAGGTTCTTTCAAGGGTATGGTGAACCTAAGTGGAGCTGCTCCCTATTAGATATAATCAAAGACCAGTATGCTGCTGGTACCAAAAGAAAACATAGTTATGATGGGTGACTTATGTTTTAGTAAACATGAATTTTTGACCCATGTGGTTCTTCTTTGAAAAGTTTTAAAAGTACAAAAATATCCACATCTCTTAAGAATACATGTTTTAAAAAAATAGGTCAAGTGTTAGTACAGAATAATTTCAGGACCTGAGAGCAATTGCAAGACAGAAAATTTGAAATTTCCCCAAACCTTCTTCCCTTTTAGGGCTTTTTTTGCTGGGCTTTTCTTTTAGTTAATTAAAGCCATATCTTACTACAAACCTGGAGAACTTCCTAAAGAGGTAGTGACTAGAGATGGGCACGAACCAGAAAAAAAGAACCGTGTGGCTCGTGGTTCATCGCAGTCATGAACCATGAACCATGAACTTTCACGAACCTCCCCCCTGGTTCATGAACTGGTTCATTTGGTTCATGAAAATGTCACATCCAGGTCAGCAAATCGTCACTTCCGGGTCAGCAGAAGGTCATTTCCGGGCCAGCAGAAGGCCACTTTCAGGTCAGCAGGTCTGCAGGAAGTCCATCCCCTGTTGCCTAGGAAACTGATTGATTGGCGCCAGGCTGTCTGCAGTGACAAACCAAAAAAATGAACCAAACGAACCAGCCTAAAGTTCGTGGCAGTTCGTCAGAAATGGGCTCTGACGATCCGCCGGTTTGTGAACCACGAACCGACCTGGTTCGTCACAAACTTTTGTTTGTATTTCGGTTCATGCCTATTTCCAGTAGTGACCCCCTATTTTGTTTGTGCATGCCCTAGTCTTGCTGCTCTCATCATCCATATAGAGGACAGTCAGCTTTCTATTAGACATAAAAGGTAGGTAAGGGTAGTTCCCTGTGCAAGCACCGAGTCATTACTGACCCATGGGGGGGATGTCACATCACGACGTTTTCTTGGCAGACTTTTTATGGGGTGGTTTGCCATTGCCTTCCCCTTTACCCCCAGGAAACTGGGTACTCATTTTACCGACCTCTGAAAGATGGAAGGCTGAGTCAACCTTGAGCCAGCCACCTGAACCCAGGATCGAACTCAGGTTGTGAGCAGAGCTTGGGCTGCAGTACTACAGCTTACCACTCTGCGTCACAGGGCTCTTACCTGTTAGTCATAGTAATTAAGATTTTTTTTTAAGTGAGATACAATATCCTTAGTACACTTTTGTACTTTAAATGCTTCACATGTATGTTTGAAATTTTTGAAACAGCAGAAACAGACTGTCTTTATAATTTTATCAAGTTATAGCTACTCCTGGTGTGCCTTCTATAGTTCATTTTGATTAATATTAACAGTGTAACGTAACCCTTCTAGCTACAGGAATTTGAAGCTGCTATCAAAAAAAGAGATGACATTATAACCCAACTCACTGCTAATCTTCAGCAAGCAAGGAAAGAGAAAGATGAAACCATGAGGGAGTTTTTGGACTTGACTGAACAGAGTCAGAAACTACAAATTCAGTTTCAACATGTAAGTTAGTGTGATCGCAATTTTTTTTATTATACCATTATCAATGTAATTATCTTAAGGTCATGCCAAAATATACTTTGTTGGTTCCTTTTCCAGTTTTTCAGCAGGAAGTCCTATTACTCTGGTTAGGAAGACAGAGAAATTTTGTCCATTGTCTCTGTTAAGTTGAAGGTATTTGTCCTGGAAACCAACTATGATCATTGTTCTTATGAAAACTCCTTTTCGTTTCCAAACTCAGCCCTGTTTATTAATTTCAAAAAGAGAGGTTCCCTTTCTAGCACTTGAAATACAACTTTTTGATAGAAGTAAAACAAAAGAGGAAAATAATTAGAAATTGAACATTTCAATGGTGAGAACTGTCATTTAAAGAGGGGAAAAGAGGAAACATAGGAATCCATGATTAATTTCTTTTCTCTCCGCCAGTGATCCATCATCCCTACCCACACGCATTTCAAAAGAAAAAAAATTCATTATTTGTAGCAATTTCTGTTTAGCAATATTTTCAGGATTCTGTTTTCTAACTCTGCACTTTGTTTATTTAGACTAGGCAGTTACTTTTAAAAAGATTCATTTTGAATCTTTTCTTAAAAGTGAAGACACTCATAACTACAAATTCTTAGGGAAAAGAAAATGTATGCTTCCTGTTAACAAACTTTATTATTAAATAGCACTTACATAAGTAGGTGATTCTCTGTTCTTTTATCTGTTCAATATTGGGGAAATTCATTTGTTAATTATAAACATAAATTCTATGACATTTCTAGCAATAACTGAGAATAAGTTTGCCTGAAAGGCAACATTTTCCAGTAATAGCACTGCTTTATATAACTTCATGGCTGATGAGATATATAACATGACACTACAACATAAGCTGTACTCTGAATGAAGCCAGTGCTTGACTATTTAGCATGATTGTCAAATATTGGTGGTGGAAAGTGCTGTCAAGTCATAGCTGACTTATGGCAAACCCTGCTGGGATTTTTCAGAGCAAGAGACTAACAGAGGTGCTTTGCTATTGCCTGCCTCTGCATACCGACCCCAGTCTCCCGTTCAGTTACTAACCAAGGCCAACCTTGCTTAGTTTCCGAGATTGAGTATGTCTGGGCTATCCAGGTCAGTGCCTGTTATATATTAACAGGCTATAATTTAGAACTTCAGGCAGGTCTCCGAAGGCCTAAAACCCAACTCTAGAGTAGGTTTTAAAGGTGTGTTTAATAATTCATTTTATCCATCACCACATGATAACTGCTACGACAAGACTGTTCACATTTAAAAGCTTATGTGTATCCAGGAGCGGAGTGGGAAGTAAAAATGGCCCTAGAATAAGCAAAACTGAGTGACTCCCTGTGGTGTTTCAAAGTCATTGATGACGAAGCCATTCAGCTCAGCAGCACCAACAGTGGGCATTAGCTCATCCATTGCTTCCTACACCAAACTGGCAGCAATGTGAGAAGGGTCAGATGGTGAGTAACGCCAACTAAGTGACCCCTAAGGCATTGGCAGGGTTCAGGGTTTTTTTTCTGGGAAAAGAGGTGGCAGAACTCTCAAGAGGAAGAAACATACAGGATTCTTTGAAATAATATTATTTTCATGCACTATTGCCCAGTATTTTCAAGAGGTGCTGGAACTCCGTCCCACTGCATTCCCGCTTGAAAAGAAAGCCCTGGCAGGGTTGCTGAGGCTTTGCTTTTCTTGCTTCTGGACACCAGTGGCCTTCTTGGGCAATGACCCGCCAGAAAATTTCCCTGCAAGTTGAGGTGTAAAACTAAATAGTATGTTCTTACTCAAGATAAATTGTGTGACTGACATACACCCCCAATGAGTTTGATTGCCTCACAAAAACAAGTCATAGAATGCGTGTGTGTGTGTTTGGGGGGCGGGGGTTGTTAGCATAATTTGTACCTTGTTATCTTTATGGGGTAGAAATGGAGAATACCATGTGGTGTTTTTTCTCCACTATAATTTGACTACTGGCATTCAAGCAATTCTTAATCTGTTGTGTTCTGTGCATAAGTTGCAGGCAAGTGAAACCCTACGGAATACTAGTCATAGTAGCACAGCTGCTGACTTATTGCAGACCAAACAACAGATACTTGCATATCAACAGCAGCTTGAAGAACAAGAGCAACTGTTGAGGAGTTATCAACTGAAGAATGAAGACTTTGAAATGCAAGTTTCCCTTCTGCAGGAGAGAATAGCTGGCTTTGAAATGGTATGTTTCTTGTTAATAACTTTATTATTGTTGCACACAGAGAGACTCTCTTGTCATCACATATGTGGGTTTGCCTAGTTATTATAGCATACAAAACACTGAAATTCTTCGTGATATGTAGATGGAAGGTGCTTTCATGAGAAGGATTTTCATTTACCTTTATGTTTTTTACACACACACAATACTGGATATTGAAAATAAATTGATAGGCAGCACTTACATTCAGCAGCCAGCCTTGCTCAGTTCACTTCCATTATGACTCCTCTGATGTAAAAATTACCCATCCTACCCCTTGTTTTATACATATGTAACAGATGTGGTTGCCTGCATCTCATCTATTTATAAGTATATAATTTCAGATAATGTAAATGCCACCTCAGTTCAGGCAATCCTGAAAGTTGTGTATCACAGGGCTTTTAAAAGTCAGAATTATTTTGGTTATTATATATGTCAATATTGTATAAAAGATGGGAAATGAGTTTATTAGAGTTATTCAGTCATGAAGTTGTAACCTTATGCTATGGCTCCCCCTGAAAGCCATGCACACTTCTTGCAGCAGGAGTAACTTTGTGCATTTGTCTCTCATTCTGTCATCCATGCTCTGAGTCTCCATATAGTACCCTGTACACATGATGGAGAAAATGTATCATAGCCTATTATATTGTTTGTATGGATGTAGAAATTTGTTTTAATAGATGTCAAATGTAGAGATGCTAAAAATCCTTGTAATATGTTTGTATTGCAGGAAAGAAAGTACATAGCTGAAGAAGACTCTAGTAAGAAGAAGATACAAGAAAAAGAAGCAATTATTAAAAAATTGGAAGCAAAAGTAATAGAAGATGAAGAAAACATAGTGAATCTTCAGAGAAAAGTGTCATCTGCTGAGAAATCTATTGAGGAATTAAAAGAAGAGGTTTTACAAAGAAATAAAGAGGCACATAATGTGAGAGTAGAACTAGCCAGTTCAAAACAAAAAGAAAGACAGTGTTCTGATGAAATAAAACAGTTAATGGGAACTGTGGAAGAAATGCAGAAGCGTTGTCACAAAGATAGTCAGCTTGAGAAGGACATTATACAAAGAATGGAATATGAAGCTCAAAAAAGACTTGCAGATCTCAGGGCAGAATTGGAAGAAGAGCATGGGCAGCAGATAGTACACATGAAACAAGAGTTAGTTAGGGAACATACAATAGAGATTGAAAAGCTTCTTGCTCAGCAGAAAACAGATCTGGAGAGAACTTTGAATTTACGTTCTAGTAATACTCATGAAGACCAAATACATTTAATGAATATTGCAATTAATGAGTTGAATCTCATGCTGCAAGATGCTAATTACCAGAGAGAAAAGATGAGGCAGGATTTATCACAGCAGCTTGAAGTAGTAACCTCAGAAAAGTCTTCCCTACAAAATCAAATTGAAGTTCTTTGTCAAGAATTGAACTTCGCAAGGGAACAGGTTCAGAGAACACAACAGACTTTAAATGAAAAGGAAAACAAGTTACACGAATCTGAAGAGTTACTAATCTCTGTTGGAGATCTAAAAGCAGAGCTTGCTTCTGCAACTGAGGTCCAGAAAGAATTAGAATTAAAACATGAGGCAGAAGTTACAAATTACAAAATAAAACTTGAAATGCTAGAAAGAGAGAAGGATGCAGTTTTGGACAGGATGGCTGAATCTCAAGAGGCTGAACTAGAGAGACTAAGAACTCAGCTTTTGTTTAGTCATGAAGAAGAACTGACAAAACTTAGAGAGGATTTACAGGAGGAACACAGAATAAACATTGAAAATCTTAAAGATAATTTACGTATGCAACAAAAACAGCAGTTAGATGAGCTACAGAATGAAATGTCTAAAAAGATAGAAGCTATGAAGTTTGAAAATGACGATTTAATTGTAAAACAGAATCAGCTCATGCTAGAAATATCAAGGCTAAAAGATTTGCAGCAGGCTGTGGTGGATTCTAAATCAGAAGAAATGACACTTCAAATCCATGAACTCCAGAAAGAGATAGAAGTTCTCAGAAAAGAAGAAAAAGAAAAAGGTATTCTTGAACAGGAGGTTCAGGAATTGCAACTCAAAATAGAGTTATTGGAAAAGCAGATGACAGAAGGAGAAACTAATCTTCAAGAAAAATGTAGATTACTTGAAAGACAAAATATAGTTCTTGAGGATGAAAATAAGGCTTTGCATGAGAAGTTTAAAAAATACTCCATTACGAATATGGAAGAAAGTTTAATCACAGATAGTTCCAATTCACAGGACTTTGATTTGCAAAAAAGAGTAGAAGATCTGATAGCAGAAAATAAGAAACTTGTAAAACAACAAATTGTACTCAAAGAAGAGATTGAGAAGCAAAAAAATTCTCTTTCATTTGCTGAGAAAAACTTTGAACGTAATTATCAGGAACTCAGGGAAGAATATGATTCTCTGCTAAAGGTAAACTCTGATTTAGAGAAGAGCAAGAATGAGCACGAGGATGAATACAAAGCCAGACTCCAAACTTTGACGGAAGAGATCCAGCACTTACAAGGAGATGCACCAGTTCAACAGAAGATCCAAAGTTCAGTCCTTCACAGTAAGAGAGAGAGAATTTTAAGATCAGAAACATTTGATATTGAGGAGATTGTAGAAAAAGATACAACAGAACTTATGGAAAAGCTTGAGGTGACTCAACGTGAAAAGCTGGAGCTTTCATTGAGGCTTTCAGAACTTTCTGAAGAATTAAAATGGAAGCACAGTGAAATCTTCCAATTAAGCGAAGAAATTAAATCTCTAAAACAAGATAAAGATTGCATTTCAACAAAGTGTAAAGAACTGGAATTCATTCTTAGCCACAGAGAGGGCGAGAATATGAAAACTTATGAACATAAGCCATACGCCAATGGGGGGCCACAGATGGACTCTACCACACTTGCTGAACCTGGCAATTTAATATCTGACTCATGCAAAGAACTTGGTAAGGCAATAAGAGAAAAAGAAGAAAACCTGACATCAAGCAGAAGTATAGTTCTTCATATTCCAGTGGAAGAGGCAATTCAACAGAAACTGAATCCAGAGCCACTGTCATTATTTGATAGTTTACACCAAATGAGTGATGGATTAGCAGGAGACCCTTCACAAAGGAGCCTTGTGCAAAGTGAAAAGCTTCAGGACCAGCTAGATATGCTAAAATCTGAACAGGTATTTATTTTCATTTATGCTTTTGGGGAGGTTATGCGCACTTCACAGTGAACCGCAATATGTCTTATTTAATATTTACTAACTATGTGACTTTGCTTATGGGAATTGAACTACTAAGGACCAATTACTATGTGTATTGTTTCATGTAAGTACATTCACTAAACATGGAGAATATACAAGTATGTTTAATCTACTATTTGAAAATAGAAGCTATGTATATTAACTGAGGTATGTCTCCTGATTTTAAAGTTGCCTGTTTTTGTTTGGTTTGATTTAGGGGTGTGCAGTTTGGTTGGAATTCAGATTGAAATACCAAATTTTGGCTGATTCAGTGGAATCTGGGTATTTCGGATCAAAAACGGTGAATTCTGAACTAGATTCAGTATTCAAGATTTTTTTTACAGAATTAATTTGGTTTAATTCGGTACAATTTGGCCATTGTTTCCTATGAGAAAATCAATCTGGGTGCTATCCAGTGGACAGAGAGGAGGGTCGCTGTTCAAGCAAACTTCACCAAATTTGCCAGGGATCTACTTCTGACTCTTTGAGTTTCAGGAAGATTGAACCCTGGGGGCCAATTCTATGGGCCCCCAAAGAAGGTGCCCCTAGCCACTCCATTGTTTCCTATGAGAAAAAAGTCAAAGCTGATTTCCACTGCAGAAACTCGCTGGGGCAAGGTTCCCATGGCCAAGGCACACTCTCAAATCCAAGCTGAGTGCATCCCAGACAAAACCCAACAGAAGTAAACTGAAACAAGGGAATGGAATCCCCCCAGAGGAAAAGTGAAGCAAGGGGACCAACATCACACCAGAGATGGTGAAGTTTGTTTAAAAAATGACACCCCCTCCCCAGCCAACCAAATAGCCCTTAGATTGATTTTTCCTTAGGAAACAATGGCCAAATTTTACCAAGTTTAGATGGTTGTGTGGGTCATGTTTGGAAAAAAAATTAAGACTGACAAATAGCACTAGCTAGATTAATCATATATGAGATTCATTTTAAACAAAATCACCTACTAGTATGAGTGAAAATACTGCATTTGCAAAGGGCAGGTAGATATTTGGAATTCGTACCTGTTGGAATTTTTTGCTATCAGCACTAAAATAAATGAAAACACTATCCATTTTTTTTCTTTCTATACATTGGTAATGTAATTGATGAATTCTTTGGTAGGTAGTATACCACCACCACCAACTGTCAGGGTTTCCCCTGAGCTCTGAGTAATTAACCAGGCTGTCCCACTGGTAAGATTATCTCTGCCCCCAAGCCTGGGAGCAAGCTTGCCAGCTCCACTTTTGGAAAATTCCTGGAGATTTGAGGATGGAGTATGGTGAAAGTAGGATCTGGAGAGGGAAACGGCCTCCTCAGTATGCAGTGTCATAGAGTCCACCCTCCAAAACAGCCATTTTCTCCAGGGGAATTGAGCTGTAGTCTGGAGATCAGTTGTAACTCTGGGAGATTTCCAGGCCCCACCTGGAGGTTGGCAACTCTGCATGGAACACAAACTGCTGCTGCTACTAGTAGTAGTATTAACATAGGTTCATTCTGACAGCAATTTAGTGTAGTGGTCTGTACTTCGGTGTTCAGAAGAAGAGGAAACTCCATTATTGTTTGAGCCTTTTTGGCCTTTGCCTCCATTGGGAGTCAGTGCTTCGTGGGTTCATCTGTGTGTGTGTGTGTGTGTGTGTTCTTTTGGAAGCTCTTCTATGGAATTAAAGCCTATATATTCCAGAAAATGTGGTAAAATGTAAAATCTTTTGTTTTCAATTTCACTTGAAGTATATGTGAAAAAAGTTCAGGCATTTGTAAAAAATATCCCCAAAATACCCTTGGAGACAACAAAATGTAATTTGATAGTTGATTGTACACAGTTAATGGAATTTCAGAAATACTTGATCCCTTCTGTTTGTTTCCTTGGATGTTATATGGAAATGATTTGCTGTTTTCAGTAAAGCACACAGTTGCTGATACTGAACATTTTTATTTCAGCTTACCATTGAATGTGATGCATGAAAGTGGATTGTGTTCCTCTCTATTTTCAGTTATTTGCACCCTGTCCAACTATATGAAAAAATTGGGCTTGAAATAATTAGACTATTATACAATACTAGTAGTACCAGTATTCACAGCAAAACAACAATGTAAATGCTTACACGTGAATAACAAATGAGTAATGAAATCAATTACAAGCCAAATGCGCTTCATTCTCATTCTCTGGGTTCAGATGTTTGGAATTCCTGTATGCATGGTGTCTTTTGGAAGCAGGTGCATGAAATACTGTATGATCCAATATGTTCACAGATACAACACTGCTTCCTGATGACACAGAGTCCCACTTTTCAGCTGCTGGGGCTCAGTGCCTATATTTGTGCATGTTGGGTCTGGTATCACATCTTTGGTATGGCTATATCTGTGGTGTCATTCTGCATGCAAGAGTTTCAAATGTCAGGAACATGAGAAAATACTATTTTCTTCATCTTTGCCTTAATGTATCTTAATTTTACTATTTGACTCCTGGAAGGGTTGTTTTTGCTTATAAACTAAGAACTTAGCCTGTTCATTCAGTCCATAAAGGACTTGGAAGAGAGTTCCATTCCAGATTAAGCATGAGATTTGTTCCAAAGGTCCCCCTCCCTGTGAAGGGTCTTTGAAAGCTAGTGGAAGGCCAGCAATTCTCCTGATAAATAAATGCTACAACTAGTGATTATGATTAAATTTTCTCAAAGGAAATGTGATTGGCAAGTATTGTACTGTAGTGTTGAGGCTGGCTGGTGGGGGGCGTTCTGCAGAGGAACTAATGGGAGCCAAATTTTTATTTTATGTGGATGGATTGAAAAATAATGCAACAGTCTGGGTTTTTTTAGCTCTATTAAAGCAATTAATCATAAAATAAGAGATTTCTAAAAGACTTACATTGTGTCAACTTTTACTCAGAATGATTTAAAGCTGCAGATGGAGGCCCAGCGCATTTGTCTGTCTCTGGTTTATTCAGCTCATGTGGACCAAGTACGTGAATACATGGAGAATGAAAAGGAGAATGCACTTTCTGCTCTTAAGGAGGAGCTCCAGGTTCATCATGCACAAGAGCTGTTTGAACTCAAGAAAAACCAGCAGGATTACCAAGCCATGGAAGGTCAAACACCAGGTAAACCACTAAAAGGGAGAGAATTTTCTGAGACGGGGTGGGGGGAAGGTTTATGAGGATTTTAAAATTTTGTCTGGCAGATTATGTTCCTTTAATTTTAATGTATGTTATTTATATAAGTATTACTGTTCCTGAAATTTATTTTTGAGGGTACGAACAAATATGTCGGTGATTCCATCTTGGAAGCTTAACAGTGATTGTAGTGGGCGAAAGCAGGGAAGAAAAACATTGCAGCATATGGTGGCTGTTTGTCTTGTTTTTCCAGGGCAGGTCTCTTTTTGATTCAAGTCTCATACTTTCTACCAAAATGCTTACAGTCCTGTGGATTTATCTTTCTACCTTAGTAGGAGGTGATTGTGGAGCCTGTACATTCTCTGCAGAATTACAAGGGGTTACCCTGCTGTCTCCGTTGTCCTAACAACTCATGTCTGATTATACCCGAGTCTGTCTGATTACTCAAAACAGCTGTGATAGTCAGGCAGTGACTTGCTAGGGCTAACTATCCTTTTGCCTTATCTTAAGATTCTATTGTAAGAGAGAACTCCTTTGGCTGTCAGGCAGATGCCTGAGTTATGGGCTAGTTCTATAGAATACTGCTCCACCCAAAGTTGTGGTTGTGCTGTCCTGGATGGATATCTGTGGCCACCCGTGCTACCTACACTCTTTTTGCAAAAAGGGAGCGTTTCCTGCTCAGCCCATACTAGTAGCTGTGTTCGCCAGAATAGGTAGGTATTGTGGAAAGGGAGGAAGCTCCAGACCTGCAGGATCATTCCTAGGCTTGTCTTGATCATATTTCTGGTAATATATTAGAATATTCTAGTCTCCTCAGTCAGAAGTTTCTATAGTCAACTTCACAGTGGCTAAATCAAACGTCCCATATGCTGGCCAAGGTTTCCCATTATACAAATCATAAACTGGCTATTGTCGTGTGGACAAATAAATCAACTGCTCTAGTGGCTCTTCTGTTAACCCCTCAGGTCCTCCAACAATCATTTCCCAGTTTCTAGCCACACAGTCTAGGGGCTTTCCCCTAGGAATTTTACTTTCACTAGTTCCCATTGCTCGAACCTCTCACCGCAGCTCCTTCAGGAGGCTAACTATCGGATTTTCAGAGGTGGCACCTTTTTCCCAAGCGCTTTCACACTTCCCTTTTCCTTTTAAGCAAGCCCCGGAGGCACTCACCGGTTTTGCTTCACTCTGAGAGCGGTGCTTTTAGCCGTTGGCTGTCTCTAAAGGGACTCTCACAGCGCCCAGCTCGCCGCTTGTACGGGCTCCGCTGAAAGGCCAGAGAAATCCCAAGATGGGAAGGTGTGCGCACGTAGTCTCGAGTCGTCAGCTGAGTCCTTACTCCGCAGTCAAAGCTAGGATACGCTGGAGATGTCCCGTCTGGGGTGCCAGAAATCTGTTGCACAAAAGTGCCTCCCCTTTGCCCCTCCGATTCGCTGAGCAAAAGAGACGAGACAGACAAGGGCTGATGTAAAAAAAGTATATTTGCAAATTTAGGGCATAGGCTTCAAGATGAGCTCAGAGTGTACCCCAGAACAAAGGAGCACATGTTACTTTTAAGGGATTGTGACAACATTTTGGAGAAACGAAAGTCACATTTAAAATAAGGCACCTGATCTCCTTTACACCTTTAGATTGGACTATTGTCCACCTTTCAGTCTCGCGACAACATCATTTGCCATCCTATCCTGGTCTCCATAGTAGCATCTTCCATTCCACAACTGGTTACTTTTCTACACAAACTCTCTTCTCCAAAGGGGAGGGGGGTGGAATTTATAATTCTCCCTTTGTCTTTGTCTTTGCCTTTTCAGATGTCCTCGGGAATGTCCAGTTATCTATCTTCAAGGCTAGACATTCTCTCTTTCCATGTACAGCCAGGGAGAAGGGGGGGGGGTGGCCAAAGAGCAGAGACCAGTTACTTTAAAACATAAAGAATCCATCTTATGCTTCTTGCTATCTTAATATTATGGCTATATGATTAATCCATAGTCTTTACTAATATAAATTTGCTAATCCCACAAACTCTGTATGGTTTCGAATTGGTAGTTTAAAAGGTAAGCTACCAGTTGAGGTTATGGACTTTTATAAAAGCAGATTGCCTCATAAAGCAGATGGGAGGTGAGTAAATGTTAAAGTAATTGTGTTGATGCTATTATAATACAAATTGTAAAGAAAAAAGGAGTTAATATGCTCAGGAATGTGCAAGCTGAACTTACTAGAAAAAGCTCTCTGCAGCCACTTCATCTGGGGAAAAGGGAAGTTCCAGACTTGCGGGAACATATACTTGTAGTCTTGATTATATGTCAGAATTTATGTACCCAGTACTATTGTACGGGACAAAGAACCATGAAGAGAGAAAACAGTTGTTGGATGTCTTAGATGTGCACATTTAAGCTGCTTTAGGTTCTTTATTTTGCAGTGTTTTTTTCTGGGGGTGTCATGTAATGATTAAGCATCACTACATGAGGGTATCATGTAGTGATTAAGCATTCTGTCCATGTATAAGGTTTTAATAATAGCCAAGTGGCCCTCTTACGTGTATGCTTAAATCTGGAGATTAATCCTTAGACGAGACAGATCTTCCCACACACCTAAAAATGCCCCAGGTTTGCAGAAATATCTGAAATCTAAATAAAAAATACATTGGGGGTTTAAAAAAACCCAAAACGATAAAAGGAGTGGCATATCTTTAATCATATCCCCTCAGTGGCAGTTGCTAGGCAACCATAACAGTTTAGCCAGTATTCCAGGCTTGATTTCTGTCATTAAAAGGTGGAGGGTGACAGGGCCCTTTCCAGAGCTGTTTTGGCCTTTTAGGGAGGACTTGGGACAAGGCCCAGAAGCAACCACCGTACAACTTGATTAACACATGTGTTGCATGACTCACCCAGGTCTAGCTGCTTGCTACTGTTCAGCAGCAGCCCCCCAACAAAAGTCAGTGTAACATTGTGGTTAGAGTTTCTGAGTATGATCTGGGAGACCCAGGTTTGAATCACCACTCAGCTGTGGAAGCTCACGGGGTGACTTTGATCCAGAAACACTCTCGGCCCAACCTCTTAGGGTTGCTCTGAGGAAAATACAGAGGCAAAGAGAATGATGTAAGCTGCTTTAGGTTCCCATTGTGGAAAAATGCAGTATATTAAGGAAGTAAATTAATATAGGTGAAGATAGGGGCAGATAGAAGGTAAGTTGTTTGGTAGGTCTGAAGGAGAGAAAGACATAGGAAAATGTAGGCTGCCAGGAGGAAAGAGGAAATAGTGTGGGGAAGGGGAATTTAGGGAGGTACTTCATCATTCCCTATAAGTCCTTCCAGGTTCCCCACCATGCAACTGGGCCATAGGAGAGAGGCTGCTGCAGGAAGAAGGGGAAAGGTGAAGACAGGGAGGGCAGACAAAGGTGAGTGGGAAGGAAAAAAGGAAGCAGGAAAAGGCTTTGGGGGAAGGGAAAGAAAAGAAAAATGATAGGGGAGGGGAAAATGTAATGACCCCCACAAATCCTTGGGGGTCCCCCACTTGTAAAGTTTTAATTTGAAGCCAGTTTGAATCACTTGAGTGTCCTTTTATTGCTAATCTGGACCAGGTCAGGATGACCATGGTTGTTTCGGCCAAGCAGAGTTCTGTATCTGATCTTCGAGGCCCAGGTGAGATTCATGAACCTGCTCATTGTGGTTAGTAGAGAAAAGAACTTTACAGTGAGTGCTTCTGGGTAATCCAGCTTTAGTGTATTCGGCATGCATTTTCTTGTATACTAGGTGTACTTTCTTCTGAGCTTGTTGGAAGAAGGGTAGAATCCAAATGTGACAACCACATTCTCTTGTTTTCAATTATATATTCTTCCATTTTAGAATCCTCTTCATGTTTTTCTCATGCTCGAATGGCTGTTGTATCTTGGGCCACTATGGCATGAATAAAAAAATCTGCTGTAAAATAAAGTAGAATGGTAGGTGCTAGAGCAAAAGGCAGACACTGCTGTGAACCTTGGCCCTTACATTATTAAGTAGTTTGGGAGAATCCAGTTGAAGTTGCTGCTGATCCTGTTAAATTGTAATGCTGGAGTTCTTTGTTGGTCTTGGGATTTTTTTTAACCTTCTCGTAGTGATGTGCAGGGATTTTGTATGACTGGGGAGGAACCATGGCTGAGGGTCAAGCTACTTGATCAAGCTGCATATTAAAAACCTGCGAGGGCAGATTCTGTTTGGACCACAGGACAGAGGAAGGGGCTTCTGCCTCTTCCCCATGTTTTTTTCCTGAGCTGAAACAGTTGAGGGGTGGAGGGACGGGGCAAAAAACTCCACAGATCCAACTTGTTGGAGATCATGCATAGCTTGATTCTCAGTGATAGAGCATGTGGAGCCTCCTGGGTTCAGTTTTCAGCATAGTCAGTTAACAAGACCTCTGGTGAAATGCCAGAGTGAAGTAAGCAATTCTTGCATTCAGTGTTATCTTTTGTTGACATCGATTTCGAAGGTGGTGCCATGGTATATTGTGATTAAATTTAATCACAGATTTTAATCTTTTAAAAATTGGATCCTTCTAAACTTTTGACAAAATCATTTGAATAACTTATGATTCAAAATTTGCCAATAGCAGTCTTTTGATGAGTGGGTTACTATCTCATTCCTTTCAATGAGCGCTACTGTATTTGTAGGGAAGATGTTGAAAGAGTTTATTTCACTTTATATTTTTCTGCTGCCTCATTTGTACTAATACTAGGTGGAGGCTGTCATGCTGGGTACTTGTGGACTAGGCTGAAACTGAGGACAAATTAGATTACTTACTTGATAATAGAAAGAAGGTGATAACACAGAACAGAGTCAGTTTTGTGTTGGCAAAAACATAATGCTGCAAAGGTTTTTATGATTATGGTAGACCAAAAGCTTATTTCCAGTGTTGTCATTGCCATTTTGTGATTTTGTTTGTTGTAATATTTTTTTTTACGTACAGTGTAGTTTTTACAACGTTTATATTTTGTGTTCTGTCGCAGCAAATGGCTGTTAAAAAGCTGACTGCAAGTATTTCTATATTGGTCCCTTTCCTGAAATAATAGAAAATATAGTATTATAAACCAAATTTCAGTGCTAGTTTTTCTTTGCAGATGAAGAAGGCCAATCTATGTCTATGCGTCTAGAAGGGTTTAGCAGGACAGTAGCTGAAGAATGCTCTAAACTCAATCAGGTAAGAAACATTTTTCTGCAGGATAATTGAAAGTCTACATTTTATATCTGTTCTAAATTTTTAAATAGTTTAATTATACCATGCTGTTACCTAGTCAGCCTTTAGAGTAAGGTGGAGATAGCGAAAGAATGTAAGGTTTGGGTCCAGTAGCACCTTAAAGACTAACAACTTCCAGGGAAGGAACTTTCAAGAGTCAGAACTCCCTTCACCATATCTGACAAGGGACGCTCTGAGTCTGGTGTTTAAGGTACTTCTGGACCTGTTCAAGTTCAAGTTTATTGTTACAATCTGCGACCAGTACATATAAAAACCATTTGCAAATCAGTTTAAAAACAGTTGAGACTACTTCTGGACCTGAATCTTGCTCTTGTACTGCAGACCAACACAGCTACCTACCTGAAACTATCTCTAATGGAACAGTAGAGTATGGCGGATCCTATTCGAACATTAGTGTATGCCAGGGAGAAAAGAAACCTGTCACTTTAGAAAAGAAACCTGTCACTTTAGAGGCTTAATGTGTAGAAATCAGCAGCTGAAGCTTTTGAAAGCATAGTGATATAAGCTAAATCACCTGATAAATTACATCCTATTAAGCATCTATCAAAGGGATGGGACTTTTTTTCTCCAGGAAGTTGGCAATCCTACTTGCCTTTACCTTCAAGTTCACATTGTCAGGTGCTCAGGATCACCTGTCATACCCCTGCAGTAGAAGCTGATGCTGTTGTAGTGATTCTGTCTGTGATTCTGTCACTGGGCTGGGAAACTGAGAACGGGAAGTAGTTGTTGATTCCTGCTGTAATCTTTCCCTAGCCTGGGAACCTGCCTGTCTTTGAGAAGTCTATGCGTCCCACTGCCTGGTTTCCTGCTTGCAGAGTTGAGGACTGTTAAAAGGAGGGAGGGGAAAATAGGAGGAATCGTGGGAAACCTTTAACTGCTTTAGGCTTGTCTGTAGCCGCCAGTCCTAGGAAGGATGGCATAAGAGCATGAAACTGGCATCAATAAAGAACTTTAACTCCTGAAGTGAAGTCTTTTGAGAGTTGCCCAGCATCCTTACACACATTAGAAATAAAAGCGATAATCCTTTCATAGCCTTATTGTCTCTCTGCTTAACTGATACATTATTGAATTAATGTAATATGTATTAATATCTTTTAAAATCTTTTCCCCTTGTAACAGTCTCTGTATAGCATTTTTCATGAAAAACATTCCTCTGCTCTTGAAGATGATGTTGGAGAGAGACAGAAATCTAGCACTGTTTTAATGTCTAGAGCTGAAGCTCAAGGTAACTCAAATATATACACATCTTCTATCACTGCCTTTTCTCTTCTTGGCAGCAGCCTTTTCATTAAAGAGGTTTGCTTCTCCCTCAAGAGATCAGGCATGAACAAGTATGGAAACTGATTATGAAAAAAAATTGGAGAATTCTCTTTAGTAGTCTTGGGAGTGTGGTAGTGGAAGACATGGGAATGGTTACAGATCTGCTAGAGTTTGGGATAAATTAAATGGTGATCAGGAAGCTTCAGAAATTATAATTGGAGGGGTGAAGGTCAAACTACACACAAATTAATTAAAATTCTTCTCTTCAATTTAGCTTTGGAGGGAACTCTGCAAACTATCCTGAGCAAGATATTGGAGGAATACCATAGATTACTGGAATATCATGCACAGTTTTTGAAAGACATGACAAAGGTAGGTAGCTTTTAATTAATCTAGATGAGACATAATCCTGTCATTATTTTAAAAAGATGTGCACAGTTACACTGCTTATATCTTGTTGTCTTTAGCATAGTTCGCTGAAATATCAATAGGGTTGCTTCTTGACTATCCTAACTGAATTAATGTTGGGGTTTTCATTTTAAATACAGCAGAAACACATCTGGCAACAGCCCAAGTGGTGCAAATTTCATTCCCAGATAGGAGATTAAATATGTGATAATCATCTGAACAGTTACAAGAAAATGGGTTATCAAGATAGCTCTTAAACTACCATTTAATTTTTTTTTTAACAAGAATTCATGATTTGGATCATCTGGTTATAATGCCTGTAATTCAGCCTAATTGTATGTAGGATTACAGGCATTATAACTAGATGATCCAAATCATGTACCGATGTTAAAAACAAACTTGTGCTCATTATAAGAACAAATACATTGCAGTTTTATATCTTCTAATTAAGACAAACTAGACAAGACATTAAAGATTTGATCATGTCTCCCATGTCTTTAAATTTATGCTAAAAGCAGCTGCAGGGATGAGACCATAGGCTTGAACTGGGGACTAAAGTGCTTACAGAAGGTTTTTCATCCCTCCTACTTGTCAGTGTTGTTTTTCTATAAATTGTTCCCCTGATACTCCATTGGGAAATATTTACAGATACCAGTTCCCCCTTTCTCCTTGCTTACTTTCAGAAGGAATTTAGAAAGCTGACAGTTCTGTGATCCTCAATGTTTCGATAGTTTGGTCCTTGGAGTAACCAAATAATAGGAATCATTGTCCTTAGGAAGACCTATATAAGAATTATTGTGTGTGTTATGTGCTGTCAAGTCGTCTCCAACCTACGGCAACTCTATGAATGAAAGGCCTCCAGAACGTCCTGTCATTGCTCAGACCTTGCAAACTAGAGGATGAGTTTTCTTTGATTGAGTCCAGCCATCTCACTTTGGGTCTTCCTTTTTTCCTACTGCCTTCAACTTTTCCTAGCATTAGTAACTTTTCCAAAGAGTCTTGTTTTCTCATAATGTGACTGAAGTATGATAACTTCAGTTTTGTCATTTTAGCTTCTAGGGAGAATTCAGGCTTGATGCGATCTAGAACCCATTTATTTGTCTTTTTGGCCATCCATGGTAACTGCAAAACTCTCTTCCAGCACCACATTTCAAATGAATCAGTTTTCTTTCTGTCAACTCTCTTCATTGTCCAACAACCATACACAGTAATAGGGAATACCATTGTTTGGATTATCTTGATCTTTGTCCCCAGAGAGACATCCTTACCTTTAACGATCTGTTGTAGTTCCCTCACGGCTTCTCTTCCAAGTCTCAATCTCCTTCTGATTTTTTGGTTGCATTCTCCCTTTTGTTGATGATTGAGTGAAGGAACAGTAAATCTTCAACAATGTACTGCTCTCAGCTTCACTGACACTCATTTTGCACTTTAAGAGTTAGGAAGAGTTTGATGATCAGTACTTTTACAAATATGTATAAGTATATTTGTATTTCATATTCACAAATAATGCCACAGAATGAAAGAAAGTAAGTTTGCCATCAATTTCAGAAGACATACACTATGTATTGATTGGGGATTTTTTTGGCTGTGTTTAACTTTACTAGGTTGAAGAGTTAAAGGCGTCATGTGCAGACCAAGATGCAAGAGAAATTGGTAGTCTTCAGCAAAGCTTAGGATGCTTACATATTCCATCTCAGGATCTTGTTGGTAAAGAAATGTACATATTGTTAATACTGTGTAATGGAAGTGAACAAGCTTAGGGGAGAGAATGGAACACTTTGAAAATTTTGTCCCATCCCTAAAAATCTCTCTTTTCAGGATTCTCTAACAAGTTCTAAGAAGCTTGGAGCTTACTTTCCTTGTCCTTTTTTTCCTTTAACTGATACACAGTATCTCGCAACAATCCATGCGCCTGGCACAATTGTCATTAGGATGGGTTTTTTGCTGTTACTGTTGTTCAAATATGTGGAAATCTTAGGTTGTTTGTGGGTGGTCTGATTTTCTGCTTGCATTGTACTAATGCAGGCAATCACTTTTCTATTAGATATAGTTCAAAGCTGGAGGTTGATGGAGGCACAAGCTTGAAATCCCTCAACTGTGTCCTCTCTAGGATCTCTCTTACAATTGAGCAGGCTGATTGCTTCTCTCCCCAGTTTTTCTCCTTTAACTAATACTTAGCTGCCCTCCAATATTCCATTCTTCCTGGATCATCAGGTGACATTTTTAGGGTTCTTTCATTTCCTTCACTGTTGTGTTTTTCAGTATTTGCACAAATATGTACTTCTCTGGCCCAGTCATAAGTATGGTTAGGGTAATGATGACAAGGCTAATGAGCTGTTTAGAGCAAAAAGAGGCTGGGCCGGGTTTCAGTGCTGTCCTGTGATGTTTGTTGTTACTTCTGGTAGTACTATCTATCTAGTACTCAGCAGCAGTGCTCCCAGTTGCTGTTCCAGAGCTGGCAATTGTGTGTGCACCATAAAAGCTGGATGTAGTTCAGAGCTGAACACATTGTTCACAATCCTTAGTTGTACTCTTGTGGCTGCCTGTGTTACCAATAGTAACTGAGTTAGTCTTCTGTGAGGTGTTAGAAAGAGGGAAGGAGCCTTCAATGAATAATTTCTGTTGTTAAGGTATCACAGTCCTGTAATAATATTACTTTTACTTTTTTCATTAAAGAAACTGTGTGTTATCATGATTATGAATTTGTTCGTGTATAGATCTCAAAGTTAGGCCATCTCATTGGAAAGATATGGAGAAGTTTAAATCTCAGCTTGAAGAACAACATGCTCAAGAAGTTGAACACCTCCGATCCTATTACCATCAGCAGTTGAAAGAAACTGAGGAAAGATGCAGTACAGAGATTGCTCACTTACAGAGTAGACTGCAGGATGCTGGTGTCCCCTTTGACTGTTTCAGGTACTTTGGTTTTTTTCTCTTCCCATTTCTTTCCATACTGACTGAGGGCCAAAGTGAAATTTTACTCCTCATAATTTTGTTGTATGCTGGAGCGGGGCGGGTGGGAGGATGTACTCCAACTTCATGAGTTTTCCAAATTGTCACCTTGTTCTAAACAAGTGAATGGTGTGAGGGGAGTTTTGCAGTGTTCACTTCTATGGAATGGGGGGAAACCCTAAAAATGCTTAAAAATCTTCTCAGAACAAAATATTAGGGCCTCTTCTATATGTCAGTTGGATAATGCCTTGGTACAACGTGCTTGGCAAACAAAGCCCAGGTTCTTCATGTAGTTGTTTTCTGCATACATGCAGTGAATAGAAGGAGCAAGTATGTACAAACTTGAGGAAGAAACAAGAATCTCACAGATAGAAGAATAAATAATTGGTCTCTTGTATGTAAATCAAAATGCATTTTGAATAATTATCTCTTCATCAGGGATGAATACGTAAAGAATACATAAATATATAAATAAAAGAATATGTAAATAGTTAAACAGTTTAATTGCTTTGCACTTACAAGCAGAGCAAAAAATTACAGTAAAGTCAAACCATTATCAGTGCAGATGAATAATGTAAAAATTCATTAGAATTAGAAAAATCTCTACTCCATCCTTTCGTGTGTGTTATATGCTGTCAAGTTGCTTTTGACTTACGGCAACCCTGTGAATTAAGGACCTTCAAAACATCCTATCATTAACAGTCTTGTTCAGATTTTACAAACTAGTAAACGTAGCTTCCTTAATCGAGTCAAGCCATCTCATCCATCCTAAAAAAGATTCAAAGTAAATATTAGATAAGGGTTATAACATATAGGTATTAGTATGTTCCGGTGTACAGTTCTTTTGAAAGTGAGTACGTTTTTTCCTTGATCTTTTTTCTGTTTCTTTGAACACTCATTATTTGTGCTAGTTTGGGGGGGGGGGTCTAAGAAAAGAGTAGTCAATTTTTTAACATTTTAATATCCTGTCTACTTTCTGACACTAATATGCTTAAAAATGCACAGCTATTACTACCTGTCTGAGCTTTAAAAAAATGGAACAACATAATAATTTATTAAAGGATATGACCTCTAACGTTTCTCTTCCAATACTTACATTTATCTTCTATATTTCTAATTTAATTTTTCTTTCTAGTATTTCCAAGGAATCACAGATAAATGAAACAATACAAAAAGGGAAGCATGCTGAAAATGGTCTCCAGCAAATTGTGGACACGGCAGCAGAGGTACTATTTCTGGATTATTACTTTTTCCAGCATAATTTCCAGTGTTTCAGTCTTAATATTTCTAGGGAAGGCTCCACACTTACCTGAGCAAAGTGGTAAGATACATATCTTTTAATTTAATGTTTTAAAAAGCAGTTTTAAATGTGTACAAATTTAATTGAGAAATGGCAAAAAGACTAACTTTTAATTGAAGCAGATTAGGATCCCTCTCTCTGTTCCTATGATAAAGAAGTCAGAGTCAAAGAATAAAGCTATGTTATACCTTGCTGCTCCAAATAACTTTTATTTTTGCTTAGGAAAGGGAAGTCAGTATAAATTCCAAAAGAATACGTGTATTACTTAACTGGAGCAAAAACAACAATCCTGTAGCACCAACCAAACAAGCAGCATGAGCGTTTGGTAATCTGGTTCATAAGAGAAAAAGTAGGCTCTTGCCTATAAAAATTGGATCACTGAATTACCATTATATTAATTTAAAAACTCACCATGGTATTAATAGTAAAGAGTCCAGTAGCAACTTTAAGACTAACCAGCTTTATTGTAAGATAAACTTTCGAGAACTATAGCTTTCTTCATCAGATGCATCTGACGAAGGGAGCTGTAGTTCTCGAAAGCTTATGCTACAATAAAGTTGGTTAGTCTTAAAGGTGCTACTGGACTCTTTAGTATTTTGCAGCTACAGACTAACACAGCTAACTCCTCTAGATCTATGACCATGGTATTAATGAAATATTACTAACACAATTACAGATCTCATACCTTTTCCTTTAGTCATGCTGCATGCAAAGTTTAAAATGCAAAACTTTTAAAACACAAATCTAAACTGATGCTGTTCCTTTTCTTGTAGCCCTCTAATGAAGTGGACATGATTGAATTTCTGGAAAAACAGTATCAAGAAAAATTAGTAGAAGAAATAGCGAAGGTACAGAGTTAATAAAACAATAATTAGGGTTTAGTTCAAGTGTTCTGCCAATCTGTGATTAAGGAAGCATAACTGTGGTTTGCTATTGGCTGACAAACTAGGATAGGAAACCATGGTTTAAAGGATTTGCTAATTGTGGTATAACTCTGGATTGTTATGACGTTTGAATTGACAGATCCAGAAGTAACTGCACCTAGATTAGGGAGCTGAGCAGATAGAAAACAAACATAGTTGGCTTGCTTTCATAATTTGAAAGGTCAAATATTAGATCGGAGTTGGACTGTTAAATGAATGGAGTGCTAGGAGGAGGGAAGAGTAGTAGTGGGGAGGAAATTTCGTGTCTCTATTTATAGTACAGAATTGCTAAAATTCACCTGCCTTTTAACCTGAACAATAAAGTACTCTTCTATGAAGAGTATTCCCTCTTCCTTCCTCAAGCTGCATGTAAGAGTTCTTGTTGAAACTGGGAACAAGATAAAAGCAGAATGCATACTCTGATGGTTTTATACATTTCCTCCCGTAAGAGACATTACGCTATCAGAGGATTTACCTTATTCAGATTTTAATTAATCCCTTCTAAATGTGCTTTTAGTGCACATTTTATTTAGTTCAATTTTATCCTGCCCATCCTTCAAGGAGTTAAAGAGTGCTTATGTGGGTCTTCCCTCCTGTATTTTATCTTTGTGACAACCTGTGAGGAAAACATGCTGGATCAAGGTTTCGTGGCAAGCTAGGTTTTGAACCTGGGTCTCCCCAGGCATAGTCAGTTGGCTGTATTTAATTCTATTTAAATTGCAAAAGAGGCAATTCTAACAGTGTAAAAGATTGTGTGTGTAGAAGCATAGAAACTGGGGTTGTCTACTATCAGGTGTGCAGTTGTACCCCCTCTGCCCATTTCCTTTCTTCTGTTAGTTGGTGGTTTGCAAACCACAAGTACAACATCTCCAAGGTGGAGTGAAGGCTTGTTCCTGTACTGTACAGTCTGCCAGGTTTTGAGGGTTACACATCTACATATTATTTCTATGTCTGTTTATTAGGGGAATGGGAATGTTGACACCTCTTTGAGGTAAAGACAAATGACATTATTTTTATATATTCCTGTGATTCACCTAGGTAAGGTCTTTGTTGTTTGTGCATGGCCACATTTTGTCCCTCACTGATTGCCACAGAGCCTTCTGTGTACATTACTTTATTCATTTTATAGAGTGTCTGGTTCCAGTTGCATTGGGTATGCAAAAAAAACCCATTAAGAAACAAGTATTGTGTTTTACTGAATAGTTGTTTAATGTAGACTGGGAAATTATTTCAACAGTAACATTCAATTGTCACTGAGGGAATGCACCCCATTGATAAGTAAGAAAATTCCTCTCTATCTCAATTTATTTAGGTTGTTGTAACTATGAGTGTACAGTTTGCACAGAAAAACGAACTAGAAAGAATTGCTAATCTAAAGGAGAAAGACATGTTGCTAGAAAATAATTTGAGGCATAGAAAGGATTGCCCTGAAGAGTTAGACAGCTATAGAGATGAGAGAAGAGGCACTAGAGATGAAGCAACTACATCACTTAGTACAGAGATCAGTGAAGAGTGCAGTGAAGCATCATCTGTTGAAGGACAGTTTCAGCCAGATGTTAAGTCTGCTATACTTGGACTACGTGAACTTGAATCAAAGTCTTCAATAGACTCCTCTTCAAGTGATAAAGAGCTTATGCAAAAGACATCTCAGGTAAGTGCAGTAAAAAATAGCCTGTCATCTTCAGACTTTTCATATTTGGAAAAGTACTAACTTGATTAAGCTATTCTTCATTTAAAAATTCCTGCATAATAAGAAAATCACACATTTTGTTATACATAATAATATTTAACAACTGGAACAAAAACTTGAAATTGTGGAGGGTGGTAATTGGTTTTCCGGGTCCAAACACTCATGCAAAATAAAGCACAAGGGGACATGGCTACACTACATAAAGTCTGCATTTATATATTATTGAAGAATATTTTTAAAGTTTAGAATTTCTAATCTGATATTTCCAGTTTAATAGGAAGCCCCCACCTGTTAATATACATTTATGTATACATAGTTTAAACGAACAATAAATGTTTCTTTGGAAGCTGTCAGTAGTGTACAATGTGATGGCTTGCCATTTCACAAAGGCTGATGAATGGGAGCATAGTATGTGCCTTGGGGAGTGTTACCCTAGATCAGGGCTTTTTTTCTGGGAAAGGAGGTGGTGGAACTCTGTGGATTTCCCTCGGAGAAAATGGTCACCTGGCTGGTGGCCTCGAGCAGCGCAGAGGGCAATCTAAATTCCCCTCTGTCTGGAGATCAGGGGGCAGGGCCACCAGCCATGTGACCATTTTCAAGAGGTTCCAGAACTCTGTTCTACCACGTTCCAGCTGAAAAAAAACCCCTGCTCTAGATAATCTAGAGTTAATACAAAGTACTTTTTCTTTCCACTTGAGAGACCGTGTTTTTGCATATATCCTTTTGCAGACTCTGTCATAAGCCTCTAAATATGTTTGTAGATGCTGTATAAAGAATTATAATCGATTGAAAGTGGCTGTCTCACATTACTTTCCAAGTCAGTAAAAGACTTGATTCAGATTCTCAATGGCTATCCCACAGTTATGAAATTTGGAATCTTACCAAAACGTGCAGCAATTCTTAAGCACTAGCTCTAACATTTCCCTTAGATATTTTAACTTTGAAATCACTCACCTTAATTGCCTTTACACAGAGAGTTTGGAGTTCTGAGACACGTTTGCCAATTGGGAGGGGGGGTGCATCTGTAATTCAACAGCTACACCTTCTCCTGCAAATGCCCTGTTGCCCATGCCCATCACCATGCACAGTCACAGCAAGTATAGGATTGGATCCTATGACTTTTTCCATTTAGCCTTCCTTCATGAGGAAATGCTTCCCCAACTGAAGAATGAATATCTTGATGGAGAAAAAAATCCTCCTTTGTTGAAGGAAGTTTCTCTCTGATGAAGGAAGACTTATTGGAAGAGAGTATACAGTTCATACAAGTACACGACTTAAAGCTACTTAACACAAGGTGAAATGTACTACTGTCAATAAAATTACAGATTATCAGTGAAGATTCACCCTCCGGCAAAGCATCTTCTAGGCAGATGCTGCTTTATGAAGAGCGCTTGGAAGATATGCGACAAGAGCTTGTCCGGCAATATCAAGAACATCAGCAGGAGACAGAAATATTGAAGCAGGGTCACATGCAGCAAATGGAATGGCAGAAAGAAAATCAAGAACTCCTCTTAGCAGAGCTTGATAGACTTAAAGCACAGTTAGCAGAGGTAACGTGGGGTGGGTGCTGAGGCATAAAAAAACTAGGTTAAAAAGAGATTACAATTTGGCTGTGATAAAATTATTTTACACCTTCCCATGATGTAAATAAAGAAGGAAATCAGTCACAAAGGAGATGTCTGTTATTTATTGTGATAAACACAGTTATTGAAAAAGTCACGTAATTACATTTATTATGCTTTTTAAAGGTTTTAACTCGGTGTTTCTCAAACTGGGATGTGGGAATCCCCAAGGGTTTGAGAGCACTGCAGGGAGTCTGTGAGCACTTCGCAACGAACAAGAGGCAAGCCTGTTTCACGCCCGTTAGGCTCACACAAAAGTGGAGCCCTCTCAGTTTTTGAGGTCTTGGCAGATCTTTTCCACTTCAGGGGAAGGGATAGAAGGGTAGCTGCTTCTAGAGCCAGTGCATCTACAGCCATTTACCTTCCAGATCATCTTAGAGCACTAGGTTGAAATTTGCTAATTAAGTGGCAGGAACCAGTAGCTCAGGCCTAGGACCTGTAATTGGCTGAGAGGCACCAAGGAGGTGGAGTCCTAATTCAGCTATCATTGTTACTTCAAGTATAAAATTGAGCTGGTCTTCACATTATTTTCTAATGAAAAGGATTTCGCTCACCATGGAGAAAGAGAGATGCCGCTCTGCATTTATAAATAATAGTTCAACAATAACGGCAGTTTTCAGCTGAGTGCTGGAAGTTCATATTTTGTGTGATGAAATTTTCCCAGGCTCCTTTCCACTCCTGTTGGCCTCTGGCCAAGGAAGTTTCTTGGTGTCTTCAGTGTTAAGTCCCATTCAAGGGGTAGGATGAATTATAACTTGGTTCAAGGCCTTTTGGATTGTGGCCCTGTAGGCTCAGCTACCATCTGAAACCTGCCCTTGTAACCAGGTACAGGCAATACAAACATTTCACTTCAACTTGCTTCTAAAGTGTAACTAACATGGTTCTCACTTTGTTGTTTAAAGACACGTCTAGCTTGTTGTGGACTTTAACAGTGGCTGTCTGACACTCAGGTGCCAGTGAGAGAAGAAGGAAGAGCATGGGGGTCTATGGGAAAATTTAAAATGAAAAGGCGAGCTGCTAGTTGATTTATTTATAACTCCATAGTTATAACTGTAAAAAGAAAAAAATAGGAATTATCTTTATAGTGATCAGAGACATGCTGATTCCTTGTCTTGTTCCTAATACTGTGAAATGTCCTTGGTTTAGAACATATCACTGGATAGTGACCAGATCATCACAGAAAGAGAACAATTTCTTTTAGAGGAAGTAGACTCTCTAAAGAAGCAGTTAATACCAGAGAAAAAGAAGCTATGTTCTGAACTAAAAGACAGTGGTACTCAAACACAGGTAATAAGCACTTGGGCTACTTTTTTGTTGAATCCAAATACAGTGCCATTGCTATTATCTGTTACTGTTTTTGGCATGGGATATTTTCCTGCTGGGTGTCAGGTTTACTGAAAAGGGAGTTGATTAAATAGAAAGGTGGAGCCTGAGCAATTGGCATTATATTGAAGGTGAACTCTAATTTTAATGTTGCTGTAGTAACATCCAGCAAGGAACTAAGAAGCTGTTTACTTAGCACAACAAATGATTCTTACAGGCTATGACTAAACTGTTTCAATCTGCAGCGTAAGGTTTTCTTTGATAACAGTGGTTAATTATTATTTGAAATATACAAAGCATGGAAATTAGATTTTCATTCTGTAACATGACACTGTATCAGAACAGCTGATTCCACTATGACAGGATTTTTGTCTGTTTTGTCCTCTTTACCATTGCAAAAACTTATCCAGAGTGAAAATACAAGTGAAACTGAATCAAAAGAGTGCATTTTAGAAGGTGAAGATGGAGGAGGAGACCACAAAGAGGCTTCTTCTGACGTCATTTCAAAAGAAAGGTATACTGAATTTGAGTTGAGAAGGCTGATAAACTTTGTATGCTACAAAGGAGGGGATGCTGTTTTTAGCCTCAGATCTACTGTGACCATCCAGCATCTTAACAGAAGACAAACAGCAGTCAGTGTAACAAATTTTGATGCCTGAACTACTGTTTGACTACAGTGGGTCTGTAGATTTTTGGATTGTTTACTTCCTTTTTAAAAACTTGTTGAACAATGATTGCATAATTAAAAGCACTAGGGTTTTAACTAAAACTAGTTGAATCAATAATGTTATCAATTGATAGTTTATGGCTTGTGCCTCATATGTAGCAGTGTGTTTAATGTAAAAATTATTTTTCCATGTGTACTAAATATAGATCCATGATGTTATTACTTATTTCTAACTCTGATTTATAACATAACTGCCCATTACAATGAACCATTTCCCATTTTTCTGGCTAGCTAATATGATGTGGGAGAGTAATTTTTCTGCATTTTTTCCTGCATTTTGCTGTTCCCTTTATTTCAGACAAAAATTGTTTTATTGTATAGATTTCATCACATTATTTTCTTAGGTAAGCTTTCATTTTAAAACTGAATTATTCTTTAATGGTATACTCATTTGACCAGAAGTCTCAAGTTAAGCCACACTAAATTATTTCTATAATATTTCATTATCTGTATTCTCTAAGGTAGGTACCTCTGTTTCCAGTGGTCTCCCACAATCTTAGGCAGTTTTTAAATTTATCTTTTCTTTCTTCTGTCCACTTAGTGGAAAATATAGTATGTTCCATAATGGATCATTAGTAATACTGATGGGGAAGTACTGTTATAAACTAAACTAGGGTTTATTTATAATTCACATACAAATAGGGGTACCAAGTCTCCCAAGGGCCAAGCTGAGGAGTTGCAGTGTAGTTACCTTACTTAAGTCATTTACTGGCATGACAGGGAGCTGTAGGTCTCTCTGTCTGGATGTGATTTTTAATAAATCGGGTTTCAGTGTGACCCATAGCACCTCCATCGCACCAGAAAATGACATCATTTTCTAGTGCAATCGGGGAGTATGAGAGTGTGTACATGTTCTACTCCCCCCCCCCCCGGGCTGGGCAGATGAGTGAGGCCAGGAGGCAGCAGGAGTGGCGGGGTGCTTAAATGTGTCTTCTGCAGCATAAAATATAGATTTTAGTTACTCATCTTTAGAATAATGTCAGTGTTTCTCAAAAAAAGCCAAATGTGGATCTGGCTTCAACATAATTTTTAATCACATGAAAAGTGAGTACAATCTTGTGCAGAGTTACTCCAGTTTAGACTGGAGTTCTCCAAAGGACTGCAGTCCACAGTGGAACTTACTTCAGAGTAAACATTCATAGGATTGAGGTGCATGCATGGCTGCAGACCTATGCATATTTATTTGAAAAAAAATCCCATTAAACTCTGAGATTTCAGAATAAATATGTGTATGATTAGAAATAACAGTAAATATTTTTCCACATTGACTTTTTTTTTAGTATATTAGAAATGCCACTATTGAGCCCTCTGACTAGTTAAAGTAGGCCTCTTATTTTTAAAACTTTAAATAGAAAAGTACCACTTTACATTTGCTGAGCCTTTTTCAAAGATAACAATATGTGGGAGATCATTCTTTAAGTTTGCCAGCAGCCAGCCATCATGGGGAGCGCACCAACTCTGCTGCTAATTAAAGAAATTAGTAGACAACTTCAGAGGGAAATCTTTTGGGTTTTCATGTTTCATTAGCTCTGGAGCATTACTAATTAGAAGTAGGCCATGTTCATTGAACTTTGCCTGCACATACATGTGACTTTTTCCCTTGTGTAAGATCTCAGAGGAACAGAGTGCAGAACACTATCCTTGATCTGAAGCATAGAATTAAGCATTCCTTCTTGGAGCACAGCTCTACTAAACTGGGCATCTGCCACTGAAGTAAAAAGGAAAATCGTAGTGCCTGAATAAAATTGGTTCAAATGCCCAGGTGGCTCCGCTAGCAACTGATACCAGGCAAGAGACTATGTAATAATGAAAGATGTGTAGCACTATTCTACTCTAAGCCCATTGATTTCAATTGACTTGAGAACTGGAGTAACTCTACATAGAATTGTTTTACTTTTAGGGCTCTAGACAGTTTTTTGCAATATGCTGCAACAGTGACTCCCACATGTCCTTACCGAAAAAAGAAAATGTGTATTATTCTAATTAAATCAATTGTATAACCCATTGAGTCCTTTAAAAATGAAGTGTGTTCCGCCAGTAACTCACATACAGTGAGGGAAATACAAGAAATTAAATGTATTGATTTCATTTTCATTTTCTGTGAACAGACATGACTTACAGAAAGCTAATAACAGACTCCTGAAGATTTTGTTGGAAGTTGTAAAAACTGTTGTTGCAGTAGAAGAAACAATTGGCTACCATGTTGTGGGGCTACTGGATCGGTCATCAAAATGTCAGTTGTCTTGTAAAAGTCTTTCATGGGAAGCAAAAACAGAGGACCCCAAAAAACCAAGCATCCATGTGGGATATGAAGCAGGTACTTGCTATAAGATTTTTTTATGGAAAATATGTCAAGTAACAATAATGCATATTTGAGAAGAACTCATATTACTCTAATAATACCTAGGGCAGGTGTGTTAAAATGCTTTAAGATTTGATTTTTTAAAAATCTTTTTTGTGTGGTTTCTCTCATGGGGCAGGGAGGGTGTTGGCAATAAATATGTTCTGTCTTAGATATATTCTAATTCTGAAAAGAAAACACAGGTCAAAAATTCATGCTGTTTTTTATGACTATACTATTACCTAGACATGTTTGTACAAGTTATTATTAATGATGTTCACTTTGATTCCATAACATGCAGATTAATTGGTATTGGGCACACACTTCTTGTATTAGTAGGTTTAATGACAACTAACTTGTTTGTTTATCATAGATCTCATGAACAAAATGTTAAATCAACATTGTCAATGAGAATCTTATTCCACTGTCTTTCCAGCATATATGATCCTATCTAAAATCCTTAGTTTTATGCTTAGGCTAGCATATCTCACCTCCTTGTTCTAATTTATATGTGTATGTGTGTGGCCTTTAGATCATTATTCTCTCTTGGAGTTTTGAAGTGGGTTTGCTTACCCTCTGTTAGAAGGAAATTTGGGTTGTATAAACTATGGTTAACACCCATATAGTACTACTGCCCCATAGTTAACCAAACCTGAAAGAGTAGATAGGCATTTGTTTGTAGAATGGGAAGGAGGACATGGTACAGCCTGCAGCACACTTCTCCTCACTGCAATTAAGAGACTGGGAACATTACATTTGCACTGAGCCCTAATCAGCAGAAGGACAGCAAAGAATATGACACATTCTAGATGACTGAAACATCTGTCAGAATGACATCAGCACACCGAGTCCAGTGGAGATTTGGTGTTGATAATAGAGTATGCTTTGGATATCCTGCACAGATAAATATCCAGAGATGTTTGTAAAATGCTAATTGTCCAATATGGAATAAAAGCTCTTTTCAGATAATACAGGAGGCAGGAAGCTAGTTCCCTTTCTCCCTCTGTATGTAGCATTATTATTCTACATATTTCATCTGATGAGGGTATTTAAATGTTTGTCTAACCCACCAATCTGTTAGATCACTTGCCTTATTATGATTGCTTTTACTGGGTCCTTAGGGAGATACCCCCTCAGATCTTATTATGAGGTATGTGTGAAGTGCTTTGAATTCTCTAAAAATAGACTAGCAGTACAATCCCAAACAGTTACACCCTTCTAAGCTCATTGACTTCAGTGCACGTACATGGATTTAACTCTGTTTAGGATTGCACTGTAAATATTACCAAATTAAAGATGTTGAAAAAGACGTGTAAAGTTTTGCCAGTTGCTTCTGTAAACTTAGAATCTGGCATCTGTAGCAATTGCTTTTCTTCTACTAACTTGTTGTAATACCTTTCTAATTGCAGTGCTTTTCTGTTTACAATAAAACAGTGCTTGTGAAAACTTTGCAGGCCCCTTCTTACTAGAACTAGACTTGTTCTGCAGGAAATGGGTCCCCATGAATTAATTTCCCATGCATTAACAACAGATAAACAAAGGACATTCTATTGTTTGCCCTGCACTCCCCTCTGTCTCTCTCTCTCGTACACACGTACGCACGCACACTCTGTTTGCTGATTGCAGAGTGACAGTTGGAGGGTTGTACATTGTGAGAGCAATCCTAATTAGGTCTACTTAAAAGTTAGTAACATTTTATTTGAAGGGGCTTACTCCCAGGAAAGTATTCTTAGGATTTGCAGCCTGTGTCTGATTTCTTAAGTGAAAACCGAACGTTGTATTTAGAGACATTCAGAAGAGGCAGAGGCAGTAGAAAGTAGGGGGGATGAAGTGAGAAAGGAATTCAGTGTCAACAGAGTTGGAAATGGTGACAAAGAGGCTTTTCAAAGAAGCCATCATAAGCTCTAGTAAATGTGGAGTGCTACAAGGGAATCCTTAGCTGAATGATATTTTTGCTATTTCTTATCAATCATAGGTGATAATATGCTGGTTTTGTTTTAAGGAGGTAATGAAAGTGAATATTTTGGTATGTTTGTTGTTAATAGGAAAGGGGAGGAAGAGCTCTGGGCGTGGGAGTTACCCAAGATCATTCTCAACAAGTATATTTTGCCAGGGAATTGCTTGATGTTGGCCACCAGTTTCAGCAAAAAACCCCTAAGACCTTCTTCCTGTGTCAATTTGAAGAAGCATCAGTGTTCTCCCTGCCCCCTCATCTCTTTTCTTTACCAGTTTGTTGGATGGTTTCTTGCTCTCAACTAGCCCCAAAGTGTCTAAGTATTTTATCTTTGATTCAGTAGTTGCTTTGCAAACTTCTGCCAGGTGAGATTGACGAAATTAAGAGTTGGCAGAGTCCTGCTGCTGAACTGAAGATAGAAGGAAGTCATTCACATCTTTCCTATGCTGCTTCTGTTGCCACTCCAGCTCCAAGGAGATTTTTTATTCCCCGAAGTGTTCACACCAGTACTGAAGTATTTTGTGATCGTTTAATTAAAAAAAAAAGATGGTAGCAGAACTGACAAGGCTTCAGTTTCACCAGGCAGAGAGACAGTGAAGTTAATGATGGGGGAGGGTCAGGTAAAGCAGAAAGGAAGGACTACATGTTATCTCCAGTTACTTTGCTAACCAGCTACTCCACATGAAGGAAATCTGTTTCTCCTGAAAGGCTTGCATAGCAATTGCTTTGGAAGCTGAACAAATCCCACGATGTGGGAAGCAAGGGAATTCTGTGGCTTGTGAGAAATATCTTCTTAATAGTGTGGATAATGGCAATATTAGAGAAACAAGCTAGTGTGGAAGCAGTCTATTTGTGAAGGTACTGAATACATAAGAAAATGGTTTGAAAAATGAAGTTGTTTCTTTTCCACTCTAATTGAGGATCATCAAATGATTAGCGTTCAAGGTTTCAAAATCCTGGATGTGAAAATTGAGATTCCTTCTATTTTAACTTAATAACTTATAATCTTTAGAGCATGAAAGATATGTAATAAAACACAAGACTACACTTGCCTTCTCCTAACTTGTACTAGCTTGTTTCAGTAGATAAAAATAAACACTGATGAGGCATGTCATGGTGATTTATAGAGTACAGAATTTAATGGCATGACTGGGAACATATACATAAGGTGGCGGTCCAGATTTTAATATAAAATCTTCTAATTTGTATTATGATATTTCATTAACTCAATTTGTATAGTAAAAAATGTGGGTGTATTATTAAATATTCTCACAAATGGAAAGGGATCATATAGCCAAATCATACCCTAAATTAAGACTGCACGATTTGATTTATAGTTTAGTAAATATAAACAATTGTGCCAGTTTGGTGTAGTAGTTAAGAGTGTGGGACTCTAATCTGAAGAACCAGGTTTGATTCCTCACTCCTCCACTTGAAGCCAGCTGAGTGACCTTGGGTCAGTCACAGCTTCTAGGAGCTCTTTCAGCCCCACCCACCTCACAGGGTGTTTGTTGTTGTGGGGATGATAATAACGTACTTTGTAAACCGCTCTGAGTGGGCATTAAGTTGTCCTGAAGGGCGGTATATAAATCAAATGTTGTTGTTGTTGTTATTAACTTGTTTACAAGTGCCATGCTAAGCAGGTCTACTCAGAATCCTACTGAAGTCTATGCATTTGGGCTTACTTCCAAGAAAGTGTTCTCAGGATGTCACTGTAAATAACATAGTAATAATAACATTTGATTTGTATATCGCCCTTCAGGATAACTTAATACCCACTAAGAGCGGTTTACAAAATATGTTATTATTATCCCTACAACAAAACACCCTGTGAGGTGGATGGGGCTGAGAGAGCTCCGGAGAGCTGTGACTGACCTGAGGTCACCCAGCTGGCTTCAAGTGGAGGAGAGAGGAATCAAACCCGGTTCTCCAGATTAGGGTCCAGCTGCTCTTAACTATTACCCCAAACTGGCTCTCACTACACCAAACTGACTCTCATTAGACTCTGTTAGACTGGCTCTCTGTTAGACTCTTAACATGATTACTAGGCTAAAAAACAAATCCCAGCAGATGTGGGGTATACTGTCAGAGATGGTTATGGCAGTCAGCCAAAACAGAAGACCATTGGCACCCTAAAGACTAACATGGTGTGATGGCTGGCTTTGGTAGCCTTGTGGGATTTGTTCAGTGGCTCCACACTCAAAGTGGCCTGTCAACAATTGCTGCATTCCAAGCAGCCTGATTGGAAGTAAATATGGTGAGGTGAGGGTCCTGCCAATAGGAGTCAAAAGGTAGCTGGGGCAGGGCCTTAGGGGAGACAGGTGTGAAGGCTGGAGGCTTGGTCTCCAGCTGATGGCAGATCGACCTGGTGAGAGGGCGAGGAGCCGTTGATGGGCCGAAATCCCAACCTGGGGAGGGAACCCTGGCTGGGAGGGAAAGGTGGTGGTGCAGCTGGAGGCAAGGTGTGGAGAGGGTAGGGTCCAGAACATATGGCCTCTCTTCTCAAGAGGGACAAAGCTCTGGTCTTTTTTGGCCAGATTGCTGAGAATCCAGCGGTTTGATTGAGGTGGATTGGGAGAGGTGAGGCTAACTCCAAACAGTCAGAGGTGAGCATGTGGTGAGCATGGGAGGAGGCCAAGAAAGATTTCTCATGTCTGAGGCCATGGAAAGCAGTGACAACTAATATTTATTCCACTATGAGCTTTTGTCATGAGTCAGAGCTCACTCAGGGAAAGAAAGAAAATCATTTTTCTTTTTTTTTTCTTCATTGTATCTGAAGAATTGAGCTCTGAATCACAGTAGCTCATACTGCAATTAATGTTGTTAGCCTTTAAGGTACTACTGAATTCCTGTTTTATAGATTAGCATGGCTACCCCACTGAATATATCAATAAGGATCTGTAATACTTGCTGTGTCTGAAAGCGGAGATCTGATATGCCAGCACAAATAGTATGGATCTCAATATGGGGTGGTGAACAATGCCACTTGAGGTGGAATTGAAGAGTGTTTCAGATATCATGAAATTCAGAATGCAGATAATGTAAGACATAATAAATAAGTTACTCGTAGATTAATATATACATTGCAGTGTGTTTGCAATAATCACACATAGATTCACATCTGGAAGTGCTTTGCATGAATGAATTCTGACACACATAACACAACCCTTGTAACTGAAGAATAGTTGAGCAAAGAAATGAAAATGAGTCCAGAGCGAGTGTGTGAGTTAGTATCATAATGGTTTCTCTGGGACATGGATTAGTAAAAAGACCAGATTAGGAGTTGTGTCTCTAGTAGGACTGTCTAGAAATCACATGTGTAAATCCCAACAGCATACAACCTAGTAGCTACAAGAAGCCGTTTGAGAGCTTCAGAGTTCATTCATTTGAGAACTATGAATTAGTAACAGTTATTTTCTTTACCTTTAGTGTAAGGGTGAAGGCATATGTGATGTACAAGCCAATGAGAAGTAGACAGAATTTAAATGTTGCACATCCGTTTTAAAGAAAGATTCCACAGATTGACTGGTCTATTTGTTTACTTTTCAGAGTTAACAAGTAGACAAGTCAATATGTGGAATCTTTTTTTAAAGGCTTATTTAAAAAAAAAACCCTGGGTAGATCTCTAGAAATAGTTTAGACAAGTGGGGACTCATAAGGACTTGTGGGAGATATCTCATCCCCCCCCCATGTCCTCTTTCCTTTCCCTGCCCCCATAGCCTCACTCTCTTTTCTTGCTTCTTTCACTCCTTCCCACCCACTTTTGTCTGCCCCCCCCCAGGTCTTCACTTTTCTCCCTCCCCCGGCATCTTCCCCCATGGTGTAGTGCTGCCTGAACTAGGCTCAGTTGCATGGTGGGGAACTGGCTAGGACTTACGAGGGATTCTTCACTTTTCCCCGTATCCCCTTCACTCCATTTCCTCTTTCCCTCTTCCTGGCAGCCTCCATATGCTCACCTTTCTCTATGTCCTTCTGTCCTTCAAACCCACTAAACACCTTACCTTTTATCTGCTTCCTCCATCTTCATCTATATTTATTAATTTACTTCATTATATATTGCTTTTTCCACAATAGGGACCCAGAGCAGCTTACATCATTCTTCTTGTCTCCATATTTTCCTCACGATAACCCTGAGAAGTAGTCTAGACTGAGTGTGTGTGACTAGATCAAAGTCACCCAATGAGCTTCCATAGCAGAGAACTGATTTGAACGTGGGTCTCACAAATCCCGCTCTGAAACTGTAATCAGTATGCTACACTGGCTTGTGGCGGGTTGGGCTGCTGTTGAATAGAATACAGTAACACCTTAGAGAGCAACAACATCTTCCAGAGTAAAAGTTTTTGTGAGCCAAAGGTCACTTGTCAGATACAAAAGTTTACACAATAACTAATACCCTTTTATTTGAATATATCTTTCCTATAGCTCTACTTACTGTACTCCAGGTTCTTATTTTGTCAGAAGCTAAACAGGGTATCTTACCTGATCAGTAAAATGGGTGAACTTCAGAGAGCATCATTTGTGTCAGTAAGTGGTGTTGGTGGTTCAGTAGGGGGAGTATGCTTCCCTTAACTCAGCCTGAACCAATGCATCAGTATAGCTTTGATTAACAGTATCCTGGATGTACATCTCAAAGGTCCTTTCTACTCTGAGGATATTAAAGCTCCTGCAGTACCCTGGCACCCAGAAGCTCTTCACCTCCTGGGTACTAAATAATCATAATGGTCATGTCTTTAGCAAGTCTTTTTAATAGGGGTTTGGAACTTTTTAAATGTCTCTTTTCTCCAAATCCATTCTAAACAGTGCACAGTGTGTTGGCTGAAATAATTGACAGTGATCCCTGTGGGAACTGCATCTTAATGTGTTTGAGTTGGATTCTGCAGGGCTTGTAAAGCGCTTTGAAATCCTGTGCAGATGAAAGGTGCCGTGCAAATGTAAATTAAGTTCATCCAGATATTCATTTCATTCACACACAACTGTTGTGTTTATTTTTTTTTTCATGGAGTGTTACAGTTTTATTAAATTTACATTAGCTTTTCAAAACCTAAAAGGAGATATGAAACAGTGGTTGATATTAAGGAAAATATTTCAGTGGTGTTAGAAATATCAGCAAAGGTGGTACACCAGCCTTCAAGCCAGCACTTAAAAAATACATAGAAACATACTTCTCTTGAACTGGTGGCTCTTGCTGTAGCTCCCATACTGATGATCAGTTCAACGAAAGGGAAGTATCAGGACCCCATTGTTAATTTTTATTGTTAAGGTCCAGAAATGTATTGCTTAATGATACATGCATGTAGAGCCTCAGGTAAAACTTGCTGGCTGACATGCAATCCTGTGCAGAGTAACTGATGTTTTAAATGTGGCTGTTTGCTACCTTGAGGACCTTGTTTAGGTAGAAAGGGTAAAATTAATAATTAAGTATTTTTTACTTCTAAAACAAAATGCAGATAAGGGTGAATAAAGGGCGTTGCTGACTAAAGACAATAGCATGGCAGTGTTTTTTAAAATCATTGTTACATTAACTGTTGAGTTTATGCATGTAATTATTGCTGGGAGAATAATATTAAAGGCACAATAATTGTTTCCAAATAGGCAGTCCATGATTAGAATTGATACCTCCCAACCAATATCCATGTTTGTTGATCTTCTTTCCTGAATCTCTTGTTCTTTTTTGCAGCTACCGCTTTCTGACAGCTACCACATTAGTTCATACCTCTTTGCAGGGGCATGAAATGGTAGTGGTTAAAATGTGGTTAAACAAGTTCAATTTCCTATTCAGAACTTTACTGTAACTGATGAACTGTTACTAGGCATTCACTCTAATTTTGTCAAAAATATTTATCTTTAATTATTTGCCACATCATTAATAGCATAGCCATTATATTTGTTTTCTTATTACCAGCTAATAGTCTTGAATTTATGTTTATCTGGAATTTATGTTTATCCGGAACTGTGTAAATGAAATGTTTTTAGAATCATTAATTATAATAATAGTTTTATATATTTTAACCTTTATGTATCTTGTAATCCGCCCTGAGCCTGCTGGAAATGTGGGGAGGGCAGAATAAAAATCGAAAATAAATAAAATAAATAAATAAAATATTTCTGTAGAAGTGTAATCCTATGCATGTGTACTTGAAAGAAAGTCCAACTAAACTTAGCAGTATTATTCATGAATAAGTTTGCGTGGGATTATAACCTTAGTCCCCAAGTATCAAGGGAGTCAGAATATCTATTTTTGTCCTCCCCCCCCCAAAAAAATTAGCAAGCCTTTGCTTATTTGCTGAAATCAATTTGTAGAAAAGTAATTTTCTAAAAAGATTATTGGAATGTTACTGGCACGAAATAATACTGGTGCACTCAGTTATACTTTCTGTGCTTGCTATGAGCACTCTGGTATAAGAATATACTGTCATGTTCCGCAAAAATATTTTTCTTCTGTTAGTATCTCCTTTTCTATTGCCTGTTTTTGTTTGCTCTGTGACTAACATTTTCTCTGCCTTATTTGTGTAACTGTTTCTTTTGTTACTGTGGTATCATGTTTTAAAGTTGTAAGTATAGCTGTTTATATGTTTCTGCACAGTTTGTCTGTTCAATCACAATTCATTATTTGTATGTAAATGTATATGGACATTTTTGTACCATTCGTAGTGCCAAAAAGCTATAAAAGACATTACTGTCTCTTTTTTCTCCCCCCCCCCCTTTTTCTTTTTTTGCAGAAAAGTCATTTTCCTCGTATCATGGCAGTGATCTGGAGGGTGATGTTAATAATGTGTGGTCGGACGTAACAGATGAAAGCCTTGTCCTCACCCAGTACCTTACAGAGCATGGCTTTGCTGGAGTGGAAATAGACTCTGATAGTCAAGAGCTGGTTTTAAATATCAACTTTCGACTTCAGGCAGCAGTTGAAAAACTTCTGGAAGCAATCAATGAAACAACCAATCAGGTAGTATTTCTTAATTATATTCCTGCTAGTCGGTGTGAGGGAGAAGCAGCATGTACTGGATAGAAGAGCCTAGGAGTTGTTCTCTTAAGTTCTGTAAAAGTTTTGAAAATCTTTTCTGGCTTTTCGGTGAAGTTCTAAGTATAGTCCTGTAGCCTTGTGCAGATGTAAGCTTCCAATTTCATATAGCAGCAAAATATGATTAATGCAGAGGATTGATGAAAGGAAGTAAAAAGGATCCAGTTGTGTGAACATATTTATTTCAGGTTTTTCTAAAATATTAAGGAAAAAATATCCCGGTAGTCTAATGTTTTCAGGAGATTTGATACTCTATGTGTTTATCATCGTGTCCTTTGGGCAAGCACACATGGGAACTACACATGCGCAAGCTAGCCATGGACATTCTGAAGCTCCTAGAGGCTCAAGATGCTCACCTAGACTTTTTGCGTGCTTTTCCCCGGCACAGCTATAAAAGGTGGGGCGAGAAGCTCCCTCCCTCAGTTCTTCATTAGCTATTGTTGAAGAAGTACATGTTTTTCACTCCGCTCCTCGATTCCAGAGATGCAAGTTCAGGTCTTTGGCTCCATAGTGTCAAAGGCTTTCTTCAAGAAGCGTCCATTTTATGGAACCAAAATGGCCCAATCAGATGGGCATGACAAATGGGCCATTTGTCTGGGCAAGGGCCATGACACTTTGCAGTGTGCAGTCTGCAAAGAGTTTACACCCAAAGTATACCTTGAAAGGGCATCACAACTTAAAGCAGCTCTGTGGGAGCCTTGAAGGGTTCCACCAACTCCAATCAAAACACCAAAGATGTTGGACAGCATCTCCCAGAACAGGCCTCCTCAGTTTCTCCAGCATGTTTGACGCCTATTACTGCTCAGAACCAGTCAGTTCTAGCTGTGCCTTTGACAGTTCCACCTCTGTGCCAACCAGAGCCGTTTACAAAAAAGGCTAAGCTCAAGTCAAAGCATGCTGATAACACGATGGCTCAGAAAAGGAAAAAATCCTTGTCTTCAGTTCTGAAAAAAAAACCGAACTGGGCCCGATTTGTAAAAATTCGGTATTTCCAAATTGGGCCCAGTATGATTGCCCTGAATCGGAAATACCAAATCAAAGCTTCCCAAAGCAATTCGGATTGCTTCAGGAAGCTTCGGGGCCTTAAAGGGTGCCCGGCCTCCCGACCTCCCACCACCACCCTACTTACCTGGGGCAGTCTTCTGGTGGCAGTGTGGGCGGTGGCGGCAGCATTCACTGTTACCCTGCCGGCCACTGCTTTGGCCTCTGTGGCGGCGGCAGCAGCATTTGCTGCCACTTTGCCGGCTGCCGCAGAGTCTGAAGCGGCGGTGGGGCCGGCTGCGGCTGCAGCCTTCCCCGCCACCCTGCCAGCCGCAGTGCCAGCAGCAGAAGGCCTACTCTGGCCTTCAAGGTAAGTGGGGCAGGGGAAAGGGGAACTCAGGGGTGAGGTGGGAATCTCTCTTCGGTATGCTCCGAATCATTTTGAAGCATACCGAAGTGATTTCCGAAACCCGAACTGCTTCGGGTTTTGGGTTATTCCGGATCATTTTCCTGCTTCTGGTAAATCCAACGTGGGAAAACCAAATCTTTCCCCCGCTGCACACCCTTAGTTCCGACCATTTCTGTTGCATCGAGTCCATCCAGGATTCTGAGAACTGCACTTTGGTTCCATCCCTTTCTGAGGGTGAGATTCCTGTGGTCATGGCTCCATCCCTTTCTGAGAGTCATGAAACCATCTACAGCCATTTCATGAGGTAATGGAACCATCTACAGCCATTTCTCCATTAACGCCTTCACCAATACAGCCTGTGGAAAGACTCCTCGGACCTATCTGAGGGTGACAGTCACACGGAACTGACTCCTAACCATAGACACCATTGATTCCATTACTCTCCTTATGGCTCCCCATATCATTACTACACTTATGGGTTTGAAGCTTCGCCGGGCATGGATCCACCTGCTCATTACTTCTTCCATGATGAAGCTGCTTATGTTTTGGTTCACACAGAACCAAGAAGTAAATCAAAACCTACATCGGTTCCAGAAAATAACGTTGCCCCGGAACTGATGTTAAACTGTACAGTGCAATCAGATGACAATTCCAACGCCATATCGGATCTCAGAACCTTCTCCACTGGAATTTCTTACAGAGTATTCTGTTGCTTCCCTGAGAAAAAATCTCTGCTTGTATACCAAGCATTTTTAGTCCGGTTGGCAAGATCTTTGAACACTGAGGTGCTCTGATCTCTTTGGATCCAGTCTTTACGTTCCTACATTCAGAAGCAGCTGGACCAGTAGCATTTCCAATAACATAAGGCATGTTTGACATGTCTAAAGATGTGTGGTCCAGACTGACTTCAACTCCATCGATGTCAAAAAACCTGGGCAATATGTATAAAACCAAACAAAATGAATCAGTTTTTTTGTTTACTCACCTTTCTGCCAGTTCGATTGGCATGGGCCATTTGGTTCTGATCGATAAAGAGGGCAAGAAACTAGACATAACGTGTAGAAAGGTTTATGCTTCTGCAGCCTTAACCTTTAGAATCAGTAATTATGAAGCCATTATGGCCCACTACCAGATTTTCTTATGGGAAAAGATAGGCCCATACCTAAGCCTAATCCCAAATGCAAAACAAAGGCTTGCAAAAATTTTGCAGGAAGAAACATTAAGGCTCTCCAAACAACAAATTGATACTGCCAGACGTATTGAGATTGCTCTCGAGAGCTATGGCCTCCGCAGTTGTGATACGTAGACACACGTGACTCAGAACCACAGCGCTAGCCCGTCACTATAGGATGAGGTTAGAAGACCTTCCCTTTGAAGAGACAGACCTATTTTCGTCCGCAACAGACAAGGCAATCAAAAATATTAAGGATGATAAGGTGACAGCGAGGTTCTTGGGTATCACACCTCTCTACCCAAATCCTCATACCTGATTTACAATAGTAAATACACATTGCCCAAAGGCTCTCAACAGCCTTCTTCCTCTGCCTTTGTTCAACGTCAATAGGAGATACTTCCAAACCAAATCAAAGGGTAGTTACCATTCACATGATGGATCAGTCTGGATCCAATAAACAAGATTTTTGACGCCATGCCTTCTAGGGGTATGTCATTCAACCATTCACTTCCTCTGCAGGCTTGGGAATCAATCATTCAGGAGGATTGGGTGCTGTCCATAATCGGCCAAGGCTACTACTTGGAGTTCAGTACAGCTCCATTCAACATTCCTCCTCTGTACAGCCTCCACCACCTCCTGATGTTCTCTTAGAGGAAGTGTAGTCTTTGCTGCAAAAGCAGGCCATCGAACTGGTTCCGTCTTGTTGCACCGATGGGGTGTTTTCCTGATTTTTTTATTGTCGATAAAAGATCAGAAGGTTCCCTCCCAATTTTAGACCTCCATTCCTTAAACAAGTTTATAGTTGTCAAAAAGTTTAGAATGTAGTCATTAAAAAACATTTTACCCCTGTTAAACACTCAAGTTTGGTTCGTTATTGTCGATTTAAAGGAAACATATTTTCATGTTCCAGTAAATGTTCAGTACAGAAAGTTCCTTCACTTTCAGTGTGGTTCCAAGAACTACCAGTACAGGGTTCTTCCTTCTCGTCTCTCCTCTGCTCCTTGTATTTTTACAAAAGTCATGGCAGTAGTAGTAACTAAGCCACCTTAGGGAGAAAGGGTATACCTTTTTTCCCTGTCTCAATGCTGGGCTTTTGGTGGTCCAGTACAGAGAATCCCTGTCCTAGGACATGTCTCTGGTCCTTACCATCCTCCACAAGCTCGGCCTGATGTCAGTGTGAAGAAGTCATCCCTGATTCCTCAGCCAAAGGTGGTATTTGTGCAGGCAGTCTTAGACTCCTCACTAGCCCTTGTCTTCCCTACCCCAGAAAGGATGGGAAAATTTCTCCTCACTCTGAACAAGGTCCTTTTATACAGGCACCGAAATACAGAACAAATTCAAAGACTGCTAGGTTTTATGGCTTCTCTGACTCTGATAGTTCCATTGACCAGGAATGAAACACAATGTAAGTCCTTCCTCAGAGGTTTAGCAAGCCTATATCCTCCAGCATCCAGATTGATTCCCCAGTGGAGTCTCTCTTGGTTCTCGCTTCACTCATGCGTAAACCTTTTGAGCCCCTAGCTACCTGCTCCCTTAAGATTCTGACAGCTAAAACAGCCTTTATGGTGCTATAACCTTGACAAGGAGGGTGAATGAATTGCAGCGTTGATACATGACCCTCCTTTCATTAAGATGTTCGCAGATAAGGTGGTCCTCCGTCTGAGCCTCCCCTTCCTGTTGAAGGTTGTCTCTGCTTTTCACTCAGGATATTGTCTTACTGGTATTTTCCCCTACTATTATGACTGACACAGAAAGACTTTTGCACACCCTTGATGTTCAGCATGCTTTGTGTTTCTACTTAGATAGGACAGCTCCTTTCTGAAAGGACCCTAATCTCTTTGTCTCGTTTAAAGGGCCCCAAAAGTGTCTGAAGGACCTGTACAGACCATTTCAGATTGGATAGTTTAGCTCATTAAGGATTGTTATAATCAATCTAAACAACCATGCCTATTGCACATAAGAGCGCACTCTACAAGAGCTCAATCCACCTCGTCAGCCTTCAGCTTGGGCATCCCTGTAGTGAAATGGTATAAGGCGGCCCCTTTACGCACCTTGGTCTAGGCCATCCACATTCATTAAGCAAGAGCCAGTTTGGTGTAGTAGTTAAGAGCAGTGAGACTCTAATCTGGAGAACCGGGTTTGATTCCCCACTCTTGCACTTGAAGCCAGCTTGAAGCCAACAGCTTAGAGAACTGAGGGAGGGAACCGCTTGCCTTGCCTTTTATAGCCGCGCTGGGGGCAGGGGAGTGTACAAAAAGGCTAGGTGAGCGCCTTGTGCCTCTAGGAGCTTTAGAACGTCCACAGCTGGTGGCTCCCATGTGTACCTGCACAGAAGATCACTCGATGGACAGCAGTTACAGGTAAGTATAACTGTTTTCTTTTTAGAAACTGAACATTTATGCTGTTCTGTCTTCTGGAACTCTGCATTTTATTTGGAAAAGATTCTACAGTAATATTAAAAGATTAACTACAAATAGATGATGTGGCGTAGATTGTTTGCTTGCTGTTTCTTATTTGGTTGCTGTGGCTTTGCTCTTGCCACCTTTTGACGAGCACTTTGTTTTTGGTCTCTGGATTTGACCTCTGATCTGTTGGCATATGTAGCTGAGGCTTTTGGTTTGTTGATGGGGGACTTTGGGTAAGGAGAAGCTCTGCACATAAGGATTTCATGATAGCCTGATCTGAGGAAATAAGTTCCTGACAAGACAAGTTCTCCTGTCTTGGTTTCCAGACCAAGGACTTGAAATATCCCCTCTGTTGGATGGGGTTATACTGCCTTTGAAGAGCCAGGTTTGCAGCTTGGGAGTGCCGCTTGATACAGCGGTCACCTTTGAAAATCAGGTTGATTTGGAATTAAAACTTAATAAAGCATGTTATAAAAAGAAAAAATCCTGTGACCCTGGTGGTTCAGAGTGCTTTTGCCCAACTGGTACATCTAGACTGGACTATTGCAATGTGCTCTGCTTAGGGCTATTCCTAAAGAGGGTTCAGAAGTTGCAGCTAATGGAGAATGCCGTGGCTAGACTGCTGGTCAGGGGCAGCTATTGGGAGCATGACACCCTGATACTACAGCAATTACCCTGGCTATTCATCTGCTGTTGGGCCCAGTTCAAAGTGTTGATTTTGTCCTTTAAAGCCCTCTATGACTGGGAACTGGGGTATATGAAGGACCAACATCTCCTATATGTTCCTGCCCTGGAGTTAAGATCACAGGGAGTGGCTCTCCTGACAATTCCACCAACTAAAGAAACTTGTTTGTTGGGTACATGAGAGAGGACTTTTTCAGAGGCAGCCCCACAGATATGGAACAACCTTCCAGGGAGTTGTCCCTGGTCCCCTTGCTGTCAGTCTTTAGATAGAAGGGTGGCTAATAAATGTTTTTAATACATATTAAAATAAAATGCTAGTCTTTTACTACTGTACTCCACTGTCAGAGTGCTGAATGTGGAGTCGTTTCAGCTACATCTTGTCCAAGATCATCTCTAGTCAGTGCTACTACTTAATTTGGTGTTTCCCCAGCAAGGCTTGTTTATTACAGTGTCACTTGCAGCTGAATTTAATTTATAGTTCCCAGGTTGCTGTCCAAAGGAGGCTTTTCTGGCAAAAAGCCCAATAGATCTGTTTAGGATTGCTCCGTTGCAAGCTATTTCAAGGTATGTTCTGTACCGGAAAGATCTAGGAACAGTCTTGAGTTGGCCTGTTTCTGACTTGCATACCGTTTCTAATAGAAACCAAAACATTACTGAGAAAATGGTGAATGGTAAAAGTCTGAAATGCTTTGCTTTTAATGACCGTTCATAATGGTTTTATAAACAGAGGACAATTCTTTGATGTGTTGTACATTCCTTAGTGTCATTAGCTTGATGTTTCTTTTAAAATAATGTTCTTAAAGAGGTGGGAAAACCAGTATTGAAGTGGCTGTTTTAATCTCTGCTGAATGCTGTTTCTGAGCTCTGACTTGGATTTTGAATCTTGTCAGGCAAGGTTTATTGTGGGTGTGTTAATTCAAATTCCATCTGCTCTGTGTACCTGTAGTAAAGAAATTAAGCCACTCCTATTCTCCTGACCTCTTCCTCCACAGAGGCATTGAGAGCTGGCCTTTTACACAGCACAATGGAGTTTTCTTTGACTTCTGCACAGTTCTTCTCACAACTGAAAGAAAAAGAATAAAGGCAAACTTTCCAGTTGATGAATGTATGATGTTGAGTTTTATATCCTGAGAGATTTTTAGAAGTTGACAGTTGCCGGAGATTTCTTTTGAGGTGGACTGACTGCTACAGTAATGAAGATATACTTTCTTTTCTTTGATGAATACCTGCCTTGTTGTGTTACCATGCAGTTTTGTTTGAAATATCTTTTGGGATTTGATTCTGAGGGTAAACAAAACATTTCTATGAAGTTGCAAGCGTTGATGCTTTCTTCTCCCTTGACTGTGTATTTACATGGGAATTCTCAGCACTTGCAGTTTACTTAGAGTGTGGTGGACTGATAACTTCTGGTTCTCTGCAGCAGACAGACAATTGGTATAATAGTTTGCCATGACCAGAATATTTAATCCTTTCATAGCTAAGGCAAAGAGCTTTGTCTGATTGGAACGGAGCTAGCTATAACAGCGCATTATTCTGGAATGGATTCCTACAGTACGTATTGGGCATCAAATTTATTCAGTGGTGTGCAGTCAAGAAGAAACCAAGAAGAAGATACTTATGAAGTTGAATCTCGTGTGCCATTACCAAATCCTTTTCCTTTCCCTGATCAGTTGGATGAAAATAATTCTGTAGTTATAAATACTACAATTCTTCATTTTAGTCACAAGAAAAATGGACACAGATTAAGAGTTGTTTCTAAAATTTCTTTGCCCACTCCCCCTTATTCAGTAAGTATAATAGAACTTGGAGAAATTTTCATCTCTTCTCTTACACAGCTGCTATTGATAGTAAAGCGTTAATGCTAACCTCAATATTGATTTTTAACGCAAATGCAGTTTATTTTCTAAAATAATTGCCAATTTTATTGCATTAACAACCTTATACAGTGGAATTGAATTTATAGTAAGTTAATGTTATAAATTAACACAGATGTAATGTATTTTAGGTACTTATATTATTCTGGTAGTAAGAATTGTTTAAAACTGAAATAGAAGTTTGGGGTGGGGGCTCAGCTGGTTTATTAAACCATTACATTTATTCCTAATATTATTATGTTAAGGGCCATTATCAGCGCTAAATTCATGCTTCTGCTTGTTCACTTTATTGATAATAGTACTTTTTATTTGATCTGATTTATCACCGGATTTTTAATTTTCTGCTGTAGCAATACTAACTTGCTAAATGCCAATTCATTGTTGTTTGAGTGTGATAAATAATGGCTAACTAAGGTTACTTTTTAAAGGTATCTTGAGCATACATCTAGATGAACTGGTGTGCAAAAGTATATTTTGTACAATGCTCCATTTATGATAGACTTTGAGAGCAATCCTAAACAGATCTACTCAGGATCTTACTCCAATCTGTTCAATGGGACTTACTATCAGGATAGTGTTCTCTTAGGCCTGAACTGTTAATGTAGATGGTGGCCATGCAGTTTCTCCATTTGCAGAAGAGGGGACTGCAGTCTCTGCTCATTCCCCTTTCCACTGAAGACCTTCATTTTACCCCATGCTCTTCTGTTTCTGAGGGTCCAGGAACTTGGGGTGGCTCAGTGGACTTCAGCAGGAGGATGGTTGAATATACACCAAGATTGTTTATCCAAAGAGAGGAAAGATCTTGATTTTTATTTACTTGTTGGATGGGAGTGGGCTATGTTGTTCTGTCTTGGCTTACTTGAAACCTGTGGCTCTACTGAATGAAGTGAATCTCTGGCAATTTATACATGTATGATGGTGGTGTTGTCTTCAAATTGCCTGGATAACTTTCTTACCTCCCTAGTGGCTATGGAAGTTAGAAGTATTTCATGAGTACAGAAATCTGCATTCAGCCCGTTTGTATCCTTCTAGATTTCTGGATTGGGAGTAACTCCAACCAGGAAAGCCAGGGTGTTGAATGTGGGAGTTCTACATATGTAATCATATGTGGAGCTACTCCAAATTAATTGTATTTAAATCCAGGGGCTTAGATTGAAGTAATTCTGCATAGGACTGAACTGTAGCCCCCCCTCCACCCCCAATACAGAGTCTTCTGCTTTCGGTCCATGAAAACCTGCTTCCATGCATTGTTTGCACTGTTTGCTGTTTGTTTGCTTGATCTGTCATCTGTAGGGAAATACAAAAGCTAACCACATCACATTTTATTTTTATTTATTTATTTTCAATTTCTATTCCACCCTCCCAACACCGGCAGGCTCAGGGCGGATTACATTCATAGACTTTAAAAATTTTCACAATTGAATATCACAATGAGTGCAATATAAATATTTAAAAACATAAGCAGCATAAAATAGTTTGACATCATTAATATTAAAATAATGGACAGTGAAAAAATGTTTTACTTAATAATGTATTACACTGTGAAGAAGATAGTATAGAAAATGCATAATTTGTGACTGTAGTACAAACATCTGCTAGTTCTAAAAACAAGGGTGTGGATTCTTTTTATATCCTGCTGTTAAACAAATACGTGCTGTCATTTTGTAATTTGAGTGCCACATGAAATGTCAGCAGACTTAGCTGTGCCACTCCCTGCCCCCGGAGTACGAACACCTTCTGGTTTTGGTGACTATTCCCTCTTAGAGAAGCTGCCGAGGGTTCCTTCCCTTGCCCTTTTTAAGAAGGCTGGGAAACCCTTTTTATTTTGCAAGTCTACCTTAGATGGTTTCTGTTGGTTTGTATTTAGCTTGTTATAAGATTGTATCGTAGGTTTGGTTATCCTCTGACCTTTGATCACAGTTTTACATTTCTTATAGATATGTGCACACACAGATATTGACCTATATCCATCAGCAGTTTCAAAGATGTAAGAACACGTACATTTCTAGGTGGTTTCCAGCAATTCAGTGGCCTGCAGAGTGAGGAGGTAGTCAGCATAAATTGACACCATCTTCTTTAAAAAATGCCCTGGAGTATTCTTTAAGTGCCCTGAAGTCTTTGAAATTTATGTTGGTATACAGGTCACTGTCTTGCATATTGTGTGTTGTTTTATTTTAGCATAGCAAAAAGCACTTATATTTCTCATGAGGTAAGGTTATCAATTGAGACATGCAGAGTGCCACACTGCTTTTCTTCTCTAGTACTTAGAACCTTTCATGAGAAATATGCAGTAAGGGAGAATATCCAAATAAGCGCTACAAAGTATACATTTCATGGGAAAATGAGCCTGTCATGAACTGACATAAACTAGGAAGTCTCAGAGTTCCGGCATTTGGACACGGATATGATCATGTGACTCATTGTATTACAGTTTGCAGATATTTGCTTATCTTGTTAGCTGTATTTAATAAAAAGGCATCCATCAACTTTAATAAAGAAATTTCCGTAACACTAACAGTTTCAGTGTGAGGCTTCGAAAACATGCACTTTAAACTTCATAAAATCATCATATTTTAATTTAATTCTCTTATCTTGTAGCTTGAACATGCTAAAGCTACTCAGACAGAACTGATGCGAGAGTCCTTTAAACGGGAACAAGAAGCCACAGAATTACTCAAAGTTCAGGAGGATTTACAAGAGCGACTGGATGAAGAGGTTAAAACTAGACAGCAGTTGGCATTGGAACTTGGCAGAGCAGAGAGTGAGTAATGGTTCTCCTGTCATGTGGAGCTTTAAAGGCATTACAAGTCACTTCATTATGTCAACATGAATCCTTGTCAGTGTTTCTCATAGTTTGGGATCAAATATCCTTTTTCCCATTAATTGAAGAAAGGAGGTTACAAGTAACTAGAACGGAAAATTAATTCAAATCCTTTTGAAGAGAGAAAGAAACTTTGTGTCAGTTTAGGGAGTATACTAATGTTGAGAGTTGGGGTACTTCAGAGATATGCAGTAAACCATCTATCCCCTTTTCCTTTAACCTATGCAAAACAAGAGGCTGAAATTATTTCATTTGAATCATTTCATTTCATTCCTTTGTAATAGGCAGCACTGTTTTCCTGAGCTGTTCATGAGTTTTCCATGTTCATGATGAATGCAATCTATTGATAATTTAAGTGGGTGGCAGATTCATAGAGAATTCTTTAGATTTTGTTTTTGATCACTTGATTATGTTCAATTTGCTCTCGTTTATCAGAAAAGTTAAAAGGTTACAAGCAGGGGTCATATCGTAGAAAAAGAGCTGGAGGAACTCATTAGCATAACTCATTAGCATAACTCATCAGCATATGCCACGCTTCTTGCCATCAACGGAAGTGTGTCATTAGTATAACTGATATGCATATGCCACACCCCCTGACATCACCTATTCTGGCTGTTTTGGACCCAATCCTGGCCATTCAGGGCCAAAATTGGGCCCAAAATGGCAAAAAGGGCCTGAAAATGGCTGAAAAGGGGCCCAAAATGGTCAGGATCGGGTCACTGATGAGCAGGAGAGTGAACCACCACTCATCAGAGGTCCGATCTGGGCTGTTTCAGCCCCAATCCAGGCCAAAACGGGCCCAAAATGGCTTAGAGTCAGGTGGGCAGGGCCACCTGTCATGTGACCTCTTTGGGGAACTGCCAGAACTGCATTCCTGTGCGTTCCCCCTCGAAATGAGCCCTGGTTACAAGGTCACATGAAGGAGGAGTAATGTGTTCTGTACTTAGAATCTGTGAAACCTATGTAACAGCTAGTTATGGCAGCTGACATCCTATTAGCAATGCTCTGCTCTTCCAATAGAATTGTGACACACTGCAGAATAGGATTTAAATGCATGTTGCTTTGAACAATTCAGTTTCCTCAGCAAGACACAAAATAAAATATGCGAAGAGGAGGCCCTTTAACTTAGCTGGGAAGGCTCCCAGTGCACTGCTGCTTTGGAGGCTTAATCAGATCACGTCAGCGTCAACAGTTGGTGCAGGATCATCCATCATTTATTCTATTATGCTGCCATTGGGTGGTCTATGGCTGCTCAGCTGCTAACTGGGTAACAGTGGTGTGGAAGGAGATGATGGGTGAGCCTGCATCTGTTGCTGATGCTGGCCAGGGCTGAGCTGAACTCTTAGGCTACTCCACCTGCACCAAGGCAGCCAGTCAGTCTGAAGTCAAGTGGCTTCTACATGGGGGCTGTCTGTATTGGACCCCCTGGTGGCACTACAGGAGACAAGCGAGCTTGTTCTTGTTGTTACTACCAGCCAAGTCTTGACTTGGAGTGGCTGAGTAGTTCACCTGCGTAGTTCCCAGGTAGTAGTTGTCCTGCAGTCTGCAGGTGGCCGAGCCCAGACTCCTCTGGAGTAAGGCCCTAGGCTTTGCTGGATAGACAGGATGATGCAGATGGAGCTTGGAGCTGAAGGCAGGGACCTGGAGCACAGGGCTTGTGCCTAGCGGACTATTTGATCCAGCAAGGCAACTTGCTTAAGTCTCAGACTAAAAAAGCAGGGTGTTGATCTGGCTTAGCTGCACTTACTGGCAGGTGTTGAAGCTCTTGAGGCTGCACTATGTTCTGTCCAGAATCCTGAGAGGAAGTACCAGTCTCAGCACTCTGCTCTGGATCTACAGGAAGGTAACGCACAGACAGTCTGGCACTTGGCTTCCTTCGTGCCATCTCAGCCTGGGCCTTCCATCACTGCCTTTCCTGCAGAGTGGGAGAGGGTCCTGGGGGATTATGGGCCTGGATCCGCATCCTGCCTTGCAGATTCCTAGTGGTTATCTCAGAAGCTGGTGGCAAGGGCTCATTTGCAGGTCCTGGCAGAGTGGCCTCTGGTGCTGCTGAAGCAAGATCAGCAGGTCTTCATGCCCTCATCATGCCCTCCCTGATCCTGCTGGTCCTCCTGGTTCCCTGGCCTTGACTCTTTAGGCTCTTCCTCTGAGCCCTCAAAGTCAGGGAGTGTCATAACACCAGCTGAGCCAGACAAATGGATTGAAAAGGAGTCTCTCACTCAGACCCGCTGGTTGTTATTTTCTAATGACCATCAAGTAGTTTGCTAATACTCTCTTGGGCAATTGTTATAAAAGGCTAGTGCCATGTAAAAGCTAAAAAGATTTGAATCATAGCCCTTCTCACATGCAGTTCTACTCCTAATATTACAGCAGCCAACACCCTTTTTAATTTGATGTTTTCATCTCAGTTTTTACAAAGGACACACATAAATCACAGTGATTACAGTCTGTCCGTTTTTGCAGTGTTGCTGTATATTATGCACAAATAAAAGTGCTCATATCTTGATATTCATATAGGTAGGACCAGGGCTTTTTTTCTGGGAAAAGAGGTGGTGGAACTCCTCATTATCACATGTACGCACGCGAAGCACGAGCGCGCACTCCCAGAAATGCGTGATGATGTCACTTCCGGAAGTGATGCTTCTTCCCGGGACCCAGCACAATGCATCACAACAAGATAAAAGTTAATAAGTGAAATCTTCCATTCCCTTTCCCAAACATTTCATTTCTTTGGAATCATATTTTAAAATACGCAAGAAGGAGGGGGCCTCTAAAAATCCAAAATCCATCTGGCAAATCTAAATTCTAACAGATTCCCTCTGCCAGCATAGAAAAAAATTCTAAAACTGTTTCTCAAAATTCCAGAGTCTGAAATTCCTAATCTAATGAATATTGAATTTTCAAATTTTCAGGGAGGGTTTTGCTTTACTGGAGCAATTCAAAATTAGATACTCAACTTTAGCTGCATTAGAGTTATACTTAGTTTAAAATGGCTTTTTTTGTTGTTGCCTGCCAACTCTACCTTACCAATGGCTAAGCTGTTGTGACATTGTGAAATGCTCATAAATATTCCAATGTCCCACACAAACAATATTCATAAAAACTTCCTTAACACGCATATGTCCACTGGAATTTCAGTGATGTTAATCAGCTGAGGGTGGGGAGAACCATTTGAGTTACAGCTATTAAGACCTATACGCTGATGAATATATTGATGAAAGCCTTCTGTGACTTGGACACAGCTATCCATTCCTAGCATAAAACTGGAATAACCATAACTGATATATTTAACTAACACAGAACCAATCTGCATTCAAAAGTTGTGGGAACCATAACAATGTCAACTTCAGTCAACAAAAGAATGAAAGCAACACACACAGAGAGAGCCTCACCCACCCCCATGAAAAGAAAGCAGAATGAACTCAAAGCAGCTAAAGCCTCCTCTCCAAAGCCTACCCCAGCAGCTATGCTTGCTCTCTCTCTCTCTCTCTCTCTCTCTCTCTCTCTCTCTCTCTCTCTCTCTCTCTCTCTCTCTCACTCACTCACTCACTCACTCACTCACGAATGAAAAAAGCAGAATGAACTCAAAGCAGCTAAAGCCTCCTCTCCAAAGCCTACCCCAGCAGCTATGCTTGCTCTCTCTCTCTCTCACTCACTCACGAATGAAAAAAGCAGAATGAACTCAAAGCAGCTAAAGCCTTCTCTGCAAAGCTGACCCCAGCCGCTCTGCTTACACTCGCTCTCGCTCTCACTCACGAACAAAAAAAGCAGAATGAACTCAAATCAGCTAAGCATCCTCTGCAGGGCTGAAGGAGGAAGGAATCACGTGAGCAGATTCTACAGCTTCCAGAACGGCGTTCTGGAGCGTTCCTCTTAAAAAAAAAGCCCTGGGTAGGACCGTGTACAGTGGCTGTTTTAAACAAATCTTTTCCTAGGACCATTCTTCCTCCTTTCTGTTTGCAGTATCCTTACACCATCTAAGCTGTAGTCCAGTGTTCCACTCACACTATATAGAGAAGAGAGTAATTATGAAGAGATGTTATACAAGCATGGGTAAGTTGGCAGAGCAAGCTGAACTTCCCACCCTTGGGAGTTACAGGATACCTGGCTGTCAGCCTGTTTAACATATCCTTGTGCAGCTTATTCAGTCAAAATTCTTTATATATGTATATGATAGACACTACCTTTCACACAAACTTCCACCCACCCTAAACCTCCCTTCAAAGGTTTGCGGCTTCCCAGGCAAGTAAAGGCTGGTCACCACATGCCACTTGGCTAGCTGCTACTTTAGCAAGCAGAGAGCCTTGATCCAAATCTTCATAGTCCCCTCCCTATGGGGGAAAGGGAACTTAGAGTTTATTTTCCCTAATACGCTTCCACCATTTACTTAAAGTTAGTCCATTTAACCTGACCAAAGTGCTTGAGGTCTCTGTGTGTGATATTTTCCCTCAGCCAGTGACTTCAAGCCAACGAGGATTAAACAAAACAAAAAGAAACTTTATTTACAAGATGGAACATAGAAGTGAATGGTTTTAAACTCCTAAACAGGGAATGTTTCAGTGAAACATAACAGATTTGTAATCAGCTAGCAAATATCTTTGCTGCCTTATCTCAGCAGTGTCCAAAACCCTTCGTTCAGCTTCTCACTCCCCATCAGACTGCAGCTGTCCCTGACTCAGCGTTCCACCCCCTCTCATTAGTTGGTTTCTCAGGATAGGCAAAACTGGAGCCAGTCCGGTCCGTCACAGTCCTGTATAATGCTGTTTTCTACATACTTAGTGACTTGCTTAGTTTTCAGCTAGTGTGTGTAATAAATTAATGTATAAACATTCATAACACTATCAGTAATGTGTTTGGTTTATATAAGTGGTGATTGTGCGCACACACACACACATTTATTTCTCAGATCCTCCTAACCTTTCCTGTTTTAACACAGCACCATATATTGCTGCTACTCAGCTTGTGATTTTCTAGAACATTTCTCAGAATCCTTAATCTTTTTGCCATAAATAATGTCTCTTTAACAGTTAAAGTTATTACATTGACTTCCTACAGAGTGTAGCTCTAGACCACAGGAAACAGTTTCTGGGAAAGGCAATATTAATGTGCAGAGGAATTGTAACATGCACTACCCCCTCTATAGCCTAGGGCTTTTTTGTGCATGGGAAGGGGATCCATCAAGCAAATAGGGAAGGTGAATTTAGCCAATATGCAAGTTACAAGGTTACTCTTTGAAATAGCAAATTATAAAGAACAGTTTTGTTAATGGGTTTGTTATTGTTTTCTTAAAAACATTTCTTTAAAGTTGCAACTTTTCTTATTTGGACCAGTGCTACACGTATTACTGACTTGTAGATTTTACTGTTAAAGCACTTATACCAAGGATCACAACTTGATTAAAGTATATTATTGTTTTGCTATGTCAGATTTTTTGTTATATAGGCAAAAACGAGGGCCAGGTTCTAGAGAAACATACATCCTGTTCTGTGCCCTGAACATTACTTCCTTGTAACAAAAAGTGTACTTGTGCAACTAAATTTATTTTCAAAAGCAGTTTGTCAGGGAATCAGCTGTTCAAAGAAAAAAATAATTCCATGGGCTTGAATAGGCTCTATGTATGTGCCTGAAGTAATTCTTTGGAATCCAGCCAAATACTAGAATTCTGATTCATCTAATTCCATTTAGAAGAGTTCTAAGTGGAATTAGAGCAGTAGGGAATAAAGTGGAGGGTAGGTGGGGGGCATCTTATGATACTGGAAAACCTGGAATGTTTAGCTCATACTTGGTGGCAGGACAGCTTATAAACTTCTTTAAGTTTGTATTCTCTTTAAGATGCCTATGCTTGCAACAACAACAAAAAAGCATGACTGCCTAAGTTCCATGGGTTGCTTGTATCTGCGTATGTTTCAAAATTTGCATGTCTATATATCTTCACTTATCACATTCCTTTACATTTAGGTGACTGCTTTCATTGAAATGTTCTTCTCTTCCTTCTCATTTGTTCAGCTATGAAACAATCAACTTTTAACTTGTGAAGACTTGTTGAAATAACTTGTAGTGATGTATGTGCTCTAACCATGAAGTTCATAAATGAATAACTCATGTGCTAGAAAAAAATCAGTACTTCAGAAATATGTTGACATAATTCAAGATAATGATGTATTAAAAAGTGTCAGGTGAACATAACTTTAAAAATAGACAAGTTTTTGGCAAGCATTACAAGCTGCTGGTAAATCATCCATTGCAATAATAACAGATTCAGCGTCCATGTATTAGTTATTGTCCCTTTGAGAACACTGCATTTCCCAAAGCCCAGCAAATCTCTGGTATTGTTAAGTAAAAGGATTGTATCATTCTTTTTAACAACAACAACAACAACATTTGATTTATACACCACCCTTCAGGACAACTTAATGTCCATTCAGAGCACTTTACAATGTATGTTATTATTATCCCCACAATAACCACCCTGTGAGGTGGGTGGGGCTGAGAGAACTGGAAGAGTGTGACTGACCCAAGATCACCCAGCAGGCTTCAAGTGGAGGAGTGCAATTGCAAAATGTTAATTAAATCTGTTCAAAAAAAAATTCTGAGCAAAGGGATAAGTAGAGTGCATACTGTGATTCAACTGATTTCTACCAGAGTTTCTGTATGACCAAAATATTTTACACATAATTACTAGAATAAAAATTAAACTCATCAACCTGTGACCTTTTTGCAAATAAATTAAGAGTCCCCATATTAAATGAATTTGTTAGTGTGAATGTATGCCTACTAACATCCTACAGCTCTGTTTTAAGAATCTGATATTATTAGATTCTTTTTGGATAACAATCTTGTTAGTTTTCTCTCTCATATACTTATACAGTTATAATTTTTCATGTGCACATACATGCGCTTCTCAGGGAGTGATCATGACTCATGAGCCCACTTTAGACTTGTACATATTTGCCCATTCCCATGCCCTCACTGATGAGAGCAGTGTACATGGGAAAAGAATGACCAATTAAACCCTGTTTTATGAAATAAATTATAACAGACACCGTTTGGTCATTTATCAGTAAATTGTAACTGTGCTCACTGCCCTGAGTCCGTCTGACGGGGAGGGCGGTCTAGAAATGTAATGTAATGTAATAAATAAATAAAGTTGACATGAAACAGTGCAATGAATCACTATCTTAGCACTTTTATACAAGAAAGAAAGATAGCTCCAATTACTGAAAAATAACAACTTGGATTTGATCCTACAAAACATATTACACCAATAGTTGCTGAAAGGAAGTTACTATAGCCAAATGTTAATTCTAAGAGAAATTCAGATTTTCCTATTTGTATTTTGATGTCAGCATGCTGTTCATGGCCGTGGGCTTGTTGGATTTGAAACTACTTACCTGAGAATTCAAAATTTGTAAATGTCATCTTCTGGAAACTTAGTGGTGGGAAGGAACAACTTACCTCTTGAATATTTTCATAAAATGAGCAAGTAAATGCATCATACATTCTTTTCCTTGGGATTAAATACTGGTGTGCTGCAGAAAGGCATTATGTCAGCTTTTGCCAAACATACATAAGCACATCATTATGTGTCTATATTTTTGTGTCTTATAGAATTATAGAATCATAGGGTTGGAAGGTACCTCTAACGTCATCTAGTCCAACCCCCTGCACAATGCAGGAAATTCACAACAACCCACCGCCCCTACTGCCCCAGTGACCCCTGCTCTATTGCCCAGAAGATGGCAAAACACCTCCAGGATCCCTAGCCAAACTGGCCTGCAGAAAATTGCTACCTGACCCCAAGGTGGCGATCAGCATTATCCCAGGCATGTAAGAAGGGCCACGAGAACTAAGCACTGATGTAACCCATTCTCCCCTCCCCCTCATAATCTGCCCAGGTTCACAGAATCAGCATTGATGTCAGATAGCCATCTAGCCTCTGCTTAAAAGCACCAAAGGAGAGCCCGCCACCTCCCGAGGAAGCCTGTTCCACTAAGGGACTGGTCTAACTGTCAGGAAGTTCTTTCTGATGTTTAGCCGAAAACTCTTTTGATTTAATTTCAAGCCATTGGTTCTGGACTGACCCTCTGGGGCAGCGGAAAACAACTATGCGCCATCCTCAATATGACAGCCCTTCAAGTACTTGAAGATGATTATCTTATCACCTCTCAGTCGCCTCCTCTCCAGGCTAAACATTCTGAGTTCCTTCAACTTTTCCTCATAGGACTTGGTCTCCAGCCCCCTTACCATCTTCGTTGTCCTCCTCTGGACACATTCCAGCTTGTCTATATCTTTCTTAAATTGTGGTGTCCAAAACTGAAGACAGTACTCTAGGTGAGGTCTAACCAGAGCAGAATAGAGCAATACCATCACTTCTCATGATCTGGACACTATGCTTCTGTTGATACAGCCCAAAACTGCATTTGCCTTTTTAGCTACCATATCACACTGCTGACTCATGTTCAGTGTATGGTCTACTAAGACCCCTAGATCCTTTTCGCACATACTACTGCCAAGACAAGTCTCTCCCATCCTATAATTATGCATTTGATTTTTCCTTCCTAACTGCAGAACTTCTGCATTTATCTCTGTTGAAATTCATTTTATTTGTTTTAGCCCAGTTTTCCAGCCTGTCGAGATCATCCTGTATCCTTACTCTATCTTCGACCGTATTTGCTACCCGTCCCAATTTAGTATCATTCGCAGATTTAATAAGCATTCCCTTATTAAATTTGGCCCAATCTGGGCCATTTCAGCCCCAATCCAGGTTGAAACAGGCCCCAAATGGCCGAGAGTCAGGTGGGCGGGGCCACCTGACATGTGATCTCTTTGGGGAACTGCCAGAACTGCATTCCTATGTGTTCCCCCTCAAAATGAGCCCTGCATACAGTGTTAAATTATCATTGTGCTATAACAATCCTTTGCAATTGGCTTGTCCACAAAGGAAAACCCAGTAGTACTGCTGTAGCTCCGTATCCAACGATCTGTGTGAGTGCAGCCTCTTTTTTTTTTACTTGAGACAAAGCTTTTCAGCTGAGAATGCCACTTTTGTCATTCACAGTCATGTTAACTTGTTCTAGGAACAAGTTTCCAATTTTTTTTCTGCTGTAATTTTGAAATACCTACTTAAAATGACCGTGCTTGATTAATCATTTGTGTTCTTCTTATAGGTCTTATTGATGGTTATGCAGACGAAAAATCGCTTCTGGAAAAGCAAATCCAGGAAAAAATAGATGTAATTGGCCATCTTGAGCAAGATCTCCTTTGTACAGGTAACAAATTACAGGAACTAGAGGCTGAGAGGCACCAGTTTCAAGAAGAAAAGGAGTTACTCTTCAGACAAAAGGATGCTATGAAAGCTGATGCAGGACCAATAGAACAACGTATGTATTTGCAAACAGTCTTTCAAGTGTGTGTTCTGGTTTTACTTTGTAATATATAGTAACTCTTCATTGATGTCCATAGAATTGTAGAGGTGGGAGTGACAGGGTCGTCAAGGCCAGCTGCTTTCTACGTGTCTCAAAGTAGTCCAAATAATCGAGATCAGAGTGTGCCACAGGCAGTGTGTCAGTGCACCACAGTTTCAGATGACTTGGGCAATGGGGGCAAGATTCAGAAACCTCTGAACTCCAAGTGAGATAGCTGGTAAAATCTGGAGAAAAAAAACCCTTTCCAAACCCCAAATGTGTCAGTCTGCCTTGAGTATAAGTAAAGGAGTCCTGCTCATCCAACTTTGCTTTCCTTTTCATATCTCACCCTGAGCAATGTGAGCGGGCTAACAATTTCCAAATTTATCTATTTTTATATCTAAGGATAGAACCTGGTTCGTCCTAAATATTATTCCAGAGATATATTTATTCTGGGTTTTTTGAATGTGAAATAAAGTCTCTGTCAGGTATTTACTTTTTAACTTAAGTATCTGAAGTGGACATCAAGTGTAGTGCGTTTTTTTTCTTTTCCTTGCTTCAAGGTGCTCAGCATTTTACCTCATAATATCCACTAGAGAAATATTTGCCCAAGGTCACCCAAAGAACTTCATAGCTGAACTAGTGCTTAAAACTTGAGTTTCCTTTACCCAGACCAAATATTTTAACTATAGCACCACAGAATTAAACTCTTGTCTTGGTGTTTTAGCTGAAAAGCTTTATACTCAAGTATAATTAGAGATATCTCGATATTCATAGGAAAGATGTTCAGGAGTCATGAAGGAAAATTATATGTGTCTCAACTTTGAGGTGGATACTCTGTAGGAAAAACACAAAGGTTTTTTTGTTAATGTTTAACAAATGAATTTTTACTTCATAAAGCAAATTGCCGTTTTAATCTTGTTTCAGTAAAAAAAAAATCTCTTTTTGAAAGGGTAATATATGCCAAAGATGTTTAAAAAGCAATATAATCTCAGTAACTGGACTGTAAGTAGCTTGTGAAATGTTGCCTTTTAAACAAAAATAATGCAGAAGCTGGAATGATCATAGTAGCCACCTATACATTACTTTTGAATAGATATTTATTATTATTATTATTTCTGTTTCACAATAACCTTACGATCATTAGTTTCTGTAGCAGGAACATTATTCTGAATTTATAATAGAATGTTTATGATGTGGTTTGACTGTTCACTATCCAGAAGAAATGTAAGTTTGCCTTCAAAAGTAGGAAAATAACATAACTATCATACTTAATAGATTAATGACACGTTTCTTACTTTATCAGCCATTTGCACTGAACTCCATTCTATCTTCAGCTTCATTCTTCTCATACAGTATTACACCTTGAGAAAACTAGAGATGGCATGTGAATTACTTTTGCTTTTTTTGTTTTCTGTTCTCCTAGGCCTAGTAGATGCTGCAGTCGATGCAGCTTCCCAAGCAGGTGTGTTTGTATATTGCATGGCCAATCTTTCATTGGGTGGCAGATTTTTATTACTTATTTATTAATCATGGTCTTTTCTTTGGGCTTTCAGCTTACTAACACAACTTTAATGTTTACTGGCCTGCAGCTTTCATATCGTATTTCGTGCTCACAACTTTTCTTTTTGATAACAATTGCTCACAATTTCTAAGTACACTCCATTAGTAACTGTTTTTAAGCAGATCCACTTAACCATCATCTTAGTCATTAATGATTTGTGAGTTGAGGTGGTGTTAGTTTACAGTAACCTTTTGTTTTGCTTTTAAGCTGCAAATATATCAGTTTGTAATAACTTTGCCAAATATACTTCTATATTGACATATGATGTTCAGTAAGCATGATGTAAGATGATGGTACCCAAAATACCTGTATTGTGCAATGCAAGAAAATGGCCAATATCTGGTGACTTTTTTCTTTTCCCCCTGTATGTACCAAAGACCCTGATCCCTCAATCTATTAATCTGTAAATTAGCAAAGGGCTTTTGTTTGCAGCCTGTGTATCAATTGTACATTGAAGATTATTCAGTTATGATATATTGTGAATCACTTAACTTTGGCATTCCTTCTGATTATTTATGTTAAACAATATGTTCATTTTGGTGCCACTTCTGATGTAGTACAAATGTCTCCATATGCATCGTCATTATGTGGAAGGAGTCTGCAATGTGCCTTACTTCTACGCCATTGTAGCTCAGCTCCTGAGAAGCATGGTGCTGACATAGGAAGTTGACACTGGTTCTTTTGATAGTGACTTTTGAACATCCTTTATTACTGGAATGGGAAGGAGACATGTTCTAGAGTTTCCTGTGCTGCTGATATAATGGAAGAACAAATTCTAAGTTCTTTCCTAGACAATTTAAATATTTTTAAAGGGGGGTGGGGTGGAGGGATGAATGGCATGTTGAGTGAACACAGCACCCTTAAAAGAACACTCTAGTTGCAGGTAAGAATTTCCTTCTGTGTTCTTTCTGTAACTCACCAGGTGAAGGTCTATGGTATTTTGCTTTAAATGTATGAATGTGCCTCTTGTTGGAAAAAGTATGTTGGGACTAGATCAGTCTTATTGGATGAGAAGATAGTTGGGTTTTAATGCCATCATACATTTTCCCTAGTAATAAATTAAATATATGCACTTACTATTTGGTGTCATGCATCTTCATAATGTTCTATGTGGATAGTTAATTAAATCAGTGTGAGTTATAAAGGAAGTCATTAATACCTTTATATGGCATCTTTTTATTACAATAAAAAGAAATCACATTATTCTGATCTGGTAAAACCCAAATCTATTTCCATCCTTTGTATTCAAACATGGACACACAGTCTTTGGGGGTAGTTTTATTGTGATAAACTGACTAACTTTGCATATCTAAAAACAATTGTTGCCTTTATAAAACAGAGTTGCTGGCGGAGACAGAAAAACTTATGAAGGAAAAAATAGAAGTGCAACGGCAAGCTGAAAAAGAATATGACTATCTTCAGAAACAGGTGAAGGCACTGGAAACTGATATAGAGGAGCAGGTCAACCAGTTTTTGGAACTTGAGCAAGAAAAGAATGCAGAATTAATGGATCTAAGGCAGCAGAACCAAGCTTTAGAGAAACAGCTTGAGAAAACCAAAAAGTTTCTAGATGTAAGTAAGAGAGTAATTCTTTATCTTACGGAATTGCAAATCCAATCTAGCCTTTTAAGACACAATAAAAAGTTAAAGAAAAAAAGACAACAAGCAGGTATTCTGTTAATGTTAACCCTGTACATGAAAAAGGATACTTTCCATTGCATTCTAAGTAGCAATGAAATTACTTTTTAAAAACATTCTGCATATTGACAACATAAACATTTGGTAAATGAATTAAAAATGGACCAAATTTCAGAATATAGAATTAGAGAAATTCAGCCTAGAAAATTGTCTGTCTTTTTGCATTTCTGGAACAAACATCAGAGGTCAATTAACAATATTACAAAGATGTAATTTTCCTGAACAAATGGAGTATCTATTATGGCTTGCCAATATTAGAGTAGGATGTTTCTGTATTTATCAAAGTGTAACTAATCTAAATTTGATTTTATTTCTGAAGCCACCAAAAAGACCTGTAGTACAACCAAAAATTCAGGTTAATTAATAATTAACACCAGTTGTGGGGTAAAAAAAAAACAGAAAAAAATAGTTTATGACTTTGCTGTATGATGAGCATTAACTTTTCTTTTTAGATTGGCCTCTATTGCCTTTTAGAAAAATGTGTATGTCATTACTTCTGTCACAGATGAGTAGACAAGGAGAGGGTTGCCTGGTATCTGTAGACTTCTTGTTTCCTAGTGCCTGAATCACATTTTAATAGTAACACAAATGAGACATCACCAGTTTTGAGAAAGTACTATAGGCAATTTGTTTACATGCCACACAGAGTGCTGTCACAAATTACTTTGATAATATACCGCAGAAATGATCCAATATAGTTTTTCCTGCTTGACAGGATAAGTTGGTTACAGTAGATTTAATACATCACAGAGCTCCCTGCTATTTACCCACAACAGATATATTTAATAATAGACTAAAGCAAGACACCGTTCTTTAATAATTTTTACATTTTGTCAAAATAAGTTTGCTTTAAGAAATGTAAAGGATATAAGAAATATAATATATGTTTTAGGAACAGGCAATTGACAGGGAACATGAGAGGGATGTATTCCAACAGGAGATACAGAAGCTTGAGCACCAGCTTAAGATTCCACAAAGATTTCAGCCTGTCAATGAACACCAAAACAAAGAGGTAAGATACTGAAGTACTACTATTTGTATTTCTCATGAATACAAAAAGTAATGATTGGAATGCTGTAAAATACTTATAATGTATATAAGGCAGATATTGAATACTACAATAAAACAACAGTAAGAACAGGGAGAGGAAATATTACGAAAAGTGGCCCCAGTAGTAAACCCTTCCAAAATTAATCAAGTTAGCTGCTAATAGTGTTATGTTGTCGTCAGTCTTCCGTGCAGTCCCATGTTGGGAACTGCACAGGCGCAGGCCAGCCACAGAGAAAAATGTTCACGCTCTCAAACTATAGGGGGCGCTCCACCTGTTCAATGCACATGCATGCGAGTTTTCCCGCTGAATGCAATGTTGCCGGGTGGAGCGGCCCCATATCTCTCAGTTCCTTTTTCATTGATGCTGAGAAAGGTTCTTCTCTTGTCCGTTCTTTATATTTGATCTTACAACATTCTTCACTTCTTCTTGTACGTTGTCTACAAGCTTTATAGAGATAAGTATGTTGAGCCTCCCAGCTCAAGGCAGCAATGTGGAGATGCCTTTGGCGGATTCAGACAGGTCGGCAGCCAAGTCATCTGCTGAGCACAAACTCAACCCCTGATCTTTTTCGGATCCAAAGGCCCATACACCGGATCCAATGAGGAATCCTGCTTGTCCCAGGCATCTACACCTGACTGAATGCTGAAATGCACGGTGTTGGCTGTTCAAGACCATTGGGTTGAATGAACAGTAATAGAAAAGAAAAAGAAATGTAATGTGAAAACTGCAAAGTACTGCTCACCAGACAGATCTGAGCATGTGCATCGGAACCACTTGCAAAAAAGGCAAAAACAGACAAACACGTTAAAAGACCAGCTTCCACTTCATCGCATCATTGGCACCATCAGTCTCCCTCTTCAGCACCCTTGCTGATTGATGAGGAGGAGATCATAACTGCTCCATCTACTCCTTCACCTCCACCTGCTCCCACTTTTCACCCTGAAGCAGAGGATGTCAGTCCAACAGAAGAACTACATTCCAACTTTACCGCTTAGATCAGGGGTTGAGTTTGTGTTTGGCAGATGACTTGGCTGCCGACCTGTCTGAATCCGTCAAAGCCATCTCCCACATTGCTGCCTTGAGTTGGGAGGCCCGACATACTTATTTCTATAAAGCTTGTAGATGAAGGACAAGAAGAACCAAAGAATGTTGTAAGATTGAAAACAAAGATTCAACTCAGTTGGTTCCACCAGCATCGGTTCCAACCTTTCCGGTTCCAACAATCTCCACTCTGATGGCAAGTGCACCCATCCAACTACCAACACAAGAGGCAGTCCAACAACAACCTACTCAACCTTTTCCACAGACGTGGAATCTACCATCGATTTCACCAACTGCACCTCCTCCTGCATCTACGCCTTGGCCATTGGGCTCCATCTATCCACCACAGATGACAGACTGGCAAGAATTCCTGTCTATGCTTGCTTCTGCATGGAATATCTCTGTTCTGACCTCGTCAGTTCCAGCAGAGACGTCGATTCTGTTCCGCAAACTTAGAACTTGATCCTCGACTCCCTCGGATTCTGAGGAAGGGGAAGAAGTGGTCTCCCATTCAGATGCCTCATCTGAACTTGCATCGACCCCCTGAGGAAGTGGTCAGAGAGGTAGCCTCATCATCTCCCATTATTGATTTCTGTCTGTTCTCCAAACAGATGTTGAGGATGGTGAGAGCTCTAGAATTGGATGTCACCACAGCGACACTCAAATCAAAGAGTAAGGTTCTCCAGGCTTTTTACTCAGACTCACCAGCATCCGTGGCCTTCCCTGCTGTCGAAGACCTTTTGGACATTTTGCATGGCATCTGGGAAATACCACCATCCATACCTGCCACTTCTGGAAAAATTGAGAATTATTATAACAACAGGATTGTGCTTTCCTCTTCAATCATACCCACCCTTCATCTCTTGTGGCTGAGGAGATCCAATCAAAATACTGTTATGGATCCCACTTTTCCCCTGTGGACAGAGAGGGATGCAAGCTTGATGCTCTGGGAAGAAAGATATATTCCTCTGCAGCTCTTAACTTCTGAATAGCAAGAACTAACACACCAGGGCGCCTCCACAAACAAACAAGCTAAACCAACTACAAATCCAAGGAGGCAGAACTAGAAATATAATGAATTTTAAATTTTTATCAATTTTTTTTCAAAACTATTTAAAGTGCAAAGTGTAAGTCATACAAAATTCTATACAAAAGTCATAATATACAATCACAATAATAACAGTCAGTCGATCACATTACAATACAATAACATTATTGTGATTGTATATTATGACTTCTGTATAGAATTTTGTATGACTTGCACTTTGCACTTTAGATAGTTTTGAAAAAATTTTGATAAAAATTTAAAATTCATTATATTTTTAGTTCTGCCTCCTTGGATTTGTAGTTGGCTTAACTTCTGAATAGCCAACTATCAAGCTATAATGGGCCCCTACAACCTGTTCCTGTGGGAATGTCTTTCCAATTATGTCCAAGATCTACCCAAGGAGAAAAAGGCATTTGTGAGAGTACTACATGGTGAGGCCACAAGACTGGCCAAACAACAGATGTGGGAGGGTAAACATGCAGCCAACTGCTCTGCAAGGTCCACGGCTTCTTCTGTTTTTTTACATCATTCTTGGCTACGTTCCACTGCCTTATCACAAGATAAGCACAATAAAATTGAGTACTTCCTATTTGAGGGTACCTCCCTCTTTTCTGAAAAGACTGATGACTCTCTTCTTCAAATGAGAACAAATCATCAGACTGCCCATTACCTAGGGGTCATTGTCCCTCCTCAACAGCAAGAACTATCCAAGTATTGATACCAGAGTCATCAACCCTACCAGCAAACCTCTACAAGGTATCCATATCAGTCTTATCAACACCAAAGAAGCTACCTCTCCTACCATTGATCCAGAGGGAAATGGTCTGTCAAAGTGAGACCCAAATAGCTTCAACCTCAGTCTTCAAAGTCCTCTCAAGGACAGAAACCACTCTTCTGATTGACCATTCCATAATTGGCAAAACCTTTTTGGACAGATTGGCTCCTTTTCAGTCAAATTGGGACATGATTACCAATGATTCCTGGGTGCTTAAAGTTGTGGCCCAGGGTTACAATCTGTTTTTTGGATTTACCCTCTTTATTCCCACCAGGGAGTGTTTCAGCCTGTTCTGTTCAGGAGCTCTACCCTGCAGTCATTGAGTTACTGTCCAAAGGAGCCATTCAAAAGTTTCTTAGGGAGAGTGCTTCCTGGGTTTTTTCTCAAGGTACTTTTTTGTGGACAAGATGGATGGTGGAGTCAGTCCTGGCTTAGATCTCTGTGGTTTAAATATGTTAATTAAAGTTGAAATGTTCCAAATGTTAACCCTATCCAGTGTCATACAGTATTTTGAACAAGGTAGTTATCAGGTATGCTGTAATAGATCTTAAGGATGCATACGTTTACATTGCTATACACCCTGAACATAGAATATACTTCAGGTTCTCATACCAAGGGTAAATCTTCCAGTACACTGCCCGCCTCTTTGGGTTATCCTCAGCCCCACATGTGTTTACTAAGTGCATGGACAATGTGGTAGCCTTTCTCAGGTCTAAGGGGTGTTCCATCTACCCCTACCTAGAAGGTTGGCTCCTTGTTGCCTGCTCAAAAGACCTGCTCCTAGAGCTCATTGACATCATCATACAAACGTTGTTTTGGGGCCTCATCAGTAAAAGGAAGAAATCTTCCCTCTTACCCACTCAAACTATCCAATTCATAGGGGTTAGAATTGGTATGGTAGGGAGAGTCCTCCTGCCTTTGGATAGGGCAGTGTCACTCTGCTCCCTTGCTACCTGTTTCCAGTCTAGCCGATTTCAGTCAGCCTTGTCCATTCAGAAGCTGTTAGGATTGATGGCAGCTATTACCAGTGTTGTTCCAGTTACATGTTTCTATATGAGACCCTTATAGAACTGGTTCATCAGACACTTCAACCTAGTTACACACCCGCAACAAAAGAGATCAGGTACACATGAATGATACGACCGCACTTTACTACCTGAATAAGCAAAGGCAATGGGTTGTGCAGAACAATGTCTTCCCACAAGTGATACACATAACAGGCACAGTGAAAGACAGGGTAATCTCTAAGCAGGGTAATCAAACCACACCACGAACGGTCAATCAACAACAACTACATACATCCCACATTCCAGAAGTGAGGATTCCCAGAATTGGATCTCTTTGCAACTTCCAACACCAAGTCTAGAACTTTTTGCTTCCTGGCAGAGACAGACCCCAGCTCCCTAGGAGATGCCTTCCAAATCTCCTGGCATCAAGGTCTATTCTGCGCCTTTCCTCCAACACCACTAATACCTAAGGTGTTGTGCAGAATCCGTCACTTCCAAACACACTGCATCTTTATCATGTCTTTCTGGTCACACCAAGATTGGCTTCTGATTTATACACTTACCGGAGGTTCTGGACCTCATCCACAGAAGCCAGATCATCTGTCACAACGTATCTACCCTCATGCTCACAGCATGGTTCCTATTCACCAGATCTCCTTCTGGAGGGAGGTGGCCCAAATTATACTGAATGCTTGCAACGCTTCCACAAGATCCTCCTATGTACACAAGTGGAACCACTTCGCTTCCTGGATAGCGGACACCACATATTTCTTCTTTTCACATCCACTGACCCTCATTTTTGAGTATTTGTTATCACTCTTGAAACAGGCTAGCTGCCTCTTCAATCAAGTTCCACTTGGCAACCATTTCTGCATTTCATGAGATGATAGATGGCAAGACATTTTTCTAACACATCTTAAGCAATTTCTCAGGGGAGTAATTAATACCTTCCCCCCAGGATGTCCCCAGTACTAGCACAACTCACTGGCTCACTGCGCCCTCTCCTGACTTTCCTGGAAGATAGCCTCTGTTAGAAGGATTGGGGAGTTAGCTGCTCTCTGCACAGATCTCCCCTTCATGCATTTTTCCCCAGAAAAAGTAATTCTGTACCCAAGTTTGGAACTCCTCCCCAAGATAGTGTCTAGGTTCCAGCTACAGCAAAGGATTATCCTACCTGTAATATTTCCCAGTCTGACCTCAGAATCCAAATGTTCCCTTCACAAATTAAATATGAAGAGAGCTTTATTATATTACTTACACAGAACTAAGCCCTTCAGAAATACCAAGGCTCTTTTTGTCTATTATGCAGGCCCACGTAAGGGCCTTCCCACTGCTAAACAATCTTTTTCTGTGTGGATAGTGGCAGCCATTAGAATGTGCTACACTCAAGCCAAGATACCTTGCCCAGTGACGATTAAGGTTCACTCTACCAGAGTGCAATCCATCATCGGCTAAGCTTCCTTTCTCCAGGGAACTCCTCTACAAGACATCTATCAAGCCACCAGTTGGTCCTTGGCAGACACCTTCATCCAACAGTACTGAGTAGACATTCATGCCAAGAAGAGAATGCCATCCTTCATTCACTATTCAACTAGACAAGTCACACCCACCCTCCATTTTATACTCCGAATGTGGGACTGCACAGAAGATCAACAATGAAAACAGGGTTGCACTTACCTGTAACTGTTGTTTGTCTAGTGTCTTCTAAGCAGACACACATTCCCTCCCTCCTGCCTCGCTGTGAGAATAGCAGCTTAGAGGAACTGAAGGATATGAGGTTGCTCCGCCTGGCAGCACTGCATTCAGCAGGAAAACTCACATGCATGTGCGTTGAATAGGCAGAGTGCCCCCTACAGTTTGAGAGCTTGAAAATCTTTCTCCATAGCTGGCCTGCACCCAAGGTGGATTTGATCGATTTAAATCACTAGTCAGTAAGACTAGATTTAAATCATGGTTTTCTACATAAAGACTCATTCTTTTCTACATAAAGACTCCTCACACTTAGCTTCTTGTGCAGATCTATTCTACTCCCAACAATCTTCTATTCATTGAAATTTTTGAAACTTAGCGCTTAAGAGGTAAGGGGTTGGTTCTGTGTACAAAGATTTGCAAAGGGACAATGGGATTAAAGTCTTTTTCTCAACTGTGTATGTTTATTTTACAACCTTTTTGCTGTGAAGAAGAGACATGTGATCTCTACAGACACAAATTCAGTTTTGAGAACTGTAAAACCAAGCATCTGTGATAATATCTTCTAGATAGAAAAATTGTGCAATAATCTTACAGAAACCTCTGGAAAAGCATGACATTGTGAATGGATTAATGAAATTCGTTTACCAAAAAATTTAAACATTGCATGAATATACAGCCTCATGCTACATAATTAAAAACTAATCCTTATTTCATAATGATAGCCTTTGAACTATAATGTATCTTAAATTGAAAACTATCTTTAGATAGATTTTCCTCAAAAAAACATTTTATTTTAAAAAATCTGATTTAAATTTTACAAATCTGATTTTTTTAAAAAAATTTTTAAAAAATGATTGATTTTTATCCACCCTAACTGCACCTGTGCAGTCCTCAGTGTGTGCCTGCACAGAAGACACTAGACAAACAACAGTTACAAGTAAGTGCAACCCTCTTTTCAGTGACATGACGGCCAAGAACATACAAGTTTTATGCGCCCAAGGGGTACTGGAACCTGACAAACTTTTTTTTTGTTTTTGTATTTTTTATTAAAATATAAACAGAACATCAGAAAATAATAAACAAAAAAGAAATTATAATTATATAATAATGTATATAGTATAATAGCCATAATTGTGATAAATTGCACCTTACCAAGCATCAGTTAATATTAATTAAATAGTAATTTCAAAATATTTGGTATTAATCTAAATGCCCCATATGATATCCAACATGCACATTAATAATTTTAGGCAATAATTTGAAATAAAATTATACAACATTAACAGAATGAAATAACTATTATAAAATAAGTAAATATTTCTCCTTTTTCACCCATTTTCAATACATTATATATCAGAAAAATATTTATATTTATCATTTCAGTAACTCCTGTATTTCCTTCCCAATTATTAGGTTAAATATAAGCAATTAGCTTTCCATTTATCTTGAAATTCTTTGATCAGCCTTCTATTTACGTAGTTTGTTAATTTAGCCATTACTGCATGCCCAGCTAATTTAGCTTTCCAATCCTCTCAACTTGGACACTCTTCAGCTTTCCATTTCATTGCAAATATAACTCTGGCCACCGTTGTCATGTATCTAAATAGTTCTTCTGGGATTTTTTTGGATATTCTCTTGTAAGATGCCCAATAACATTAGCTTTCATGGTAAATTTGATTTTCTAAATTTTGTGGATTTCAGCATGTTTTTCTTTGCAGGGTTTTTTTTTTGTCATTTCACATGACCACCACATGTGGTAGAAGGTGCCATCCACATTTTTACATGTCCAACATACCCCCTTGTAGTTCTTGTCCATCTTCTCAATATCTTTTGGAGTGATGTATCACCTATAAAACATCTTATACCAGTTATCTCTTAGTGCTTGACTGGCAGTAAATTTTATATCCTTCATCCGTAAAATTTCCCATTGTTGGAAAGATATCTCTTCCTCAAAATTTTGCATGTATCTTATCATGCATGTTTTTACTTGTTCTGTTTCTGTATCAAATTGAAGCAATAGCTTGTAGATTCGTCCTATTAAATGTTCTTTTTGCTATGTAAATCATCTTTTCAAATTTGGTCAACTCCCTTATTACACCTCTTGATAAATGAAAGTCTTTTTTGAATCTTGGAACTATTTGAAAGTATAATAGCCATTGTACTTTCTCCTTCATCTTTTAATGTTTTACAGGACTTAATTTCTTCTTGATAGTTTATCATGTCTCCATAAGACATATAATCATTATTTTTCCTAACATGCTTGTCATAATTTGCCTTTATCAATGACATCAAAGGAGATATTGGAGGGCTAATTTTACCCATATTCTAAATAAACCATCTCTAATTACATGCATTCTGTTTTGCATCATATTTTTAATTGATTTTTTTTAAGCCTCAAATGATTGTTTAGTCCTTCTTCCAGATCTTCTGTTTCTAATTTTATTAATCTTTCCTCTCTTTTTTTTATCGCATCCACAATCTAGACTAAACCAGCTGCTTGGTAATATAGTTTGACATTAGGTACTGCTAACTCCTCTTTTTTCTTATCTTGTAAAACTTTAAACCTAATTCTTGGTTTTTTAGCATTCCGTATAAGTGCATTTATCTCTTTCTGCCATTCCTTCATAGTCTTCTCTTGTATATAAATTGGTAGCATCTGAAATAGAAAATTTAGTTTTGGTAATACATTCATTTTCTTTGTAGAAATTCTTCCCAACCATGACATTTTTAATTAAAACGACCTCTGAAGGTGTCTTTGCCCATGTTGTTTTATAATTTTCTTTAAATAATGTGTCATTATCATCAATCAGTCTTATTCCTAGGTGGGTTTGATGTTATTACACATCCTGTAACCTTTCCATTGCCTTCCTTTTCCTGCTTCATTAAAAATTTTAAAATTAATTTTTTTCCTGTTAATTTTGTACCCTAAAAGGAATCTGGATTTTTCAGTTTGCTATTGTGAGTTTCCTCGACAATTGGGGATTTGAAATTATCAACACCCCATCATCAGCGTAACTTTTTATTTTAAACTCTTCTCCTAGTTTTAATCTTTTAATTTTTATCTAGTCTGATTTTAGAAGCTAATATTTTTAAGGCAAGGATAAATAAGAGTGGTGATAGTGGGCAATCCTAATGAGTTCCTTTTTTATTTGAATTCTATCCATTAGTACTCCATTTATTAAAATTTCGGCATATCGTTTAATGTAAATGCTCTGTATCCAATTCAAAATCTTATTCTGCAGTTCAGACTTGGAAGCATTTTCAATAGAAAAGGTCAAGTCATATTTTAGCAATATGATTTTTAAAAAGGATGTTTAAACTAATTTTTGTGTAAATTTAATACAATCCTAAGAAGTATTTTGCTTCAGCTAGGCAAAGGGAACTCCAGTGCTTTGCAAGAAGTGGTGATTGTGTGCATCTACCAAGAGCCTAGTGTGTGGAGATAGGATAGCAATGTTTGATATACCTAAAAATAAAAATCAGGGAAAGGTACCACTAACTGAGCAGTGGTAATTGGTTTTCCAAAATTACCTGAATTTTCTTGGGTTCCATGCAAATGTATAGAAATGCAAAACTGGATGTTGTAGATTGTTCCACTAATGACAATGCTGCTCTCCTCTGTCACAAGGAGCCCTTCCCCTGATACAAGCATTAGAGAAAGCTTCCTTGTACTGGAGTGAGAAAGATGCCAGCATTAGTGGAAAGGATCTGTGGGATCCAATCCATTAACTCTACAGTTTGAAAAATAATAGCATTTCTTTTGAAAGATTATGCAACAACTGGTGACACAAACTTTGGGATAAAGTAGATGAAAATATTAGATGATTTGTCTTTATTGATGAGGGGGGTAGATATATATACTTGCATATTTGAAAATGTAATTGATATGGATACATTTCTATATTTGAAAGTTTCTTTGCCAATTATTTTATCTGTGTAGAATAGCTGCTGTGGTTTTAATTTATGTTTGTGAAATAATATATCATCTTGTCAGAATGCCAGACATTTCTGTCTTTACTTACAGATTGTATTGATAGCTGTTCATAATTTTGTTCAACGGGCAAGCCAATCAAACATTTCTCTGGACAGTCTTTTTGGTTGGCTCAAAATCCAGTGCTTCTTTGTAATATGAATGGCAGCCAGCTCTCTTATTTTCTCTTCCTCTTCTCAACCTGCTGTCTTGATTCTTCATTTATTTTCATTAACTCTTTTGGCTTTCATTTACTGTGTTAACTTTGAAAAGATAAATACTTTGGATACTGATTCTTCCTTCTTCTTCTTCTTCTGCTTCTTTTTTTCTGCTATGCAATTTAATTTGGCTATCTTTTATAGTGAATGTGTATATATCGTATCTCCTTATGTGTAATTAAAATAGGGTTGCTAGGCCAAGTTTCTGGTGATTCCTAGAGGTACTCTGCGTCACATTCGGATTTTCCCTGGATTGATGCAGCAACATCAGTGACTTTGTCTCTCTCTCTCTCCTCTCTTGTCTCTTTTTTTTTCTCCCGCCACTCTTGGAGAGATGGTAGAATGGAGGGCTGCCAGCAAGAGACTTCCTGCCATAGCAGGAGCCCTGGCAGCTCTAATAAAATATCAATACTCAGACTTAATGACTGTTTTTTAAACTAAACATCTTCTAAAATCTTTTTTGCAAATCATCCTTCATCCTTACTATCTGCACTTCAAAAGATGTCAAATACAATTCCTACCTATTGTCACCAGGTTGAGCAGTTAACAAATCATCTCAAAGAAAAGACAGACAAATGCAGTGAGCTTTTGCTCTCTAAGGAGCAACTTCAGAGAGATGTACAAGAACGGAATGACGAAATTGAAAAATTAGAGTACAGAATCAGAGAATTGGAACAAGCTTTAATGATCAGTGCTGACAGTTTGCAAAAGGTATTTTGTATGTACTATTTTTGTATTTAAATTTACAAACAACAAAGCTTTGTATAATAATTAAAGAATTAAACTGTGATAGCTAATATACTTACTTTAAAGGTGGACCAAAGGCAGCAGTTTGGGTCTCCAGTGAGGGGAGAATTGCCTCTAGAAGCTCAATTACAGGCGGAACAAGAAGCTGTAGACAGGAAGGAAAAAGAGGTATCCATTTCAGTTATTCAGATACTTAAAATTGTTATATAAGACTTATGCACAGCAATCAGCATAATCATATGGCTTTATGGTACGAGTTCAGCTTCCTTTTGCTGGTCATGTAGGACTAGACTGGAAGGACATTGTACGTGATTCTGTGAGTGATGGACTCTTTCTGTCTGGTTTAAATGGCTGACCCTTCTGTAGCCCTCCAAGAACAAAAAGGAAACCTAAAGATGACTCTTTAAAACCATTTTTGTCTTGCTAAAAGAGAGGAAATGGCAGCCACCCAAGTGTTCCTGGATGTATGGGCCAAAGAGCTCTCTGAAAGGGATGCTAGAATCTTCCTGATTTCTCCACTACTCAGCAAGAAAACCCACTCTCCTTACCCTCAGTCCTTAAACTCAGATTTATGTGCCATCTGAGTAGATGGAGCAATGGAAACAAATGCTCTGTGTGCTACAACTTGCAGCAAAGCACCCACATATCTTCTCAGATAATGAGTGGCAGATGGGCATCATCTGTCAAAAGTGGACAGAGTCTTTGCTTCCTAAAGCTACATGCAGAGGTATTATTTCTGTAGCCTGTGGTCTGCCTCCTTGGCCGTTTAGATCTACCCCTAACCTCAAATTGTAGCATGGCTGAATGAGCCACCTTTTGTCTATTTGGCATTCTAATAAAATGGTGTCTACAGTGGAGCCTCAAAATAGTAGCTGCTATGTGGCAGCCAGTATCCCTGGCACTGCAGAAGACTAGAAACTAAATATAGCAGTTTGTTTCTAAAGAGGAAAACCAAATTTTTTTCTAAAAATCTTACTCAACGTTTTAAAAATCCATTTGCCAATTGTTTTGGATATACAGATTATAAATCTTGAAGAACAGTTAGAGCAGTTCCGTGAGGAATTAGAAAATAAAAATGAAGAAGTACAACAGTTGCATATGCAACTAGAAATCCAGAGAAAAGAAGCTACCACACGGCAACAAGAACTTGAACAAGAGAATAAATTATTCAAGGTAATTATCTGTCAAGGAGCTCTATACTTTCCTTCCTTCTACCTCTGAATGAATATATTAACCTGTGAAATCTAAAACTTTTAATAAATACCTCCTCTCTTTCATAAAAAATATATTCCTGTATCTCTGAATATTTCCCAAATTTGCATCTGGTGAATAGACAAGAGAAGAAAATGTATAAAGTTACGTTCTGTACCACTTTTTTTTGTCTGTAGGAAGAAATGGAAAAATTGGGATTAGCTATCCAGAGTCCTGAAGATGGTACCATAAAGGATCATAAGCCAGTTACAGGAAAATTTGTTCAGATCATACAGGAAAAAGAACAGGAAATAAATGAACTCCATGAACAAATTTCAAAACTGCAACAGAACCTTGAATTTACAACAGATAACAAAGTACATGCTTTTGAAGTCTTGCTCTTCATTTTCATTGGAAGATAGAAAAGCTGAACAGTTTAACATGCTAGAATAAGGTTTAGTAATAGAGAATTAAACTTTGCAAGAATAAGGCTTAAAATATAGCGGATAGAAAAAGTTTATATTTCTCAAAGTAGTATTCTTGTGGCTGTTGCTTTCTGTTGAGGTGTGTGTGTTGTATCCTGCAATTTTTTTGCATAGTGTCTAGAATTTTGGTTATGATGATGGAATATTGGTGCTTTTTAGCATGCTGACATCTGAGTTTTCACAACAGAAGGTGAATTAAATTTATACAATAGAGTTAATGCTAATGCAATTGGCCGAATAATACATCATTTCTAGGTTTTTTTCCATCATAAAAAGATTATGCCTACTAGCTGATGTCATGAAGAGTCTAGATTTCATTCTCCCTAGTTCCCAATTCTTGGAGAACGTATTTTATTTGCTTTTCATTCTTTGAGTCTTTTGTGACTATGTAGTACCCCAGATGACTATTGCCGCAATTCATTTTGGTAGTTGCATCATGCTTGTTCATCATGGTCCTGTTATCTGGCAAACAGGAGTTGTTCACTAAGATTAAACTTATTTTCAAAATATCTACATTTTTGAAAGAAAAACTATTTCTCTAGTATTTTGTAATTTTTGTGACTTGCAAACAAGCTTTATTTTTTACTTGCTAGTTACCATATTAGGATGTATGGTATCTATTGTTTCTCACATTTCTGGTTCGTTTAGTCACTATCCTTTTTTCCTATCAATTTCCCATCAATTGCTGATGCTGCTTTCTGTTCCCTTTTGATGAGAGAAACAAAATTATAACAGTATAGATCTGACATGGTAAATGTTCTATCTAATCAAGGTCCTGTCTCTGACAGCAATGAAATCTTAAAGAAGTCTATAATAGACTCATCCTTGTTATCCAATTAATATTAGTATTTCAACTTCTCTATAGTTGCATTTTACAGTTGTTTTAATTAGACTCTTCCATCTTAACCTGGTATTAAAAATCTTTTCTGTTTTTAAAGCTACTTCTTCTTCTTGTTTACCCTTTATTTTCCACTAAATATCTTGATTGGTCTGAATCTTCTTTTAGCTTCTGCATTCTTTTCAATTAAAATTTCTTTTAGATAAATTTTGAACCATTCCTTGTATATTTGACAAGTTAGCTGTTGTGCCTTAATATTAAGATTAATATCCTTATTTTATTCCATCCTGGTTTCACTAAAATCTTATATATTTTGTACATTAACTATTGCTTTTTGAACCTCTTTTTGTCATTTCATCACTTTGATGTTCTTAGTCACCAGGGTTCCATATATGTCCAGTTCAATATAGTCCATATAGTGTATTCTACAAAACATGCCTACTTCACCATTATAGGAAAGTAAGGAGTTACCAGCTGATTTGAATGTTAATAACTAAAAAACAGGTCTATTTTGTTGTATATCTGGATTGTGAAGAATAATTAATTTCTGGCAGAAAAGAGCAAGAGTCTAGTAGCATCTATAAGACTAACAAAATTTGTGGTATGGTATGCACTTTTGTGAGTCACAGCTTACGTCTTCAGATATAGCTAGAATGTAAGTCTGTCTGTCCTATCTTGGTGGAGTGATTTCAGAAGCCAAATGACAATAGCCGATGAATGACAATAGCAGGCGTGATTGTGTAGGGTGGGGACTTCTTACAGTCTTATAGATGCTACTGGACTCTTGCTCTTTTCTGTTGCTACAGACAAACTAACAGGGCTACCCATGTTGATCTAATTTCTGGTATTCTGGAAGTGTATTTGGTTATATTGTTGAAACAACTAGAATTCTGAGAAGCTGTGTCTTCATTCTCAAACAAATGGTGAGGACACTTGAGTGATACTTGAACACTTTAAATATTTTTTGCAATAAATATTTGACAAGCCAGTGTAAAGACGTATAGTTTTATTAGAGAAAATATCAGTTGAACTAGTATTAATAAAAATTACTCTTGAAGTAGTTTGTATATCTGGAAACGTAATTCCCTAGGAAGTAGTTTGGGGCTCACTCCTGAAAATGGTCTCTTTGCCCAGTGAATGTGACAGTTTCAGAACATTTAGAGCCAGAAAAATACGATACATTAATTATATCCCAATAAATAAACACTGTTAGCTTTCACAACAATTCTTGGATTTGGTTCTTCCAAATTTTAGGTGAAGGTGCAATTAATTGGAATTATGAAATATGCTACTTCAAGAAAAATGAGTACTGTTGGTAAACGTAAGAGATATTTGCTAAAACAATTTTTTGGCATAAATTACAGAAGTGGCTACCTTTTTTCAATAATAAAATGCTTTTAAAAATTTTCTTTGACCATTTAGGTAATTGAGGAAAAAAATGATCACATAAGGGAACTGGAGGCCCAGATAGAATACTTAAAGAGTGACCAAGAGCGTCTAAAACAAAACAACGAGCAGGAAGTAGAACAGCTGAATGAAGTTATTGAAAAGCTCCAGCAAGAGCTGGCAAATATTGAACACAAAGAACCTAGTCTGGACTTCTCATTGATTCAGGAAGATGCAGATAATTTAAAACACCAGCTAGATGGAGTGTTGGCAGAAAAAGAAGCCCTGTTGAAGAAAGTGGAAAGCAGTGATGTAGAGGTGTCCCAAGCAAAAAATGAACTGGAAGAAACAAAATTAAAAGCAAACAGGTTAAAAAAAGAACTAGATACATTAAGGGAGGCACATAAAAGAATGGGAGAAGAACTTGAAAATGTACAAATGAAAAGCAGATTGGCTGAAGTAGGAGTGATGATCAGAGAAAAAACTGAAAACCCAGAAGCTATAGATCAGAAAAAAATATTTAATTTTGTGGAAAATGCTAAAGACTCTTTCAGCGACACAGACACAAAGTTGCAGCAGCTTCAGACAGCTCTTAAGGACAGGGATTTGGAGCTAAAGCAGTGTTACAACCAAATTAAAGATTTAAGTGAGCAAGCGCAGGCTGAGTCAGAGGCATTTCAGCAGAAAATAGTGGAGCTAAAAGACATGCTGGCTCAGAAGGCTGCAGCGGCAATTGTTAATCAAGCTCAGCTGAATGCAGTGCTAGAGCAAAGTAAAGTCCTCCCGGAGATGCACACAGGAGGGCCAGAGGAAGCAGCACAGATTATTCTAACAGAAAAGACAGATGGCACAGTTGAAGAAGACGCAAAGTGCAGATTATCAGCACTGCTGGAGAAACTTTCAGAGATGGAGTGCCAAGTGGCAAATGCACACAGTAGCTTGCAACTAGAAAAGACAAAAGTGGAAATAGCACAGAAGGAAGCTAAAGAAAAGGAGGAAAGACTTGCTGAACTAAAGCAGCTTCTAGCAGAAGTAGAAGAAAAGCACAAAAGGGAGAAGACAAAGATCAAGAAAGCAAAACTCCCTCAGGTATGTTCCCCAAAGCACGTGCTCTCACTGACTAGTACGAATGTGCACTTGGATGTTAATTAATCAAACCTAAACTAAGAATACCCTGTTCATTCCATGCCCGATCACAAAAGCAGCACACTGAAATCTAGGAGTTTCTACATAGGAGATTATGAATACAAATGAAGTTTCTAAATAGCTGCAGATGTACAGAAAAATATGACTTTGAAAACAGGAAAGGGAGGGACCACCCTGCTTAAGGAGAACTGAATATGATGCAGGAGGCACAGAATGTTGAGAACAGTTTAAGGAAATAAAGGGGGAACGAAATTACCGTGCTCAGACCAGTTTGAATTTAAGAGTCCTGGAGGAGGCGACTTTGGGGTGAGGAGGATTTTCATGGTATTCGTTCGTCCTGAGATTGCTTTCATACCCACTGTTTATATAACTTATAACTAATCCAGCCTCAATAATTAATAATCACCAGAAATATTTAGAAAACGTTAGAACTCTTTGGATTTGGCCATTGTGTCAGGTTTAGAGTTCAAGAAAGTCAGAGTAAGGAAAGAGTGAGTCAGCGGAAGTATAACTGACAGGGACACTTGCCAGTCAGCAAAGTTATAAGCAGGTCCAGTCTTCAAAGAGGATCAATAAGTTATTCTTTCACAAATATTTACATCAATCATGCTGATAGCTCACTGGCTTGGAAAGTTGTTGTGATTTGACACTGTAGAAACAGTGATTTCCAGCTTGCTTGCTGTTCTGTGAGACTGTGCTTGCTAAACCCTGGAGTAGGGTTGCCAACCTCTAGATGGAGCCTGGAGAGCTCCTGGAATTACAACTGATCGCCAGACAACAGGGCCAGTTCCCCTTTGCACCAGCTGGGCAAGGGGGGCGCATATAGATATTAAACAATAATGGGGAGAGTATTGCCCCCTGAGGGACACTGCACACTAAAGGGTGGCGGGATGACAGTTTCTCCCCTAGCGCCACCCTCTGTCCCCAACTGTGGAGAAAAGAGATAAGCCACTGCAAGGCAGTCCCTCGTATCCCCACATCAGTGAGGCGATGGGTCAACAGATCGTGGTTGACTGTGTCGAATGCTGCTGAAAGATCCAATAATATCAGCAGTACCGAATCACCTCAATCCAGCTGCCTGCAAAGATCGTCTGTGAGAGCAACCAGCAATGTCTCTGTCCCATGCACTGGGCAGAAACCGGACTGAAAGGGATCTAGGGATGAGGAATCATTCAGGAAGCTCTGCAGTTGTTCCACCACTGCCTGCTCAATCACCTTACCCAGAGGTTCGAAACTGGGTGGTAATTGGTTAGGTCGGTGTGGTCCAAAGATGGTTTATTTAGGGGAAGTCTTACCACGGCTTCCTTTAGTGCTCAAGGAAAAACCCCGGTGCCCAAAGACATGCCCAAAGGGAGGTCCATAGCCCATCAGCACTGGCTTTCACGAGCCATGATGGGCATGGGTCCAAGGGGCACATGGTGGACCTCACTGCCCACAGGGTCCTGTCAATCTCATCCCTGGAAAGTGGGCTGAAATGATCTGATAATTGGCCCAGAAGATGGCCAAGGGGCCTCCAGTTCATGTACTGTATCAATCATGGCTGGCAAGTCGTGGTGGAGAGACAAGATTTTATCAGCAAAAAGCCTCACAGCTAATGTCCCGTTTGGCGGTCTCCCCCTGATAGGGAGACCAGTGACCAAACCACTTTAAACAGTTTTTCTGGGCATGAGCTAGCTGACACAATGGAGACTGTGTAAAATTCCTTCTTCACAGCCTTCACCGCCATCTCATAGGCTTTCATAAATATCCTATAAGATTATCTTTCATCTCGAGATCGTCACCACACTCGCTCAAACCATCTTAGCTCCTGCTTCTTCCATCATAGCTCCTCTTTATACCAAGGAGCCAGTCTGGCGCAGGGGCGAAGAGGGCAATAGGGCATCATTTCATCAGTGGCTTCAGAGAAACGGACACGCCAATCCACCAGCTCATCCAATGAACTGCCCGGGGGCATCGGATCCCCCAGGGCATTCTGGAAACAGAGGCAACTGTTTTACTTGTGACCAGAGAAAAGGGAATGCTACACTTGCTTCATTCCTGAAGATGTCTCATTTTTAATTTTCCTGAAAAGCAGCCCTGGGGAGAAGGGGTAATTTGTGGGGGGGGGGGGGGCTTAATCCATCCACTCACATGTCCTCAGGAAAAATCATTCCACAGTAGTTTGTCTTAGTAGGGGAAAAGGTAGGCAACATTTTTTCTTAATTAAACTGTTTGCCAAATTAGAAGTGATTGGGGTGGGGAGAATCTTCATATGTTTACATGAATCTGTCTGCTCAGATATGAAGAAAGCAGGGTTGTGGTTGGGGGTACATGCTTCCTTAGTGGTGTGATTTTGGATTTGCTCTGCAATTCATGTTGCAGGGTTTTTCAAAGACTATATTCTGAGTATGTGACAGCACTTTTATGAACATAGAAGTTCTAAGATAGAGATGCCATTTGACTTGAAAATCATGCCATTTTTACTGCATTCTGATAGGTTGTTTTATTAGAGTGCAAGCTGTGTGAACCACTTAAAGTTCTGTCCTATAGCTTAGGTTATAAAGAACATTTTTCTTTTGTCTTGGCATGTAGGTGGTCCCAGAACAGAGAGAAAACAAGCAAAGAAGTTTACTAGCTGATGATCATGAACTAGAAAAAGTTAGAGCTGAGTCTGCTGCTGCTAAGGAAGAACTGAACAGTTGCAGAGAGAAAGTAGAGAAACTGAAAGAGGAATTAACAGTAAGAATGAAATATTTGCCATATATGTCTCATTGTTCACTGAAGATTGCTTGGGGTCCTTGAATTTCATAACGGTATGTTTGGACTTGGTAAAAACTTAGTTTTTATATAGCCTTGAGTTTTGTGTAGCTATGCTATCAATTTCCCAAAGAAGTCGTCATTCCTACCTTTCAGGTGTTAGCTACATAGAGTCATCATAACAAATCACAGATTATGCAGCAACTTCTGATTAGTCTACTAGACATAAATAAGATACAGGGTGAGCATAAAACCCTGTTTGTTTGCTTCCTGTGTTCTGCCTCTGCAGGAGAATTCTTTTCCGTGTACTGCCATCTCTGTAGACAGGAGGCTGTAAGGGGCAATGCTAATTTATTTATGTTGGAGTAAAAGATCCCTTTTTCATTTTCCCTCTCCTGACTCACATCTCTCCATTGCTGCTAAGCTCTTATGATTCTTAAATCTACTTGAACCAGCTCATTTATTCCTGTAGAATACATAGAGCATGAATATGAGAACTTTCTGAGGTTATGTATAGATGCTGAGAGAACTATATGAACTTCTTCAGACATCATGATAAACAGTCACAGTTTATCTTACTGCACAGTTTATCACAGCTTATCTGACCAGACAGTGGAACAAAGTAGGGCTTGTTGGCCAGCACCAAATAAGGATTTCAAGTAAGGTCTGTAGTTGGTTTCTTAAGCATAGTTTGTGCAAACTGTAGTTTGTTGTGACATCTAAATTCACAAACCACAGTCTGTTAAAACTTTGGAGATATTGGAAAATTTAAAAAATCCATGCCTTACATATTGCACCATAAGCTTGCAGTGTATTCTGAACAATCAAATCTGGCTCACAAAGTTAACTAGCATGTTGATTTAGGTCAAGGCAGAGGCAATAGACCACAAAAAGTTTTAATTGCTGCATATAGTTCTCATGCTTATGCTATTTATTAATGCTGCTTTTTAAAAAGATGCACCCTCAATTCCTATTCTTCTATTGCATGTAGGTAAAAGAAACAAGTGTGATTCATCTTCAGGAAGAACTAAAGCAAGCAAGGGAAAAACTTTCTCAAGTGGAAGAGAAACTTGCAGCTTATGTGCAAAAGGAAGAGAACGCTAACAAATTGGAAAGAGTAGGTACCAAAGAGAAACCTGCTATCAACAGAACACATGCATCATGTCAAACTGACAAAACGGTTCATATCAATAGCGGTAACCAAACATTGCAGCTCCTTACCAAAAATGAAGAAATCCAGATTGATTTGCAAAATGGATGTTCATCAGAGGAAGTTACAGAAATCATAAGGGAATTCAGTGAAAAAATTGATCAAATGCAAGAACTACATGCGGCCGAAATAATGGATATGGAAACCCGACATATTTCAGAATCAGAAGCTTTGAAAAGAGAACAGTTTCTTTTAGTACAGGAATTAACTGAAGAATGCAATTCTTTGAAGGCTGTCATAGAAGCCCTGAGGGATAAAGAGGTGTGTACTAATGTCACAACACTCTGTTTTTTAAAAAATGTTATTACTTTAGAAGTACAGTTAAACATCAGTACTGACAACAACGAGCGATGGTAAATGCATATTTGACATTAATTAATCAGGTATAGCATTACAAAAATACATAAGGCTGTACGCTGGGTTGGATTCAGCTAGCTTTTTTGCTCAATCTCACCTAATTCCTCTCTATACCTCAGCCCCCCTGTCTCGTGTCTCATGCCCTGTATGCATGTTTTTGGTCATCATAAAGGACGCTTCCCTTTTTTTCCCCACCAGCAGGAAAGCTAGTTCAATCCAAACCATAGCCTGAAATTCAGTATTCTAATACATAGCAAGTCTGTTGCTCATTTTGTTAGGCTGAGAATTGATATGCTTTCTCCTGTAATATGCTAACTTCAACATTAATGCTATATAATCAGCTTTAGGTACATACAGTACTTGTGCACCAATGGGAAGAGTACCAAATTTTTATGATAACTACCACTGTGATTGGTATATAGCTTGAGCATAAAAGTTGCAGCTATTAGAAGGTAACATGTACAAAGTGGAGGATATTTGTGTTCACAGAAACCCTGTTATATAGTGTTGTATTTTTAACCTTGTCTCTTCAAATTTTAGGAGATTCCTTGTTTAGCACAATCTATATCTTCTAATGTCAGAGATGGGTGCTCTAGTGGTAAGAGAATATTATTGTTTCTTATTTTCTACAAGAGTACTATACATTCTTATTTATATATAACAGGGAAAAATTGTGTATTCATTTAGCTTAATGAACTAATTTTAAACATGTTTGCTTAGAAGTTGCACTAATTTCACTGAGATTTCTAAGTGTGCTGAGCATTGCAGCTAAGTATATAGCATATGGTGTGATGGTATAACATAAAATATCAAACTAGCAGTCTCTAGTATCTTCCACAGCGAGCGAAGGCCGATGCAAAGGATTCCTTTAGAGTCTCTGCAGTACTTCTCCTTCAGTACTCCTTTCACATCTTTACCATCTAACAAGTCCTGTTACTTCTGTGGTTGGCTTCCTTCTGCTGATGTATAACCTGTACTTTATCCTTTTCTAAAATATATCAAATAGATGCTGTTGGTGATCAACTGTCTCACTGTTGTAGATTTGTATATAAGCTACTATCTTTCTAAAATTTGTAAAATTTGAATCTTTTATTCTTCATGCTCTGAATTTTCCAGCATAAATATTTACAATATAAACAAGACATCCCTTTTATTTACTAGCTAGATTTTCTTTATTTCTGAGAAGCAGATTGAATTTGTCCCTGTCTGTTCACACAGGGGTATTCTGCCTGGTCAAATTACATTACTTCAGTGTTCAAATTACTTCATTTACTATTCCAAGTTCCACACAGTGAAAAGCTGCATCTGCTGCAGAATTGGGTTTTTCCCCTTTGCACATACCCCAATTTCTTTTAAGTGGAATTAAGATGCTTTTTTTTAATGTACAGAATTTTTTCTTCAGTGCAAGTCCTGCCTGGCTTTTCACCCTCCTCTTTATTTCTCTGTGCACCAATTGTCTGAATGCCAATGTCCAACCACTTTTCTAATGCCCTTTTTTACTCTATAACAATAATGTTATAACATTGGTACATTGCAAACAATTTTCTTCAAAAAAATTATCCAAATTGAAGGTAACTTCAAGAAAGTTCAGTGCACTCTGTCTACTCCTGAACTTACATTTCTCACAAGTTTCTAAACATGGCATTTATGGGGACTGCATGATTCTCTGATGTCCTCACTCAGTCATTCCTAATAGGCTCATTGTGAACATGTTATTGAGATTATCCAGCCATGAAACTGAACCTCTGGGTAGTAAAAATTTAAAATATCCCAATTAGAACAGCATAGCATCCCTATAACATCCTAATGTCATAACAAATATGCAAAAAAACCTAACAAATGTGCAAAAAAAAAGGAGATGCCTACACTAATGAAAACACTGACATTGTCAACATCTCTCAGAAAGCCCGCGATCAAGAACAGCGCATTTTCCTAAGTGCTGGGGGGGAAAAAACGGGCACTACTTCGGTTTGACATCTCCATGTGCAGAATTACAGAAGCCCAAACCAGATCTGATCCTTGTGGTTCAAATACCAGGAAGAGCCCACAGTCTGTTCAGATGCAATTTTCATGTACAACCCGAGATACTTGTTCCACCAATTTTAATCCCACAAGGGAAAATCCCCTATGCGTAGAGGCTGTTGCAAGAAGGATTATCTCATTATATAGATTCAATATTTTTGACAGAGATTAAGGAAGCTCCTATAACAATAAAAGAATATAATAGCTATGAATTATGGAAAGACTGATTAAAATATCTTCTAGGTTTTTTTCTAGGCTTAAAAAGCAATGCATTATTTAATCTTTGGGACAGTGGTATAAGTTGAGTCTGTTTTGATTGTGATTGTCAGACTTCATGATAACACAGCTTGATCATTTATTTTAGATTCTAGTTCAGACTGGAGCCAAGGAGTATATCTTGCACCTAGTCAAGGATCAGATACAGTATCAGAAGAAATAGGAGACGAAGGTGAAACTTCAGCGGATTTCCTTCCAAAGAAAATAAAGGTAAATCAAAGCAGTTTGGCTTTTAAGTATAAAGCAAAGTAATTCTCCTCAGGGACCCTTGCAACATCTGTTGTTGAGGTACAGTTATATTTATGGATTGATGTTCATGGTGTGTATCTGTATGGGTCGGCATGGCAGCCTTTTGACCATTCATATGGCCTATTTCTGTGATCATGGTTAAATATTCTTTGAAGCCAAGATTGCCATTGTGTATGTGACAGCTTACCATTTTAATTTCATTACTGTGAAATGTCATTTGTTACGGAGAGGAGGGCTGTTGGGGCGTTGCTTGTAGTTAAGGAAACATTTAGCCTGGCAAAGTTACACCTGCTAATCATCTGCTATATAACTTTAGATATCTCCAATTAGGAAGATATGGCTTGTTACAACTGACTTCTGTTTTAAACAGTTGCTATTACTGTGCTTTATTTTCCATTGATACAAAACAAAACAAAACTGGAGGTCTTAAGGATCAAAGCCAAGAAAACAGTGAATCATTCACGTGTATTAAAATTTTACCTGACATTATAACTATCCATTGTATATTTCCCCCCAAATCCTCTCAGAGATCTGTCACAACCAGGGAGTGCTCACTGGTAGGTCACTAGCAGAGAAGAGAAGAGCTCGTGGCTGATCTTCATACTCTGCTGCTCTTCAAACTGTGGTACATTTTGTTCATAACAGGCCCACTACTCTCATAGAGGATTGGGTTTGGGGGACAAAGAGCAAATTACTGCAGGAAGGAGAAGCAGAAAAAAATCTACTTTGCCAACTTCTTCTGTGAGCTTTTCCAAAGATCCAGTTCTCAGGTTTTTATCGAGTGTCTTTAGTTAGTATTTTTGGTTTGGGCTGTCTTATGTTTTATTATAGTTGTTTTTAATTATTAAAAACAGTGTTTTAGTATTTTTTTAAAATATAAAAGTGGTTTCTAAATAAATAGCAATTCCTTTGATTTATACAGGAGTATAATGAGAGGAGGTACTTAAAATGAAAAACAATAAAATGACATGATTTTTAAAAGGCTTTTTTTAAATAGGGGTTGCTGAGAGCTGTTCATCACGAAGGTATACAGGTGCTCTCTCTCACAGAATTTCCATACAGTGACAGTGATGTGCCTTCCCTTAAGCAAGGGACAGAATACTGGCTGCAAGAACGCAAGGCATTCTTGAGCACTGTTTCATCTTTGAAGGATTTAATTGCTAAAATGCAGGTTCATAGGGATCCAGAGGTAATTATATATTCAAAACTGTTTTCTGCTTTTTCTTTTTTTGCTCCTCTAAATCTCCACCCCCCCCCCCAAATTTCCTTATTTCTAGATAACAAATTTCAAACCTGTTTGCAGCTTAAAATGAATGATAAAAATAACACGGGTATTAAAGAGAAATTTCGTTTCCAAAATATTAAATGAAGCTTTCTTTTTATCTGGACCATTCTATGGGATCAGAAGTCATTATTCATATTCCCTACTTGTATCTACAACAAATATTAATAAATTGGCCTTTTATCTCAGGATCATTATTGATGTTGTTTCATACATGAATAAGCAAAGCTGTCTTTCTAACTGTTCGTTTTATTACTTCCTGAACACTGAAAGGTGTTTAAACATAGAGAAGTAAAATAGAATCAGTATATTGATCAATCAAAGTTTAATTAGATTGCAGCATTCTTTAGATTCGCCCAGTAGTTTGAATTAATTCAGTTTTGAAGTCACTTGGGTCTCATATTTTAATGTTTTGGGGAATAATCCTATGTTCCAAATTCTTAAGTTCTGTCTAAGACTGGCAGTGTTTTACTCTTCTGAGACACTGTATCCTGAAAAAGCACAAGTCTTAAGTTTACAATATAACAACAGCAACATTTGATTTCTGTACTGCCCTTCAGAACAACTTAACCCCCACTCAGAGTGGTTTATGAAGTGTGTTGTTATTATCCTTATGACAATCATCCTACGAGGTAGGTGGGGCTGAGAGAGCTCCGAGAAGCTGTGACTGACCCAAGGTCACCCAGCTGGCTTCAAGCAGAGGAGTGGGGAATCAAACCTGGTTCTCCAGATTCAAGTCCTACTGCTCTTAACAACTACACTAAACTGGCTATTTATTTATTTAAATATCATTAACAAATGAAAATCCAGATGATTCATCTGCTAAAAAAAGATGGGATGTAGCCTATCAGCTTTGCCACTGGTGAAAGATGCAGGCATCTTTAATAATCAAAAAGGCTTTGCTGGGGTTCGTGGGACCCAAGTGGTGATAAGCTGCACGGTGCAGAAAGTAGGGATATTGGAAGAGTTCAGACAGAAAAACTGGTGGGATCCAACCTGCTTCCGATGATTAGCATCACTACTTGACTACGTCCATGCCATTGTAGCTTTATTCAGGATCTGAATCGTCTGGAGGCATCTCAGATTGGCGATCTGAACTCTTGTTTGCTGTTCAACAAGTCTTCCAAAGGGAAAAGGATGTTCTTCTAGCAGCATTTCAAACAGAACTGGCTGAAGGAGGCACCCGGGATGTACCGGCACTAATGGGTCAGCTAGAAAAGAGGCTTCAAGAACAGGTGAGGTTCTGATGATTCTCTCCGGGTAAATCTTTAATTCTTGAAAAATTCTTTAAAGAATTTTTATCTTAGCTTAATCTAAGGCAGATAAAAATAGTAGCTTAAAATATAGCAAATTATATTTGTTACTAAAATAAAACCATCAAAAAACATTCTAAAAATACTAACCATAACTATGGAAATTAACAGAGTAACTGCCCAACAAAATCAGTAAAATAACCAGAGGGAGCTGGAGATAACAATCTGATGCTCAAGTGGCATCAGAATTTTCAAGCTGTTAGAAGGTACATAAAAAAGCATCAATGCTTCTTTGAATATTTTGTTTTAATCATGTCATTTATCTTACTTACCTGTCAGTGAAACATCCAAAAGTGCACCAAGGGAAGAATTTCTATAGCATGACTTCTGAAAGTATTTAGTGTATTGCTTGAAATTGTAAAATATGAATGACCCTCAGAATGAATGCTAAACATGTGTTGTTATTTTATTGCTTTTATGGGTATCTGAGTCTTTTTATTCCCATCAGAAGTGCAAATTTATTTTTGTCAGTGTGGTGTAGCATCTGCACAATCCAAGTTCAGTTACCCATTCTGCCGTGGAAGCTCACTGGATGACCTTGTGCCAGTAACAAACTCTTAGCCTAACCTATTTCACAGGTTTTGTCGTGAAGAGAAAATAGAGGAGAAGAGAGTGATTTAAGCTGCTTTGGGTCCTCACTGGGGAGAAAGGCGGGGTATAAATAAAATAAATATTTTAAAAATTTCTTGATTATCTCAGTGAAACACATTTTAACTACAAATGAGTACCTGCTGCTAAAGAACATTTTTTTTAAAAAATCTGCAAATAAAATGTCTAAACCTTTACTGTCAATGTTGATGAAAATCAACACGTTTTGAGCTATTATTGTTGGTAGTCTCTGTAATCAATTACATAAGTAACCCAAGATAATGTAAGTTTCCTAAGATAATATATTCTTCTTTGTGAATATTGAATATATTTTAAAAATAATCTGGGTCATTGCTTACTGATTAAGTATTCATTTCTGGTTTTTATTTATAACAGGATACATATCAGAGAACTGCTGTGGACTGCATTCAGAATGCAGACAGGATAAGTTTGTTAATGGAAGTCAAACGGTTACATGCCCAACTGAACAACAGAAAAACTGATCCGAAGAGGGAAGTCGAAATTGAGCCAAAATGTCAAGGTAACTTGGGTTGTTATACTATGCAGAATCCTTCAGATTGTGACTGCCTTTCTAGGATTCACTATATAACAATGCTTTATCATGAGTAACTGTGCATCGTTTTCAGTATATACAAGTTAATAGCATAACACAAGGATGTACTCATTTTTACATTCAGTTTATCACATTCATAATGTCTTTTACATTGCAATCATCACATTCTTATTAAGTGTATCAAGTAGAATATCTGGGAAAGATCTGAGACCTTGTACAGCTGTTGCCATTGCCATGAGTAGAAAGTATTGAGTTCAATAGACAAGTAGTGGAATTCAGTTTAAGACAAACATTATCATATTGCCAGAGCTCATTTGCCTAGTCAGGAAAATTTCAGGAATAACTCAGTGCTAATAATGTCAGGGCCTTGGGTCAGAGCCTAATGTTGAGCAGCCTGAGCATGTGTGAAACTGAATTCCTAATATTTCTAATTAAATGATACCAGATTCTATGATTCTAGGTGGAAGGGCTAGGAGAGACTGAGGGCAAAACTAGATGTCATATTTTTTAAAAAGTCAATTCCAAGGAACCTGAACTCAACTCTAGCCCCACTTTCACCAAGCAGCTATGGAGACTGTTTAAAGAAGTGGGAACTGCAATGTGGGGGGCTCTTGCCTGCCCCTCCACTCCTTTTCCTGACCCCAAATAGTACTGGGGGGAGAGATATTTTCCCCTTTTGGCTGCTTCCCCTGCACAGAATACTGCATGTTTTTGTTGGCAGAAGGTTTGCAGACCCCCTACTTCACTCCACCCTGTTTGTGGGGTTTCCCCAATCTCCAGGGGGAAAATATCAGGGGAGACAGCACATCAGCACCCAGTAGCCAGTGCCACTGGAGGAAGAAGAGAGAGAGGATGGAAAATTTGCTTCTTCTGTAAATGCTGCTTCCCTTGTGCTAGGTAAGATCTAAGTCACTTGCAACAAGTGCAGGCCTAGCTTGGTCTAAAGGGATTCCTAAGTAAGCCAGTCTTTACCATGTGATTAATTCACTCGTGAAGGAATGTGATCTACAAGTGCTGGCCCTCTGCTCAGGGCTTCCTTTCATCATGTAGGATTGATGTTTGCAAAAAGATCCTCACCAGTTAACTATAAATTCTCTATAGAGTTGCTGGGGGGCAACATGGAGATGCAAATGGAGCTCAGTAGCACAAAGGACAAATCAGCTGAACTTCAGGAGCAACTGAATTCCGAGAGGATGATGGTTGCTGAGTTAAAGAATGGACTTGGACAAGCAAAACTAGAACTGGAGACAACGCTTAAAGCCCAGCACAAGCACTTAAGAGATTTGGAAGCTATCAGGTGAGGTTTCCAGTGATGGTTTTCTACAGATATTTTAGGACTTCTTATATATCCTGTGGTAATATCAAGTTATAAGAAGAGAATTTTACCTGGTCCTTAAAATCAGCATTTAAAAATATATATATATAAAACTTGTTTTTATTTCTTCTTTTGGTTTTAACCATAGCATTAGAAAGAACTTCAGTTGCTGCTTGTTAACTTTGTCAGTGCAATAGAAAGGCAGAACAATTTCTTCAGGAGTAGCAGCAGAAAATTCCTGTGGCAGCTGAATTGGTATGGAAAGGTTGATTATTTTTAATTAGAATTGCTGATCTGCCTAATTTTTGCCTGATACTTAAGAGAAAAAATTATACAGGACAGAGCTGTGTGTTAATTGGGCAAGTGCATGTTCCCAATCCCATCTTTACTGTACAGGAAGAGTAGAGAGAGTAAAATTGGTAGGCAGGGAATGGTTTTAGCATCCTTTGATGCTCCCATAGAAAAATCCACCTTCACATTACTTTAAAGTGGCAAATGCAAGTTTTGAGAAGCCTGTGTTAGTCTCGTACTCTGTATTTTTTCAAATGTAAATGATTTCTCTTGTGATAGTTACTTTTTTTTCAAACAATGATCTAATGGGGAACCTTCTCTTGATTTCTGTTAGAAATGAGCTTAAAGTAAAAACAGCTGAACTAGATATGCTAAAAGATACAATGGCAAGTGAACAGAAGAAGTCAAGAGAGCTTCAGTGGGCACTGGAGAAGGAGAAGGCTAAAATGGAACGCAGCGAGGGACGAGGAAGAGAAGAGCTAGAGGTAATCAATAGTGGCTTTTTAAAAACCTCTGATTGTGCAGACTGTAGTAACAGAGATCCCAATTTTATATCTCTACTTTTTCATCCTTCTGTGTGTTTTCTAAAAAGAATATCCCGTGCACTGTAGAGTACCACGATTGTGACTGCTGCCTTAAAATGCACTATTTACGAGTCATGCCCAACAGTTTTAACTTCTGACTGATATCTGTTTTTAAAAACTGTTAAGTTATTTAAAGACTCTTCAGAAGGGCATTTTATTTTCTAAATTAAACCTGTATGAAAGCCTTTAGAAGAATTTATTCATATCTATGGAATTGGATGCCATCAATATGCAGATGACACCCAGCTCTATATTTCACTATCCAAATAGACATGGGATGCAGTAGAGATCTTAGGTCACTGTCTGATGGATGTTGTGAAATGACTGAAAGAAAACAAATTGAACCCAGACAAGACAGAAGTGACGGTGGTTGGGAAGCCAGAGATCTTGGAGGACATGGACGTATTTCATCTGACCCTCACAGACTCAGTTAAGAGCCTAGGGGTTATACTGGATCTAGCACTACTGCTAGAAAAGCAAATTAAGGTAGCTGCAAAAAATACTTTTCACAAACTCAGTCCATCCCCCTACCTTGACATAGTCAGTCTGGCCGCCAGGATCCATGCCATGGTAACATCAAGAGTTGATTACTCTAACACACTGTATATAGGTCTTCCCTCTAAATTAACTTGGTGATTCCAGTTGGTGCAGAATGCTGCAGCTTGTCTATTATCTGGAGCTAGGAGGACCATGAATAGCACTCCGATTCTATAGTCACTCCATTGGCTACCTATCAGTTACGACCAATTCAAGGTATTGGCTATCACCTACAAAGCTCTTCATGGCTTTGGTCCATCATATCTACAGGACCGCCTATCTCCCTGTATTCCATCATGGCAGCTTTGCTCATATGAACAGGTCCTTCTGCAGGTGCCACCTCACACATGGGCAGAATCAACAGCTGCATATACACATGTCTTCTCTTTAGTGGTCCCCTTTATGGAATGGTCTACCTGAGGAGGTTAGGAAAGCTCCCATTCTCCTGGCCTTTCTCAAATGATGCAAAAACTAAATTATTCAAAAGGGCTTTTTACTCAGATAGGAGGGCTGTGTATGTCAGGAAGTGGTCTCAAGAGAGCCATCAGTAAAGGGATAGGAAACCCCTCAGTAAAGAGATAAAGCGGGACCACAGACTATTGCTGTAAATATTGAGGAACCATAGAGTTCACTAATATTGCTATAGGTATGATCTTACTGGGCAGTTCCTGTGTTGTTTAATATGTTTAGTTATAGGATTGCTTATGCTCTGTTTCAACATTTCATCAACTCTGTATTGGATTTCTGCTGTTTTTTAACCTGCAAATTTTGCATATATACCCATTACACGTTTATTGAAAAGTCTTTGGTATTGACTGTACTGATTCCCACTGTGTAATCCACATTGAGTCTTAGTGAGAAAGGTTAAGGAGGAATCCTTAAGCTACAAAATCTATGGTTCTGATTATTTATTTACATCATTTATAGTCTAAATAATCAGAACCATAGATTTTGTAGCTTAAGGATTCACATTATATGAAGCTGCTTACATTCATGGAATTGCCACTGAAAGAGGCAGTTCTTGAAGAGCCTGTTCTTGAAGTATAGATGAAACTATATGGGTTCAGTTTTAGTGGTATTTATTTTATTCAGTTTTATAGGAGACAGGATTGTTAATATAAATCTGTTTACTAAAGACAAGGAAAGTCTAAAGTTCTCTGTTACCCATGTCAAATAATTTCCCGTCATCTAGTGGCAAGGCTATGATTCAGTTTGCTTGTCTACTGTAGCAACTAAGTTAACTGACAAAAGAACATGACCTTGTACTTCTTGGGCTAATAAAACTATTTGACCTGTATGTGTTATATGAATCATGCATGGCTAATTAAAGTAGGGTAGCCAGCATAAAAGGCAAGATTTTTCTGCTGTTGGATAGACATTACTAAACAAAGCCAATGTGGTATAATGCTCACAGTGTTGGACTAGGATGTGGGAGAATGCCCACTCTGGTCATGGAAGCTCACTGAACGACCTGGGGCCAGTCACTGTTTCCCTCAGCCTGACCTGAATTAGGCTCCGGGTTGAGGATAAAACTGAGGAGGAAAGCACAATGCTGTAAGCCATTTTGAGTCCCATTGGGGAGAAAAGTGAAATACAAATATTTTAAAATAATTTGTAAATTCACAATAATTTCATTTAAGGAAATATTTCTTTGCATTTAAGCAAATAACGGATGAACTTTTTTTTCACTGTACAGAGTGTTAACAATCAAGGTTGTATGTCATTTTCTGCTCATAATGTTTCACTGACATCTTAAAACACTATGATGTAGATTATTTTCATTGGCACAGAACCAGTCCACCTTACTGAAAACATCTCGCTGCCACTTGAACTGCATATAGATTGTTAGACTGATCCAAATTGCGCCAATCATGAGCGATAGAGTAGGGAGTGTACCCAAGCCTCTGTAAATTGTTAGTGTATGGAGTTACTATTAGGGATGTGCGCTTTGGGTTCCCATTTCGGGTTTTTAACCCAAATTGTGCCCGGTTTCTGAAGATTTGGGATTCCTGAATCGGCATTGCCAATACAAATCACTTCAGGAAGTTTCGGGAAAAGCAGCAGCAGCCACTCCCACAGCAATTTTCTAGCTGTTTGCATTGCAAACAGCAAGAAAAGTGCTGCTTGCTTTCAAACTTCCTGCCCTGCCGTTTTTTCCCCCCTGATGGGAGGGGGAGGAGGGTTGAAAAGGGGCCCTTTCAAACACAGCACTGTTTGCTTCCCTCGATAGAAGGGGGAGCTTCCTCCCCCTCCCATCCAGTGAAGCAAGCGGCATGGCATTTGAAATTTAAAGCACCCCTTTTTGTGCCATTTGCAAGTGGCATGAAAAGGGATGCTTTCAAACACCGCACCACTTGCTTCACCCAATGGGAGGAGGAAACAAGCAGCGGGGTGGGAAGTTTAAAGCAACCCTTTTCTTGCCACTTGCAAGCTGCATGAAGTGAATTGCTTTGAGCTTCGTTGTGTTCCATAAAGATTCCCAAAGCGGGACACCTGAATCTTTTTCGGGTTCACACTGCAGTTTTTAAAAACATTACTTATCTGTCACAGCATGCCTTTGCTTTCTGAATATGTGACCATTGGGATCTCTGTAGATTATCAAAAATAAATTTATATTTCATAATCAGTGCTAGCAATATTTTTTGAAAGTAGGCATCTGAAATATAGAAATGTGTTGCTTTCCTTTTGCTCTTGAAGCTACAAGTATGCCCTAATTGTGTTGTTCCATGTTGAAGTTGAGGGAAGCTGTCAATGAATTAGACCCTGAATTAGAACCCTTGTAAGTGAGCAACACCATGTGACCAGTGGTTTTACCATGGACAATATCTGCTTATAAGTTGATTTCAAGAGACAGATTTTAGTTCCTCTCTCTCTCTCTCTCTCTCTCTCTCTCTCTGGTCTTCTCTTGGTCATGGAAGGATTTGAAATATTCTCTTGAGAATGAAAAACAAAAAGTGATAGAATTGAATAAATTTTTGGAGTTTGAGAAGCAGCTGTCAAATGATTTGGAAAAGAAAATTCAATCCCAGGAAACTTTGAATGCGGCCCAGTTGTCACAGGAGCGCAGCTGTAACTCTGAGCTTCAAGTACTGCTAGAATCAGAGAAGTTCAGAGTTCTTGAGCTAAGCAGTGCCCTTGAAAGGGAAAAAGAATTGTGTGCCCAGCTTCAGGCAGCTGAACAGAAAAGGCAGAATGGGACTCTTAAACCGGCAGAAGAATTACTTGGAGATCTGCAAAAACAGCTGGATGAAAAGCATGGCCGTATAGTGGAGTTGGTTAGTGAGATGGAACGGTATAAATTGGAATCTGTTCAGCTGAAGCAGCAGATGGAAAAGGAGAGGCAGATTCAAAGGAAGACTCTGCAAGATGAACAAGAAGCTAATCTCTTGGCACATAAAAAAGTTCATGAACTGGAGTCCAAAGTGGAAGATCTTCAGTGGCAGCTTGGAGAAAAGAGACAGCAGGTTCATCAGCTGCAGCACGAGGAAAAGAAATTGCAAGAAACCATCCAAAAACTGCAGCAAGAGGAGCAGAGCAGAATGGCAGGAACCAAAGTGGAAACAGCAGCCTGCCAGAATCTAAATGAGGTAAGGTGGCTTTCAGAAGAACATGCCACATTGATTTCAGTTTCATCACATCTCTTGTTCTCATATAATTGCTTTAATAATGTTTCATTTATTCATGCGCCAAAAAGCTATAGGAAGTGTTTGTAGCCTTCATTATCTATAAGCTAGGCTAAAAGTGGTGGAAGTGTTGAAACTAGAATGAATATGGTAGAAGTGTTGAAACCATAATACATTTGTACGTGCAAATTCATTCTATTAGTAATTTCTTCCCACTCTTTATCTCAACACTACCTTGTTAACTTGCAGCTCTGGAGCTAGGCACTTTTCATCTTTGCGTTTTTACAAGTGAGTCTGCAATACCTGGTGCAAATGTTAGCAGTCAAACCATATCCTTAACACTAATAGGGAAGTTCATGAATATAGCTATATCATAAAGCCCTCTCCTCGTGTGCTTCAAGCACATGGCATGTTGCCTGGCTAGGCAGAACAGTTCCCAATCCAGCTGGAAGGGAAAATCATTGGAATGTGAGTCATAGGCGAGGCTGACTAGCTGCCCCACACCCCAGAGATGTGCAGAAACGTAGGACAAAAGAGGTCTTCCAGGAGTTCCTGAGTTAATTTCCTCCACACCCTCCCGATCTTCCCCCCCTTCTTCCTTCCTAATCAGAATTAATTAGAGAGCTGATAACTCTTCCCTTTTGCCAATCGCAAGTCATCAGTCACTATTTTTATCTATAGTTCTGCCCAAATATGTTCAATCAAACCTTGATGTTGGTAGCAATTTGGGCCTCAGAGCGCTATATAGTTGGCACTTCTCTCCTTGAATAGCACTGTGTAAATTGCATGATTTATACTAGTGTAATTCCTGTGGTATGCACTTTGAATGACCTTGGTATTGAAGATGCTTCTTTTTCCTCTTAAGTACAGCCTGATGTTGGCCTTGGATTGTTGCTCAGCAAGTCTCACTCTTTGCATGCGCTAGGAGCAACTCTTAATGTTTGCTTTTGGGGATGTTTGCTAGAAGGTGAAATATAATTACACATGATCAAAACTGGCTCTTTCTTGTAAGAATTGTTCAGAAATCTCAGCACAGGTCCTGACAGTAAGAGCTAAGCTACAAGAGACGAATTACACAAGTTCGGAAGGCTTTGTCAATTTCCCCTCTCAACAAAGCCAGCAAAGATCGCTCCTAAGAGGGTTTACTAATTTCCTCTCTGCCTCCCAAAGGCTTTGTCAGTTTCGCCTCCCCTTCTAGGAGGCGAAGAGGAAATCAACCCTCTGAGGAGCAATCTTTGCTGGCTCTGTAGAGAAGGGAAATTGACAGAGCCTTCCAATCTCTTTTAAAACTTAACTTCCCAGCTAACATTACGACTCCCTTCACGTGAGCATCCTTGTGTAATTCATCTCTTGTAGTTTAGCTCAATGGATTCCAGAGGGTAACTTTTAGGAATTAGTCTAAAAATCCCTATTGCAGATACTTACCCATTATTTATATATATATAAGGTGTTTAATTTATTCCAAGTCAGTTATAGTGTTGTCAAGAATTGAATTACTTCCAAACATTGCTACATGGCTAAATGTCTTGTGTATGCATGTGTGCACACATGCAAACACACACACGTCTCCCATGGAGTCATGAGACTTTAATGAGCCTGCCTACAATGAATGAAAGGAGCTATATTTAAAGATATAATTTAAAGAAATTCTCCAACAACTGGAGAATTTCTTTCCAAATGGTCTTGTACCATACCTCATGAAAATTAACAAATATAACTTTGAAAAATTCAGCTTTACAGTTCAGTGAAATTACTACCTAATCCCATATGAATTAAGTTTCCATACATAATTAATTCAAGGTGTTTGCTAAATATTTGTTGATACAGGCAACTTGGGATACATCTAATGAAAGAACAAGAAAGTGGGTCTTCCAGCAAAAAATGGGAGTAGCTGAAACAAAAGAATTGTCCTATTCTGCTCTAATTGGCATGGGAGGAGGAGGAGATGTTATCAAGGAATCCCACGATCTGCAGGCTGCCAGACAGAAGCTAAGAAATGTGTCTTCCAGACTGAAACTTCTGACTAACAAAGCAGCCAACAGGTTAGATTAACTTTTGCTACTGGTAGTAAATAATGTGTACATTAGTACCTTTTCTCAGAAGTTTCAGAAACTATGGGCTTGGTTCGTCATTTGTTTACAAGTGCCAAATTGCAACTTAGACTTTGAAGTTTCATCGGTCATGCTGACTAGTACAAGAGCCCTAATCTTCACCTAAACCAATAGCATTAGTTTTAGGCCTAGTTTAGACTGTAAGCCTGCAGGTAGGAGATTCATATCCTTAAAACTGCAATGATGAAGTACTGGGTGCCAGATCGGAAGCCTGTGCATTTTGTCATTTAGGTGAAAAACTCTGATGCATCTTTCATCTTGTCTGCAATAGGAGAGAAGTGATGCCAGGGATAAACAGAGATTTGGTTTCAGCAGGGGAGGAGAATCAAAGAAGTTTTGCCAAGATCTTCACAGAAAAGGGTAGATTTTGAGGAAGATTTTGAAAGAAGTGAGAAGCAAAACCATACTGGTGTTGTAGGAGGAGTTCTAGGTGTAAAAAAGGTAAGGAATAGAGGTGGACACAGTCTGGAAAATGGACCAAAATTTTGCATGGTCCAGCCCCGTTCGTGGTTCACAAACACACAGTTCGTGGGACTCACCTTTTTCATGAAGGTCCATTGGTCCGTGGTCCATGAGTCCAGACATCCTGTTACTGATCTAGCAATTCCCTAGGCAATGAAGAGGATATCTGCAGACCTTTTGCAGCTCTTAAAAATTTAATAGACATCTCTGCCTGCCGAGCAGAGAGCTCCCATTTGGCTCTATGGAGCAAGAAGAAAGAATTAATTCCCTAGGCAACAGAGGGGTGGACATTCTGCAGCCATGGCAACACCAATCTTAGCCCTCAAAACATAGATAAGCAGCTTTGCCTGCCAACCAGAGAGCTCCCATTCTTCTCTGCGAGCAAGAAGCAAGAATGAATTCCCTAGGCAACAGCTGGGAAGGTGTCTGTGTAGTGAGTGAGGGGGCTCTTCCCCCATCCTTTTCTGTTTGATTTTGCCTCATTGCAACTTTTTGGTGCTGCTAGCCAATGCAAGTCAATTGGCATTTGCGACTCCAGTATCTACTGGAAGTTTCCTGGGGGTGGCCGCTTTGGGGGTCTGTAAGTCAGATGTTTGAAATGGAAACTTGACTAAACTTTGAGAGTGGCTGGATGAGAGGCTGCTGAAGATTCTCTGCAAGTTTGAGCTCCCTGGGTATGAAGGGGTGGAGCTAGGGCTGCTGGAAGTAATAGACCATGGACCAACGAACCAGTCCGTGAATGGGGCTGGTCCGTGAAAAGTTCGTGGTCCATGAAAATCGACAGACCACAGGCTGGTGGTCCAAGGTTTTTTTTCTGGTCTGTGCCCACCTCTAGTAAGGAACAAATGCAGAGGAGCTTGAGGGAACAGGAGACCTTTGTGTGACTGAGGATGGTAGAACTGGAGCAATGAGGGTCATAGGCAGGGATGTAATAAGATATGGTCAGGGCAAGGCCATGGAAGACGTTGAAGGTAAGAACCATGAGTGGCCTGAATAAACATCATACAACACGAAGTGAATTATTTTAATAGCAGAATGCTGGATAGAGTTGAGAGGGCTGAGCTATGACAGCAGAAGACCAAAGAGGATGATGTTGCAGTTGTCAGAGTGAGAGGTACACCAGACTGAATCAGCAATCATTATAAAATCTCATTAATCGACAGTATAATTTAATTTAATTTAATTTAATTTATTACATTTATATTCTGCCCTCCCCGCTTCAGCGGGCTCAGGGCGGATAACAAAAATACAAAATATTAAATATCACTAAAACTTTAAAAACACTACATCTAATCATTAAAATTACAACTATGCAAATATATAAAATTCATATATTTGTACAGCAGTTCTTCCAGAGCAAATATATGAAGTATCAAGTATGGACAACAGCATCTGCATAGGAGGGCATATGATTTTTTTAAAAACCCTCAACGGGGGGGGGGGGGCACCGCATGGCGTCAGTCATATGCCTGGAGGAATAATTCCGTCTTAACAGGCCCGGCGGAATGCTAGCAAATCTTGCCGGGTCCTAGTCTCGTAGGGCGGAGCATTCCACCAGGCCGGGGCCAGGACCGAAAACGCCCTGGCTCTGGTCGACGCCAGGCGGGCCTCCCTAGGGCCAGGGACCCTTAAAAGATGCTTCCTGCCTGATCGAAGAGTCCTCCGGGGCTCGTATGGTGAGAGACAGTCCCGTATAAGCAAAGTTTATGTATTACAGTCTGATAGTCTACTGGTATTCTTGTGGTGAGTATAAAAACGGACAAAGTTAGTAAATTTTAGTACATTCCTTCTAATATACAAGTTTTTTCAACAGTTCCCAAATTTAGATAACCAGGCCTCATCTCATGATTTGAGCCCAGGGCCCTTAAAACACCTCTCAGTTACATAAAGTCCAGCCTGCCAGTTAAGATTTTTTTTCTCAAGTCCTGTTCTCTGTGCCTCTGTCTGCAGAGGTAAGGAGCGTGGCAACCCAAGGCAAGGCTTTTTTGATGGTGGCACTGCCTTTGGAATGCCCTCCCCTTTGATGCTTGCCTGGCACCTATTTTTCTCTCATTTAGGAACCTAGCCAACACATTTCTCTTTACTCAGGCTTTTAGCTAAGGGGTTCCATCTTTTTTAGTTGTTTTTTTATCTGCTCCTAGCCTGAAGACTGTTTTATAAAAATCATTTTAGTCATTTCTCTGATGTGGTTTTATTGGCATGCTAGTGATTTTATTGCTATTGCTAGTTTTTATCAGTATTACTTGTTTTTATTAGACGAGCTCAGTTCAGTTTATTCAAGGAAACGGTCCAAAAATTCCATTGGCTAGTGGACTCCCAAAATGTAACCATTGAATCTCAGTTGCACAAGGAGACTATAGAACTATATTAACATATAAAATTAATAGAAAAGTGTTAATTCATCCGAAGTAACGTAATGTTTAAAATATTTTATATATAAATTTATTTGATCAGAATTGAAAGCTGTCCTAGAGCCAGCAATATTTCAGCGTGGATGCTCAGAGCTGCTGGAATATATTTAGCAGCAGCTTCAGCAACCTTTCTACCATTACCTGAAAGAATGTTTTAAAACGGCAATTTACAGAATGGTAAGAATAAATTGCCAGAACAAAAACTGGCAGGGAAGCTCCGGGCTTAGCACAGAACTTGCAAGAGAAAAAAGTGGGAGGTTTACTCCATTAAGGGGAGCGCATTAAAATGAGATGATGAGTAAAGCTTTTGATAGATATAATGAGTAATTACTACAAGTAAATGAAGATAAAAGCGTGAAGCCCAAAAACATGGAAGAACAAACTCGTTTGGCCTCAGTTAAAATATGCTGCCTGTCAAGTTGCAGGCAAGTGCTAAGTAGGGGAGGAGAGCGGGGAGGAGGCATGGCAACAAAAACACACTGACACAGTGCTGGAGATAAAGAAGGCCACAACTTTATTGAGATTACAGCTCAGGGAGCAAAGATGGCATAGGGCACAGATCCGACCATCAGCTGACCTGCCTGCCAAGCTGATGACCCACACACCCGCTCAGCCCCCTGCTGAGGAGGGAACCATGGGATGACAGTCAGTGGGATGCCCCGTGGGTGTGAAACATCCTCTGCCACCTGGGATTGAGGCGGACTGACAGCCCCCGACTGGGCATGCACCAGCCATTCCTCACTCCCCAGATCCCTTATGGGGACTCCCATAATAGGGAAACTGAGCCCGAGGGCCCTGTTTCCCCCAGATCAGTGCCCAGTGCCCTAATACACAGCCTACTAACTCCAAAGTTGTGATGAAAGGGAAGGCTGAGTGGGATGCTGCCATGGGCCAAGTGCTATGAGGTGGGAGCCAGCTTCCAAGACTAGGGGCCCGCACCAGATGTGCCTGGGCGTGCTCCCCTGGCCCCTGGTCATTCCCTGCCCCTCCACAACATGTCAGCCACCATGCCATGCCCCACCTGCCTCCCCTGCATCACCCGCAACCTGGCCCCCAGCTTAAGTCTGGGAGCCACTGTTTCTTCAAGCTTCCCAATATGGAAATACAAGCTTAAGCTTTATATATACTACTGTTGTTAAAGTCCACATCAGTGATTTCCCCCCCTAAAAACTGCGTACAAGCACTAGTAAAAGAGAGTGCTCAAAGCCGTAACAGTAGGGTTAACAAAGAATCTGATAAGGAAGGTAAGGTGGGTAAAGGTGCAAGTACCGAGTCATTACTGACCCATGGGGGGACGTCGCATCACAACGTTTTCTTGGCAGACTTCTTTTACAGGGTGGTTTGCCATTGCCTTTCCCCAGTCATCTACACTTTACTGCCAGGAAACTGGGTACTCATTTTACCATCCTCAGAAGGATGGAAGGCTGAGTCAACTTTGAGCTGGCTACTTGAACCCAGCTTCCGCCAGGATCGAACTCAGGTTGTGAGCAGAGATTGGACTCTAGTACTGCAGGTTACCACTCTGCGCCACAGGGCTCCTGATAAGGCAGGATTTAGCCTAAATTTAATAACTGTTGACCAAGCTTACACAGATGATTTTTTAAATCCTGCCTGCAATTTTTAAATCATTTTTACTGCTGTTGTGAGCCACTTTGATCAGGTCGGGTGAGATGACATACACATTTTCTAAATAAATAAGTAAATAAAATAAATCTGCTGATACATCTCTTTGAAGCAATTTTGACATATTAACTATTTAGCAGAAATCAACACATCAAATAAACACTGAGCTCAAAACCTACAAGGATGAAGAATCAGACCAGGCCTTGATCTAGTGTAATTTAAATTAATGAATTAAAAATAATGATGCTTAAAGAAGACGCTGTTGTAGAAAACAAAAGTACTAGAGCATTTAACCATGTTTTAGACTTGTATTTCCATTATTTGTGAGAAAATGGATTAGATAATCGAAAGCTATAGAGCAGTCTTCTGTTGCGTTACATTTCTGCCAGTACACATGCTGTTGTGCTCCTTACATGACAGGCATTTTGATTTATTCAGGCTGCCGTTTGAAAAAACAGATGATGAAGACTTTGTTGGGATACAAAATGATATTGAAGAAGTTCTCTTGCTTTTGCAAATGTTATCTGGCTTCTCCAACTTGGATACAGAGGTAAGATTAATGAGGAAGGGAAACTAAGCTTATTCAAGACATTTCTGATGTGGTTGTATTAAGTTATTTCACAGCCATACTGTATTTGCCATATGGGAGCCAGAATTCTGAATGCAGCATGACTTAACAGGCTTTAAAAACCTGTTCTATAAAGAACTCAAAGTCACTGTTAAAGTTGTAAGAAAAAAACAAGCAATTTAATTTGTCAGTGGTTTGGATTTCATGTTACATTTTTAAAGAGTGCGATAAGTTGTTACATTCTCGAAAAGCTGCATTGTTCCTTAGAAGCTGGAGTTGTACTGAGCTACTCTCTTACTGCTCGTTTTCCTTTCTAGCTGAATTCAGAGCTACCACCAGTTAGTTCATTGACTGAAAGGTTGCTAAAACAAAATGCTGAGCTGACTGGATTTGTCAGTAGACTGAGTGAGGAAAAGAACAATTTGAGAAATGTCATCATGAAACTGGAGGAGGAACTTAGACGATGCCAGCACAGAGGACCCTGTGGAGATTCTGTATGGATTTTTTTATTTGAATGCAAATTATTCTTTTAGTGTTCATTTGTTTAGACAGGAATTTTATAGATCTTAAGCCCCAGGATGCTGGGATTCCTGTATTTTAGTAGCTTTTGGAGACTAAGCCATCGTGCTTAATTTTCTTAGGCTAGTTATTTGACAAGACTAACTAAAACATTTTTGGGTCATGCATTTTGTGTGATAATACCAAATGAAATATAACTCCCCTTTGTTCAGTAATGTTTGCTTGAGATGAGGAGGATACCCTGTCATGTCTTCTTTCCGTCATCCTAGGCAGCAGGAATTAGATTGCTCTCTCTGCCCTCGATGGGGAAGGGAGTTCCTACCCTTCTCAGTTCCTTTCCTGCCTCCAAGCAGTGTAATTTTAGTTTTATTTTTTATTTCAAAATACTTACATCCCACCTTTTCCTCTAGGAAACCCAAGGCAACTAAAAACATATCACTAAAACATCTTAGAATAAAAATATTAGATCACAAAACACACTGAAAGAAAAAGTACAAAATAACCAAGTGAAACTTCATGCAAAGCCCTTTAAAACAAAAAAGCCTCAATTATCCTCATAAAGGCCAACAGAAATCAGATCCTTTGGTACTCTAAAGTACCTCATTCTTCAGGATCAGAGTAGCTATAGAAAAAGCACGGTGTGGTGGCCAAATGTGTCATCTTTGAAAAAGTTATCAATAACATATTTTCAGGGCCGAATCTATGGTTGCTGGCGCCCAGTGCAACCCTTGCCTGGCCCTCTGCACACGAGCACAGCGTGCGTGTGCTCCCGTCGCTGCGTGATAATATCACTTCTGTGATGTCATCACACGGGGCGGGAGGCGTGCCGCCTGTGCAGCAAGCCATCCACCTAAGCACCCGGGACGCCGTGGAACCAGTGGCGCAGGCATACACTGGGGCGGCTGGCTGAGCACAGGGCTAGGAAGCCCTCGCGCGGTTTGCCTGCTCCGTGCCGCCTGCACGGCAAGCTGGCCGCCCCAGCGCCAGTGTGCCACAGAGCTGGTGGCGGTGGTGCGGTCGTGCACTGGGTGGCTAGCTTTCCACGCAGGTGGCTGGGAGATCCTGCACGCGCAGCAAGCCAGCCGCCCCATTGGCGGGGCAGGCGTGGGCCTCCCAACCCTGCACTCAGCCTCCCATGTGGCAAGCCACGGCGCGCTCCCAGTGGCTGGCAGCCGCGCCCAGCGCCCCATCTTTGGCAGCGCCGGGGGCAAGCTACCCCCCCTGCCCCCCCTCGATCCAGCCCTGCATATTTTGACCTGAAGAGTAGCGTGCACTACTTGGACCCATACAAATATTGTGGCCACTTGCCTTCCATCCCATCACATGTAAGTGGATGACTTTTAAGCACCAAGCCAAAATGTTTTTATTCACATAGGCTTTTAATTAAAGGGTTGATCTTTTATACTATTTTAGTTGGGAAAGTGTTATTTTAAACTCTCATGATTTGGTTGTATGATATATGTTGGGCTGTGTTTTTAATTCTGGATTTTAATTAATATCTTTTAATGTTTTTATTATTTTGTATTTGACAAGCTGCCGAAGGCAGTATAAACATTTTCTAAATACATAAACAAACAGGGCTCAACTTGCATGATGTTTAAACCCCCAGTTATAGGGGAAGAATCCCATGAACTTTACAAGGACGATTCTCTTTATGTATGTCATCCAGCACATGGATGTAGTACTTTCATTGATGTGAGCAGAACTCCCATTTATTCTGAAAGGATACTCTCTAATACTTGTACAAGCCCAACCAAGCAGTGTAATGAAGCCTAAAATATATTTGGGGCTTACTTCTTGGATTTCTTTTTTTAATTTTTGCAAGCCATTTAGACCACCACTGTACAATGGAGGAAGTATCGATACACTTGTTGCTTCAGAAAGAGAGAGCTGGAACAAAGAGAAATCAACTCTGCAGCAGTCCCTGAAACAGGCAGAGGCAGAGCTCGTCAAACTGAGAGCAGAGTTAAGGAACGAGGCTTTTCTGAGAGAACTGGGATCAGATTCAGAAAATGCTGCTTTAAAGGTTGGAAGTTTTTCATTGACTTTCTTGGGACATTTTCTTCTGCCATTAAAGGTTAGGCTTGTGCCCCACCTCCATCATTAATCTGAGATGAAACATTCAGAGCCTAAAGCAATACCTTTATTACAGCTGCTCAGTTTAGACAAATGTGCAACATTTTTTTCATTGTGATTTTTCTTTGGAATAAATAAAAGGAATATGTCAACATTTTATATTTGGACAAAATTCCAAAGGAGGAAGGCTCCTATAAGCAGGTGACAATCTTCTCCTGTTAAAAGCCGAAATGTGGAGCTGCTTTCCCCCACCCCAGCTATAATTGCGAAGGACAGTAACTGCAAATAGTCTGGACTCTGATAGGAAAAATGAACTGCATGCAAATACTAGGCTTAATATACTGTGTTGTTTCTTACATCACTATTAATTTCCTTTCCATTCCAGAGAATTTATGGCAGGTATTTGAGAGCGGAGAGCTTTCGGAAGGCACTCATATATCAGAAGAAATATTTACTGCTCTTACTGGGTGGGTTTCAGGAGTGTGAAGAAGCCACCTTATCTCTCATTGCAAGAATGGGTGGACAGCCTTCCTACACAGATCTGGAGATTATTACACATCGTCCAAAGGGTTTCACACGGTTCCGGTCAGCAGTTAGAGTGCTAATTGCAATTTCAAGGTATGGTTCATGACAATCTTGTAAAATGGAGAACCGCAAGAACATGATCATGTGCAGTAAAATGATGGAATATTCCTCACTAAATGAAGCAAACTGTTTGTATGGTTCAGTTTTGGCAAGAAAATTCCTATAATTTACTAACCATATATTGCAGAACAGTGTGCCAAAGTAAACCATGCCTATTTTCCCCCTCTGAATGTCAAGATTTTTAAAGATTGTTTCATTTCTGTATGACTCACTTGTTATCTACAGTTCCTTTTGGTTCACCAAAACAGCCCCATCATCTGAAAATCATACCAATATCAGCATAAATCAGATTGCTAATTTGAGAGGCTACCATATTGGCTGCTGCATATCTGTGAAGCATAATGAGCATGTTAGAAGTAGAAGCATTTTACCATTTTTCCCTCTTGTTTTAAAATGCAGAATGAAGTTCCTGGTTCATCGTTGGCATCGAATTACTGGTTATAGTTCAATAGGCATCAGCAGAGATGGTTTTAGCCAGAACACAGGTACGTAAAATGAGAAACAAGGTAGCTTTCTCTAAAGCATTAGTCTCCAGCTGGAGAGTTTCAACAGAGAACTGGGCCATGATCTTACCTACAGCACTCATGTTTGTAGCACTAGGACCTGGGAGACCAGGACAAGCACATGGGGAACTCAGGTTCAAATTCCCATTTGGGCAAGTCACTTCCTCCTAGGGTGGTTGTGAGGATGAAATGGAAGAGAGAAGAATGATGTTATAGAATGCCGTGGGTCCCTAGTGAGGACACAAAAAATGGGGTACAAATATCTAAGTAAATCTGGGTGGGAGGACAAAACAGATAAAAAGGAGAGGGGCCAGATCTAGATAGATACATATATATCAAAGATAGAAAATAGAATATTTGATCCCACTTTGTAGGATGGGGTTTAAAATGGTTCTGGAAGATTGAAGATCACAGTTTTAAAACAAAGGTCTGTGGATTGTGAACTGAAATATATCTAGGATGTAGACTTTGTTCAGTACATTATATTCGCAGTACAAAAAGCTGATGATGCAATTCAGCACAACCCATAATGCTATCTGTAATCGAGACATACGAACCATATTTTATCCTATTGTAATCCCTTAGTAGTTATGGCTTAACTGTATATTTTACCCTATACATTTTAGCCAACCGACTTCTTTGAATTGGACCTGTATCATTAATAGTAACCAGACCTGTATGATTTATTATTAATAATAACTGGTGGGGAACAGTCATCAGCTAGATAACGTCCCATGCCAAGGTGCTTTGGAAAGTGCAAAAAAGGATGTTACGGTTTTTCAAATATGCAATAAAACTCTGTTTGAGGGAGTTACTTTTCTTCAAGAGCCTTCAGAGTTACTGGACACAAAATGGCAGCTTATACAAAAACTGCAGCCTTTCAGAGCTCGTCTGCAGTGCTGAGGTTGGAAAACCTTTCCCAAAGTGAGCCACTACCCCCACCCTAAACTGTAATTTGCCCTGCAGGAGAAAAATATACTTCTCTGTTTTCCTTAGAAGAGACAAATAGCAGTTTTGATGCATGGTGAAAGAGGCAATAGCACACATCTTTCCAGAACAAGTCTGAAGGAAGGTGTGTGTGCACGCATGCGTTCACACACAAAGGAGAAAGAGGAGAGGCAGATAGGAAAGGGAGCTGGCACTGTTATTGGCGCAGTTTGCTTCCAGCTTCTTCATACAAAAAAGGAAAGAGGAGCAAAGCTGGCTGCTGTGGTAGTTTTAAAGGGAGGGATAAAAAATTAAACCAGCTGCTATGAAGCTTTAAAGGGAAGGATAAAAAATGAGCCCAGTACTGTGGAGGGGGCGAAGAGCTGCTTTTAATTGCTTGGGGAGTGACTGATCACACCTGAGTGACCTTCTGCCCATTCCTGCAATAATGTATGTGCTGTTAGCATAATGCTAATCTTTTGAGTCTTGTAATAGAATCCTGACACTAAATTTGCATTTTTCTGAAAGACTTTCTAGCATTGTTCTATCATCATCAGTGTTGAAACATAAAGCTGCAGTGTTATGTTTTGAAGGGCAGAACCAGGAGGCCAATGCAAAACAGTTACTATTTTGACATTCACTTGTGGGGTCCCAGTCAAGGCTGTTGGAGTTTTAAAAACCAGCTTCCAGCCTTCATGGCTATTGTGTACATTTGAATAAATTAAGTTCTGCTTTGGGAATCAGGCTGTCAGTATTGAGGAATTATATCTCTAAACTAACTATGGGGAAAGTATTCCTTGAAAGTAATTAATCTGCCGAACTGAGTTTGTTTATCTGGGGCACACGGTTAATTCTTTTTTAAATATGTAGGTAATGAACTAAGGCAAGATTCATTTTCAGGTGGTCTTGAACTATATGGAGATCAAAGACATTCTTCTTATCGATCCAGATCAGAGCTGGAATCTCTCAGATCTCCTCTAAGCTATCAACACAGGTAAATTACAGCTTCTACTCTTTTCCTGCATTTAGAAAAAACAAGCTGCTAAAATGTAGCCTGTTTGCCATACAAACCATCGCCGTATGTTCAGAGGCAGCAAACCCCCAAGTACCAGATGCTATGGTCAGAAAAGGAGGAAAGTATTAACCATGCTGTGCTGTGCAAGATGACCTATCATGGGTGACCAATGTCTGGACTTTGTATCCAATTTAGCAGGGCATTTCTTCCAGATTTTTTTTATAACATGCTTTATTAGTTTTAATTCCAAATCAACCTACAAACAGATCAAACCAAATCTTACAGGATTAATACATATTTATACAATATATTTATTACAATCCATCTCTACTGTTCAATTGTATTTGTGTAGTCTTTCCATTACTATTAGCCTATTAGCTAATTAGCCTATTAGCCTATTATTTCTATAAGTCTACTTTGTTTAATTTTGAAAATCATTTTCTTTTCTCACTATTTTGGGTCCTATCTTCCTAAACTATAATTAAATTCTTATTTTGTATTTTAATTCAATCCACCTATAAAAGGGGATCCATCTTTGTTTCCAATCGTGTTTTCCACAGTTTTTAACTACCATAAGTCTCTGGATCTCTCCAGTTTTATGATAGTAAAAACATGTCTGCAAAATGTTACTTCTTTCTCTTTGTTACAGGTGATACATTTATTTATTTAAAATATTTCTAGGCTGTTTTTCCAGGTTAGTGAATAAGGGTGTGCACCAGAAAAAAACTCAAGTTTCTTACTTCAGGTTTACCCGAAGCAGGAAAAACACTCAAAACCCAGATGGGCAAGCCACTTCGGATTTGGGTATTTAAATCGCTTCGGTATGCTCTGTAAAGATTTGAAGTATACTGAAGTAAGAGGGAAAGCTTCCAGCCCCAGCCCCGCCCCCCACCCCACTTATCTGGCCCTGGAAAGGGGTATTTAAACCCCTGCCGACAGCTGCTTGGCAGGGATTTCCCCGCCGAACAGCTGATTCCGGGGTTTAAATGCCCCTTTTCCTGCTGCTTTGCAGCAGCATGGAAATGGGCATTTAAACCCCTTGACCCAAATCTTCCCAAAGTGATTCGTATCGCTTTGGGAAGCTTTGATTTGGGGTTTCTGAATTCGGGAATCCCAAATCTTTGCGAATCGGGTCTGATTCGGATATTTTACCCAAATTGCACACGCCTAGTAGTGAATATTAAAACGTTTGAGACATTAAAGAGCATTTAAAATCCATATAGAATGTTTAAAACAAATAAATAAAATGTAATATAAACACACAAACAGCAAGGAGTGCTCGTAAAAGTTAACGAGGGAATGGCAAACAAAAAAAAAGTCTGGCAGAAGACAATAGTAGAGGGAGACAGATGAATTTCCCTAGGGAAGGAGTTCCAATGTTTTGGTGCCACAACTGAGAACACCCTTTTTCACGTTGCCACCCATCTAGCCTCAAATGGTGGTGGTGTCCAAAACAGAATCTTTAAAAATGAGCAGATTGGACAAGTAGGTTCATATGGAAGTAGATAATCAATATCCACATGTTTAGATATCAGTTCTTCCCCATTGACCACCACTCTTTCCAATTTGTACTTCCTTTACAGACCCTTGCTTTTTATGTTTTGCTAAATTATTGGAAACTAAGATAAATGTATTCTAAATCAGATGCAATTTTCGCAACTATTTTAGGAAAAGGACACTATGGTTTTTCTGCAAGGTCTCGAACAAGGGACTGTTGGGTACTGTCTGTAGCTGTAGGTATGCTCGTACTGGGTAGTTTATACATTGTTAAATATATCATGTTTAATTATTTATGCTTTGTTTCAGCAGTACTTCACTATTTGTATGTGTTTGTTTTTAAATTTCTGCAATCCATTGCTTGTATTGTTCATTGATTGTATTGACTTTCACTGTATAATCTGCCTTGAGTCCCAGTAAGAAAGACGGACTAAAAATAAATAAATAAATTTGGGGACTGGAAGGTAGGTACGCCTTCAGGAGATGCAGTGAAAAATGGCAGAAAATATCAAAGAGCGCGTACAAAATGTTCAAAGGATTGAAACACCTTCCTTTGAAGTAAAAGCAAATGTTTGTGGCTTTTTAGTTTATAAAATAAGACTAAAGGAGTGAGAGAGATTTATAAAATTATGAATGGTATAGTATGAAACCATTAATCATTCTGAATGCTAAAACCCAGAGTCACTCAAAGAAGTTGATTGGCAGTAGGCTCATAAGATGTTGTGATGTCAACTACCTAAGATAGTTTTTTTTAAAAAAAATGGATAATTACATAGAGAGCCTGTCAAGAGCAACTAGATATGACAGCTAAATAGAGGCTTGTGAATACCGTATGTTAAGGATGAGCAATGGGGTGGCCGTTGGCTGTTGTCTTCATGACTCCCTTATGGCTCTCCCAATAGTATGTAGCTACTGTAGGGAACATATGCACATTAGATGAACCTTTTGTTTCGTTCAGTGAAGACTAATTATTTGGTAGCTTCCTGTAGTGAATTAAAAGCAATTTAGACCAATGCCTTTTCACCAATATCTTTCATTGCTTCTCTGTCTCAAGGTACCAGGGTGTCCATACTGATTTAAGCACAGTTTCCCTTGCATGTTCTCAGCTACAGAATTATGATCCCGATAGAGCATTAACTGATTATATCAATCGTCTGGAGGCTCTACAGAAGCGACTTGGAAGTGTACAGTCCGGTAAATATTGCTTATTTAATTACTGTGGTCTCAATTCAGTTTCACTTTCTTACGATTGCCTTAATTTAGTGTTTATTTGACCATATACTTGAAAATCATGTTCCTTGTAGAAGGCACCTAATATTGCTTATTCTTTAATCACATTTTGTATTTCTTTCTGGTTTTATAGCACCAGCTTCATATGCACAACTGCACTCTGGTATCAGAAGATAAATCTTTACAACATCTTCACTGCTGGTAGTAACATCAGATAAAATGCCTTCTGCAAATCTACGCGCCTGCTGTGCTTTTGTATAATGTGTATATTGTGGGACCAACATGAACACAGCTCAATGATTGTATGCAGTTCACCTTGCTGGCATCTCCACACCGACTGGAACTTGTGTACATAGGCACTTTTGTGGTCATTCAAACCTGATCATTAAATTACATGTATATTTGTGGAATGCTTAATTTAAACAATTAAATTATTAAGAAGTGTGTATTTATCAAATGGATTGAGAGGATGAAACTTTTGAGATTGCTGAATGCTTAGTTGTAAGTGCACAACACTTTCTGATAAGGCTACTTGAAGGACTTTTCATGATTTTATCCTATTTGCTACTGGCACTGCAGAGAGAAATATCACTTGTAGAGACCTATTTTTGTAAAGGTAGAAGTTTTGAATTTTATGGGTATTTTGTCAAAGTACTGAAATAAAGATGATTTCATCCTTTTAATACTCTAGTGTTCAGTAATATTTAAAATATGATCTATGCATTTTGTGGATAAAGCAGATTTGGTAAGGGAGAGATGATAGATCTTTAAAAATACTTTCACTAATACACCACCCAACACCCTAGTACTGACAGACAAGTCACAGCTAAGCGAGTTTCCACTCATTCATTAACATGTGTAGAGAGAGACTGAATGTCTGACAAGCGTCGTTTGAAATCCTGGCTGATTGGTTGGATTTGTGGCATTTCCCTTTACTTTAGATCTTCACAGTATGCAGTTTTGTTTACACAAAGTTGTGTAAAATGTTGAGTTGTATTGAGAGTTTCATTTTAAAAACAGATTGCTTATAATAGAGGCATTATTAAACACAGATACTGTGGTGGTGCCTGATAGAATGTACACAAATGCAAGATAGTTAATTGCCATTTCTGAAACTGAGGCATGGTTCACATATGCCTGAGAGGATGGTAAAATGAATTTACCACTGCAGGTCAGGGTTCTAACTTTGAATGGTTGAGTTTTTAAAATAGGAAACAAACTAGTCTCTACCGCCCTCTCGTGCTTGTTATGCTGGTTTTCTATTTGCAGGCAATTTAATATAGGAAAATATTCTACAGTGAGATCTTGCAATGTAAAGTGATAGTTCATTCTACACTTCATTCCATACATGTATGAAGCCTCAGGTGAACCTCTTGGTTGCAGCATGTTGACCACTCCACCTTCCATCCTATTAGTGAAGGTTCTTTTGCAGATATAGTTAAGGATGAACTGTACAATATGTTTAATGAGTAGGATCCAGATTTTATGGACTCGGTGTGTGCTTTGTCCACAGCAGCTGTAGGGAATGTCATTTAGAAGCCTGTGAAGGGACAATTTGGCATAAGGGAGGAAGGACTCCTGCATTCCCCTCGCGTAGTGTCCTTCAGCTGAGATTGCTAGGAGCCCCTCCTTCACTAGTCTGTGGTCCCAAGCCAAATTAGGCCCCACAGACCTTTAGAATTTAGAACCCCCCCCCACACACACACACTTGTTAACCAAATGTTTCTATAGTCCAATAGCATTAAATGAGGCCTTTGCCGTTTGAGTGTTTGGGTCATTAATAATGTTCTAGATACCATAAATGATTAGATCACAGAACTGACCATGGAACCTAGCCTTGGCCCTGGGTGTTATTCAAGCCCCAGCACAAGACAAATGTTGCAGAAGTTAGAAACAGCACTCACATTACTATCAAGTTCAGCATTTATGGAAATGGAAGTCTGCCCTAAAAGTTCAACACAACCACATTTCATTTTGAAAGACTTACATGGGGGGACTAGTCAGAAGAAAACTGAAAAGGAGAACGCCAAGCCCCTTCTGGAGGCTTATAAATTAAATATACTACAATGGATACACAAAACCTAAATGAATTCTGTGGGACAGTGTTTGACTACTCTCTGGAAAAATAGGATTTCGTTTCTTGTTGCCTCAAAGCTGATGACAAATTAAAAATCAGGTTTAGATATGTATACTCAAGGGTTCTTACAGAACTGTAATGTGAAAGTGTTAGCTATACACACACATACACACTGCTGCATTTAATTTAAAACTTTAATGCGGTCTTAGAATGTACTGATGAAGTGGCTTGGCATTCTAACATGCATAACATTTAAAAACCTACAATCCTGATTACTGATCTCCACATTAGTAGGACAAAACACACCAAGCAATGGCTCCATCACTGCCTACCTACATTTTATCTCTGAGAAGCTAGCAGATTTCATAATCATGTGCCTAATTCCTCCTGGCTTATTTTCTGCAGCACAGGTCAATTCTTTCTCTGTGGTACTTGCAAGTTGCTTCTTCAGAAAACTTACATTGAATTTTTCCCCGCAGGAGACAAATTTTGACAAGTGATATTTTTAAAACTAGAAAAATGGTGCCCATTTTTAGAAGGGCAATCCGTGTTTCTTCCAATACCACAGAGACACTTCCAAGGCCTGTGGTTCCCATTATTAGTGATTAAAAGCTGGCATAGTTATGCTCAGTCGAAGTTGGTATCATGTTAGCAGAGTGATTTGGAGCCTTTTCTTAATAGTTCAAGAACACTAGGTAATACTCTTAATTAATTTGTATTAAAAGATGGGAGTCTATGCAACGACTCAATAATAGGTTTTTTTAAAACAGCATCCATTTTGTTTCAAAGTTAACTAATTTGGATTTAAAAGGCACAAATAATTAAGAATGCATATTCAAATTACGTAAGAACTTAAAGCAAGGAACAGGCTGTCAGATATTCTAAAAAACAATGTAATGTTCACATTTCTTCACAACAGTCCAAACGCTGACCAGCTCCTCTGGTGTAATCTTTACATAACTTGTCCAGATATGTCTCTGCAGGTTAGCTGAAGAAAGCTGCACTGTGTGACCTACTTTTGTATCTGATGACTGGATTATTGGGTGTGTGGATCATAGTTGCATAATTTATGGTAGGAAAATATCCATCCACCAAATCAAATTCATATAAATGCAGAAGAGTTGACCAAATTGTCTTAATTTGAACATAAGCAAAATTTTCTCCAATACAACGGTGACGACCTAAAAGAAAGTCAGAAGCCGTAAAATTTAGTTTCCTTAATCAAACAGTTTGTATTTACAAATGTATATAGCCAGATATTGGACTGCTTGTTTACTCATGGCTTAGTTGGACACAGTTTTCCCAAGAATCCTGGCCAGTTCCACTGCCATCATATCATACTCAACATTTAATTGAAAGTTAACCTGTGTTTTTAGGGATTAAACTCTAGACCCAGATTTTCATTTTTCCAAGTGTAAGAAAAACACAACATTTAAAAGATAATTACAGATAGCAATACTATGTACAACAGTAATTTTTTATCCATAACGTAATCAATTACTATAACAAACTTACCAGCACCAAATGGTATGTATGCAAACTTCTCTCCAGCTGCAACAGGGTTATCTTGGAGATAACGGCTTGGTTTGAAGCTTACATTTTCTACCCAACAATCTTTAAGTCTATGATTGACCGTGGGAGACACGCAAACTTGATGCCCAGGTGGAATTGTATACCCAGCAACAGTCTAGAAGTGATTAAAAAACAAAACTTCCTTCTAAAAGCTGTTTATATACTGTTCTGCTTGTAATTACTGACAGGACTGCTAATAACCTAGAGCTCAAAAAATAAAGATTGCTGTACTGAAGATCCAATTAAGAGAAAAATCTACACGCTAATTTAAAAACAAAAAGATGGAGGGCTTTATTTCATGTTGTAGCTAGCCTAGAACTAACAGTGCAATCCTAAGAAGAGTTGCTCCAGTCTAAGCTCATTTAAATCAATGGGCTTAGGCTGGAGTAACTCTCCTTAGGATTGCATAGTAAGTGTTGATAATTTATATCTCCAGGGCTTTTTTTTCTGGGAAAAGAGGTGGTGGAACTCAGCGGTGGAACTCGGGACCGCACAATGACATCACTTTGGGTCAGCTGGAACAAGGGGGGAGTTTTTTAAAGTTTAAATCGCCCTCTGCAAAAATGGTCATATGGCCGGTGGCCCCGCCCCCTGATCTCCAGACAGAGGGGAGTTTAGATTGCCCTCTGCGCTGGTGGCGTGGAGGGCAATCTAAACTCCCCTCTGTCTGGAGATCAGGGGGTGGGGCCACCGGCCATATGACCATTTTCAAGAGGTGGCGGAACTCTGTTCTGCTGCGTTTCAGCTGAAAAAAAGCCCTGTATATCTCCATATAGTTGGAGGAAACTCCATATATCACAGGAAAAAACAGCAATATCACATTTTTATCACCCTTTCTGTAAGCAATTCCATCAACCAACCCAAAGGAAATGTCTTTCCCTTGGCCATGCACCAACACACCCCAGAAAGTTAACAAGGCACACAGAAGTATCACAAAGAAAACAAGCATCCCCGGTAGGCTGGGAATCTGCATTGAGCCATGAAGAAAGGCAGAATATAAATGACATAATAAAATAAAAGCCTATTCTGGCTCCATTCAGAGTCCAGACCCCATGTAAGCCACAGTTTTATTACAGCCTAGTAGTTAGTGTAATGTGTAAATGCAGGCTGTTTAATAAAATGGTTTGCCGGTTAGTCTATAACTATGACCCTCCCTCATCCTTAAACCATAGAAATGGCATCAGAGGTGTTTTCAAAATTCCAAAAAAAAACCCTTAAGTAATTTATTAACATTAGAGGGGAAAGGTCAGATGAAGTCAGGGATTGAAAATTTCTGAGGTCAAATTCAGAACATGCATGGACTGCTCAGTTATTCCAAATTTGATAAACCACTGACTACAAACAAAATGTTCTTACTTGTGGAGTTTTAGCCATCCTCATCATAGTCATTATAGGAGGCCTAAGTCTCAATGTTTCTTTCAAACAACTGTCCAGAAAACTCATTTCCTTGAGCTAGAATAAGTAAAATACACCTTGTTATTTTCCAAAGTATTAAACATTTTCCACCTATTAAAAATACTCAAGTACAGTCGTGCAGCATAGATCTAATTCTCTACTGTGAACTCCAGCACTCAGCTAGCCCTAATTTGTGTCCCAAACAAAAACAAACACCAAATGGGTCTCCTGTTTGAAGTGGCCTTTGATTATACTATGAGATATTTAGTTAATGATGCAGAGAGAGGAAAACACAATATATGCTATAGGCAATGAAATACATGAATTCTCTCTAAAACAGGTGATTGCCAAAACACATCCATGAGAAGAAGAAACATACAATATAATTGTGTACCAGAGTTTTGCCTGCATCCATCCCTGTAAGATGTCATACTGAAGTTAACATTAATTGCACAATGGAACATGAACAACATTTTGGCTAAAACACTGTTATATGAGGAGGGGAAGAAACAGAACATCTGAGTGAGCTGAATAAGACCTCACCTGAAATCTGCCCCAGTCATTTTTCAGGTACTTGAAAACAAGGCTTGGTCAGATACCTGAACCCCAAGGCTTTTATACCATGATTTGTATCCATGTGCAAGCTACGCCGATGGAACCAACACCAATGTAAGACAACCTTGTCTTACTGCCTACTTCAACAGTATACTGAGCGCCTTTTGAGTTGTATTTATTTAAATTGTACTTTTCTGCATACTTTGATTTGTAAGTCACACCAAGTTCCCAGGGTGGCAGAACAGCAGGTTAATATAAATGTTACTTGAAAGTAAATTATATTGTGTCTAACAGGAGTCACTGCAAAGCAAATATTCGTAAGATCAAGCTACTTGTATTTAGTACAGATATGTGCCCAAAAAATTAGATGTGCGGTTTCTTGCACACAGTTAGGAAACAGGTGCAACACCCCCCCCATACTTCCATGTGTTTTGCTAAGGAAAAATACTGTGAAAGGTGTATGCAGCACTTAGAATGAGTGTAAAGAACATGCTTAATTTTTCAGAGTACCTTAAGCAACTGAAGGGGCAACTTGGCCTATCTTGCTTTAATTTCTTAGCATCTATGCCTGAAGGTCTCTTATATAATTCTGATGCTTCCACATTTAGTACAGAAGTCCCTTATCTCCAAATAATTCTGCCTACATGTTTAAAGACTCTACAGTCTTATCAGCCTTACAGATAAGCACAGGAATTAAAAACCCCTACAAACCTGATCATAATGTAATGGAGGAAAATCCTCTCCACGCACTGCTTTTTGTTCCCTGTAACACTGTTCCTGGAGTGATTTTTCTCTAGCCAAAAAGAAGCCAAGCCAAGCACTAGTGGTTGAAGATGTGTGCTGCCCTGCTAAAAGCAGCCCAATAAGCAGCCCAGCAATTTCATCATCTGTCAGGTTACGCCCATCCCTAGATTAGAAAAAAGAAATTATAGATTACACATACACTTTGTCTCACTGTACCAGCATTGTACCAGAGCAACAAAATCTCATCAGATTTCCTGAACACTGTCATCTATTCCTCATGACCATGTTGTTTCACAGATCAATAGAAAACATGTGAAACACAACTTAAAGTTGTCAGAAGAAGCAGGAGATACATTCCATCTCTCGACAAGATTAAAACAAGCTTTGAATTCCCTAAGAATGGATGGTCATTCAAATTCAGAAGTGTATGACAAAACTGACTGTTATGAATGTAATAGACTTCAATATCCAACCTTTTGAGCAGACTTGACTTCTCACTGACCATTTTATCCTTTATTTCACAATCCCACTCATATAAACATCTGTCCTCCTGAAAAACAATGCAAGAACAGTTTCATGACCAGCACTTGTTTTGTCTTGTCATGACACTACTGGGAGTCCCACCATTCTTCCAAGGCTCCTTATCCAGGGATCTCTGCTGGTTCAGCAGTGGCAGGAAGTCTTCCCCCCTGCAACCCAAATAGGAGTTGAACATGCTGCTACAACAAAAAATCTGCACCAAAAGTCCATGGGAAGTGTTTCTACCACCTTGGTTACTGCCATAGCAATGCTCGAAGCAGGGGTTGTAGCGTTTGTTGCATATCTAAGGTAAGCATTATGAGCCACCAAGATTCATATTCTGATTTTTAACAAAATCTTTAATTTAGACAAAGCAAGACCATTTGCCAGGATCAAAGCTCAAGGGTTTGATCCTTAATACAGCAAACTGCTTCACTTTGCATATCAGACTCCTGCTATTTATCACAGGGCAATCACATCTATATCTTTGCTAGGCCCTGAATAATAGCCACACTTATTTCTGTAACAGCCTGAATAACCCTGACTAGCCTGGATGGGAAACCACCAAGGAAGACTGGGTTGCAGAGGAGGCAACAGCAAGTGACCTACTCTCTTGCCTTCAAAAACCTATGGGGTCATCATAAATTGGTCGTGACATGACAACACACTATTGTTGTTATTGTTTATTATTATTATTATATTTCTGTACCACTTCTGTATTCCAGCTGTAAATCTTGCTGCAGTTCCCTGATTGGCATATATTATTTTCCTTGATGACATGAACTTTAGCTTCTTTTATGTCCTATTTTCTAAAGTCCAGCCCATAGCCTTCAACTCTTTTCTATGAATCACATCCCAATAATATTACATACTTGTAAGTGACATCCAGTAGCATTTGAAGCATATCATCCTCAATCTTCAAGGACTGTCGTCGTTTCTGAATTATTTTGTAGAAGATAGCCTTTATTTTTTGGTGGGCTCTATCTCGTCTCCTGGAATTAATACACAATAACTGTAAATACTTTTTACTTTGTTTGGCAGATTTACACATGCTAGTACAACCTTAACAGGAAGAGATTTGTTTTTGTTTTTGTTTGTTTATAACCCCTCATTCTTACTGAGGCACATGTTGAAAGAGTTATTTTAAAAAATATATCAATTTAAGGTAGTACAAAAGTCAGCAACTCAGATGCAGTGGATAGACAGCTGGGCATGTGGCTAAACTTCTGCCTTAGCTATGAAGTGCCTAGGCTTAGGCACAATACTAAAGTTCAATGAGCTCACAACAGCCAAAATGTCTCTCTAAATAAGCTCCTTACAAGAAGGCTTACCTCACAAAAGTAAATAGATAATTGATAGGATAGTTGATTTTTTTACCCGCTGGGACCACAAACTAACAAAAGCCTGAAATCCAACAATATTAAAGAACAACAAAATAAAAGCATCCAGCAGGAAAGAAATAAGAGTTTAATAGCCAGAGAACTCAGAACATTAATCCACAGTTTCAAAAGCCATATGAGATAAGATTTTAACCAGACTCCTGTTTTGTTCTCTATGAACTAACAACAGGCTCTAAGATACAAAACTTGATCTGAAACACATGTTGGTACAATCCTAACAGGAAGGGATTTTTCTGATTTCTGAAGAGAGTCTATCCCATCCTATATTTGTCAGATTGGAGGATACAGACTGAACAAGAATCAAAGGCTGCAAGCCTACACACACTAGCTTGAAAGTAAAAAACAGACTCGGTGAGGCTTATTTCACAGTAGACATGCACAGGCTCATGCAACAGATTTGAAGGAGTGGGCTAATGTAGTTGGAATTCCACATTCTTTTGCAATGTGCCAAAAGATAACTAACTTGCAAATTCAAAACTGACCTCCTAACACTGTCTTTGCAATACAAAAGCTCCAAAAGCCTATAAACGTCTGAACCTCACATTTGAACTCCACAATACTTCTCATTCCCATGCCTGCGTTGCCCCTTCTCCAAAGCCAGGGGCAGCAGTTGTATCAGAAGCAGCAGAGCTGCGGTGCCACTGGACTGGAGGACTCTGACGTAGCTCTTCCATCAGGAGCTGGAGGACTCCAACATTGCTCTTGCAGCATCCATTGCAATGTAAGATGCACCACAAAGATTTTAGCAGAAAGAACCTTCAGTAGGAATGTTAGAAAATGCTGCCTCTGGCATATGAAAATTAAACAGATGCTAGGGAAACAAATCAAAATCTAAGCTGAATAATGTTTTAATAAGACTTAGTGTTGCTAACAGCATATTTTACAGTGGTGTGAAAAAAACAATATGATCTGAACTGGAACACTAGTGAACTGAAACATTCAAGGCTACAATGATGTCATTCCAGAGGGGTAGGGTCTATTGTAGCAAAATGAAAAGGAGTCCAGTGGCACCTTATTCCAGCAAGAGCTTTCATGAGTGAGGGTTCACTTCCTCAAATGCTATGAAGAGGAAATCATATTCTACATTTTCATTTTACAACAATGTGATAATAGGTAAACATATTAAACACCTCTTTAGCATGGTTAAAATATTAAAACCAGGACTGCATGTCTCCTCCCCACTGTCTCCCTTGCATGTGAATTCTAACCCCCCATACATCTTTACTTCTGTCACAGATATCAAGCAGGGTCCCTCAAGAAATGGAATCCACTTAAACCATAAGTTCCTATATTTTACTTGAACGTCTCACTTAAGAACTGTGGGGGGAAAGGCAGGCAGCCCTGGTCAATGTTAACTGCCTAGAAGGAGCATGTGTGCAAGAGTAGCAAGGGAACAGTACATAATCCTGCAGCCTATTCACAATTGTTACGTTATTCGATAGGCTCAGACCAGGGCCGGATCTACAGTTGCCAGCGCCCAGGGCAACCGTAGTCAGGCTCTACGCATGCACGCGCATGCTCCTGATGCTGCGTGATGACGTCATTCCCGTGACGTCATCACGCTGGGGCGCCCCCCCGCCCCCGCAGCAAGCCGGCTGTCCTGGAGTGCCGTGGAGCTGGCAGCAGCGCGAGTGGCTTGGAGGCTGCCTGCACCATTCACCTGCCCCGCAGGACAAGGGGCGGCCAGCTTGCCGTGCGCCCGTCCTGGGGAAAGGCAAACGGCACGGGCAGCCTCCGAGCCACCCACGCTGCCTTTTGCCATTCCCAGGACAAGGGGTGGCCAGCTTGCTGTGCGCACCTTGTCCTGGGGAAAAGCAAACGGTGCGGGCGGCCTCCCAGCCACCCACGCTGCCTTTTGCCTTTCCCCAGGACAAGGGGCGCGCGGCAAGCTGGCCGCCTCTTGTCCTGGGAAAGGCAAAAGGCAGCACGGGTGGCTGGGAGGCCGCCCACACCGTTCGCCTTTCCTGAAGCGCGCTCCCGGGGCTGGCAGCGCGCTCCTGGGGCTGGCAACTGCGCCTGGCGCTCCCTCTTTGGCGGCGCCAGGGGCAGACTACCCCCCCTGCCCCATCGATCCGACCCTGGCTCAGACTGAAATAATTGCATAGAATTGCATTGTGCAAGCCTTTGAAGACTTATGTTTATCCGGAAGGCGTGTTTGCAAGAGAAATCTAAAATACATTAATTTGATTAACAAACTGACTATTGGTTGATTGAGTTGTTTAGTACCTGAAGCTTGGCAAAGGCAGCCAGTGTGGCAAAAGCCAAGCAGCATGAGTAAATCCCCCATCCAGATCAGCATACAACTGTGCTACCTTCTCATTAAGAATACTTCTTATCTCTTTCCCATGCAGACAGTGACTTGCTGTCAAAATTATTAGTTCTGAAAGAGCTTCAAACAAGTCTACAGAAAGGAAAAGAAGACATATAAATTAAACGGGAAGTGTTCAGCTTTACATGCAATTTCACAATCTCCAAAATTAATCCAAGAATGCATAAAGAATATCTAAATTTTAGCAAAGTTTTCTTAATTCTCGAGTTTCTTTCCTATGACATTAGCAATATGCATGTCCTAGAGATAAAAGGTTTACAAGTCCCAAGAAATGTAAAACCTATTGAGAAGAGATTGTCCTAGCAACTTGAAAAAGGTAGTTGTGATGCCTTTCTTGAAAAAACCCTTTCTGAACCCTAGCAATTTCCAAGGATCTGCTGGTGGCAAATCTACCTTTTAGCAAGGTGTTCAATGGGGAGGACAGCATAGCTCTTGAATGATACTGGTTTCCTGGAGCCATTTCAGTCTGGCTTCTGACTAATTACATGAGGAGCAGCTCATGAAGGGAGTTGCAATGTTAGCCGGGAAGCTGAGTTTTAAAAGAGATCGACTTTGTTAATTTCCCCTCTCTACAGAGCCAGGGCAATTGCTGCTCAGAGGTTTGTTAATTTCCTCTTTGCCTCCCAAAGGCTCTGTTAGTTTCACTTCCCCTTTTAAGAGGCAAAGAAATCTCCCTGGCTCTGTAGAGGGGGGGAATTGACAAAGCCTTCCAAACTCTTAAAACTCAGCTTCCCGGTTAACACTGCGACTCCCTTCAAGTGCTCCTCCTCGTGTAATTCATCTCTTGTAGCTTAGCTTTTTGACTACTTGACCTATATTGGGACAAATGACAGGCATAGTGCATCCTTGTGAACTTTCCTGGATCTTCAACAGCATTGACCATGACATCATTCTGAAACATCTGTCTAAACTGGAAGTTGGGATACTGTATCCTGACTCTTATTTAATGGACAGATTCTAAAAGATGGTGTGGGGGGTGGGCGATGCTGTTTGGTTCTACGGCAATTCTGCTACATGAGATTCCATCTTGTTCCCCTATGCTATTCTACATGAAGCCAACTAGAAAGATCTCAACTTCATTCCCTGTTTCATTCAAATGTTCCATTCCTCTATATGTCCTCAACTTACACTTACAATCAGTAATGGGCTAAATGACAACCTATAAACTGAAGTTTTACTCTGACACTGCTTGCGGGGAGAGTGGAAATAAATTGAATAAAATGATTCAGTCCAGACAGGAAATACTGTTAATAGGCTATGAAAGAATGGAAGTAGTACCAAAGCTGTGCTGCAGGGCAGAGTGCAGGTTAGCAGCATGGGGGAACTTAACAAATACTGCAATTGTGTGTAATGTAAGTGGCAATAATAATTTCTTTTAGCATGTCAGTTGCACCGCTTCTTAGAGAGAAATGACACCAGTCATCCATATTCTAGAAACATTCAGGCTGGATTTCAACAAAGCATTATCCATTGGACTGTCTTTGAATGATGTTTAGAAACTGCAACTAGCATAGAAAGCAGTGGCCAGATTTTTAAGTGGTACTGAGTACAATGAACATATGACCACAGTATTAAAAGATCTTCATTGGCTTTCAGTATATTTCCAAGCTCAGTTCAAAGTGCTAGAGCTTGAATCTTTAAAGGCCTAAATGTCATGATGTCTAAAGGACCACTGTTCCCCATGCCAGCATGTTTGTCAGTTAAGATATTTATCTGAAATGAATCCTGCAAATCCCTTTTGCACCTAGCCACTAATTAAAAGTGTTTCAATTAGGTCCCAAATTTACCAGATGTTAAGTGATTGTTGGGGAAGAGGCTCCATAAAATGTTGGCCCGGATTTTATTTGCCCACAGAAGGATGGTTTGGTACACTATATGCTCTATGCAAGCTATCACTGCCTTCCTGCAACCCTGTTTCATTGATTTTTGCCCCAAATGGTCCCGAAACCATTAATAAAGGTTTAACCTTTTATACAAAAAAAAATATTGGGACTTCTCATAATTGGAGGGGGGGGGGTTGCAAGAAATTAATTATATTAATCCTCCAAGCTCCAAATGCTGTCTATATGTATAACATTTTTACCTTGCATGTGTCAAGATTTATACATTTAGAGATTTTAAGGGCACACGGGGAAGAAAAGAACATTGTTATCATTAGTCTGTTCACTTACCCACCTTTATCTCCTACACCCTTTGGGGGACATAACTCATCAACAATTTCACATACTATGCTATAAATATAGTAAACAATATACTAAATATAGAAGAATAACTGTGTATAACTGATTATCACCAGGAAGCAATGAAGAATATACTAGCCCAGTTTGTGCTCCTTAGAGTTTCTTAGCAACTCACCACTGATTTCTAGAATTTCAGAGTAAGTAAAAGGGTAAAATGTGTCATCAAGTCACAACTGGCTCATGGCAACCCATGAAGTTTCCCTCATGGCTTTCAAGGCAAGAGAGGAACAGGAATGGTTCACCATTGCCTCCTTCTGCATAGCAGCCCCAGACTTCCATGGTGGTCTCCGGTCCAAGTACCGACCCTACTTAGCTTCTTAGCTATTAGGGCTGCTGAATCTCAGAGTACAACTGCTTATTTGTCTGTTGCAAGTAATTACATAAAACAGTATTATAGCACAACACTAAGCATGCCTCCTTTATTTCACTTTCTGCTTAAGCACATCTTTTCAAATTACATACTTACTTCTTTCTCCACTTTCTCCCCAAGTTTTAAAGTATTCCTTAGTTTCTTTTTCTATTATTGGCACATGGTTTTTAAACTGTGCTATATTCAAGCCACTTTTCAGCATTTTCTTTTGTTCCAAAAATACCTTCAAGAATAAACAAAGAAGTTACACAAGATGAACTACTCTGCGTACACCCTTGATCTAATTAAGACGAACTCTGAGTCATCTTAATCTGATATCAAAATTTGGCATAAACAACTCTCCCATGGGAATCAAGTGGATGAAAACTACTCATCAGCTGGGTCATGCCCCCATGTTACAAGCTTCTAATACTTAGAATAACTTTAATCACACAAATTATTCAAGTGTTATAGGTTGAAAGTAAAACCCTTTCTCCAGAAAAGCATGTCTAAAATGACAGAAGAGATTTTTTTTCTCATGAAGCATAAGAACTACTACGGAATCTACTTTTTAGCACTGCATACATTCTTAAACAATGACTTGCAGATTAGCACAGGCAGCTACACTCCTTTTCTGGTGGTTCTTTTGTTTCAATTCATTATTGTAGGAAAGTGTGAAGCTGACTAGGGGTGTGCACCCAAAAAAAAAAAAATATCTGGAGCTGGGATTCAGGGATTCCAAAAAAATCTGGGACCACCAAAATCTGGGTAAGATTTTCTGATCTGGTTCAAACAGATCAGAGAAATCCAGATTAATTAGACCATTATTCCCTATGGGGAAAACTATCCAGGGACAATCCAGGGGGCTGGAAGAGTTATTTTTCAAGCAAACTTTTCAGAGAACCTACTCCTGACAGTCCTCTAAAGACACCGCCCCCCCCCCAAGTTTCAAAAAGATTGGACCCCAAGGTCCAGTTCCATGGGCCCCTGAACAAGGTGCTCCCAGACACTCCATTGTTTGTCATGGGGAAAAAGTCAAAGCTGAAGCCCAATACGGAATCACACTGGGGCAAGGCTGCCATGGCCAAGCTCATTCCAGAGAAACTCCAACAGAAACAAACTGAATCGAGGGAATGGACTGAATTCCTGCCAGAACCAAAGTGAATCAAGGGATCCAACATCAAACTGGAGAATCATGTCAAAATAGAAAATTCTACCTAAATTACACTGAAGCAAGAGGAACCAAAGTGAATCAAGGGTACCATAATCAACAGAGAATCCTGTCAAAACAGAGAATTCCACCCAATCAAACAGGGGACACTGTTGCAGCTTAGCCCACACTCAGAGAAGCCAGGCAGACAAGGAGACTTCCTGCATGGATTGGCCCCTCCCCCCTCTTTCCTGCCCCTCCCCTCTTTCCAAAAAAGGTGGGAAATGCTGTTTCATTTACAGGAAACAGCAAGGGAAACAGCCAAGACACATTTCTCAAATTTATCCAGACTTATTCAGAGATCTAAATCTGGGTACCTGGATCAGATCTGGGATTCTCTATTGTATTGGGCAGGGGGTTGGACTAGAAGGTTTATATGGCCCCTTCCAACTCTGCGATTCTGCGATCCAGAAAGCCAGATTTTGCTGGATCATCAAAAATTTATCCTTCCCCCCCCAATCCTGGACCTGGATTGCATACTCTTACAGCTGACCACTGAGCTCCACTGAGGCTAACAAGAAAGCCAGACTTGTAGGAGTCCCATGGAGTCTTTCAGAAAAACATTGTAAACATGACAACAGAAAACCTTTATAGAATAGCTTCAAATGTATTATTTGAACTGTGAATTAATACATTCACACTCACTCATAACATCAACAATCACCTGTAAGGTCATACTGCATGTTGCTCTGGCTTCAATTATTAAGTTGGCTAATTTTATCAGCTGATATGTTGCCTATTAAAATAATAATGTTCTGTTATTCTGCTATTATAAAATCTGTTTCATGTTACTGGTATAATAATAATAATAACAACAATCGATTTATATACCATCCTTCAGGACAACTTAACACTCACTCAGAGTGGTTTACAAAGTATGTTATTATCCTCACAACAATCACCCTGTGAGGTGGGCAGGGCTGAAAGAGCTCCGTGGAGTTGCGACTGACCAAAGGTCAACTAGCTGGTTTCAAGTGGAGGAGTGGGGAATCAAACCCAGTTCCCAGCACTACACCACTACACCAAACCGGCTCCATTATTTCATGTTGTTATTAGAGACCACAGAAAAAAATTATTCAACTATAAACATACTGGGTGTGGTACATCATATGCAACTCCTTTTCCAAAGACAGGTGTGGTTAGCCGTGAATACACATCCTCTGCATTCAAGTCTTCATTTTTACTGTTGAACAGAAGAGCAGCAGCATCACTACCCAGCAGATAAGTAAATTTCTTCCCCACCATCGTGAAGCTAAATACAGGCCCATACTGTAAAGAAATTAAGAAATTGGGAAATGGAAGAAAGAGAGGAAAAAGCGTAACTGTAAACAATGTCTTTTTTATCTTGCAGCAAAACTTACACTATGGGAGTTGTAACTGCATCCGATAGCCTAACTATGTACATACAAGAAAACAACCACGACATCATTAATCTAGTAGGCTTGTTTAAATAACAAGAGCAACTGGCTTGAGGAAACAGGTTTATTGCTAATAGCCAGAAATGAACCCTGCACCAAGACCCAAGGGCATGGCCTGAAGCATATAAAGCAGTAACTTTAATAGGACTAGATGTGGCAACGCCTGAATGGGATTAAGGTTGCCATCCTCCAGGTGGAGCCTGATGATCTCCTGGAATTACTACTGATCTCCAGACTACAGAAATCAGTTCTCCTGGAGCAAATGGCTGTTTGGGAGGGTGGACTCTATGGCATTATATCCTGGTGAGATCCATCCCTGCTTAAACCCCACCCTTTCCAGGAACTACCTCCCAAATGTTGCCTGGAGTTGGCAACTCTAAATGGAACCCTATGCACTTGGAAAACTAAGGCATTTATAACTTTTAGTTAAGTAATTTATAAAGGATGAATTATATATGTTGTTAAAGCAGTAAAATTAGATTAGGTTTGACAGGACAGCAAGTTTTGCATATATTTCAATTTCCCCCCAATTTTTATTTTTTTCCCCACAAAACAGAGAAAAAGTACCCCCCACGCACACACATGGCTTCATAATTTTCAGAAATTTTACATCTTTACTCATGACTCCTCTCAAGTGGATTAACTTGAATAAAATTTAGATTTTTGGATGATGGACTTGTTTTAAGCTCTTGTTAGTAATGTCAAGACAATATTAAGCTTAAAAATTATAAATAATTTACTACAGAATATCATCAATCCCAAGACTCACCTTTTCATAAGCATTTTCTAAAAATTCAATTGGACTTTTCCCAAAAGCAATTGCATGGCCAAAAAAGGGGATGTTTGATGAAATATAAGGAGGATACTTCTGCAGAAGGAAAAAAAAATATTTTAATACTATTGCACAGACAAGCATTACACAAGGCTACATATACCTGTAGTAGGGCAGAACTGAACACAGACAGGGTGCGACACATAAATAAAAATGGGCAGAACATATTTCATTCATGACAGTATCAGCAACACAAATACAAACAAAGGTGCTTGAAGTGATAAACTTCTACAATCTGCTTAAAATGAGACTGGTACACAGCACAAATGCCTTGGTCCACAAAACACCCAGGTCCACCAAAATGCCTGCTGCCATAACTAGAATTTCAGAAGCCATCCTGTGTACCACTGAATCTGTGCTTGCATTTAAGATCAGGGGTTTAAAAATATGTCAATAAATGAACCTACAAAACCCAATGTGTTGGGAAATTGTTTAAAGGCCAGAAAAGGTTTCAGGTGGATAGCCATGTGAGTTTGTAGTAAAAGAACAAGATTTGAGTCCAGTAGCACTTTAAAGACCAATCAGATTTCCAGAGTTAAGAGCTGTCGAAAGTCAGAGCTCCCTTCATCAGATACCAAGGTTATCTAACAAAGTGAGATCTGACCCTTGAAAGCTCATACCCTGGAAAACCATACCAGAGAAGGTGATCTATGGAAAGTTTCCTTCACAATGCGACTTCTATGAGACACTAGGTCACGCTTACTTGATATCAAATATTTTGCTGTATACTCTCTCTGTACATACTACAATGTACATAGTTTGGAATTTGGCTCATTTTTTACCATGCTTGGTAAAAAGTGCAAACACTCAAAATTTCAGGAACATATCAAGTCAAGAACAATGTTTATTAGATTCATCCTGATAAATTTAAGTCTTAAAATTATCATTTTAGTTTATAAACCCAACTAACTGCAGTGAAAGATATGTATAAAGAACACTCAACTGGCATTAAATTATTACCAGATGGTTTCTTGATAGCTCTGTTCTCAAGCACCTTTAAAAGCTTAAATAAGGTGATCTACCTCGCCTGAGGGGAGGGGAGCCGCTGAGTATGAGAGAGAAAAGCAATCATTTGGACACGGAGCTTGGGACACAGGATGAGAACCCAAACTCTTGATTTCATCTTGAGGTGCAGTGTCTAGGACTGTAGATCTGCTGCCTCTTTTTCTCAATGTTTACTGTGCTTTTAAATTTGTATATAAAGCAAATAGTAAATAACACCATAAGCCTTCCATGTTCCCTCATTCAAAGGAAACCAAACTTTGTGGTTCTGTGAAATTCCTTACCACTAAGAGGTCGTTTGCCATTGCCTGCCTCTCCATATCGACCCTGGTTTAACTGGGAGTTCTCCTATCCAATTACTACCCAAGGCTGACCCTGCTTAACTTCTAAAATCTGGCTTGCCTGGGCAATTCTGATCAGGGCACTCAGGTCGTACACCCTGAAAAATCTCCAAGAATTTTGTAATACTTTTTGCATAAAAGCCTACCTTTCTTAAGCAATCCTTTTACCCGCCACACCAGAGCGCTGCACACCAGACTGCTGCCATCTCTACATATATCCCAGAGTGTGAACCTTTCAGACCACAAAGATGCACAATACATCTGAATGACCAGATGAATGCAGAAGAAATTCAACCCCCCTTGTTGAGTTCTAAGCAACTTTTCTGCCAGCCGTGTTTATGGCTAGGAGTATAAGAGTGCTGAAGCTAAGACTCCACTTTACTCCATTGGAGGTGATGGTACAGTCCTTGCTCTATGAGCATCCTCACGGCAGGCCACATATTAACACCCAGGAACTTCTCACACGAGTGTTGTAGATAAGACAAGATAATCGTCCTCAATAGCATCCTCACCCAGGGTGTGATAAGAACACCACACATCAAATATTTTGCGCCGGGGGGGCGGGGGACGTGAAGGGAAGCTCTAGGCCCTTGCCCGCGCAAACCAACACTTGGCCAGGTTGACCAACAGCGAGATCCCCCTTCCGATTCAAATCCCTTTCCTCCCCCCACACCTAAATGGTGGCTCCAGTCTCCCTACCCCAGAAACAAAACGTGTGTCGGACTTCGGTGCCTCAACCGTACACGCTCAAGGGAAGTCTCCCTGTCTTAGCCATGCATCCCCATTCCAACGATGCCCCGGAAACACGACGACGCGTGTCACTCCGAGTCCTTATCGGCTGCGAGGAACTCGCAACCTCACACCCGCAAACGAAGCGCCAGTCTGAAGGGGATGAATCGAAGCGGCGAGCCCTTCCTACCTCCTGGCCGCTGTCGGGCTGTCTCCGGTTGCGAGAGCCCACCTGAAGTAAGAACCCCAAGCCCAGGGCCAAGGCGGCCAGCAAGAGGGAGAGCGAGCTCCCCGCCGCCTTCTCCAGCAGCGAGCCGCCGACCTCCGACAAACTCGGCGTCGCCATCTTCGCGCTCCGACGAAATCCTACGAATCCCCCGCGCCGCTCCTCGCCGAAGGGGGAAGACAGTCGCTCCCCAGCTCGCGCTGGGCTGATCTCTGCTCATCTGACGCACACCGCGCCGCAACCAATCAGCGAGCTCGCCACGACGAGGTGACTCCGGCAACGGCTTTCAGGCGGGAGAAGCGACGGACCAGGTTGGCTGCCCGGGGGGCTGAGCTGGCGAGCGACTGGGAACGTGGTAAAGAGCCTCGTTGATTGGTCCAATTTCGGAGAACAAAAGCTGGTCCTCCTCGTCTGCTTCCCTCTTGCTGCCTATCTTCTGCCGCCGTCGCCGCCAGGGATTTGAGATCGGCTTGGGTTTATGGTTGCCAACCTACAGCTGATTTTCGCAAAATTCTTATAACAAGCACAGAATTGTAACAAAGCGTTTGACTTTACAACATTTCATACGAATCGTTTGAAGCGGGCAGAACGATCTGGACAACCTCTCAGAAACTGTTGAAACTGCACTATTTTGTCATTTCTAGTCAGCCTTTCTCACTTGAGACTCAAGGCGGATTACATAGGGTGAGATTAGTACAATCCGTATCAAGGACAAAGGAAGGTATTTCCATACAGCGTCAAGGACATTTCCATAAACAATATCATAGGATAAATGAATAGAAGTTTACAAAGACATAGCATTAGCAAGGATCCAATATGGGGTTGAAGAATTGCTGAAACAACATAATTCTAGGACTGACATTAGACAACATGAAGCACAAGTAGTATATTAGTACATATTTAAAGCAACAGATAATATAGAAGGCAACATAACGGTGAAGTCATTAGAAAAACATCTGAGACCCCCCCTCCCTACAATACCACCCTCCTATCTGAGTAAAAAGCCTTTTTTAATCTGTTTTGCATTGTTTGTGGAAAGCCAAGAACGTAGGGGCTCTCCTGACCTCAGGCAGGCCATTCCATAGGATAGGGGCCACCACAGAGAAAGCCCGTGTATGGGCTGCTGTTGATTTCCCCCAAGTGCAGGCTGGCACCTGCAAGAGACCCTGTTCGGATGAGTGAAGCTGCCATGGAGGGACACAGGGAGGGAGGCGGCCTTGGAAGGTGGACTGTAAGGCATTATACCCAGCTGAGATCTCCCCAGTCAAGCAAAAGTGAGGCTAGGCTGCAGACATGCCTGTGGCATTGGCCATGGTCCACTGCCTAGCCCAGGCCATCTGTGTGCTCTGACTTCCTAATGAGTGAGCATCATTTTTTGCAAAAGCTGGGTGTGGGTAACTTTTATTTATTCATTTATAGTCTTTCTTACTGGAGGCTTAGACTGGCAAGGTTCCCCTCATGGCCAGTTGTGCACTCTCCGGTTCTGTGGGAAGAGAGGACCAGGCTGAAGTCCAAAAGCACACTTTCCTGAGAGGACACTGCGATAAATGGTGAACCTCTTTCCATATAGATGTGGTAGTTTTCTTGCCTTTGGGAGGTGGGCAGGCAGGTGGGAGACAAGAAGAATACATTGGAATTTGAGTCCAGGGGAACCTTACTGATGTACAAGATTTGTGGGGTATAAACTTTCAAGAGTCAAAGCTCTCTTCTCCAGATACAAAGAACTCATTGTGTCTCTTTCCCTGCTGTCTTAGTTTGTAAAACAAAACTAATGATAGCAATGATTTGATGGCTTTGAATCTGTTACAACTACATTTTTTAAAATTGCAGAAAGCTGGCAAATGAACATTCTCTGGAAAGCTATACCCTGCTGCCTAAATGATGGGAGGAGGGGAGGCTGCTGTCCTAATCATAATTACCTGGAACCAAGCCCCATTGAACGTAAGGCAACTTCTGAGTATATGGGAAACAGCAGCAAAAGTTGGACTTGAGACAAGTCTCTCAATTTAAATTTTATAATACGTTTTAATAGCTCTGGATCTTTTCATTAATCAGAAGTAACTCTCGATAAGAAACGGTTGGCGTTTCCTGATCTAAGTTTGACATTCCACAGTGTCCAGCCAGATGCTTCTGGGAAGCCCAGCAGCAGGAGATGAAGGCAGCAGTGTCCCCCACAGTTGTGTTGCTCCAGCAGCTTGCACTCATATAGCTGTATTGCCACTGAACATTGAGGTGTTATTTAGGCAGCACAACTGGATACCACCTATGGACCTCTATGCTTCCTTGAATCTGTCTAATATTTTAACATCATCTGAAGCAGTGACCATCACATAAAGTTCATAAAAGGTGACCCATATTTTTAGTAGTGAAGTAGAAAAACAATTCTCTTTATTTTCTCCATATTATGCATCAGTTTATAAGCGTCTATAAAATAAGTGTTCATCAATTTATCATTTATAAGCCTCTATAAAATATAATTTGATAAGCCTTCATCATGACTACACAAGTGGACTTTTCAGCCAATGCAGCTTTCTTCACTACTTCCAAACTAAGCAGCATCTGCCAAAATCTTTGATTTGTTAATGATCAGGAAAAACAGGTTTCCTACCTGTAACTGTTGTTCGTCGAGTATCTTCTGTGCAGACACACATTGGGACTGCGCAGGCGCAGGCCAGCTGCAGACAGATTATCCTAGCTTTTTGAATTGTCAAAGGGGACGCTCAGCTCCACCGCGCATGCGCAGTAGCGTTCCCGCCAAAAACGCAGCCGTTAGAGCGAGCGTCCCCGCCATTCCCTCAGTCCAACTGAGCCGCCAGAGAGCAACATATATAGAAAAACAGCACTCACAGCGGGGCAGGAGGGAGGGAATGTGTGTCTGCACAGAAGATACTCGATGAACAACAGTTACAGGTAAGAAACCTGTTTTTCATCGTCGTTCTTCTGTGCAGCCCCACATTGGGAGTATAGCGAGCTACTCACCAATGGGGGCGGGTGTGAGCAATCAGTGGAATAAAGAATGCAGGACTGCCGTGCCAACAGCTGATTCTCGTCTCGCATTCACATCCACAGAGTAGTGTTTGATGCAGATGTCTGGCGTAGACCAAGTTGCCGCCTGGAAGACGTCCTGTAGAGGGACCCCACAGAGAAAGGAGGCAGAAGCGGCTTGAGCCCAAGTGGAATGGGCAGTCAATGAAAAAGGGCACTGCACTCCAGCTTGGCGGTAACAAAGTTTAATTGTAGACACTATCCAACGTGAGATGGACTGGACAGAAGCAGCAAGTCCCTTCTGTAAACCAGAGTAACAAAGGAACAGTGAGGACGACTTTCTAAAACTCTTGGTCCCATGCAAGTAGTACAATAAAGCACGTTTCAAATCTAATGTGTGCAGTGCTTGTTCCCCCGGGGAAGAGGGCGTTGGGAAAAAGGAAGGAAGGAGCACCTTCTGTTGCAAGTGAAACTTAGACACCACCTTAGGTTGGAATTCAATACTGGTGTGGAGTACAACCTTCTCAGGGAAAAATTGCAAAAACTGGGGGTCAATGCGGAAGGCAGAGAGTTCCCCAACCCATCTAGAAGACGTGACCGCAACCAGAAAGGCCACCTTCTGTGTCAGCAAGGGCAAGGGGCAGATCGTCAGGGGCTCAAAGGGCTGGAGCATCAGCTGGGAAAGGACCAAGGGCAAGCTCCATTGAGGAACGGGTGGGGCCCTAGGCGGAAAAGACTTAAATAGACCCTTCAAAAACTGTTTTGAAAACCAGTGGGTGAAAACAGTTTTCCCCTCAATATGCTCGTGGAAAGCAGAGATCACAGCCATATGCACCTTTACGCTGCTAAAGGAAAGGCCTCCAGAATGCAGATCCAGGAGATAGTCCAAAACCAGGGGCAAGGGACAGACAAAGGGGGAAATCCCTTTAGGTGCTAACCAGTGGGAGAAATGAGACCACTTTCGATAGCAGGACACCCTGGTGGACAGCTTCCGGGCATTCAGAATGACCCGGAGGACCCCAGAAGACAAGGCTATTCCAGGGGGTGCAGGAGCCAGACAACCAGCTTCAGAACGTCCACATCGTGGTGCCAGATCCCGTCCCTGACTAATAGGTCCGGAACAGCTGGCAGCAGTAGGCACTGTCCCTGGGAGAGGGAAAGCAACAGGGGAAACCATTCCTGGCGGGGCCAGCATGGGGCCACCAGGATGCAGTGGGTCTTGAAGGTTCGGATCCTGCACAGAACTTTGTGCAGCAGAGGGGTAGGCGGGAAGGCGTAGAAGAACCCTGGGGTCCAGGGAATCTGGAATGCTTTCCCCAGGGAGCGAGGGTCTAACCCGGCCCGGGAACAAAACATCGGAGCTCTCCTGTTGGAGGCTGTTGCAAAGAGATCGACCTGCAGACACCCCCAAAGGTGGAAAATTGGTAGGAGGTAGGCAGGGTTGAGGGACCATTCGTGCTGGGGCAGGAACACCCTGCTGAGCGTATCCGCCGAGGTGTTGAACTCCCCCGCTATGTGTATGGCCCGCGGAAGGACATTGTTGGCTATGGCCCAGTTCCAGAGAGCCGTGGCTTCTGCGCAAAGCTTGAGCGAGACCATTCCTCCCTGCTTGTTCAGGTAGTAGCAGGCTGTCGTGTTGTCCGAAAGGACTTGAACCCGTCTGTTGCGAAGCACATCTGTAAAAGAAGCAAGGGAGTAACGGATCGCTCGAAGTTCTAACACGTTAATATGCATGTTAGCCTCAGCAGGTGACCAAGTGTCCTGGGCCGTCAAGGTGCCACAGCGCCCTCCCCAGCCTAAGGTAGAGGTGTCAGTAGAGACAGTGACATCATCCACAAAAGCACCAAAGGGACAACCCGCAGACAAATTCCGGGGGATTGACCACCAGTCCAGGGACCTAAGGACCAACCTGGGAATAGAGAACCTTTGATGCTGGCTCATCGTCAAAGGGTTGAACCTACGGACAAACCAATTTTGCAAAGGCCTCGTATGCAACCTCGCAAAAAACACCACAGCAGTAGTAGAAGCCATGAGACCAAGTAAGGTCTGGACCATAAGGGCTGTTTGATAGCGGTTAGAAAGAAAAAGGCGCACCAAGGCGACTAACCTGCGCAGCTTATCAGGGGTAAATACGCTTTCCCTGAGGGGGAGTCAAAGTGGACCCCAATGAACCGTATGGCCGTGACAGGAGAAAGATTAAAATTAACCAGGAGGCCCCATCTAGAGAGCACTGACATGGTGAGGGCAAGGTGATCCCTAAGGGAATCTGCAGACGGCCCCACCAGGAGCCAGTCATCCAGATAAGGGTAGATGACACAACCCATTGACCTCAGAAACGCCACCACAGCCGACATACATTTTGTAAACACATGGGGGCCGAAGCCAACCCAAAGGGCAAAACTGTATACTCAAACACCGCATCCCCGCAAAGAAAGCGGAGGTACTTCCTATGCCCCTCATGGATGGATACATGGAAATAGGCATCCTTCAAGTCGATAATGGCGAGCCAGATGCCCACTTCCAGGAGCTCTATCACCTTTGCCAAGGTCAGCATCCAGAACTTCTGGACCTTAATGTAGGCATTGAGACCCCTAAAGTCTAATATGGGCCAAGAGCCTCCATCTTTTTTGTCAACCAGAAAGTATCTGGAGTAGAACCCATAAGGAGACTCTGAGAGATTAACTTTACGAACAGCACCTTTGTTAAGTAACTCAACAACATTATTTTGCAGAACAACATCAGAACAGGGTTTAGATGAACGTGGAGGGAGAGAAAGAGGGGGTGTCTCAACAAACAACAACTTGTAACCATGGGCCACGATTGCAAGGACCCAAGAGTCATCAGTAATATACTGCCAAATGGGCAGAAAAGAACGAAGCCTGTCCAAGAACAGAGGAAGCTGAACAGTGTCCTGAGGAACCCACTGGGCAGCGTCCATGTCCAGTCAGAACAGCGACTTCCATCCCGAAGCTGGGGCCTTCGGCAAAGCAGGCTGATTCTGTTTCCCCCTAGATCGGGAAGACCTCTTAGACGCATGCCCTTGTGGGGCTGAGTAGGACCGCTGACCGTAGGGCTGATGGTAGGGAAATCACCCTTGACGTTGGTGGTATGGTTGGTAAGGAGGCTGGTAAGGCTGGAACCGAGTGGAACGGTACCTCGTGTTGTATTCCTGTATGAGTGGAACCGGCCTATTTTTCTGAGATCCTGGAATCCATTTTAAGTATGGAAAGCACCAAACTATTTTACTTGACATACAGCTATGCTCATTTGGACGAATTCCAATATGACATATTCTGAACGAGAAAGGACGAAGTGTTTGCTTTTGCTGTTTGCATTAGCCAGTGTACAGAAGCAAAAATCGATAGCAGGTCAGTATCTTGTCAGTCGGCCAGAACCTGATCACGCTCAGTGTCACAGAAACCTAGCAGAAAAGGAGGGGCTGACAGACCAAAAACTCAGAGGTTTGCTTTAAACGGATAACTTTTCTCTCTTTTAAGATTCAAAGACGTTAAAACACAGCAATTCATACATCTATTCTTATGTCCAAAGAAGGAAGACACTATGCACACACTAACAATCATGGGAACACAATAAAAGAAAGGAACATGAGGAAAATCCACAGCAAGAGAGATTTTTTTAAAGAGCTTTTGGTTTTAGGAAAAGAATCACTGACTGACCGATTTCAGACTCAGCTCAAATCATTCAGAGACACTTAGAGACACTGTCTTGGCTGTAACATCACGCTGACACTAATTGCATGATTGCATTACTGGAAAACATATACACATGCATGCATATATCCATATATTCACAGCTCAATCAATCTCACTATATCTCTACATGAAATAACTCAGCAATCACCATGCATATATCAATCACATAAGCCTCAATCATAAGGAACCAAAGATATACTGAACCAAACAAAATGGAGTCTAAATGAACTTTGAATGGAGACATGGCAATAAGCTAAGATCTAGAGGATTTTCGCTGATACATGATATTCATATGAGTAATGATAGCAAATACTAAGGGATCAGAGTAACCTGACCGTTTACAGATGTCACGATCTCAGCGCAAAATCTGCAAATGCTGCAATTTTTAGGTGATTTCCAATGCCAGGAATGACTCTGAGGAATCTCATTGGTGAATTTGAATGGGTTGATGTGAGCCAAAACAGTATAAAAATGAGCAAGAAAACCATGGAGTCTAAGAAGCTAGGAGGAGAGAAAGGAAGGAACACCTCCTTGCTGGCTCTCTCCTTTTCCTTGCAGGTCAGGTAAGGTGCTCACCCATTCTTTCCATCAACGAGAATCTCTGGGACATCTCCAGGATTGGTAAGATGATTCACTATGTCTTGTCCTTGCTGTATTGATGATCAAGCTATTGCAATGCTAAGACCATGCTGTATCATGATACTTAGAGTCTATGTAACCTATGCAGAATGATTCAAATAAAACTTACTGAAATTTATGTCCAGGTCTGTGTTGTATCCTTGCTCTCTTCTCATTTGGGAAACTCTGATTCGGTTGGAGACATGTTAAAGACCCCCCCCCCCTCTCGCATAGTAAACTGTTGGCTATAGGAGCAAAGCTAACAGAATTGGTGGAGAAAGCGTGCATGTCTTTGAACTGACGGAGAAACCCAGGGGAAAAGAGAGCAAACAATTGTGTAACGGTAGAAATTTAACCATTAGAGCAACATGGGGAATAAGACATCCGTTGAACCAGAGTCACAGAAAGCTAAAGTGTCTATCTGGAGAAGGAAGAAAGACAGAAATGTAAAAGATCCGCTGCAGAAATGGGTAGAGAGAAAAGGGAAAGTTGACATTCTGAAACCCGAAATGTTCCAGGGAGATAATCCTTTGGATGCTGCAAGCTTAACCTTTAAGGAACTGAAAAGCTTGACCAAAAGCAAAAAGCAGTTAGATAAATTTGGAGTATGGACACTGTGGTTAACTCTTCAAGAGCAAAACAATAAACTTCAAGAGTGTAAAGCTAAAATAAATGATCAAGAGAATCAAATTGAGGATTTGAAAGACAAACAGGATTTAAGCAAAGCCCAATATCTTGATAGAGTGGCTCAAAATTTACAGAACTCCGCAGCCTTAAGGCAAAAGGAGACAGACTGCCAAATCTGGAGGGAAGCGGCAGAACAAGCAGGAAAAAGAGTATCTGCCTTAACGAATAAAATAGCAGAAACTCAAGCGGCAATTCGTGTGATCACAGGATACAAGCCACCTATGGAAGGACAGGAGCATAAGAAATGTCGGGAACATATGCAGAAACTGAAAAACGCTTTAGCAGCAAAAAGGGGATTGATTTCTGCAGTTGTAGAAGGGTTTGATTCATTCCCTGAATGTGACCCGAATCGTGTAGATTGTGAGGAAGAAGTCTGGGAAGTAGTTCAAAGTATTTGTGATGAAAACACACAAGCAATGCTAGAAGAGATGGGAGAAGATTGTGATGCTGAAGTTCCATACCCAGTAGAGCCTGTAATCAGAAGATCAGTCCGCACACGGCGGAATGGTGGCCAAGCCACATTTGATCAAATAGACGAGGTAGCCCCAATGAAATTTAATGAATTACAAGCAGCAGCAAAGAAGTTTGGCCCTTTAAATGCTGAAACAGTTTTGCCATGGCTTTTTGAGGCCAATCGTCACCCAGAGTTTGCCCTAGAGGACATAAAACAAATTGCTAGACAGTCCTCAGACCCGGAGACTTGGGCAACTATTGATCTTCATGCAACTAATGGAGTTCAAAGTTTTGGAGGATTTCTTGCCAGCTGTGTAAAAGCATTAATGCCTGGCAGAAGCATTTCAAAGGCATATTACCAGGAGGAACAAAAACCAGATGAATCACCCGAGATATACATTCAACGTAAGGAAATTTTGGGAATTGCTAGCGACCTCGTCCGCTTACCCCAAGGTCAAGCTGACTTTAATACGGTCGAATTCAAACGGGAATTGGTAGATGGCTTGAATGTTCAAACAAAAATGATTTTAGGACCAATTGTTGTTGGACCCATGACTTATCCAGAGCTCCTGGAAAGAATCAAAAATGCAGGAAACTTGTTTAGGGAAAGCAGAAAGGCAGAAAACAAAAAGGGAAAAGACAAACATGGGGTCTTGCATAATGTAACTTTCTCTAACAATGGACCTTGGAACCGTGCACCAGACGCACAACAACGTAATTTCAGGACTAGTTCACCTCGAAACAATTACACAAATACATCAGGAAGTAACTTCAGACCTAACACCGCATGGGTTAGTCCTAGAGGGGGAAGAAATACACCACCTAGGAGATACCAAGAGGATTCAGGGGTGCAGAATTGGGAATGCCCTCCAAGACCACCTAGACGGGATTGGAATGAAGGAATTAGATCTGGGATATGGGAAAAATTGATGGAAGCTGGAGAACCGAGAGAGAAATGGGACAGGAAACCCACTACTGAATTGATTAAAGGTTTGGCTGAAATAATAAAACAGCAAGAGGATGCAGCTCGTGCATTGGCACAGAACCAGGCAGCACCGCAAGCATGTGCGAGAGTTCTGAAAGGTAAGAGTGCTCTTTCTTCTATGCCCAAGGATTCTATCCCTTCTACCTCTAAGCAGCAATAGGGGGGCCCTCTCCAGGAGTACCCCAAACGAATTGTAGATTTGACATATGATCGTTGGGGAAGACCCATTTTGGAGGCAAGACTGGGGAAGGGGGAGAAACAGCCTCTTTCTATCCTACTGGATACGGGAGCGTCGGTCAACATTTTAAGCCCTGAACATGTACCTGAAAGTTTGTCAGCAAAAGAAGTAAACCAAATACAGCTGACTGGATTTGCAGGACATGATTCTTCTGCTAAAATAATGAATCTTTGTCCCATTCAGATAGGATCTTTGCAAACTGAGATAGAATTTTGTGTGGCCAACAATCAGGAATGTGGAATCATTGGGAACCCATTTTTAAAAGAACACCAGTTGGTGGTAGATTTGTCCAATGATTGCCTGTGGCAGATGCCTGATGGGGGAGACGTCTCTCTTCCTGTTTATTCAGTACAGAAAACAAGTGCTTTAAAAGAACCTCAGGAAGTAAAACCTCAAGGGAAAGAGGAATGGATAAAAGAATTCCCTCAGCTGGGAATCAAAAACAGAAATGAGTGTGGGAAAATAGATGCAAAGGTGTTAATAGTGGGAAAGGACCGAAGCCACAGAGGCAATACCCTTTTCCCAAAGAGGCAGAGGAGCCAGTTGCAGAGATTATAGAATCTCTAGTAAATCAAGGAGTTCTAGTTCAAATGAAGAGCATTAACAATTCACCCATTTGGCCAGTAAAGAAAAAGGATGGAACTTACAGGCTAGTAGTAGATTTTCGTGCTCTGAACAATGTCACGCCAGCTACAGTTCCAGTAGTGGCCAATTACCCAGAGGTAATTGCAGCCATAACAGGAGGAGCAAAGCTAACACTCGGAATGTAAGGTTGCTGGGACGCAATCACTCCCAGGGACTTAGCAGTTTGATGATTTTTCCTCATCTGGGAAAGGGAGTCATCCGTTTTCTCAGAAAACAGGAGGGTACCTTCGAAGGGGAAGTCCTCGATTTTCGCTCGTTTATCAAGGGGTAGAGCAGTGGAACGCAACCAAGCGTGCCGTCTGAGAACCACGGAAGAGGCCATGGAACGGACAGAGCAATCAGCAGCATCCTTCCCAGCGGTCATCTGCTGCTTGGCCAGCTTAAAGGCTTCCGCTTGTAACACTTTGACCAGAGGGCGACAGTCCTTGGGCAAATCAGGAAGGTAGGAAGACAGCCGCTTCCATAGGAACAGATTATACAAGCCCATGATAGCTTGAAAATGAGCTATGCGGAAGTTAAGGGATGCCGAAGAGTAGACCTTGCGGCCGAAGGTATCAAGCTTGCAGCCTTCTCGATCGGCCGAAACTGACAGGGAACCGCCTCGGAACCGAGAGTGTACTTCCTCGGCCACCAGAGAGGAAGGCTTGGGGTGGCTGAAGAGGAAGGGACAGTCGTCTTGTTTGAGCCGGTAGTATCGGTCAACCTTCCGTGCAGTTGCCGGAACCGAAGACGGGGTTTGCCACAAGGAATGCACGTTATCCATCAAATCCTCCACTGGAGGAAACACCACCGAGGCTGGGGAGCTGGAATACAGGGCCTCCAAGATCTTACTCTTCAGCTTGTTAGTGGAAGTCGAGATGTTGATCTCCAAGGCATTCGCCATGCGGACCATCTGCTCCGCAAACATTCTATAGTCCTCATTAGGGGAAGAGGAGCGAGTTTCCCCCAAGGATTCCTCCAGGGACGGATCAGAGGCTAAATCAGAAGAAAAATCCGACAGAGATGCGAGACCTTCCTCGTCATCGGAACCGAAAACTCCAGAGGCGGAGGCAACGGATCCGAGGTAGGCGGCATGGTCAGAACCGATGAATAGGTCGGATGCGTGGCCGGGGGATGAGACAACCCCCGCGAGGTGGAAAGATACGGAGGCACCATCAAAGGGTAGGCAGGCATGGCCAGATGAGTCAGAACCAAAGAGCTCGGAGGAGTGCCGCGCTGAAGGAGGGCTGCTGACGACTGTACCCAAGAGATGAAGTCTTGCCATGTCGCCAGGTTCCCGACGCCAGGAACAGGTTGCCATGGCGGAAGAGGAGCGGGAGGCGCCTGCGAAGGCCACTGCATCGGTGCGGAACGGTGAGGATCCTTGGACGGAACCGAAGGCTGAGACGGAACAAGCAACTCAGGCGGAGCGGAAGCGGAAGGCAAGGAATGCTCAAAAGCCATGTACAGTTGCGAGAGGCTAGGCATGGCCACATACTCATCCATGCCGACAGGGGGTGGAGTGCGGGGAGGAGACGGAGTACAGAGGAATTCTTCAGCCTCCTCTTCAATGACAACAGGCGCGGGGGATGAACAACCCCGGCTAAGAGTGGCCGTAGAGGCAGCATGTTTCCGATGCTTCGACTTAGATTTGGCCTTTTTAGGCGGGGGCTCCAAAGCAGCCCTAGCAGCCTCCGATGGCTTCGCCAGAATCACAGGCTCACCCGATGCGGGCTCAGAACCCGAGGGATCTCTCGGAACGGAAAGGTCAGCCGGATTCGGCCGGACTGGATCCGAGGATTGCCGAACGGCCAGAGACGGGCTTGAAGGAACAACTGAGCGAGACTTCTTACTAGCCTGTCCCACCGACGGCTTGGGAGGGAGGAGATTCGACTCCCACAGGGAAGCCCTCAATCTGGCCTTTCTATCATTTCTCGCCTTCGGCATGAAGGATTGGCAGATGGCACAGCGCTCAACAACATGGCCTTCACCCAGACAGAACAGGCAAAGCTCATGACCGTCCGACTGGGTCATTTTCGTACCGCAGCGCTGGCATTTCTTAAAGAGCAATGATTGGGACATTGCGAGGCCAGATATAGTCTTTTAGATGTTAAGGAGAAAATATCCTGAGCAGTGAACGAACAATGAAAGTACTAGAATAACTAGGAGCAGAACCTCTCTCGACGGCGGCGAAAAAGGAACTGAGGGAATGGCGGGGACGCTCGCTCTAACGGCTGCGTTTTTGGCGGGAACACTACCGCGCATGCGCCGTGGAGCTGAACGTCCCCTTTGACAACTCTAAAAGCTAGGATAATCTCTCCACGGCTGGCCTGCACCTGCGCAGTCCCAATGTGGGGCTGCACAGAAGAACGACGACGAACCATCCCTGTTCTGTTGGTCAGCCTTTGAGGATCCTGTTTTCAATATATTGAATTATCAATGTGGACAAAACAGTGGGTACTTAAATCCAGAGACTGGAGCCATAGAAAGACAAGACAGCTCTTTCTACAAATCTGAAAAACCGCCAGACTTGCAGAAGAGTCTGAAATCTTTTTTTAAAAAAACCCACAGAATACTTTGGAGGAGAGGTTAAAAAACTCAAAATAATAGAAGCAGCAACTGTACCTTTAAGAAATAGTTGCCCTCTACAGTGGCCATTGCTAGGCAACCACATAGGGTTGCCAGCTCCAAGTTGGGAAATTCCTGGAGATCTAGGGGATGAAACCTGGAGAAAGTGGGGTTTAGGGAAGGAAAGGACCTTGGCATGGCATAATTCCATAGAGTCCACCCCCCAAAGTAGCCATTTTTTTCCAGGGGAACTGTTCTCTGTTGCCTGGAGACCAGTTGTAATTCCAGGAGATCTCCAGCCACTACCTGGAGGCTGGCAACCCAGAACCACACCAGTATTGCCAGTTGAAGCCTTGGTTCCTGTCAGTAAAAGGCAGAGAGAGGGGCAAGGCACTTTCCAGGGCTGTTTTGGCCTTTAAGGGAGGACTCATTAGGAGTTAGACCCAGCAGCAACCATCAGGCGAATTGATTGATACTACATGAGTTCTGACTTGGTACCACATGAGAAAGTAATTTCTTGTCAGTTCATGGCTCCAGTTTCCAGATTTTAAGTATCCACAGATCTGGCCACATTGAGATTAGATATATTGATACCTAACTAAAACTCTGACTTATTCCTGTTTATCTTGGCACAGAATTGTCCTTCCTGACGAGGGTTTGAAGAACCTGTGTAGGCCAACTGCTCAAGCAGGTTATCTATTTAATCTGTCTAGTTCAGTGTGTATGGCGATGCCTGTTGCCAATATAGATTTCTTTCCATAGCCACTCTCCAGCCAGGTCAAAATCGGCTTGAGACTGATTTACAACAGGAAGGAAAGAACTAAGAATTCACACAATTGATATTTCCCTTCAAACTGTATCTTCAGCAGCAACTGGACTCATAAATACACTTGAGAGCATAAGGGGTTTATCAAAAGACAACAAGGCTGTAAGCAATATCCTTCAGAATCCTCTTGCAATGTACACAAATAACCAGCTTTCCCACTGTAGTCATGTATTCTAATCAGGTAAAAACATTCCATGTACCATCATTCAGTCTCAAAATCAGAGACAAATTAACATTTTAAGAAACATTCAGATTTCAGTAGCTTTTATTGAAGGCAATAGCACTTCATTAAACTCAGAAAATTATGCATTCTTTTTCTCAATTTATGGAACAAATCCATTGAACTGAAAGTGCAAGTTTTATTCACTCTTCAGAACTTCACTAGTCTGGAACAAAGTTTTAAAGCTTTCACTTTGCTGGTCAGATAATACAAGCCTGTCATGGTTAGTACTCTGATTAGCTGGTCTGTCATGACAGTGGGGGGCAAAGCTTCATTTGCAGTTTTCCAGTGGTCCAGTGCCTGTGTGACTTTCTCTTCTATTGTAAGAGTCCTAATGGAAAAACAGAGAAAATATTTGACCAAAGCAATGGGTTTAGATTGATTTTGTTCCAAACTAAAGGCGGTATATCAAAGGAAACCACAAAATATTAAAAATGCAGCTAAATGAAAATTTCAAAATACCTTGTGTCACTAACCTGTTGTTTTCAATAGATTTGTATACAGCATTATTAAGTTGCAGTTTTTGGCAAAAAAATTCAAAATTTTCAAAGGCTATATTGCTAGCAATTGTCTTCAATACACTCTGTAGGATCTTCTCTAGAGGAAACACATTGCAAATGTTACAGGACAAGTAATTTTCAGTAACAAAATCTGTGAAGTGTTTTCAGCTTTAAACATAATTCTAAGCATTTGTAGCTCTTTAAAGCTTGGAGGAATATTAGTAACCTGGTAAGAGATGACTGATACATGGATTTGTGAGAATATGCTGATGTATCACAGAACAAGGTTAGATAGCTGAGGAAGTGCTGCCATGTCTAAGATTTTCCAGATCTCAGGTAGGACAAGCAGAAAATTATATATTAAAAATAGGAGTGTCAGAATAAATGAAAGTAGCAAATGAAATTTACTCTAAACTTACCATCTCTTTCGTCCACACTTTCTAAGTAGCGTGTAATAGTGAGCATTTGTTTTCCTTTACAGACTTCAAGTGGAGGTCTGACCAGAGCATTTCCATCAAAATTTATATCTTTCAGTGACAGAAGAAAGTGCAGATCACTTGGCAGAGATAGCATCTGATTGTCTGCCAAAATAAGTACAAATAATTGTATTACCATATCTCTTTGTTCACAAATAAGCAATTGAACCCTCCTGCAAAAGAAATATGCTGTATGGATAACCTCTTTGGTTGTTTTGCAATGTGCATTGCAACCTTCCTGATATCTAATAGCTAAGGGCTGGCTACCTCCAGATAGCATATGGTGTACGGAAAAGTAGGTTGGAGGGTAGGAAAGCAGAGGTGGAGCCATCAAGAGGGAGAAGGGAGCAGGAGAGAGGTAAGAAATGCAGAGCTCCAGTGGAATAGTATATTCCCTTCTAGTGAATCTTCCTCCTCTTTAAATATACTGATTGGTAGCCTACCTTAGATTGGAGGGAGTTGCTCCACCCTAAGAACTCTACTCCACTTTAAATGGCTGTTCTGTCGAAAGAAGTCTTCAAACTTTGCTCAGTGGGGTGGTAAGATATAGGCCAATATCTTTTAACTGTATCAGTGGAAAAAATGGATAGAACCACATGGCATTGCCCTGGTCTCATCAAATCTCGGAAGCTAAGCAGGGTTGGTACTTGGATGGAAGGCCATCAATGAAGACTCTGCAGAAACAGGCAATGGCAAACCACCACTGCATCTCACTTGGTTTGAAAGCCCTCTTGTTGGGGTCGCCACAAGTCAGTCGTGACTTGACAGCATATACATAAAAAGAGAGTTTAGTCCAGAAACAATTTTTCTTAATGTGTTTTTTTTACTGGAAAGTAACCCTATCTGTGTTTTCCATTAGTATATACTATCAATGCATTACTAACTATAGTATAGTAATATGTAATACATATTGACACAAGCATTGGACCTTTAAATCCTTACCTCTCAGATTCAGGTTCTGTAAATTATGGAGTGAAGAAAAACTCTTGGGAAGCTTTATTAAACGATTGTCATTTGCTATTAAAGTGACCAAAGTTTTAATCTCCCCTAATCCCTCTGGCAATTCCTGTAGTTCATTATGAGATACATCAAGTTCTTTCAGGGAACTCAGCTCAGATATATTTTCTGAAAGTTGGTTTAACTGAGGATAAAAAGTACAAAATTATTACAGTACTTATACAGATGTCTCTCAAGACTTAACCAGCAGTGGATCCTGAACCTACGGTATTTGTAACTGATCCAAGAAAGCATACATGTCTGCTGTTTCTGGATTGAAAGGGAAGGAAAAATGCTTTTTAATTACTTACTTCCTCTTTACAGAGGAATAATACTTTGTATTTCTTTGCCAACTGAAATTTTAAGTTAATCTTCTGCAACCCTTTTCTTGAAATATCATTGTCTGTTTCTGTTAGCAGTTGACCCAGACCCTCATGCTAACAGGGAAGCTTATGAATATGACTGGATCATAAGTAGAGATGGGCACAAACAGAAAAAAACAAACGAACATGATGTTTGTTGTTCATTGCCATCCACAAACATGGCCCTGTTCAAGAACATGTTTGTGGTTGGCTGTTTGTAGGGGCCAGCAGGCTCTCCTCCAGCCATCATCCAAGTTTAGTCAAGATCCCTACTGTACCACTCTCAGAAATCCTACCTGAGCAGGCAGCAGGAAAGGTACCAATAGTAAATAATCGCTTGGCCCCAGAGCCTGGCAACAACCCTGGAACCTGAAGGGGTAGATCCCTATCCCACCACACACAAAGAAAATTCAAGCTCCAATGCACTCTCCCTGTCTCTCTATCAAAATGCCAACAGCAGCTGTCTCTCCCTCTCTACTGTCTGCAAAAACTATCCAGAGCTGGGAGTCCCCCCTCCCTCATGGTCTTTGCTCTCTTGTAACAAATTTGGAGCTCCACACTTGGAATGAAGACCTGCCTATCAAGCTAAATTGGGCTTAGATTGGGGTTTCCAGGGCAACAGCAGGAGTTCAGACAATCCCTGCCTATGTTGCCAAGGGAATTAATTGCAGGTGCCAGACTCTCTGGCTTGACGAACAGCAACAAACCAAGCTTGCAACAACCACCTGTTCATTTAGAATGGGGCCTCACAAACAGCTTGTTCTCGAACAGCAGATTGGGCTGTTTGTGGCTTTTTTTTGTTCGTATTGCTGTTCGTGTCCATCTCTAATCATAAGCCGCTCTCCTCATGTGTTTTAAAACACACAGAAAAGCTGCCTGGTGAGACAGGAACCATTTGCCAACTCCCGGCTAGAAGTTGGAAAATTATTGGCATGTGAGTCATAGACAAGACTGACTATCAGCCCCACATCCCAGAGATGTGCAAAGATCTTAAGCCAAAAAGTTTTCCAGGAATTCCTAAATTATTCACATCCACTCTCCCAATCTGGGCTATTCAAGGATCTGATATGCCCCACCTGTCCAGCCATTGTGGGTCATCAATCCTTTTTCTCACCTTTAGTTCCTCCCAGGAAGGCGCTAGCCAGTCTTTCCCAATTTTATTGTTTCACCTCTGGACCAAGCATCAAGGTATTGTTTTGGGGCAGAGACACCCAGTTCTGCCTCAGGGTACATTACACGTTGGTCAGAACTGTGTGTGCATGTTCTTGGATCCTGCACCCACACTCAGACACGTGTCTGAACCTCACTCTTCCTGCTGCAAAGAGCTGGTCACTCAAGCTGCTATTTCATGGACATCCTCTATCTTCTAGACTGGTAAATATCACCTGACCCTGCACTCCTCTCCATTTTCCTCCCTGTGTTCTAGTTAGCTCTGTGTGTATGTTCTGTGTGATTTCCTGTGTGTTTGCTTTTGCTACCACTTCAATAAAAACCATTCTTGTTGAACATCCACCTGTTTTTATTAAGAGTTCTCTAGAGGAACGATCCTCATATACACTGGTGGAGAAATCTCACTTCGTTTTCCCCTCTCACTGCTTCTCCTTGTACACTAATTCCCCCAACTCACAATTTACCTATTTGGTAACAGATTTCATATGTTTTGCTCTGCCTTGACTTCCTTACAGAAGCACTGTTTTTGGAAGCATCCACATAACTTTGTCCTTTTAAAATCCTGTTTCTGTGTTTTCCCAGTGCCTGTTTTGGTATGATTTTTCTTGGAAGATCACAGTTTCAGACACTGTGTGAAGGAGATGGTGTGCATTTTTGCAGGCTGCACATTTGTAAATGTTTTAAATGTGTTTGTGTGGTTTGATTTATACCTGCTTTTCTAAGTCACCTTGACCTCTCATTTATTATTATTAATATTATTATTTATGTATAGACCACCTTTCTCAGTTAGACCCAAGGCAGATTACACAGTGTAAATAAAATAATATAAGCAACAGTTAAGATGTTCACTGAGGAGAATATAATAATGAACAACCATTAGGACATTCAGTGAGCAGATACAACAGGGAATGGTCGCAGAAAATTCGAAATAAGCATAAAGCCAAGGACAGAAATTGTATCTTTCTGAAACAAAGTGTAACTAGTTAACATGGCATGTTTAGCAATGTGGAAACTCTCTAGTAATAGCATATCTGCATCAGCAGACAGTACCCAATAGCATAGTCTATCATCCCTGTCCCTACCAAAGCATCTGAGTGATTTCTTACACTGCTTTATAATCTGGGTAAAAAGCCCTCCTAAATAATTCAGTTTTGCATAGTTTGCAGAAAGACAGGAGGGTGCGGCTTTCCTGACCTCCTCAGGCAGGCCAGTCGATAAGGCAGGGGCCACCACGGAGAAAGCACATGTGAGGGCAACTGTTGATTTTGCCCTACTGCAGGCTGGTATCTGAAGAATGCCCTGTTCAGATGAGTGAAGCTGCCACAGCAGAACATAGGGGGAGAAGCTGTTTCACATTTGACAATAGGAAAGGTATGGTAATGGCATTTTAACCACTTAAATTACTTTTCTGCTTTTTAAAATGCAAACTTGGTTATAAAGACAATTTTGTTTTGAACTAAAATATTTTTATAAACTAGCTTGATACCTGTGCTTTGCTACGGTATTTAACTACTTTAAATCCAGTTATAATACTTATGGGTATGTAACATTTTTTGGTTTGTGTTTTTATTTAGTGCCCAAGCTGGCAGTCAGTGGGGTGCAAGTAGGCAGTAGCCTGTCAGCCACATGCAGAAGCTGTATCCCTTTGGGAAAACACATTTTACCCCTTAGGGGGTAAATTTCTTAAAAACACTTCTTAGTGAGCTTCTACATCACAAAAGGAACATTCTCCCCAAATTTCATGTTTCTAGGTCCAGGGGTTTGGGCTGGGCATTGATGAGTCAGTCAGGATGTTTGTCTTTAGATGTGAAGGTATATGGAGGATAATTGTATAAATCTAAAAGTAGCATCTTACCTTTAATCCGTTGTTTTGGCACAATGTTAGCTTTTCTAATGATGGAAGTTGGCATATTTCAGTTGGAAATGATACAAGGTAATTGTTTGACAAGTTTAAATCTTTTAGTTCTTGCAGTTGACAAACTTCTGAAGGTATGGACTCTATTTTATTATCTGAAAGATCGAGAGTCTTAAGCCGGATAAGAGTACATAACTCGCTGGGAAACAAAACAAATTTGTTATGGTGTAAGAGCAGAACTCGAAGAGACTTCATATTTTTCACATTTGTTGGGATACTCCTTATTGCATTGTTACTTAGGTCTAAGTAGCTTAGGTTGGTAAGAGTACACAGGTGTATGGAGAATGAGGGCAATTTGTTCTTACTGATATTTAGATACTGCAGGATTTTAATGAACTTAATTTCAGTAGTTATTTCATAAATATAATTTCCACTCAGATTTAAATGTCTAAGAAGAGTCAATGCACACAGTCCAACTGGAAATAAAACTAGTTTGTTGTAACTCATGTCAACTTTAGTAATTTCTGTACAACTTTTTATTTCAACTGGAATGTACAGTAATGTATTTCCTGATACTTCTAATATTGAGAGAAATTTAAAGAATGCTATTTGTTCATCTAAATAGATAAGTTTATTTCTGCTTATGCAAATTTCCCGGAGATATCTTAGCTTATGCAAATCACTGGGTAGTTCTTTTAGCTGATTGTCATTAAGGATCAGACGTTCCATCTTGGCACAACTGCAAAGATTATCTGGAATACTTTGGAATAAATTTTTGGCAAGATTGAGATTGCAGAGGTTTTGTAAGTTCTCTACTTTATCTGAAAGACTTTCCAACTGGTTATCTTTTAAGCTCAGCTTTTCTAAATTTATCAGTTGAAAAAGCTGGACAGGCAAAAATATAAGCTTATTGTGCTTTAGTGAAAGTTCTTTTAATGTTTTAAGCTCCTTAATCTCCTTTGGTAAACTTTTGATCTGATTTTTTGACAAACTGAGTTTACTCAGATTTGGAAGATAACACAGAACCTTTGGGAATATTGAAATACAACTGGATTCCAAGCAAAGCACATTCAGATTTTTCATGCTAATAATATTGTCTGGCAAAGTTAATTTGTTCCCACTGATATCTAAGATTTCCAGTTCTACAAGTCTTCCCAATGAAGAAGGAAACTCTTCAATATTATTATGACTGATCAAAAGACACCTAAGATTTTTCAGCCTTGAAAATTCGTTGGGTAGACGTGATATCTGGTTATGACTGATGTTTAGTGTTCTTAAATCTTCAAGTAGGGAAATTTGAGGAGGTAATGATGTTAATTGATTTCCTTCCATAGATAGTATGTCAAGATTTGTCAACATACCTATAGCTTTTGGAATGATTTTTATTTCATTGTGGTTTAAATGCAAATATTTTAACCCTTTAATATCAAAAATTCCTTTAGGAATTTCCCTCAGTCCTTTAGCATTTAACTGAACTGTGAAGTCATCCAGCATCATTTCAGAAAGCATATCCATTGATATTTTTTCAGCTGATCTAGCATTCTCAATAGATTGTAGTAAGCTTTTCCTGGCTCTCCCTTCTAAAAAATCTGAAGGGATTTCACTTAATCCTTCAGCATACATATAAGCCATGAGATCAATATCCTTTGTTTCAGGCATAAAAATAACTGGAATCTTTTGTGACATTTCAGGTTTCTCTGGAGAGTGCAAAGTATCCTTTTCTGAATCTCTTTGAGAAACTTCATGAGTCACTTCCGATAGTTCTGGAAGATTCTTCAGGAATTCACCTGGCTTTTGTTCCTGCAATCTGCTGGTTAATGAAGTTTCTGCCATTCCAGAACTTGTATCTGATTGTAATATATCTGGTTTTGTATCCATCTCAAGAACTTCTGAGGCTTTCCCCATTTCGTTAGCATTAGAACCAGCTCCATGACTTGCAGTAATCCTGCGCGAGATTTCCTCCTCTCCCTTTGAATTTAAATTGGAGTTCAGTTCCTCTTCTTTTTCAATAGACATATTTTCCAAAATAATTTTTCAGTTATTAGGCTTACAGGTACTACTGTGCACTTTTCAGTATTTTCTCAAAAAATTTAAAACAAAAATCAAACAACAAAAATAGCATGAAATATGTATGTAGTGGATTTAGTTATTAATAAACTAAACTCAATATTAGTTATAGTAGTATAAACTACAACATTTACAACACAAGTTAATCACAACAGGTTTTTTAAACAACTGATATTTAAAAACCTAGTGTATTAGCATCTTTTTAAAATGTTGACTGAATTTCTTTGTAGTTATCAGTAAATTGATTCAGATGCCTGATTAAGGATCCCAAAGGGCAAAATATTTGTCTGAAAAGATTATATTCTGCCCTGCTTAAAGATCTTACTCCATTTTTACTTGTCTGCAACGTATTTCCATCACATCACTCTCATTTCTCAGAATTTCTAACTGCCACAGCATTTCAAGTGAAAGTTCCAGTGTGGTGCAATCCTGATTGGTTGATTAGATGTGAGTCACCATTTTTTCCCCTCTCCTGAAAAGTACCTTAGAGAGTTCTGCTTTGGTTAAATGTAGCAGCTTTTAGAGCATATTGTGAGCATATTTTTATCAGGTATTATGCTCAATATTTTCTCTGCTTTTCTAATGATTGACTGGTATGCATACAATGTACACATATAAATTAGTAGGCCCATCA